>NW_027040701.1:2520000-3265000 GCF_037179485.1 Ochlerotatus camptorhynchus
TTTTCTTCGTCATGACAAAATTCTTAAGACACTTAGTTTTTATAAGTTGATCCTCCTTAAACATTAACACTTTTTAAAACATGTGCTAAATTAAATATTTTATAAAAAAAAGGTTTAAAAAATTCCTAAAGTCGAGCTCTTAGATTTTAACGAACGTTTCAACTTTTATAAGAGAGTTATTTGGTTTTACATTAATGTACTAAAAATTGCAAAATAGTAATATTTTTTTATGCAATCATGCTTCTAATAAAAAAGGTGTCTGCATCAAAATTTATGATTTTTTAAATTTGTGGCACAACTATTATTAAAGATTTTGAAACCAACTGCTGACTGTGTACTAGCTTCCAAAACGTTAACAAATATCAATATATTGCTGGCAATGGATAGATTTCAGCATTCAGCGAACTAAGGTATTTACCCGATATAAGATTTCCCAACAAACCCTTAGCCTGTTCTTCAGGTCTTCCCTGTTTGTTGGCTGGCATTTACAAGTTCGAGCAAATTCTAATATACTAGCACATGTCATAAGTATATGCAAGATACCAATGCAGTATCGATTAAACATTCCAATAAGGGCTTACATTTACATTTCCTGAACCGAGCAAGGACACTAATCCACCTCTGCACCTAATTTCTCCTAACCTCCACCTAAGAGAATCTCGTTTCCGGTCCGATCAATGCAACCCGCAAAAACTACAACCAAGAGACGCCAAATAGACCCCTCCCTACCCTGTCCTGCCTGTAAGAATCGCAAACAAAACAAAAAACCGACGCCGCCGTTGGTTTTCGATATTCGGAAACGCCATCGAGTCAAGTTCAAGGTCATCATTACATGGATCGAAAAACTACGTCGCAAATTTTATCTTCCCACTGGGCTGTCGCTGTTATTCCAGCAGAGGGTTTCACTTATACGAACTACCTCCATGAAAGTTGCATACGCGATGTGATATTGTTATGCGTGTATTGTATAGAACAACGGTGAGATGGGGCTGTGATATACACCCTGTCCAGCGGTTAGACTATGTTTGTGAGCCTGATCTCATGGAGCCAACTCCCAACTGCAGAGGAAGGTGCATATTCTACTGGGCCGTTGGAATGCTGGAAGTATCAACCGGGTATCGCACCTTAACTACGACGATAGGCAGCTGGTGGTGCGATGAGTGGCAATTAGATATGCACAGTTAGAAAAGTGGCGGTAGGTATGCGTATAAAAAATTCAAAACAAGTTTCTAAAAATAGCTCTACCCCGCATAGCACAATAGTGTTCGCTTTGAGTGAAGCAGTATCGACTACTTCTCCGCTATGTGTGGTATGACAAGTCTCGGTCACGGTTCACGTGTCCATGCAAGTTGTACTTAACTAGGTACCTATAAATAGTTGTTATGCGATAAAATAATGTAGATCCCACCAAATAGAATATTCGATTCCAGAATTGCGTTTCGATACCGTCAACAACGCAGTGCTTGTCCTTGAAGAAGACATGGCAAGAGAAGCAGTGGGATGAGGGCATAAACAACGCTAAAAATAGCGCGGCCTTCGCAGGTGGAGCCTTTTTCGGAAGGAACTTATATCTCGTAGCCCTCGATTGAATTTTCTTGCGTCAATATTTATCTCCGCCTTGTGAGGGTGAAGGGACCGAAGGTGTGCGTACGAGTGGTTCGACACGTACGCACTGTGACTTCTTGGTTGTGTCTGTTTGAGTACTTATGTAGGACGAGTTTCGTTCGACTCGGTGGTGTGTTGTTGTGTTGAGTGAGTTCGGATATTTTCAGCAGAGCTGGGAAATCGTACACTGTTAATTAAGATGTGTTTAGCACTTTTGAATCTTAATTGGACAACGGTCACGTAGTCTGAAACGTCTAGCAGTGCGGTCATTAACCAGTGAGAAAACTGTTTGGTTTGATTATTAGTATCATTAGCAAACTTTGATTGCTCAAAAAAGCTACAGTGTCTAGAAAAATGTTATCGTGAACCCTCTCTAATAAATACTAATTATTTTTAGTTATTTCATCATTAATTTACGAATCTTAAATCACTAAACAAATTGTTGTAAATTAACACACCTATATTCATGCTTTTTTAGAACATGATAATTATTACCAATATACTTGGCTATCCTTCGAAGAAGTCCTGGTCTTTCGTGTTTCGCGACGATTACTCATAGATAGATCAATCAATTTAATCATCATCACAAAATAGCATTAAAAATCCAAATGTTTCCAAATGTTGGAAGACACGTACTGGCAGGATGTCATCTAAATCATTAGTAAAGTCTTTTGAACAAACTTACCCTCCAGCGAATAGATGAATAAATGTATCTCGTTCACGTTGGGACATACTTTTTCCGAAAGCGTCTTGTCGGTCAGTTTTGCTTCACCGTGTATCGTCACAAATAATAGTAGTACACAGTCCTCTCACACAGAGGAAAAACTTGTAACCAGAGTGTTCTTTCTTTAACTTCTCTTATCAAACACACAAGCGTATGTGTTTTGCTCTGTTCGATACCAACCACACAATTGCACCGTGTTACTACCACAATAACAATCCAATCTTTTTTTTTTGTTTCCTTTTATTAGCAGACTGTTATCCTTCTGCAGCGTAGTAGAATCCTGATCGAAAATCCTCGTTCAGAATTTTCAGACTGTTTGTTTACTTTTTGCACTTTTTGATTCCGTCGATGGAAATCTTTCAGTCACATTATTATCCAACTCTCCTAACACGATGAAAGCAACTTTCACAAAACACCCCCGGATCAGAGCTATCTGCGAGTCTTGGGTTGCCGTTCCATAAAAGGGCGAAGCACTAGCGCTCCGGTGGAGCGAACTCTCGCGGACTGCTGTGATGTAATCACACACAGAAGAGCGACGACGATTTTCCCCCCACACACGTTGATTCGATTGAACCGGTTTTCCTGAATTCTACCAGGTTCTATGATGCAAGTCAAATGAAAATAAAAAACGCACCCAAACGAGGACAAATCCGAAAAACCGAAATCCTTGTGCTGTTTTCTTCTCTTCTGTGAGTTGAGGTTTCTTCTTGGAAGGGGAAAAAAGTGAGGTTAAGTCCTCCGAGTAGTTCCAAGTGCAGACTATTTGTTGTAACTGAGATCACTTTTTCGCTGAACAGTAGAATTTATATCAACGGGATGTAAGAACTGTGACGCAGTGACGCCACACACAAGACGATCAATGTTCTGATTAGCTAATATTCTTCAATCACTTTCAATTTTGTGAATCTTCCTCTCTTTACTCTTCTGCTCACTAACACAATGACGATTATTTTATTTTTTTGATTCCACTGAATCACGAAAGCGCACTCCAAATTTCTACGTCAAAACGTTATGGTGGTTGGTCGATGACTGAAAACACGAAGCGACCGCACGAAGGTTTTGATCTTCGTTTCCTCCACGCACGGACGTTTCAAAGCACGAAGTAGGTAACAAAAGAGGAAAGAAAAATGCATCGCATGGCCAGGGTTGCCAGATTCTAAGCGACTAGTGCGATGTTTTCACTTTATTATATCAGTCCCAACATATCAAAATGGAGAAATTGCTATTCTAAACAGAGGTTGTCGACTTCTCACGAATAAAAGCTCACACATTCAAAACAACGACACCAACAGGAGGGGAATGTTTCCTCTACTAGAGTCGGTGTATAATGAGTCACGCCAAGAGAAAAACAGTTGAACTCGCATCACGGTTTCCGAAGGATTCCCTTTCTTTTCACTTGGCAACAGAGGACTTCTACATCAACTTTAAATGACTTCTAGCGAGAACCAAAAATAACAGCTGTAGTGAATCATAATATCAGTGATTTTGTCAAATTATCTTATCAAAAAATAGTAGAAATTCTCATCACTGATCAAAACCAAACGTATCCCATGACCATTTAATGCTCGCTGCGTGTTTATGATGATTTCTTCAATTTTATTTTATATTTCATTGCAATACCTTTCGTAGACCTTTCATAGCATCGTAATGTTTATTTACTTTGCACGATAGGTAGCCGATTTGACAGTTCAATAGGTAGACTTGGCTTCACTCTTGGCGTGACTCATTATACACCGACTCTATCCTCTACCAGCTGCAGTTGTTAATGTGCAGGAGTGAGCTTTTATTTGCGAGAAATCGGTGGTTTAAGATATATGCTTACAATCACGCAGCACACACAAAATAATCATTGATAAAATTAAAAATAACATTGGTAGAATTGAAAGTTTGCGTTGGTTCTTTTTGGTAGAAAGCGGATAGCTTTCAAATGGAAAGTCTGCCAACTGTCAATTCAAAAGTTGCCCGCGCCCTACTTTTAAAAGCTGATACTTTCAAAATAAATTGTAGAACAGTCAGATGAAAAACGGGGCAGTGTTGAAATTGAAAGCGGATTATTTTAAATTCAAAATTAATATTTTCAAAACAACATCGTAGTTTTATTTTAAATTTAAAAAAAAAATATTTAATTTAAAGTTTCTATTTTTAAATAAAAAGGTTCAAAAATATGTTTAATATTATTATTATATTTTTTACTATAATGATCGAACTGAAAAGGAAAATAAGCAGTCAAGTTGCGCGCAGTTCACCGTTTAACGTTGCAACTGAATAATCTTGGAGTTTAGTTAGAAGTTGACCTCTTTCGCCCGGAGGTAATATTCGCTTGGCAAAAGCGTGTGGAACAATGGTGCCGTCTTCTCCTGTGACCAGATTCTTGCAGTAGTTCTCTGCTCCAAACAGGGGAAGCAACACCCCAAGAAACCGACTTCCAGGGACATCATTCACGGATAATCTCGCAGTTTCCGAGGACAAATTGTTCATTCCTAATCGGAGCTCACTTTTCTCGTGTACTATTCGCCAGTGGAATTTTCCTTTCTCGTTACCTCGACGTGAAAGGTTGAAGCATTTTGTGTGACAATTCTACCGAAATCTCCTTGTTTCCCGTGGTTACCATCACCCTACTTCCGTAATTTTGTATATTGAACAGCATAATCGTAGTCGATGAAGTGGTAGGCGGTGGTAGGTACATAACATCAGCGATTCCGGCAGGGGATCATCTTCGATGTGAATGCCAGAGTATCACCCATAATCACCTGTCCGCTGGTGTATGATCTACTGGAATGAAATGAAAGTTAGTTATGATATTTATTGTCGAAGTGAGATAAGAAAGCACATACCAATGTAAAGATTAACGCCAATTTTTTTTTTGAACAGAACGGTGCTTTCTTGCATTGAAGAATTCATAGCGTTGCTGTTTTTTTGCCAGCAAGGCTAAGGTGATAGCTATGGTATCCTGTGAGTAATGACGGCCGCTCAAACGGGTAACTGAAAATGGATTTAGAAGCATTCCTTGCCGGTCAGTGGACGGCCCCCACTTACCTATCTGTGACTGTATTTATCTTTGTGAGGATGGTGAGTTATTTACGGGCGTGGGAATATCATCTCTTCCTCCGGAAGTTTGCTCATGCATTCAGTGCAAATTGCCGGTAATCGAAGCCACTGGAATGATGGACGGGTGTTATAGCTTATCTAATTCATTTGTTATTTTCAATACTTACATCGATTTCTCAATCATCTGGACACAAAGATTTTCCACTGCTATTGAGATTATTCAACTTGATTTATTTTTTCAAAAAAAGCGGCAAAAGAGGGTTCCGTGCTGCCAGTAAAAACATCGATATTTTGACAGTTGTACAACTTTTCAGTTAAAAGAAACACTTTTATTTATTTATTTATTTATTTATTTAATTACATCAACAGGCTGGATGAAGCCCCAATGATTTAAACCTTATCAACTATGGTAAAAAAAAAATACATTCAAGCATGGTCATAACATAAAAAACATTAAAAAACGTATATCTTATAGTCAATATCTTAACTCCTGCCGGCGAAAAACAGAAGAAAACTTTCGACGAAGCGCATCACGGGAGAGATGAAAGTCGAAAACGGATGCAACTCTGTTGAATGTTCTCTGCAGTCCGCAAATCGCACCGTACGCTCCATAATTTGTGCGACGTAGAGGCAGTCTTAGCATAAGGTTATTACGAAGCGGTCGGGGTTGAACATTCAGGTCAATTTGCCTCAGGATAGCCTCACAATCTGTCCTTCCTTGTAGAATATCGGCCACGGTAAGGGCTCTGTTTGTGTCTCTTCTAGTCCGGAGAAGTTCTAGGTCGATAAGTTGACAACGGCTTTCGTAGCTTGGTAATCGAAACGGATCGTTCCAAGGCAATCTACGCAACGCAAAACGAAGAAAGCGACGTTGAACAGATTCAATTCTCTCGGCACCGTTGTTGTAGTTTGGGTTCCAAACCGCTGAACAATACTCAAGCGTCGATCGAACAAGCGAACAATAGAGAGATTTTAAACAGTAGATATCAGTGAAGTTTTTAGATTTACGAATCGAAAGTGAAAGAAACACTTTCAATAAAAAAAAAATAATTTAATTTTGAATGTTTTCGTAGTTGAAACTATGAGTTTTGGGAAACTTTTAATTTAAAAATGCTTTATTTTTGTTAATACAATTTTAGTTTTTTGTGTGGACAAATTTATCGTTGGAACAAAAACATTTGAGGTAAATTTAAACGTAAACTCAGTTTGTTCTGACCACAAAAATAAACAAGGTTTATTTCAAACGCATTTCATGCTCGAACCCGAATAGAAATTTACATTAGCCCAACGTTTGATTCTGATGTCTACATCAGCATCGAAATCAAATGTATGCCTGATGTCAAACATTAGAAAACATTATGATTTAGTTGTATTTAAGCAACGTAACATGGTGTATACATCAGAAATTTTGGAACAAAATTTTGCCATTCTAATGTCGGTCTGACGTCAAAAATTTCAATCTATTGACATTAGAACCAAACGTTTTAAGGATGTTTTCGGATGTACAAAACGTTAGAACTAAACGTTGTTCGGATGTTTTTAAATGTAAACGTTTTCTGATGTTTTCTAATGTAGATGTTTCCTGATGTTAGAAACAAACGTTTTTGGATGTTTTCAGATGTAAAAAACGTTAGAACTAAACGTTTTTCGGATGTTTTTATATGTAAACGTTTTCTGATGTTTTCTAATGTAGAGGTTTCCTGATGTTAGAATCAAACGTTTTTCGGTTGTTTTCGGATGTAAAAAACGTTAGAACTAAACGTTGTTCGAATGTTTTTATATGTAAATGTATTCTGATGTTTTCTAACGTAGATGCCTCCCGATGCTGGAACCAAACTTTTTTTTGGATGTTTTCGGATGTACACAACGTTAGAACTAAACGTTGTTCGGATGTTTTTAATTGTACTTCGTGTTTGTTGTTCTCTGATGTTTTCAGATGTACAAAACGTTTAAAGTAAACGTTGTTTGAATGTTTTCAAATGTTGATGTTTACTAATGTTTTTAGATATACAAAACACTAGAATCTTACTTTTCAAATGCTTTCAATTATATTTACAACACATTAGAATTAGAAACATGATCGTGTAAACACTACACACCATTGTTGTTAGATAACATAATAAAAATGCGTACATAACTGTCAATGCTGAAGCTCCCGTTTCCCACCAGTCAGTTAACTGACCTTAGCTAACCTAATATCATTGCGGCAACTCTCTATGCGGCAGGGGAACTATGCCATTAGCGCGCTAAGAGTTATTAGACCACTGAAATAGGCGCCAATTTGTAGGTGACGAGGCACTTGGTGACATTACAGCGAGCTTGACGATTGTTGCAGCATTTTTTTTAGCAAACTACCAGTTAAGGTGTGTAGTGTTTACAAGATCATGTTTCTAGCTCTAATGCTTTGTACAATTGAAAGCATTGGAAAAGTTAAAACTCATGTTTTGCAACCAAAACCATCAGAAAACATAAAATTGTACAAAAAAAAGTCATCCATTCTGGTAGACTATCTCTTAAATGCATAAAGAATAGCCATTGCTTAAGCTCCCGTTTCCCACCAGTCAGTTAACTGACCTTAGCTAACCTAATATCATTGTGGCAACTCTCTATGCGGCAGGGGAACTATGCCATTAGCGCGCTAAGAGTTGTTAGACCACTGACATAGGCGCCTATTCATGGGTGACGAGGCACTTGGTGACATTACAGCAAGCTTGGCGATTGTTATAGCATTTTTGAGTGAACTACCAGACAATCATGACAATGTGATCGCTGCGCCTCCAGATCTCTGCCTGTTCTACAGATGATCCAAAAATGCGGAAAGTTTTGGGCTGCCAGTCTTCTACCTTATTGACGAACTGCAAATACCTATATAATAAACAAAATTATTGTGCATGAAAAATATGACAATGGACAATGCTTGAGGAGCACTGGGAGTTTTCGAACGATGCGTGCTTAGGACCATCTTTGGCAGGGTATATGAAAATGGTGTGTAGAGGAGAAGAATGAACCACGAACTGGCGTAACTTTATGGCGAACCCAATATCAAGAAAGTCGCTAAAGGTGGAAGGGTACAATGGGCGGGACACGTTGTAAGAATGCCGGACAACAATACCGCAAAAATGGTGTTTTTCCTCAAATCCGGCCGGTACAAGACGCAGAGAAGCACAGCGTGCTAGGTGGTTAGACCAAGTGGAGCAAGATGTAGGAAGTGTGGGACGCTCGAGAAATTGGAGATAAGCAGCCAGGGACCGAGTTAGTTGGCGCAACTTTGTTATACAAAACCAGATTTAATGCTTATTCATACTCGAATCGGTTGAAAAATACACTTAATCTTCTCGATACTTACGGATACGGTTACTCGATATCCATCCATTGCAAACAATATTTTGATAATTGTTTTTTTTGAGAGCTGGTGCGCAGGTAGATTGAGGTTAAGGAAACGCCACTGCTTGTGGCCAATCTTGGGTACCATCATAAGGCTTGATGAAACTTATTCCACCCGGAAACATGTTTTTTTTCGGAATTATGAAGTCATTATACGTTATGATGACATTTTGTATTTTTAAGTTACAAGAGGACGTTGCAAAGGATGAGTTTGACGTATAAAACCTGTGGATTTAATTTTCAGAGAGTCGCAATCAGCGTATTCATTAAATCACTTATGGCTAAGCTCCAATCGGTATTATCCTCGGATTAAATAACGATCAAGAATGTCCGGCTGCTTTGATGTCGACATCAGTTATTCGCTATACAAACAATTCTCAGATCATCCAAATAGGGGCGGTATTAAAAGTTAATCCGAGTTGGAGCTTACCGCCGCTTACTCTCTGAATCCAATATTGATAGGCTGAAAAAATGGTTTAAAAATGGAACCTAAATCCAAAATTTCATAAATTTTGGTTCACATGAACCACAGAGAACAGACATGGAGGCTCGAACAAAATTTCTCTAAAAACTTGTGTAAAGATTCCTATTCGACTTAAGCGCCACTAACAGCGACTTCCCCACTTAAAAAAATCTCTTTGAAAACATGATGGCGCATGCGTTGCACAAATTACACTAGACACTAAGTGCTAGTAGCGCCAAGTGGCTATTTTCAACAGAAAATTTATAGATACTAGCGCCAAATTGGTCGAAAGTGGAAAATTTATAGAGAAAATCAGGAGATGCTAACACCACGTAACGGCGTCCGACACATAGATATAATTTGTATTGCAAAAGTAGGACATATAGAAACAATCTTTGAAATTCTATCAGTGTACAGGAATCCCCATCAAGACCCGTATTCGGTTTCCCCATCGGGACCCGTATTCGGTTTTCCCATCGGGATCCGTCTACGGAATCCCCATCAAGACCCGTATTCGGTTTCCCCATCGGGATCCGTACTCGGTTTCCCCATCGGGATCCGTCTACGGAATCCCCATCAAGACCCGTATTCGGTTTCCCTATCAAGACCCGTATTCGGTTTCCCCATCGGGATACGTATTCGGTTTCCCCATCGGGATCCGTCTACGGTATCCCAATCGGAATCCGTATTCGGTTTCCCCATTGGGACCCGTATTCGGTTTCCCCATCGGGATCCGTATTCGGTTTCCCCATCGGGATCTGTCTACAAAATCCCCATCAAGACCCGTATTCGGTTTCCCCATCAAGACCCGTATTCGGTTTCCCCATCGGGATCCGTATTTGGTTTCTCATCAGGATACGTATTCGGTTTCCCCATCGGGATCCATCTACAGAATCCCAATCGGGATCCATATTCGGTTTCCCCATCAGGATACGTATTCAGTTTCCCCATCGGGATCCGTCTACGGAATCCCCATCAAGACCCGTATTCGGTTTCCCTATCAGGATACGTATTCAGTTTCCCCATCAAGATCGGTATTCGGTTTCCCCATCGGGATCCGTATTCGGTTTCCCCATCGGGATCCGTCTACAGAATCCCCATCGGGATCCGTATTTGGTTTCCCCATCGGGATCCGTATTCGGTTTCCCCATCGGGATTCATATTCGGTTTCCCCATAGGGATCCGACTACGGAATACCCATCAAGACCCGTATTAGGTTTCCCCATCGGGATCCGTATTCGGTTTCCCCATCGGGATCCGTCTACAGAATCCCCATCGGGATCCGTATTTGGTTTCCCCATCGGGATCCGTATTTGGTTTCCCCATCGGGATTCATATTCGGTTTCCCCATAGGGATCCGACTACGGAATACCCATCAAGACCCGTATTAGGTTTCCCCATCGGGATCCGTATTCGGTTTCCCCATCGGGATCCGTCTACGGAATCCCCATCAAGACCCGTATTCGGTTTCCCCATCAGGATACGTATTCAGTTTCCCAATCAAGATCCGTATTCGGTTTCCCCAACGGGATTCGTATTCGGTTTCCCCATCGGGATCCGTCTACGGAATCCCCATCGGGATCCGTCTACGGAATCCCCATCGGGATCCGTCTACGGAATCCCCATCGGGATCCGTCTACGGAATCCCCATCGGGATCCGTCTACGGAATCCCCATCGGGATCCGTCTACGGAATCCCCATCGGGATCCGTATGCGGTTTCCCCATTGGGACCCGTATTCGGTTTTCTTATTGGGATCCGTATTCGGTTTCCCCATCAGGATACGTATTCGGTTTCCCCATCGGGATCCGTATTCGGTTTCCCCATCGGGATCCGTATTCGGTTTCCCCATTGGGACCCGTATTCGGTTTTCCCATTGGGATCCGTATTCGGTTTCCCCATCGGGATCCGTCTACGGAATCCCCATCGGGATCCGTATTCGGTTTTCCCATTGGGACCCATATTCGGTTTTCCTATTGGGATCCGTATTCGGTTTCCCCATCAGGATACGTATTCGGTTTCCCCATCGGTATACGTATTCGGTTTCCCCATTGGGACCCGTATTCGGTTTTCCCATTGGGATTAGTATTCGGTTTCCCCATCAGGATCCGTATTCAGTTTCCCCATCAGGATACGTATTCGGTTTCCCCATCGGGATCCGTATTCGGTTTCCCCATCGGGATCCGTATTCGGTTTCCCCATCGGGATCCGCCTACGAAATCCCCATCGGGATCCGTATTCGGTTTCCCCATTGGGACCCGTATTCGGTTTTCCTATTGGGATCCGTATTCGGTTTCCCCATCAGGATCCGTATTCGGTTTCCCCATCAGGATACGTATTCGGTTTCCCCATCGGGATACGTATTCGGTTTCCCCATAGGGATCCGTATGCCGTTTCCCCATTGGGACCCGTATTCGGTTTTCCCATCGGGATCCGTATTCGGTTTCCCCATCAGGATACGTATTCGGTTTCCCCATCGGGATACGTATTCGGTTTCCCCATAGGGATCCGTATGCCGTTTCCCCATTGGGACCCGTATTCGGTTTTCCCATCGGGATCCGTATTCGGTTTCCCCATCGGGATCCGTATGCGGTTTCCCCATTGGGACCCGTATTCGGTTTTCCCATCGGGATCCGTCTACGGAATCCCCATCGGGATCCGTATGCGGTTATCCCATTGGGACCCGTATTCGGTTTTCCCATCGGGATCCGTATTCGGTTTCCCCATCGGGATCCGTATGCGGTTTCCCCATTGGGACCCGTATTCGGTTTTCCCATCGGGATCCGTCTACGGAATCCCCATCGGGATCCGTATGCGGTTATCCCATTGGGACCCGTATTCGGTTTTCCCATCGGGATCCGTATTCGGTTTCCCCATCGGGATCCGTATGCGGTTTCCCCATTGGGACCCGTATTCGGTTTTCCCATCGGGATCCGTCTACGGAATCCCCATCGGGATCCGTATGCGGTTATCCCATTGGGACCCGTATTCGGTTTTCCCATCGGGATCCGTATTCGGTTTCCCCATCGGGATCCGTATGCGGTTTCCCCATTGGGACCCGTATTCGGTTTTCCCATCGGGATCCGTATTCGGTTTCCCCATCAGGATACGTATTCGGTTTCCCCATCGGGATCCGTCTACGGAATCCCCATCGGGATCCGTCTACGGAATCCCCATCGGGATCCGTCTACGGAATCCCCATCGGGATCCGTATGCGGTTATCCCATTGGGACCCGTATTCGGTTTTCCCATCGGGATCCGTATTCGGTTTCCCCATCGGGATCCGTATGCGGTTTCCCCATTGGGACCCGTATTCGGTTTTCCCATCGGGATCCGTCTACGGAATCCCCATCGGGATCCGTATGCGGTTATCCCATTGGGACCCATATTCGGTTTTCCCATCGGGATCCGTATTCGGTTTCCCCATCGGGATCCGTATGCGGTTTCCCCATTGGGACCCGTATTCGGTTTTCCCATCGGGATCCGTATTCGGTTTCCCCATCGGGATCCGTATTCGGTTTCCCCATCGGGAGGATCCGTATTCGGTTTCCCCATCGGGATCCCTTTACGGAATCCCGTCATCAGGATCCGTCAACGGAACCCGTCATCGGGATCTGTCTACGAAACCCGTCATCGGGATCCGTCTACGGAACCCGTCACCGGGATCCGTCTACGGAACCCGTCATCGGGATCCGTCTACGGAACCCGTCATCGGGATCCGTCTACGGAACCCTTCATCGGGCTCCGTTTATGGAATCCGTCATCGGATTTCCATCGGGGTCCACTTATATTTAATTGTAGCTTTTAGTAAAAACACTCACTAACCTGCAAAAGAGATCCGGCTGCAAACTTCCCGCCGGGATCCAGCTTCAGACTCCCTACCGGGAGTCGGCTTGGGACTGGTACACTTTCCTAAAAAATAAAACAAAATTATATTACATTACATTAATAAGTTCACATTTACTTACCAGAAAAACATTGAAACTCGCGACGGACACATTATCGGCACCATGGTGGGTATATAAATGGTGATACAGCTTTGTCACTATATTAGCGTGGAGGTCGCGGGGGGAAAAGTGCGGTTTTAGAGCAAATTGTAAACAAACTCGGTAGCTCCCTTTTTATGGCACAGAAACAAACTCGGTAGCTGTTCCATACAAAAATCCAACATAGCTGAATCGTGAATTTGACACATTAGAACACCTATATGTAGTCACCTTGATCGGCACTTTCCCGCGGGCTAATTTATTCGTCGAAAAACCAAACTTCTGGATCAACAATAGAAAAAGGCCCATCAGCATTTGCAAACAAACCGTTCCAAAGCCCATTCCTCACAAAGCGAAGGCCACCCACGCAAACCAGCACCATCATCGGATAGGGGAAACTTCCACCTACACGATGATGGTGTTGGTTTGTGTGGGCGGCCTTCGATTTGTGAGGAATGGGCTTTGGAACGGTTTGTTTACAAATGCTGATGGGCCCTTTTCTATTGTTGATCCAGATTTTTCCCACTGATGCGAAAACAAACTGTACACGGCTAATGAGATCAACGCAAATTTGAGGACAGTGTACTCAATATCGAAAAAAGTGCAGGATGAGTAAATTTGCCGCATGTTTTCCTGTGGAAAACCTCAAAAATCTGCCCTAAAATTAGGAAAATTGACGAGAATCCAGAGAATCCAATCTTTGCTTTTCTCATATTCGGAAAAATTTTCCTGGAAAAAAATCAAAACTGAGTTCCTGCACTTTTTGCAATTTATGAGTGAACTAAACTCAAATTTGGGTCGTTCTCATTCGCCGTGTGGTGCTGACTCAGGACAAAACAAACCTCGAAACAAACTTTGCATGCGGCGAGGGACCGAGGGACAACAATTTACATCGTGATGAACTTTGATTCTAATGTAACGTTTGGTTCTGTTGTAATTGGATGTATTCTGATGCTTTATGCGTGCAACAAATTACATCGTGATGAAGTTTGATTCTAATGTAACGTTTGGTTATGCTGTCATTGGATGTATTCTGATGCTTTATGCGTGCAACAAATTACATCGTGATGAAGTTTGATTCTAATGTAACGTTAGGTTCTGTTGTCATTGGATGTATTCTGATGTCAAATTTGACATCGTCAAGACGTTTGATTCTGATGTAACGTTTGAGGCTAATGTATTTTTATGTACTTGGACGTCACACTGAAGTCTGAATACATTAAGGGTACAGCAATACACGTTAAAATTTAATGTATTGAAGATGTCTGCTGATGTTTCCTACATTACAATTTCTATTCGGGAAGTCATGTGATATTAATGTTTAAAATAAAAATAATGTTACGTTTATTTTAAAAATATTCGCGTTGAAAATAAACATGAATATTTTTGGTTGGTTTGACTGCTATTCGAACTAAAATAAATATGTTTATTTTAAACATGCTTTTTATGTTTGAAAAAAAAACAAACTTAATTTTAAATTATATTAGCATTTGAATAAAACCAGTGAAACTTTGTGATATTAGCGGCGTTTTGTCGTTTCTAACACTGGTCCTAATACCGGCCTCTTTCTACGTTCAGTGTTGTAGGAGGGGGGGGGGCTGGAGGATCCGGAATAGATTCAAAATCCATTTCGGATTTTCGTTTTTCTTCCGACGTCACTTGTGGAGGAGGATGATACAGGGATCGGCATCAGAAACGACAGAGTGGGTTCAGGGTATCTTCAAAAAACTGTCGCATTAATGGCCCTTCGCTCATTTTCAACTTCTATTCAATTTTCATACTGCCGTACTCTAACGGAACTATCCACCTACCCTCTTCTAAAGATCATTCTCTAGCTAATAAATCATCACACTAAACCTTCATGTTAGCATTTCCAACCAACTCTGAAAATCGCTAACTTCACGTATGAAGTAACATAAAAACACTTTGAATGCTTTCAATTATATTTACAACACATTAGAATTAGAAACATGATCGTGTAAACACTACACATTATTGTTGTTAGATAACATCTTAAATATGTGTACATAATAGTCAATGCTGAAGCTCCCGTTTCCCACCAGTCAGTTACTGACCTTAGCTAACCTAATATCATTGCGGCAACTCTCTATGCGGCAGGGGAACTATACCATCCCTAATAAAAATTGTATGGTTAATTTGCTTAACGACGTGTTCTGGGTATCATCCAAACCATTTGTGGAATAGTTCAATGATTTGGGTTATCGTTCGTTTATGGTTATTTTTTATTAGGGATTATGTACTTGGACGTCACACTGAAGTCTGAATACATTAAGGGTACAGCAATACACGTTAAAATTTAATGTATTGAAGATGTCTGCTGATGTTTCCTACATTACAATTTCTATTCGGGAAGACACTTACCTCACAAAGAAAAGTCGTTGCCAAAATTAATAAAACCATTGGTAGAATTAAAAGTTTGCATTGGTTCTTTTTGGTAGAAAGCGGTTGGCTTTCAAAACAAAAGTCAGCCAACTGTTAAAGCAAAAGTTGAGCGCTCACTACTTTCAAAAGTTAAAACTTTCAAAATAAATTGTACTACTGTCAAATTAAAAGCTCGGGAGTGGTGGAATTAAAATTGGCATCTTTTCAATTCAAAACAAAGTTTCGGTTTGAAAATGTGATATAGTTGAAACAATAAATAACATTTTAAATAGAAAAACAAAATTTTGAAATTAAAAACATGCATTTTCATTGTAATATCATCTTTTTTTCATTTTAAATTCTAAATAATATTTAATTTATGCAAAACAGATCAAAAATGTATTTATTTTCATTTCCTTTTCAACTAATTAACAATTATGTAACGAAATTCACAGAGAGACACAGATAGACATCTTGGTAAGTGAGGGTTGATACGAGGAACACAGAATCCAGACACTGACAAGGCAAGCTTGGTATTGTTTTCCATTTGCAGAAAGTACCAACTGGTGACGGATTCTACGGGCAGCTGGTTTTCGTCCTTCTCCCAATCAAAGCTGAATTTTCGTTTTTCCGAGGCTTGTAGTAGGGTTTGATCCTTCTCCGACAGGAATTTTATAAGGTCGATACCGAAAACTGGCGTGATGTCGTCCTGGCAGATTTCATAATCTGATATAAAAAAGAATCCAAAATCCAATAACAATGAAAATAGTTTACTTACCATTTGGAATGTCAATTTCACATGAGTCTCCACGAGGGTCTCTAGCAGCGAATAATTTCGGAATATCTAACTAATAACAGTTCAGTTTCTGGTATCCCACAAAAGAACATCCCGAAAAGAAATTGTAATGTAGGAAACATCAGCAGACATCTTCAATACATTAAATTTTAACGTGTATTGCTGTACCCTTAATGTATTCAGACTTCAGTGTGACGTCCAAGTACATAAAAATACATTAGCCTCAAACGTTACATCAGAATCAAACGTCTTGACGATGTAAAATTTGACATCAGAATACATCCAATGACAACAGAACCTAACGTTACATTAGAATCAAAGTTCATCACGATGTAATTTGTTGCACGCATAAAGCATCAGAATACATCCAATGACAACAGAACCAAACGTTACATTAGAATCAAAGTTCATCACGATGTAAATTGTTGTCCCTCGGTCCCTCGCCGCATGCAAAGTTTGTTTCGAGGTTTGTTTTGTCCTGAGTCAGCACCACGCGGCGAATGAGAACGACCCAAATTTGAGTTTAGTTCACTCATAAATTGCAAAAAGTGCAGGAACTCAGTTTTGAATTAATTTCCCTCATGTTTTCAAGGTTTTTTTCCAGGAAACTTTTTCCGAATATGAGAAAAGCAAAGATTGGATTCTCTGGATTCTCGTCAATTTTCCTAATTTTAGGGCAGATTTTTGAGGTTTTCCACAGGAAAACATGCGGCAAATTTACTCATCCTGCACTTTTTTCGATATTGAGTACACTGTACTCAAATTTGCGTTGATCTCATTAGCCGTGTACAGTTTGTTTTCGCATCAGTGGGAAAAGTCTGGATCAACAATAGAAAAGGGCCCATCAGCATTTGTAAACAAACCGTTCCAAAGCCCATTCCTCACAAATCGAAGGCCGCCCACACAAACCAACACCATCATCGTGTAGGTGGAAGTTTCCCCTATCCGATGATGGTGCTGGTTTGCGTGGGTGGCCTTCGCTTTGTGAGGAATGGGCTTTGGAACGGTTTGCTTGCAAATGCTGATGGGCCCTTTTCTATTGTGCAAACATCCAGCTTTCCATGCTCGGTAATGGCGGCCTGTTGGTTTGAATAAATGTATCCTTCACTGTGCGTTTTGACACTATCTGGATGTTCGGATTTTGACCCCTCCCTTTCCCTCTCCCAGGAACAGAAGAAAATGGAACAACATACGCCCTCCAGTTAGCGTTAGCGTTAGCGTTAGCGTTGTTATGATATACTTCGTAGATTGGATACTAGCGACACTCACGTCTCTTCTAAACAACATACGCCCTACAGTTAGTGTCAAAAAGCACAGTGAAGGATACATTTATTCAAACAAACAGACCGCCATTACCGAGCATGGAAAGCTGGATATATGAAAAATCTAAATTTGGCCAATATCCACCAAGCTCCAATGATGTTAACCTTATCATCTATAGTAAGAAAAAAAAGCTATCATTTGGACACAGACAAACAGACATAACACATTGAATATTTCTCAATGTAAAACATTACTGCCATCTGTTGAGTACACTGTGGTGGGTAGTTCGCTGATTAGATGGCGGTAGTGTGTACACGCAGAGAAATGGTTTTTAAGTTCAAATGGATATATTTTTGACTCAGGGCCTAATATATTTTAGACATTGTTTCAAATATATTATTCGGTTAGTTCAAAGAAAAATATTTTTGAATCAACAAACCGGTTGTAGAGTCAATAATCTGTTTGTTGATTCTAAAAACCATTTTGTTGATTCAAAAACATGTTTTGTTGAAATAGTGATACAATATGTTTGAATCAATAACAAAATACATTAGGCCCTGAAACAAACCTGCGTGTAAACATCAAACGCAAGGAAATTGACTATGTGCGCCACAGGTGACGGTACTACCACCTACGATACTTTTAAATTGATCGTTAAATGCTTATTCGATGAACAACTTTCGAGTGTTATGTCTGTTTGTCTGTGACTTGGGTATGGCATTTTTTACTAGCGACCCTCATTCTATGCAGCGCTTTGGCGATGTTGAATGTGTATGTGTATGTATGTATGTGTGTTACATCATTTTGGGCGACGTGATTCTCAGCAACCACTGGACCGAAGTACACTCAACAACCACTAAATGAAAGGTATTGTGGTCCCACAGAACCGGTCAATATTGTCGGAACATGTTCCTTCATAAAGGTGATTTTTAGCCAAAGGCTATAGTTCATCACATCCGGACATCATGTGACACCTCAAATCACATGAGAATTTAAAAAAAAAAAGTGGCCAGATTCTGACTTGTGCCAAACTCCATCATACGACATCTCAAATCACATGAGAATTCAAAAACAAGTGCAATGGTGTTTATATCAATTACCCAGCATCCTCGTCAGCATCACAGTAGACACATCCGAAAATGTTCCGGGTACACATGAAGTCAATACGTAAGAAGGGTCATTAGTGGGTGGAATAATTCAGCTATTTTTTATAGATGAAATTGGAATTGTAACCTTTAAGAATTGGACATACATCAGTTTCCCAGGAAGTGTACTATTTCTCACCCATTTCGGATTAACTAAGAGTCTATCGCATTAGGGGGCGTGTGAACTACATATATTTCAAATGATGATTTTTGTTTCGCGTTCGTTACATATGAATCTAGTTTGTTTGTCACCACCTATACGATTATTTGTAGTAGCTTACTGCTAATATGTTTTTTATCCTTCAATAGACGAACAGTGCTGTCCGTTTTTTTATCTGCAATATTCACTAAAAAAAATAACGTAAAAACAAAACAATATTTACCAATTTACATTAATGTACTCCGAAGCAGAAAAGGGCTTTTTTCGGCTAGGACAATGTTTTATACAGAAAATATAATACAACGGCTTCATAGATGTTGAGTGTAGTCTTTGCATACAGAGATATTAAGTTGATTTGGAATGGCCCTTGATTAATCTGTTTTGGTACTTAGACAACTGACTGTATCTGCTCGTTCTTGTTTGCAAGTAATACTTTCCTGAAAAGGAGGAGGAACATCAAATTGAAGTTTGAGTGCGATGGTGTGCAGGAAGACTTACTAATGTTGGATCGAACATCTTGTTAAGTCCAAATGTTTGAATGAATCTGCTTTCCAGCTTACTCCTTGTCTCCCATCTTAACCTTCGAGGTCATGTAGATGCCAACAATCAGTCCAAACAAACCGATGGCCGAGCCGAAGATTTCCACGATCAGGATCTTGACGAACAAAGCCGAGTTGGCAGCATCGGCCAGGGCCGCACCGGATCCGACGATGCCGACAGCGATACCGCAGAACAGATTAACCAAGCCGACGGCCAGACCAGCGCCGAACATTACATAACCGGAGAACCAGTTGTTGTACCGGATGTTATCGTTGGCCACAACCATGCTCCAGGAAAAGCTCTCCAACATACCGGACAAAACGATGGCCGTAATTAGACCGTAGATGGCGACCGCTTCGCAGAAGATAACCGAGATCAAGTTCTTGGTCTTAATCCTGGGAGCCTTGACACCACCGCCGACGATGCTGACTCCGGTCGTGTGGATTCCCATGGCCGCTCCGACGACGGACAACGCTACGGCGAAACCAATGCCCAGGGTGGCCCACATGTAGGGCGACGTTTCCTCCAGGAACCATCCAACGCTGACGCGTTCGCCCTTGCCCGTGAGGACATGGTACAGGATCAACACTGTTGACACCGAGAGCAGAGCGCCCGTGAATGAGTAACCGAGTGTGTAGCGCATCTTGGCTGTTGTTGGCTGCAACGAAAATACCGTTCCGACGTTTTGCTTAGTTAGGGAGGCACTTTTTCGATATTTTTGTGGGCGCAACTTACCTGCTGGTGGAGATTTTCCGAGTTTTTTCCTCGAAGATAACACAGTCAGTCAGTCACTTGATCCCTTGATGTCATATGACCCACAAAGAGAAAACACGAAGAAAAGCAGACTGACAGCTTGGTGGGCTGTCACTGATATTTTTGCAGTTCGATCGATTTTTCTCTCGGGCAGGGGTGTTAAACATAAGAAATTTTTGACGCGGTCGATGAAATTTTATGGCATCACGTTTTCTGGCAGGGCATTACTACTGTGACTAAAAGCTTCTCTTGAATCAATGATTACAGAGAGAGGGAAAGCAGATCGTGAAATATGGTTGTTTAGTAAACCAAAAAATCAGTAAACGCAAGTAGTGGCGTCACTAATTGCTTGTATCGTACAGGGGTTTTACTCACACAACTTAACCGATTGCTTTACCTCGGTAATCTAGCTCATTGCTCTTGAATAACAGACTGGAATGCCAAGCACAGTGCAGATCAGGGTTGCTTCCAATGAGCTGGATTACCGAGGTGAAGCAATCACTCACACAACCACTGTACGATACAGGCAAGTACACGCAAGTAGTGACGTCACTACTTGCGTTTACGTTGATTTTTTGGTTTACTAATACAACCCTATTTCACGATCTGCGCCACCTCTCTCTGTACCTCATTGGGTTGCTTCCACTAACTTCACCATAAAAAACGTTTTCAGGAATTAGATTTATTTGTATGCTATAATGACAGTTTGTACTTCTTGTAAGCTACATCCCGCATAAACAATTACCATAAGAAGCGCCTAACCACCAATTCGGAATATCATCCCAACTTTATGTTGTATGGTCGTACCATCTATGATATAGTTAGTGTATGGTAACGGTTTATTAGGGATACAAGAAGAGGTTGAAAAGAGTATTAAATTTATATATTTTAAGTGCGGAAACGCTAATAAAAACGCGCTATTACGTAAAATCATTTTGGCGCATTTATTCCTTGGCTCATAACTTAAACAAAGGCGCAGACGATACAACTTAAAAACGCACTATTATTAGCGATTCTACACTTTTGAGGAGTCCAGTTATAAATAATGCAAAATAAAATATATGTTTGACAAATATTTAACTTTCAGAGAGTCACAATCAGCAATGTTGTGATTCGTGATCGCTCACTCTGAGTGAACGCTGACGAATCGTAAAATCGGTGATTGTGTCGCTCTAAAAGCTAATAATTGACAGGTTTTATGTTCCAAACACATAAATTACAACCTCTTTTTGTAACTTACAAATACAAAACAACATCTTATGACTTCATAATTCCAAAAAAACATTACCTGATGGTATAGCCTGAATGTTAGCTAATGCCATAATGTTTAGAAAAGCAATTTCGCCCTTTTGAAATGTAGACGCCGAATGTTTGTTTTTTTCGCTTGAATAAAATACAAAATTAAAATTTGTGTCGTAGTATTTTGCTCTTGTGCTAGAATTTTCTAGTTTTTCCTGCTTGGAGGTCAGGAAAAGTCAGTACAAACCCTAACAGGCCAGCGCGGATCATCGAGTAGTTCTGCCAATGGCAGAAGACAACCAGCAGGATGAGACTTCCGACATAACGTTGTTCGACATCGCCTGGGATGATGTTCTGTACACCAAAGTATTGCCCCTGCTGTCCCTGCGGGATCTGTTCAACTTTCGTTGCTGTTCCCGTTTGAGCAAACAGTTCGTGGACGGTGGCTTCCGTCGAATGAAGGAAATAAATCTGTCCGGAAACAATCATCGCCACATTGAACGAGCATTCCAAGTGCTAGCCCACAACTCGGGCAATATCCGGACAGTTAATTTGGCCAAGTGCAACTGGTTGCAAGATGCGCTGCTGTGGAACTTCCTGAGGAGCAACACCAAGATCTCCAAAATTAATCTAAGTGAATGTGCAAACATAACTTCCGCTTCCCTCCAGCCGATCATTATCGAGTGCAAACAGCTGACGGTGCTGAAATTGGCTCACTGCGGCTGGCTCACCATCGGAGCAATGGAAGCCCTCACTCTACATCACTCCAAAATTCAAGAACTGGACATCTCCTACTGTGGCACGTTGAACGAGCGGTGCATTCTAGTGTTTTTGCTAAATTGCCGCCGACTACATACGCTGTCGCTGGCTTACCTTCCCAGTGTAACGGACAACCTGCTGTATTCCATTGCTAAAAATTCCAAAGAAATTAAACATTTGAACGTCATCGGATGTCAAATGATAACCGACCGGGGCGTGGGGTGAGCTGGCTGATTGTTAATTAGAATGTACCTTTTATAAACTACCTGAATTGCAGGGCACTATCTCTCTACTGCAAGGGTCTGGAATCGCTGATGGTTCGAGACTGTCCATACATCACAGAGCGCAGCTTAACCCTTCTACGGGGACGAATTTTCATCGACAGGCCTCGGAACTACCAGCAACAGTTGCACGTCGCACCAAATGTGGCTTTTCCCAGGCTTTTTCTGCAGGTGTAACTGACGAATACGAACAGGATCACGATATTTTTCATGGGAACATACATACATAATAGAACATACAACAGTGTGGTATCGATCTGTGTTGATAGTAATCTTCAAATACCAATATTTATTGTACACTTTTTTGTAAATGTATATCTTATGCTAGGTAAGGATATTGAAAATTAAATTATTAATAATCTTCAAGCCGTAGGCTTCACGAATTTTCCTGCTGCTGGTTTGTTCGGCTTCTTACTCGAATGTGGCTTCTGTTCAGTTTTCGGTTTGCCTTTCCCAGCGGGGCCCTTTCCTTCCTTCGGGGGGAAGAACTTTTTCGGCTTGACTGTTTTGTCGTCCAATTTGGCCTTCTTGGCGCCCTTTTCGTTTTGATCCTTGTTGGACTTGCGTTTCATCTCTTGCCTCTTCTGGTTATCGGACCTTTTAGATTTGACCCGTTCCACGTGCACCGGCTTACCGGAAAGGACCTGTTTGTCCAATTTCAATGCTTCAACAACGGAAGCTCCTTCCTTGTACGTAACAAATGCATATCCCCTCTTCGGGATGATTCTGCTGGATTCGATTTCACCGGCTTTACCGAAAAAGTCATTCAGTTCTTTCTGCGTAAGCTGATAGTTGATGTGACCGACAAAAATCGTAGTCTGCATGGATTCATCTTCATCTGAGTCTTTGGCAGCCTCCTTCTTTTCTTCTCCTTCTACTTTTTCCTCAGCATCATCATCCTCGTCCTCTTCATCGTCTTTTTCGTCCTCGTCATCTTCCTCCTCGTCTGATTCATCATCATCATCCTCATCCTCCTCTTTCTCAGCAACATCTTCGTCCGATTGTTCCTCCAACTCTTCGTCCTCTACATCATCATCCTCCTCCAACTCCTCCTCTTCTTCCTCCTTCGATGGCTTTACCAATTTCGGCACCGGTTTCTGCTGTTGCTTCTGAACTTTCTTACCTTTGACGGCCATTTCTAAAAAGAAAAAAATCGATACCAATTGAACCTTCTGTAGGTACATCCGGTGAAGTATATCTTTTTTTTACCGGAAACTTACCTCTGAAACTACTTTCGCTGGTAATTGAAATCAAATTACAAGTGAATATATCAATTTCAATTGATTTTTGCTTCTTTCTCACGCTAATGCCTCCAAAAAAGCAAGCTTTTCACGAGTAGATCTTGATTGAACTGTAATGCGTTCGTTCACAGCCGGGAATACAAAGTAAGCGTGCCCGACACGAGGTGCGTCTTGTTTACTTCCAACAAATTTGAAGTTTGAAGTCGACAATGATGTCTCACAAAATGGACACTTTTGTCGAGCCGACAAAGGTTTTGCCATAAAACGTCATCTCAAAGGCGAAGAAATATTTCACCATGTGCGCCCTTGCAGCAAAACCTGGATCAAAACGAGTTTTGATATCTTGACGTTTCATGCGTTCGCCTTAAAAAGATTATTATTTTTTGTGTGAAAGAAAGAAGAAGATTACTATTATTTTGATCTGATACGTGGTGTATTGCGTGAACATTTTACCCAGTTCTTCGATTTTTATCCAGATTTTAGTTGGAACACCGGATCCGCGGTATGTCCAACAGTGACCAGATCGAGGACGATGAGGTGCAGGAAATTCTCCAGACGGGGACTGACCTGCGTCAGTACTCGGCCCAGATCGAGAAGGAGTTCAAGGAGGTGGAAAATCGATCCATCGAAGATTACATCAAGGAAAGCCAAAACATTGCCAACCTGCACAACCAGATTGGGAACACATCCAACATTCTAGAACGGATGGAATCGATGCTGATGGACATACAGGACGCGTTGAACAACATCAGCACCGAAATCACGACGCTGCAGAAAAAATCGGTTTCGATGTCTGTTCAGCTGACCAATCGCCAGTCGGTTCGGGCACAGCTGTCGCAGTTCATTGAGGATATGGCCGTACCGGAAGAAATGATTGCGTATGATGGGAAATTTATCTGTTGAGCTAAGTTGCATTTAAGCGGGTACTTTTTTGTTTCAGGGCAATCATGGACACACCCGTGACGGAGAAGGATTTCATGACTCATCTTAACGAGCTGAACCACAAGCTTAACCTGATGAAAGAGCTCAACTTCAAGGAGTCGAAATCATCACAGGACGTTAGTGACGTCCTTCATAAATTGAAAATCAAATCAATGACCAAGCTGAGAGTCTATCTGATGGAGCAGATATACAAATTCCGGAAACCCATGACCAACTATCAGATCCCGCAGAATGCGATGCTCAAGTTCAAGTTTTTCTTCGAATTCATCTTGTCGAACGAGCGGATGGTGGCGCAGGAGATTTGCAACGAGTACATCGATACGATGGGTAAAATCTACTACAGCTACTTCAAGAGCTATTCCACCCGGCTGGGCGCGTTGAAATTCGAAGAAGCTGTCTCCAAAGACGACCTGATGGGTCTGGAGGATACGGTCACGAGAAGTATATTCTCGAAAACAAGTTCCCTCAAGAATAAGAGTACGGTTTTCTCGATCGGAGACCGGGGCGATGTACTTAACCAGCAGCTGGAGGCACCGATCATTGTACCACATGCACAGCAAAAGATCCGATATCCGTACGAATCACTGTTTCGATCGGAGCAGTACGCCCTAGTGGACAACGCTTGCCGGGAGTATCTGTTCGTGACAGAGTTCTTTATCGTTCGGGGGGCCCAGGCGCAGGAGCTGTTCAACCAAATCATGGGAAAAACGATGGCTCTGTTGATTGTAAGTAGCATCATTTTTGGGTTTTTATTTACCAGCCTGAGTAGATACCTAACTAGAAAGCAAGTAATCATATAGTCGAGTTATATAGCTTTGGGCCGACCTTCTACCAGAAATTTTAAGAAAATAAGGTAATATATTTAAGATTTTTTGGTCCTATCATGTTGTGTTTGTCGAATTAGATGCAAGGTAAAAGCTTCTTTTATAGATCAGTGTGCTGAAAATACCTGGGAATGTCTACATGGCCGTGGGAATACAAAGAGAAAGTCGATGAAGAGAATCTTTTTTTTTTTTGCTTTATTAGAGAGATTTTTAGCCTTGGGCTGGTTCATCTCTTAAAAACGAGGGGTGGGGACTTCAGATGGGAGTCCCCCTAATTACAGAGCTAATATAAAGGGGAGATGAGGTTCCAGAAGAGGAAGAGAATCTGTCAATGTTACTTAGGACCTAATGCAATGTTCAGCTTGAAATAAAACGCATTTTCTCGCGTTCTAGAAGAAACATTTCCATGAAAATTCTACTCAAAGCACACTTCTGACATCTGTATGTTTCGCGGAAAACATTAAATTTTAGCGGAGACAA
Source organism: Ochlerotatus camptorhynchus (assembly GCF_037179485.1). Classification (NCBI taxonomy): domain Eukaryota; kingdom Metazoa; phylum Arthropoda; class Insecta; order Diptera; family Culicidae; genus Ochlerotatus; species Ochlerotatus camptorhynchus. The sequence continues at coordinate 2,546,015 of NW_027040701.1, forward strand.
CATATCAAGAATACTGGCAACTCTTCCATTTTCTCGTACGACCGCTATGAGACAGGTACAATTGCGTCAAAGCCTAACCAGCCTCAGGCTGAAAGCCTCCTTAATAAAGATACATCAATCAATCAATCAATTGCGTCATCTGCCGCTCAAAGGTAAATGCTTCGAACGAATTTGATAGCAAATATTACATCCTCCGAAGAAGGGTTTGTGTATTTGCTCATTTTTCTATGCGTTGCTTCCACCTTCGCTCAAGTGCAGCGCTACTGTATCTGTCGCTTGAATTCTGGCAAAGTTGCCAGTCTTCTTGATATGATGTCTTTGATTTTAGGTAAGTTACGATAACGCATGCAAAATTAATGAGCTGGTTCGTGTCTGATCTATTTTTGACAAAATCATGTCGAACATTGAATTAGGTCCTAAGTAAAAATGACAGATTCTCTTCGTCGATTTTCTCTTTGCATTCCATCGGCCATATTTTTTTTATCTAGTTTGTTTATTTGGAAGGCTCAATCGTTCCCCATGACCATTAAAAGACGTTTTAAACTATTTCCAAAACACAGTTCGCAGGAAGAAACTATTATCTAGCATCGGGTACGACAAAAAACGTTTTTTTAGCCAAGTTATGAACGAAAGAGAAAGTATATGAAGAAAATTGACCAATGTTACTTAGGACCTAATGCATTGTTCGGCTTGAAATTATTTCTATCTAAATAAAAAAAAAAGTAAGAGACAGCCTTGTAAGCGGCCACCGTAGTCGACATATTTTTTGTGATAATCGACTGCCTTTGCTTGAAACAGTTGCAAAACAAGCTATCAAATTACTAAAATGTCATACGACACTGTCGCCGAAGACCGTCGCAAATGTATATACAGCTAGTTTTTCTCATAACAAGAGCTGCTGATGTTGTGCTTGTGTGAATTTTGAAAATAGCCAATAGTGTCCTAGTAATAACATTTCTGATCAGAAATGGTTTAATTTATACCAAATTGAGGAATTATAACGAAATCACACATGTCATATATGATAGTTATTTGAAATTTTTCTTTTTGTTCTACCGTTTGTGTTGTGTAAGAGAGACGACGGTAGAGCATGAGAGTACGAATACAAACAGACTGTCGCGCACGACAACGAAGCGAGTGTAGTAAAAAATGTCAACGGTTTACATCCCTGGTAAGACCGGTAAGAGACATCAGTGTTCACTCGGCTGTCGATAGAAGCAGACCACTCTCAATGTGTGTCACGCAATTGTCTGTTTACTCGGCAGCAACCAATGTGTGGTCCTCATTGTTCTTCATCAGCAGATCTTTCAGTCGATGCGTCGTCGACTTTGGAAAGCAACCGTTTCGTGATTTTTTTTTTCTTTGATTTGTTTTCCGTCGATCTTGTTTTCCGTGCTGAGCACCAATGCTACCGACGCCAGGGAGGCAGCTCCCACACCTGGACCCTACCTATCGACTCATCAACTCATGAGCCGGGGACCAACGGCTTTACTTCCCTTCCGAAGGCGTGATCACAGATGTTATGCCTCAGAACATCCCGGCGACGCTGACTGGGATTGAACCCAGGCCTGCTGGGGTGAGAGGTAATCACACTTACCACTACACCACCGGCGCCGCTCCGTTTCGTGATGAATGTGTGAGTACTGACCACATTTTGCGTGGAAGTGCTCTGAACCCCGTTGGCGAATCTGCCATACAATGAAACCACTGGAAGCGGCTTCCGTTCTGATAAAGAAGGCTTTTTGCGAGGCTTTTTGGATAGCGGAAGATAAAATGTTTATTGTGTTGTACCTTTTGACTGTAGTTTTAAGATGTATTGTATAATGAACAAGAATCCTCGGTTCTGTAAAGCTAATTCGGTTGAGTCTTATCAAATAAATTATTAAACAAAAAAAAAAGTAAGAGGTTGTATCAACAATCAATACGAAACTATCGATTTTAAATTGGCTCACTACTTGACTAGCCTATTGGTCCCAAGCAAATCGATTAACGTACCCCATTCTAGTATAAATTCCAGTACTACACTATGTTTGTTTTGATTCGCTATGAAAGTTTGACAGATAAAATGAGGGGTTCGTTGATTTTCATATGATTCGAGGGGTGCATCGATTAGCTTGGGACCGAAGATAGTACCAGAGCTGAGCCAAAAAGTTGAGCTCGTTTCTTCGGGACCTTCTGGTCTTAGAGTTACCTCTATGGTTTTGTGTCCAAGACACGACCGTAGATTTGACGTAGGATTACGTGCTCGGTATCAATATTCGGCGAATCAAGAACATTATCCAGAATGCACCATTCCCCAGAAAAGATGATGAAATTAGTAATTTTCAGTTCTTTTTTTTTACTATTGATGATACACTACGTTTACTTTTATGGAACTATGTATTTATCAATTCCAAACCATTTTATAACTCTTTAGAAAATGACAACCTTCAAGTTTTCGAGCACTTCGTTCATCATTTAAAAAGTCAAAGGGTCTATATGCAATCCAATTCAAGCAGTCGGAAACTGTTAAACCTTATCAAAGAATTGTTTGACCAGAGTTAAAGAATTTCTCATGATGGATTAAAAAATCGGTGCATGGAACGTTTTACTACCGATTACAAATTTATAGCATTATTCCACACGTTATTATCCCAAATGGTCATTACCCCGAATTCCTTGCGAAAACCTATTGATTATATATTTTCCTTATAGGGGAAATGTATTTAATGTCGGCCTAAGTGTCCCTAATTTGGGCCCATACATAAATTCAGCAATCGACTAAATTTTCAATAGCAACCAAAAATATCCATTAGTACCGTCCCAATGACGCGTTCATCTAGATACAATTCTAGATAGAGCTGGAATTAGGGCGTAACAGCCTTTGTAAACAATGACTTGTCTTGTTGATTTCTCGAAATTCAAGGCACGCCTACACAAACCAACATATCCATCAGGTAGGAGAAGTCTTCCTCTACTCGATGGTGGTGTCGATTTGCCAGGGAGAGCAATGACTTCCGAGAAATCATCGAGAGAAGTCATTGTTTACAAAAGCTGTTACGCCCTAATTCCAGCTCTATCTAGAATTGATAAATAGCAGATTTTTAGCAATGGGCCCAATCTTAGATGCATAAGCCAACATTAGAGCCATTTCCCCTATATTGAAAGAAGAGAATATTCCCTTCTTTATCGTATATCCAAAGAATTAATTATTTTCTTTTCTCATATTTTTAAAGAAGGGAAAACCCCTTGATCCATTAAGTATAGTCGCTATATTCATAGTCTGGCGGATAGAATTTCGATCGATCAAAAAGCGGAACCAATTCAATATATTATAGATCAACAATTGAAAGGGGAACTATAAACTTTTATAAACAAAACGTTGATTATTCTTTCCTCGCCAATCGAACGCAAATTACCGGCACCATCGGATAGCGGAAACTTTCCTCAACCTAAGTTTGGTGTCAGTTGTCCCACAGCTGTCTACAGCAGCAGTCGAATTTTTATTTCGGTGTGAACCACGCGATAGCCTGTTTTTGAGGCTCGCTATTATATAGTTGCTCTTTGTTCGTTGCTATCAGTTTGTGCCTTTTGTTGCTACGGTGCAAGATGTGTGAAGTAAAAAACACCATCAAGTTTAGCTTCAGCCATTATGATGCTAAACCAAACATCGGAGAGATTGTAAATTTCGCCAAAGCACTCGACGCGGATCCGGCTGAAATGGAAGCTGTTTATCGCATTGGTGAGAAAAGGGGAGTCTTCATAAAGTTCAAATCAGAGGAAGCGATGCTCCATGCTCTGACATACAATTCGGAGGATTTAATCTTCCATTATGCGAATGGAACGACGGCAAAGGTACGCATGTCGCATGCTGGTGAATTTATCCAGTATGTGCGTGTGTATGACTTGCCACCAGAGGTACCGGACAACGAGCTGGATAAAGTGCTGGGGAAATATGGAAAAATTAAACGTATCATCCGGGAGAAATTTCCATCTGATCTGTGCTTTGAGGTTTATACAGGGATACGCGGTATATATATATGGATGTGAAGAAGGAAATCCCCACGTCATTGTATTTCTTCAACCGCAAAGGAAATATATTTTATGATGGCAACAAAGATAAATGTTTTCTGTGCAAGGCGGACGGACACCGGAAGCTTTCCTGTCCCAAGCGGAAGGCTCGGAAGGAACCGGAGAAGCAACTAAAGGAAAAAGGAAAGCAAAGTGAAAGAAAACAAAACAGCAGCAGTACGTATGCTGGTGTAGTGGTGGCAGGTGCGTCGTTTGTCATTAGCGACCAGGAAACGGACACGGGGTTGGAGATGTTGAATGAAGATAACGAAATGAACGAGACGACCCCGACGACCGACGAGAGTAGCGGAGAGCATGCAACGGGAAACGATGTTCAGATGCAGCAGCCAGGCATGGAAAATCATTTGCATTCATTTCGTGCATTTGCATTAAATGAATGTAAATGATTTTCCATGCCTGGCAGCAGCAACGATCACGTTTCGGGTTCAACGAAAATGAGGAACAAATTCGGGAAAGAAAGAAGTTGCGTGCACGGGAGAAGATCCCTTTGTCGCCGCGTCGATCGCCACCAAGGAAAATCCTTTAATAATATGCATTTGTATATCTTTTGTTTGTATTTTGAGTACCAAAATTGGTATTCCATGTTACTCGGCTCCGCTAAGTTATTTTTTTAACATTTGAGCCTGCCAAATAAACAAAATGAAAAAAAAAAATAATAATAAGTTTGGTGTTAGTTTGCGTAGGCGAGCCTTGAGTCACGTGAAAAGGGTTTCCGAAGTTTTGTTCGCAATTGCTGATGTGCTCTTTTCTGTTGTTGGTCGTGATTTGCTCGATTGGTTCCGCTATTTGACAGCTCAATTGGTTCCCGAGATTCTATCCGCCAGACTACACAGCAAAAAAATGTAATATCGATCAACGTAAATCAAGCTGATGTATGAAATAAAGATGTAATAGCAAAAAGCAGATACAATATTATATCAATGGATGTAATTTAGTTCGCAAAATCGATGTACATCGCGTGAATCGACGTGATAGTTGCGTAATGCTGAGCTATTAAGGCCCCCGCGCACATTAGATCCGGATCGGACGCGTTGCGGCAAAGTGACAGCTAAATCTATTGTCTAACTGTCAAATTTACGTCAACGCAACGCGAACGGATCTAAGGCCACGGCCAGGGTAGACGCGACACGCGACGCGACTCACGCAAGGAATAATAATAAATAATAAGATTCTTTTGAATTGGTCGCGTCGCGTCGCGAATCGCGTCTACCCTGGCCGTACCCTAATGTGGGTGGCCCTTTAGGGTGTTCAACACGGATGAGGCTGGCGAGCTGTAGAACGTTCCCAGTTTTTTTGTGCACACAGATCGATAAAAGAAGTTTTTATCTAGTATCGAATACGACAAATCCGGAGAACTTCGAGATTAGGGCGTAATTGCTTTTGTAAACAAACACTTCATTTGACGATTTCTCGCGAATTAAAGCTCAATCTCCAAAACTAACTACACAAACAGGTAGATAAATGGTTCCTCTATCATTTGGTATACACACTTAGATTTTTTTTTGCAGAGATGGGCAGCACCGAGCAGCTCGGCAATCTATTTTGCTGGATCTCAGTGAAAAATTTGCCGAGATTCAGTTAACAAACGGGAATTTTGCCGAAATCTCGGCTAACAAACATAAATTTTGCTGAGATATCAGTAAAAATAAATGCCGAGCCTGCTCGGTGGTGCCAATCTAGGCAAAAAAATCTAAGTGTGTAGTTTGTTCACGAGATTGTTCTTTTATTCGCGAGAAATCAGTGATTGACATGTTTGTTTACAAAAGCAATTACGCCCAAATCTTAAAGTTCTCCGGAAATACAACAAATCGACGAAGAGAATCGATCAATGTCACTTAGAACCTAATGCAGTGTTCAGCTTGACTTGTTAGGTGGGAAATGCGGGAAATGACCGAATATCATTTACCATTTTGGTGTAATGGCTGAATAGCAGTATTATGTGCATTTATAATTTATATGATAAACTCATTTCAGAAAAATCTCGAGACGTACGTTCAGGATTGTTATGACACCATTGCACTGTTCCTGTGTATACAGCTCAGCTTGCGGTACCAGCTGATGTGTCACAAACGTTGCGTTCCAGCTTTAGATAAGTATGACATTCAAAATGCCTTTGAATCTTAAACCACAGATAACATACGTACAACTTCCGCCAGAAACTTGTGTGAAGATAAGTGGGAACATCGCCGTTACGTGTCGCTAGCATCTACTGATTTCCTCTATAAAGTTTCCACTTTCTAGTGTATGTTCGGCATCATGTTGTCAAAGGTTTTTAAGAAGGGAAGTCGGCGTTGGTGGCACTTAAGTCGAATATGAATCTTTGCACTAGTTTTTACGGAAATGTTGTTCGAGCTTCAACGTCTGTTCTCTGTGCTTAAACTTGGAACTACATCGATCGTTTATTCCCCAGGTACTGGGACAATCTACAGGCAGTCATCTGGCCCCGCTTCGAGCAGGTCTTTCGGATGAACATTCAAAGCATCCAAGAATGTGATCCTACTAAATTCCCCAAGGAAACTGGACCGCACTATGTAAGTATCGTTGCTGCTACGGAAATTTCCGCAATTTAACCTGGAGTGTCTCGTAGATTACTCGACGGTATGCCGAATTTTCCGCTGCCATCGTCGGAATCTCGGAAAACTTCCCCAACGAGCTGGTTAGTCATCTGTTGTTGGAATTGCAAGAGGAAGTCAAATGCTTTATGCTTCGTATGGCAGCGATTTTCACGACCCGTAAGGAACAACTAATCTACCTGATCAACAACTACGATCTGGTGCTGGGCGTCCTGATGGAACGCACCCGGGACAACTCGAAAGAGGCTGAAGCATTCCGCGAGTTGCTGAGCACTCGCAGTTCCGAATATGTTGAGGAAATTTTGGCCCCCCATCTGGGAGGTATCATCCAATACGTCAAGGACTGTGAGCAAATGCTCGAAAAGGAACAAACCGAGGAGTTCAAGCGTCAGGAGCGACGATCGCTGCAGTTAGTGGCAAATTTTTCGACCAACTGGAAAAAGTCCCTGGAAGAACTGAATCGCGAGGTTTTCCTATCATTCCCATCGCTGGTGACCGGATCGCAACTGCTGCAACTAGCACTGGCACAGTTGGTGCAGTATTATCACAAGTTTTACAAGCTACTTACCCCCAGCGCTCGTGCCCAGCTGGTCAACATTCACGTAATTATGATCGAAATCAAAAAATATAAGAGTAATTACTAGACCACTTGAAGAAGGAGGTGATACTTAGAATACTTATTAACAATAGAACAGTAGTAAACTTCGGTGATGAAAAATAGAAGCCTGTGACCGTTTATTACACTATCTATATGATAGCAAAAAGAGAAATGACACCGGTGTATTATTAGCCACACTTGTGCAACACTTTTCCACTTAAAATCTGAAGAGACTCGTGTTCGTTGAGGTTACCGAGGATACCTTTTAATCCTCATCGGAAAGAAGCATCTCGACCAAATCCTTATTGGAAACTTGGTCGCCATCCAGGCGCTGGGGCGACTTCCATCGGAGCAACGTGGGCAAGAACACCAGATGCGTTCGGTGATCCTTGCGGAATGGATTGTTCAGATCCCTCCAGCTGAAAACATAGGGTAATACAACGTTATCAAAAGCTCATGATGACGATTCAAATAGGTAGGTCAAGAACACTTCAGGTGTATAGATATAAAATCCTGCTGTGTCACTCGTTCTTATCTTTCTCGGAAAACGAATTTCATCGTTCTGCGCGATGTCCGATAAAACTCGGAAAATGGGTCAAGTTAGATTAGCAGAATAAATGAAATTTCTTCGAAAAATCTCCTATATTGTGTTGTCGAGACGTTAATGAATAGTCAAAACTATAATACTTACAACGGACGATCGATTACGACGGTAATGAAATAGCTATTCTCTGGGGCAATCTTCAAAGCTTCCTCCACAACTGGTGCCGCTAGAAAATGAGAGAGACAAAAATGCTATTTCGTTAATTACAGTTTATGTACCTACACGTGGGGAATCCGGACGATAATGGGAGTAACTAAGGCATGCAAAAATCGTTAATATGCATTAAGGGACCAATAATACAACGAGTCATTTTATCGAAGCCGCCTTATCTTATCACACGAGGTTGTAATTTATCTTCATCCGTAGAGTATTGGAAACCCCGAGCGTAATGCAAGCGGATGTATCAATGTTTTTTTTTTAATTCTGAACCAACAGAATATTCTTTGATGATTAAATTTGCCCTCCTAATTATATAATTAGCAAAGCATGACACAGCGTCTGTAATTGCTTTCTAAATCTTTCAGTAAGTAATGATAATGAGCTAAACCGACCTTTCACGCAGTACGGACACCAGCTGTCTCCCTTCTCATCCTTGTCGCCCTTGAACAGGACGTGCACCGGTTCACCCTTTCCTTCGAGACTTTCGGCCAGCTTGATGAACTCATCCCAGCCACTGGCATTGTGTCGGATCACCATTCTGACAATACGGCTCAGGTGCATGCACTGTTAATCTACACACTATTCTCGACGGATGCGAGCACTCTGGCGTTAGTGGCAATGGATCTTGTTTTATAAAGGCAAGCGGCAGACAACACTACTTGAATCCTTTCCCGACAAGAAACACACGATGACTAATTCGTCACTGGTCACTGCGCCGCGAGGTGGTTGACAAAAGTTTAATTTGATGAAAAGTAAACAGTCATTGATGACGATGATGGCTGAACCGTCAATAAGGAGTGAAATATTTCACTTCATTTCACGCCAAGTTTAAAGTCCCATTAATGAGTACATAAGACCCATTTTGAATATAAAAATAGGTATTTTGTTTTTTTTTCTACACTTGAGTAAAAAGTACCCATTTTTTCAATGCTGCATGGGCCGCCTATCATTAAATAATAAAAAATTTAAACTAATGAAAATGCGAGCTTTTATTTGCGAGAAATCGACAGCTAAAGCCATTGTTTACAAACACAATTACGCTCCTTTGAAATGTTGGCACTGAATTGACGTTTGCTGGGCTTCTACATAAACGCATAGTTTATTCCTCGGTTTACACATTTTATGAGTAGGCTCCTTTTGAAATTTGTGAAAGTTTTTTATTGACCAATGCACGGAATGAACTGCATGAACAAATTTGACGTTTGAAATTTGAAGTTTGATTTGTGTACACAAAATTTGTTAGGCATTTTTCCCGCGAACCGAAGTACGCTCATGCAAACCAACAACACCATCGGGTAGGATGAGTTCTCCCCTACTGAATAGTGGTTTGGTTTGCGTGGATGTTCTTCGGTTCGCGAGGAAAGGGCCTAACAATTTGTTTATAAAAGTTGATAGGATCTTTTCTAAAGTTACGCGAGCATTACATCATGTGTTCATTTTTAGTAAACACGGCACCGCTCAAACGTCAAATTTGTTCATGCAGTTCATTCCGTGCATTAGGTTCTGCAGCGTGACGTCACGAATGAACTCAGTGTTAATCGGCTGAACCTTTTTGACAGTTCAGTGGTACTGTTTACAAGCACTTAGTCGTTTTTTCGAAAAAAAAAATTTTAAAATTTCCGAATTTTAACTTGAAAATTGTCGAGGAACAGCGCATTGCAAGGATGTTGCTCGTGAACATAGCAGAAATGTGGTTTACATCTCACTGCAGTCTGAAAAATTATCGAGAAAATCCACCCAAGAAAAAATCGACTAAGTCCACGTAAACAGTACCACTAAACTGTCATCAGATTGAGGTTAACCCCGATGGTGCAAAACCTAATTGGTCAATTGAGTTCTCTAACACCGTTAGTAACGGGTGTTCAATAAAAAATGAGAATGATTTCAGTGCTGTGCAGCGCTCTTGTGAGAGCATCGCGACTAAGTTGCGTCGTACGGCTGACCACACAGCAAAAAAAAATGTAATATCGATCAACGTAATTCAAGCTGATGTATGAAATAATGATGTAAAAGCAAAAAGCAGATACAATATTACATCAATGGCTGTAATTTTGTTCGCAAAATCGATGTACATCGTACAATGTGATATTACACAACCGATGGATTGACCTGGTTGCAGCAGTTTCGATGTAATATTCAACAACTTTTTTTGCTGTGCAGGGCCCCTTCTAACAATATTTATTAACGTTTTTTGGGCTAAACCCCGGAATTGAGGGAAAAGTACTTAATTTTGGGTCGTTTTTGATCTCCGTGAGGATAACAAAGCTCACACTTGAAAAGGGGATTCCCGCATAATCGCGAACCATAAATTCAGTGCCAACATTTCAAAGGGGCGCAATTGCTTTTGTAAACAATGACTTTAGCCGTCAATTTCTCGTGAATGAAATCTTACCTCTCCGAAATAACAATGCTAGCTGGTAGAGGAGACATTCCTCTACCTGCTGGTGTCATTATTTTTCATGAGTGAGCTTTTATTCGCGAGAAATCGACGGCTAAATCCATTGTTTACAAATGCAATTACGCCCCTTTGAAATGTTGACACTGAATTGACCTTACCTAAAATGGTTAAAAATGGTTTATAATCCCTGCCAAACTTTTACTGAAATGGTTATGGAACTTTACATGAACGTTTAATGATAAAGTTTCAACCTTATTTATTATGGTTTTTTTGGAACTGGACCTTACAAATAATGGGTTGTTAAGAACCATTACCATTCCAAATTCTTGTTTTCTCCATACATTTTCAGAAAGAGAACTATATAAGAACGTTTTTACTTATGATTTGAGAACATTAATGGTAATGGTTATGGTAGTCAGTAAAGTCCATTAATGGTTTTGTATTATCGCTCAACTTTACGTGGAATATATCGTGAATTGGTAATCAGTAAATTACAGGCAACCAAGGTGACTACATATAGGTGTTCTAATGTGTCAAATTCAAGATTCAGCCATGTTGGATTTTTGTATGGGACAGCGACCGAGTTTGTTTACAATTTGCTCTAAAACCGCACTTTTCCCCCCCGCGACCTCCTCGCCTATATAGTGACAAAGCTGTATCACCATTTATATACCCACCATGCAGGCAACCAATTCGCGATATATTCCACATAAAGTTGATCGATGTTTCAAAACCATTCGTGGACCTTACTGACTACCATAACCATTACCATTAAAGTTCTCAAACCATAAGTTAAAAGGTTCTAATATAGTTCTCTTTCCGAAAATGTATGCAGAAAACAAGAATTTGGAACGGTAATGGTTCTTAACAACCCATTATTTGTAAGGTCCAGTTCCAAAAAACCATAATACATAAGGTTGAAACTTTATCATTAAACGTTCATGTAAAGTTCCATAACCATTTCAGTTAAAGTTTAGCAGGGATTATAAACAATTTTTAACCATTTTAGGTAAGGTCAATTTATGGTTCGCGTTTATGCGGGTTACGCAAGTGTGCGTGTGATAAACGTCAGAAAGCTCAATTTCGTCCATTTCGTCTAAGCATTGTTGTCAAAATCTGAGTAAACGAGAAATGTTAAATTGAGTAAAAGCCATACTCAATCAGCCAAATCTGGGACTTAAAAAATGCCAGTTGTGTCGGTGCAAACGCCGAGGCAAACGCTCTAAGAAACTGCGAAATTATTGTATAACAACGGCCGAAATGTATTAATGTAAGTATAGGAGTTGCATGCGGAGACGGTTTTCAGTCGTCTTCAGCTCCAGTTAAATCTCGCCTAACTTTTCAAAAGGTCCTAAGTAACAAATGTAAACAAATCAAGTTTATAAATGCACATTGTAACATTTGTATCTAAGAACATTATGCACACACACACATTCAGATTAATGTCAATTGAATTGAGAAAATTCTCGCCTAACTTTTCAAAAGGTCCTATCTAACATTTCACTCTTTTCGAGAAAAACGAGGTTGAAGATTGACAAAATCTTCTTTGATACTATTTAAAACCAAATCAACTTTTGACATTTTTAAGACCTTTAATAGTAAAATGCGATAGTAAAATTGAAATTGAAATTATAATCTACCCGTTTCATACATTTTTTTCTATTAAAACGTGAAAAATGTTACATAGGACATTTTGCTCTTGTCAGGTGTACATTGGACATGTTAGGACGTTTTGTTATAATCACAGTTACATAGGTCATTTATGCTTTGAACATTATTTTTTGTTTGTTTTTAAGCATTATGAGTGCATAATTTAAGTTATACGAGCTAAACGAACAATATGAGTATTGGACAATGCATCAACTTTTTTTTTTTAACGGTATATCACAGACAAACAGACATAACACATTGAATATTTCTCACTGTAAAACATCGTCGCTAAAACATTACCGCCATCTGTTGAGTAGACTGTGGTGGGTAGTACCATAGAGGTAACTCTAAGACCACTGGGTCCCGAAGAAAATCATTATTATTTTTGGCTCACTCAGTACCAGAACAACGGTCCCAAGCAGTCCCAAGCTATTTCACTCACCCCTGCATGTTCTGCATGAATCCACACACCCCTGATGTTATCTGTCAAACTTTCATAGCGAATCAAAACAAACATAGTGTAGTAATAGAATTTCAACTAGAATAGGGTACGTTAATCGTTTGCTTGGGACCAATAGGCTACTAAAGTGGTGAGCCAATTTAAAATCGTTAGTTTCGTATTGATTGTTGGTAGTACGCTGAACAGATGGCGGTAGTGTGTAAACGTCAAACCCAAGGGAATTGACTATGCGCGCCACAGGTGGTGGTACTACCAACAATCAATACGAAACTAACGATTTTAAATTGGCTCACCACTTTAGTAGCCTATTGGTCCCAAGCAAACGATTAACGTACCCTATTCTAGTTGAAATTCTATTACTACACTATGTTTGTTTTGATTCGCTATGAAAGTTTGACAGATAACATCAGGGGTGTGTGGATTCATGCAGAACATGCAGGGGTGAGTGAAATAGCTTTTGGACTGCTTGGGACCGTTGTTCTGGTACTGAGTGAGCCAAAAATAATAATGATTTTCTTCGGGACCCAGTGGTCTTAGAGTTACCTCTATGGTACTACCAACTACGATACTTTTAAATTGACCGTTAAATGCTTGTTCGATGAACAATTTGCGAGTGTTATGTCTGTTTGTCTGTGGGTATATCGCAACACTGCCCACAGATTGTTTTGGTCGATCGTTGGTGGTCGCGTGAGCTGCTTTTTATTTGATAACAGTGTTATTTTAGGGGCTGTTCACTACGTAGACAGCTTTTCGGTATGCTTGACCCCCCCCCCTCCCCATGCGTAGACAATTGTCCATATAAAATTTTTAAAACTTGTATGGGCCGTGGATAATTGTCAACCCCCCACCTACCCCCCCCCCCCGCGGAAATAGTAGAAAAATGCTTGACATAAAATTCCGATGTGCACAATCACATTGTTTTGGTTTGTTTGAACATCTTAGACGTTTTACTCGTATAAACAGATCTGCACTGTTTTGGTCTTTCTGATACTTCAGACGTTTGTCTTGATGAACATAGTCAAACGTCTTATGTAACATTGAAACATCGTTAATGAAAATTTTGACTTCAGACGTTTTGTTAATTTAGAATTTTCTCAATTCCATTGACATTAATCTGAATGTTTGTGTGTGCATAATGTTCTTAGATACAAATGTTACAATGTGCATTTATAAACTCGATTTGTTTACATTTGTTACTTAGGACCTTTTGAAAAGTTAGGCGAGTAATTCCATTAATTTTGTTTATGGATGAAAATCATTTGCGTTTCCATGCAATGGAAACTACATGAAAACTATTTTCGGTGTATACTTCCCGCTGAAATTAATAAGCATGTTCGACTCAATTTTGAGTTGCTGACGTTTATCGTACTCACACTACGTCACGTATACGTATACGCAAAATGTTTTCATCAGGAAAAAAAAACTTCGCTATAGACCTTTTTGATGTTTAATAGTCTTTCTCTATCTAGTACACAGGGAAGAATAATTCTTCCCTGTGTACTAGATAGAGAAATTAATGGTTTGTTTTCCCACTAATCTGTTTCCCTCTTGCTCGCACTCCTTTCATTTAAATGATGCATTAGTGTGCGCCGATTAAACGTCGAAAAAATTTCCTGATGAAAACATATCACTGACACTATCACACTTTAGCAATCTCTACACGCTAACTTGAAAGTACCCATTAATGGTTGAAAAAGACCCATTTTGAAGAAAAGTGGCTTAACTCATTAAATGAGTAAATTTTTTACCCATTAATGAGTATCTGTTACCCATTAATGAGTAATTGTTAATCATTAATGGGTAACAGATACTCATTAATGGGTAAAATTGTTTAATCATTAATGAGTTAAGCCACTTTTCTTCAAAATGGGTCTTTTTTTACTCATTAATGAGTACTTTCAAGTTAGCGTGTAGCGCAATCAGTAATCACAATCGAAGTGATCATCGATGTTTTTTTTCTTCTCTGGTTGTGAATTTGACGTAGCAATAAAAAATTGTGTTTTTTTAAGTTTTTCATCAACGTATGACATAATCTTCAAAAACTGCTACAGCATGGCATCGCTAACAGCGAAAACAGTAAGTTGTATTGACGTAGTAAGAAATTTATACCACAAAAAACATAATTTTTCAGAAATCAAAACATGGACTAATCCTGAGCAGTTCCTCTAACAGTAGCGCTGGCACTCAGTACCAGCAGCTGTTAGAGTTGGAAAAGCAGGCATTGGTCCACAATAGCGAATCATGCCTTTGCCACCTTTGCAGTAAGATGACATCTGCCGGAATGGGAGTGGTGCTGGTAAATTGTTTACATACCTTCTGTACCGTATGTCTCAAGGCGTTTCTCCTTGAAGCCAATACGGCTCGTTGTCCTTTTCCCAATGGTCGGTATGAGTGTGAAGGAAATCTGGAAGAGCGGGAACTCGATGCATTGTTGAGTCAGCAAGAGTACCGCGATTTGATGGAACGTCAATTCGCAACGATCAAGGACGACTCGTTGAAGAAGCAAGTGTTGAACACTGCTTCAGCAGCAGGACCAAAAGAACTGGATTTGCTGATGACACTGACTGATGCTAGTGTTGTTCCAAATCCGGAACCGTTTGAATGTCCGATTTGTTTCGTACCGTACGAGGCTTACGAGGGGGTGATTCTACGTGACTGTTTCCATACCTTTTGCCGTGAATGCCTCAGCAGTTCTATTAAACACGCCGAGGACGTAGTCGTACAATGCCCATACAAGGATAATAATAATTCCTGTGAAACCATAATTCAAGACCGAGAGATCAAGTGTCTGCTAACCGTCGAAGATTACAACGCGCATTTGGGACGATCGCTGAAGAAAGCCGAGAGTTTGGCGGAGAATGCCTTCCACTGCAAGACACCGGATTGCACCGGATGGTGTATGGTTGAGGACAATGTCAGTTTGTTCTCTTGTCCCGTTTGCTATGCGCAGAATTGTTTGAGATGCAAGGTAGGTAGCATTTGTAATTGATTGTCTGTATCCTAAAGATTACACATCTCTGAACAGGCCTTACATGCCGATATGAGCTGCGAGGATTACCAGGATAGGCTGAGCGGTAATTACGAAACTCGTCGCTCGGAACGGGCAATGGAAAACATGTTAGCTTCTGGTGAGGCAATGCGTTGTCCGAAGTGCAACGTGCTCCTCGCGAAGATCACCGGATGTGACTTCATAATCTGCAGTATGTGCAAGACCGCCGTGTGCTGGGTTACACGGGGCCCTCGTTGGGGCCCACTCGGTCAGGGCGATAACAGTGGGGGTTGTCGCTGTAATGTCAATGGGAAAAAATGCCACCCAAACTGCCGCAACTGTCATTGATGGTACTTTTTAGCCGCGCACAGCCATATGTGAGTAACATATGCTAACGTCTCTACATGCTAAATAATAATTTGAATTGTTGCAGATAACTTGTTCTCATTTGGATTTCTTAATATTATTGCTAATAAACCAGTGCTGATAACTAAATTCAAAATTAATCTGTAGTCTTTAGTAGATTTTTTTTAAATATACATAAATTTGTTGATTGTTAAATTTTTACCCCTAAAAAAACGTGGACCTTCGCGGCCATCATGAAAAACGGTCATAATGATGCAGATTTCTGGAGTCCTTTTTGATTGGGTCGTATGTAACATTTATGTCAATTAGAGAGCCGGGGTGTTTTGTTTTGGTGAACAAAAAATTGTTTCTATTTTCAATGAGAAGGATAATTCTTTCAAAATTCCCATTAACTAACATCTCAGGAGTGTTGCTATCAACTGAGTAAGGTATTGATAGCGTTTCTGTTGAAAATCAAACGTTTTTTAACCAATCAATATTATACGACCTTTTGCATATCCGTTTTTACATTCGACCGTGCGCTTTTTAGCGGCTTAAAAATGTATTATTATGAGTAATTACTCACAAAAAACGTAGTTATCTTTTTATAGACCACCCACAACCGTTAAACATTGAATATTTGCAAAATTTGCACTTTTATTAGGAAAAAAGAACAGGTCTTATGTACAGTTTTTACGCTTCTGGCAGATTTGTTACAAACGACGATTGACACCCCCATAGAAGTTAGGTGTCGTATGTAAAATTGAGCTATGTTTTGGTCAGTTGGCACATACGACGAATAGTTTTTTGACGATAAAATGAAACAGAAATGAGGTAGCGGGAGCAAATTTTACCTATAGTAAAGGGCCACCCACATTAGATCCGTTTGCGTTGCGTTGACGTAAATTTGACAGTTAGACAATAGAGATTGCTAAAGTATGATTGTGTAAGTGATTTGTATTCATCGGGAAAATTTTCCGCTATGAAGTTTTTTTTTCCCGATGAAAACATTTTGCGTATACGTATACGTGACGCACACTACGTACGACAAACGTCAGCAATCTCTATAGATTTAGCTGTCAGTTTGCCGAAACGCGTCCGATCCGGATCTAATGTGCGTGGGCCTTAAGAGTAAACAGAGTAGTGTCTTTTAGCATTCAAATGTCAATTTGTTTACATTTGTTACATACGACCCAATCAAAAAGGACTCCAGTTCAAAATGTTGCACGTCGAGGTATGTGTCCAATATGTTCTATGGGAGTTCTAACATGGTAGATGAAAATATACGGTTCAAGTGAGTTGATCAGCGTTAAAGCGACTTGAATGTGAATACATTGAGGTTTTTTTTCGCTGCCCATAAAAGCATTTCTGTCCCATATGAATAGAAAATCAAACTGGATGGACTGTTATGCTTATATGGGCAGTGCGTGCCTTGTCAATAAAACAACGTAGAAAACTGCCTTATTATGCATTGATGGAAAAAAGGTGATTCTGGAGTAAAAAAATTGTTTGGAGGCTGTAATATTTTGAAACTTCTTGCAACAGTTAACTGTGGCGAAAAGTTCCCATATAGTTTCCTTGCTCATTCGGGGTTGGTATATATTTTGTTGGGATTGATTAAAATCCAGCATAGGAGTCACTTTTGCTAGATTGCTCAAAAAATACCTATATATAATGAGAGAGAGAAGGATTAGTATTTTCCATTTAATTCCACTACTTTATTTGCTTATCCTTGACAGATACGCGTATTTCGTCTACAATGTGCAGACGAAATACGCGTATCTGTCAAGGATAAGCAAATAAAGTAGTGGAATTAAATGAAAATACTAATCCTTCTCTATCTCATTATACAGGTATTCCACTAAGACGCCCACATTCATCAGGAATACCTATATGTTTGCAGCTCTGAATAGTTGCGAACAGCCAACAGACGGGAACATTAGGTAACTGTCCAATTGGTATTGATCACGCAGAAAAAATGGTTTTTGTTTCAGGGTCTAACTGCCAGTGGAAGCATAACTGTCCCATGTAACATTTTGACTTATTTGAGGTTATGATGCTTAACGTTATAAATCAATACATATTTTTAAAATATTATATTAAAACATGCTGTTTATTCTAGAAAAAATTAAAAAAAAAATGTGAAGTCGTTTTGTCCCATTGCAAAAATGGACGCATATCTGTCCCACTGCTTCAAATTTTAATATGTATAAGAAATTCTTCAAAAGTATAGTCTGTTATCCAAATAATACATCGTAAACATATCCAACCAGCAAACTAGGAAGATCAATTACTTCTCATCCTATTAATCTGTAGTGTTGTTGAATAAATGTATAGTCTATAGAGTTAATAAAAGTTTAATTGTAGAGTGTAATAAATGTAGTATCCGTGAAATAAAGTGTTTTACAGTAAAAATCTGTGAATTCATCTGGAGTGCCTGGAAAATAGACATTTATATTCCGGAACACGTACACTTACTGGGGAGCCTGCAGACTACTGGAAATTCTCAACCTACCGGAAACAGCGATACGATCACAGGAATCTCTGGTGGAACACTTAGTAAAGGTCAGTTCTGTTGCTATTTACAAACAAATAAATTATATAATGTACTAATCAACTTGCAATGCCTTGCCCTATTTGTACCTTTTCGTGACCTATATGATAATTTGGTATTGAAAAACTATAGAGTAAAATGATGAGATTTTTTTTTAAATAAAAGAAATGCATACAACGGTTAACCTTAAATAACTATCATTCCGATGTATGTTGCTTGGTCGGAAGACCAACTAAAAATGATGTTTCGTCTTCTCCAATAGCAGGTACGACAACTGTCAACAGAGAGGCCTTCCTATCTACTTCAATTCAACGAGAAGACCTTTACCAGAGTACGTTAGCTTCAGTAGAGAACGTATCGTTGGCGATCAGCTGGAGTTGTTTCTTGGAAAACAGTTTGGAGTATTTAAGGTCATCACTGTTGATGTTGCTTGCGTATCCTAGCTCAGAGGTGAGCCAAAAAGTTGAGCACGTTTCTTCGGGACCTACTTGTCTTAGAGTTATCTCTATGCTAATAGCTATCACTACCACTGGAACCACCGTACTGCTTTAAATTTTCTATGGCAGACGTTTCCGGCCCACATTCAAATCAGTGTCAACATTTCAAAGGTGCGTATTTTCGATTTTATACTATGGCACGCATAAATCATTTTTATACTAAGTTTGCATTCTCTCCCTTTATACCGACCTTTGTGTCAGTACGGAGGTAAAAAAAGTCAAGATCACAGGTATAAAAATGAAACTACAATGTGTTGAATCGGAACCTACCTAACTAATAAAAACCAAAGATTTAAGTAAACTAAAGGAGAAAAATCTATACAACTCTCTAATAAGGAAAATCCCAAAGGCTTGGTAGCCATCATAATGAAGTAATGAAATTGGGTTGTTAGCGGAATGCTTAAATAAAACAGCAAACAAAGGAGGAGATGAGTACTTCCCAACAAACAATTCAAAGTCACAAATAAGCATACACATTGAATAAATGCTGTATAATAGTGTACAATGCTGAATAAAACAGGATGTCGAATTATGTGCTGAAAAAAGCTCATTGAGATCGATAGAGGCGCTTTTATTCCGCCGTTTGCTCTGATACGATTAATTTCCTTAAAAACGTTGACTGTCTTCCTTATTCAGAACCAGAAGGTTGATCTAATAACAAACTGAATAAGTGTAATTTGCACATACATTGTCGCTTTTATTCGACTGTTTTCAATTGATTGAATAAAATGCTTTTTTAAACGTCTTATAAATGTTTTCTAGCTCCATTATTAGATTTCTTTGCATTGTTTTACAATATTGCTGTATAAAGGTGAATACACTCAGCAAAATAGCTCTTATACCACCCAACAAAAAATTCAAAGTCACAAATAAGCATATATATTGAATAAATGCCTGATAACAGTGTACAATGCTGAATAAAAAGAGTTGTCGAATTATGTGCTGAAAAAGCTCATTGTTCCACTCTGATCTGATTAATTTACTTATTAAAAGCTGTAAAAGTGTTAAATGTCTTCCCAATTCAACGCCAGAAGTTCGATCTAATAACAAACTGAATAAGTGTAATTTGTACATACATTGACACTTTAATTCGACTGTTTTCAATTGATTTAATAACATGCTTTATTAGATGTCTAATAAATGTTCTCTAGTTCCTTTATTAGACTTCATTGCATTACTTTACAATATTGCTTAATAAAGGTGAATACAGTCAGCATAATAGCTCTTATACAACTATGCGTCCATGTTGTAATCACATGATTTGTAAATGCTTTATAAACGACGTATAAGATTCATTATTCGACAACACTGATTCAGTCTTACAACAAGGCGAAATCAGTAGAGTAGTGGTTATCGTTTCCGCTTTCCAATTAGAAGGTCGTGAGTTCAATCCCAAGCTCAACCTTTTTTTTTATTTGTGTAGAACATAATTAATTTAAATAGTAATATCGATCACATGACTCACGATAATGAAAGCATTGATCTAGTTTAAAATATAACCGAGCATCCATTCTTTCGACTTGGAGATGTGAAGAGGCAACATTGGTCTCATTTAAAACAACGACGAATGAATTAATTATTCCCACAGGGCCTCCTTCAAGCTAGAGTTGCGATCGGGAGTGCTGATAGGTATTTACTTTCATGCAAGCTTTTATAGATTATTGAGTTGCCCATATGATGAATTCTAGGATAGCTCAGATGACAAGGCAAGCGGCTGGTGATCGGAAGGTACATGGTTCGAATCCCATACAATGGCATGTATAAGTATTTAATAAATTTTCTAATATCTGTGTGGTGCGAGCCACGTCAGAAATCTCGCGTAACATTTGAAAAGGGCCTATGATCAAAATGTAAACAAACCGATTTTTGATACCATTCTGTAGCACTGGTAATTAGCTACCAGTCGTATAGGAATGTTCCGCATTATCGATAAAAATCATTAAAAATAACTTGATTTTAAAAACGGCCGATCCACGAAATTTTTCCAATCATTCATGCTAAAACGGCCTAACCTCGGGCCTAACATATATTTTTTTTTTCGTTCGATGAGGTTCCATTCATAAGCCTAGCGACGTAGAAGGGCCGATGATTGAAAAATTTCAAATCAAAGCTAGGCCCTACTGCTTGAGGCAGGGCCGATGATTTATTTGACGTTAAGAAAAGGCTTAGCAAAGGGCCTATAATTTATGATGACAAGCACAACGGCTTAACAAAAAGGGCCTAACCATTTAAGGATTCACAAAAAGGCTTATTACTGTGATATTAAATTTTTATCGATTTTCATGTATTTTTGAAAACGTTTCGCATGTTTTGGATGTTGTGTACTGAGATATAGTTACTATTGTTATTGTGAACAATATAAATGCCTAAAATACTTCAATTTATTTATATAGGAATTAAATACTGGCGGAAAAATTTACAATTCATTTTCTGGATTGTTTACATTTTGGACATAGGCCCTTTTCAAATGTTACGCGAGAAATATTGAATTACATACAATACACTTAAGAAACACACAACACCCTGTCCCCTGTCCCCCTGTCCTCTTATTTTCGGGTTAATTTTCCCATAGTTGAATAATCGTTTAATAAATGTATAATAATGTCTAATTAAACGTTACTTCACATGATAAACAAGTGTATACACAGAGCATCACTGTTTTAAAGAAGCAGTGATGTCTAATAAACACTGAATAATCAAAAATGTTATCGTATAAACTCTGTTACAACTCATATAAGTCGAATAAAAGCTTCTCGAGATACCTTATAACACCACCAGCAGTTCAATGTTGAGGTTGAATAAATTCTCCAGATTTGTGTGAACAAAGCCTGAACAGAAGTTATTATTAAAAATAGTACAAGTACTATTAAGCATGCAGTTGAATAAAATGGCCAAGAAGTCGTTTCTTCAATAGACGATTGTTTGTTGGGTTAAGAGGGTTAGATTTTGATAAGTTCTTTAGTGTGAATGACACTAATGAAGACTGCACATTGTAGTCGAAATACGTATCTGTCATGGATACCAAAATTTATTAAGTGGAATTAAATGGAAGATAACATTTTTTTTGCTGTTTTATTTAAGCATTCCAACATTCATTTAGACAATAGATTTAGCTGTCACTTTGCCGCAACGTGTCAGATCTGGATCTAATGTGAGTGGCCTTTAAGAATTCACGGGAAGAAAAAATCTTTGAGAAAAACAATGTTTATACAGATCAGTGGTATTGCGAATTTCACACCTGATTAGACTCCTGCGCTAAAAATAAGTACACAGTAATATTTTCGCACTGGTCATAAAAGTTAAATATTGAGCTTCTTAATGTTTTCTAGAGCTTTAATTCAACAGTGTAGCTTGCTAGTAATGTTCTAAAGCTGTTACTGCTTTCAAATAAGTTGATTTTTAAATTGTCTGGCCTGTGCGAAACTATTACTGTGCAATTACTTTTTGCACAGGAGTCTAATTTGGTGCAAAATGCGCAATAATTTTCATCAATTTTTTTTTTCATTCGCCATGTTTTTTTTTCTCGTTCGGAATGCGACCGACCCAAATTTGAGTTTAGTTTACTCATAAATCACATTAAGTGCAGGAACTCAGCGATGAGTAAATTTTCCTCATCGTTTTCCAGGAAAAAAATCCCGAATATGAGTAATATAAAAATTGGATTCACTATTGGTACTACTACTCGACTGAGTAAAATTTACGTAAATTTTCCTCACTTTCCGGGAGTTTTTGAGGTTTTCCACAGGAAACCATAAGGTAAATTTACTCATCTCTGAGTTCCTGCACTTTCTGCGTTTATGAGTAAACTAAACTCAAATTTAGGTCGTTCTCATTCGCCGTGCAGTGTAATCGCTTATCCTCGGCTTTGGATTGATTTGAGCTCCCATAGCCCCAATGAACTGGACTACCGAGGTGAAGCAACCGGTTAAGTTGTATGAGTGAAACCACTTGAAGGTTGTTTTAATACTCGCTATCCAAACTACTTGATACTGACACCACGCTACTACACCGAATTCCAAGATCGTTCGCACTAAAGAGTAGGTATATTGCTTCCCAGGAAGACATAATGCATTCTCAGCGGAATAATATCAAACGAGTTGGCATTGATTACTAATTTTAGTGTTTTATTCTTATCCTCTGTAGGAATCAAAATGGTATTCAATACGATTAGATTATGCATTACTTATTGACGAATTTTCATTCGTAAAAAAAACTCTTTCGGTGCGCTACACTTCACTCACCGCCAAGAACGCTACGTGTTGTGTGTTCAAGCTTACGGTTTTACAAAAAACAGAAAGATGACATTTTACTCACTACAAATTATAGTTTGCATTCATTCAGGTTGTCTATGTTTAATTCATTTAGTATCCACACGAAAAGAAACTTCCAACGATGTTCAATGATGCCGACGATGTGCGGCGACTTCATCAGCACAGCGACGCGTCTTACTACACAGAGACAGAAGACATTTCCGAGTTTGTTCCAGTGATGATTTGCGCTCAAGAGTGATGAGTTAGTCACCGTCTGCTAATGTTTGTGGATGTTTGAGTTGTATTCCGATCCAGCGTTGGTTTCCAATCGTTTCCGAGTAATCTTCTTAAGTTGTTTGTTGGTTGTTTTTAGTGACACGATCACGATCAACAGTATCCATCTAGCGGAAAAAGTCGCCAACGTCAACGAATGGTTTCGATTGGAATGATGGTTGCATGTGCTTCTGATAGCTTCCGTTCTCCTCTCAAATTGATTTCGCCTTCATTTTGAACATAGACCCAGATCAGATTCAGTAGATTGGACATCGCTCACCGGTGGCAGTAGTGAAATAGGTACCACGGGTATCCCAGAGAATATGTGCGTGCCTTCTCGAGTGAGTTCAGCTTCTGATAGAAATACACAATATACAGAAGAGAAGGTTGCTTATTGAGCTGTCATTTTTGGTGCTGGGTTGGTGATAAGGGTCTTGTTTTGCTGTCTCGGTCAATGTGTAACTGCAACTCCGTTTCCTCTAGTTATCAAATCGGATTCCTGTCCCGGGATTGGGTGAACTGCTGAACTATTCAAATTACTGCGCGGGCTGTACTATTCCTATCTATGTACTTATAATTTCTTCATAAATTATAAAAAGTATCTTATTTCGTAGAAAAGTAATTAGTAAATTGTGAAATAGGTTCAGTTAATAAGAATGACGATGCGTAGCAAATACTGTTTTGCTTCCAAAAACGAAACAATTGTTTGCTACATTGGAAAAAAATCATCCTCAAGGCTAACGTCCTGCAATAAACTTAAAAATCAATAATTTTTGGAAGTCACATTAAACTCTAGATAGAATTTAAAAACTGATAGCGAACTTTAAAAACTCGCATGAAAAAAAGATGTTCAATTGACTGCAAAATAAAAAGAAGCATAGAACCAGAAAAAAAAACTGGGATCAAGGACCGGGAAACGCTAAAATTCTGGGAGTAAGAGGCAAAGGTTAAATGAAACAATAACATTCTGCACAGACCCTATTCGGATTCGTCGCTGGTCACATGAAATGACGAACGGGATCTCCCAAAACATGTTTCTCTCTGTCTCTCTCACCGCTCGTATCGGCAACATCCTTGATCCGTTCACGATCTCTGCTGGGTTAGGTATAAATTAGATGAATCTTTCTGATCTGACTTCCTTTTAGGAGTAAGTACCAGCAGTAGTTGGTTGGTTCTCTTACTCGCTTCGCTTGCGCGGCGGTGGCGGTCGGACGTTTATCTGTGCCGACGCCGACCATCGTCCCGAGATCGCGAACGACGGCGATGATCACGCGAGTTCGAACGGGGTCGCTCGCGCCGCTCCCGATCACGTCGTTCGCGCTCTTTGCGGCGTTCTTCCTCTTGCTTGCGTGCCTCCTCTTGCCGGCGTTGATTCTCAGCCATATCCTTGCGACGCTGCTCTTCCTTTGCAGCCATCTGAAAATTGTAGGAAGAAAATGAAATGTTGTAATACGCAAAACAGACACGGTACGCACAAGAGAGTTTCCGATCGGTTGGTACGATGTAGGTGGTAGAATACAGTCATACATTATGAAATCAAAATTGTCCAGGTTCATAAGTCATACCGTATGGAATTCTGTTTGTCTCATTGAAGGTCGCACGTCTTAAAACTAATATTATATTTTATTTAGAAATAAGAAGCCTATATTCATTTGAAATGTTACGAAAATGACTTAAATGAACCAGAAAAATTCAAGTTCGGTTTAAGTAAAGGCCAGAAGTCATAAAAACTCCCCAGCTTTTGATTTCCAACTTCTTAATAGAAACTTACCTGTTCAACAGTCAGCGGCAGCCAATAGATGCAAGGTGTCGTTTTGGTTTTCCTGAAAAGATCATCCAACAGTCTGATGGGAGGTTCATTCTCCTTTTTCTTAAACTTCCTCGCTGTAAGAATGATCAGAAAAGTGTTTCATTAGTGCAACCCTAAACTCACTCAATAAATGCGTATGTTCGCAAAAAAAAAAAACAAAAACTCACCTGGTGATACACTGGTACTGCCACGTCTCCGCTCCCTGTCTCCCCGTCCAAATTCCCGCTCCGCCGAACGCCGTCTGCCACGATCCCCGCGTCCCTCGTCGCCGCGACCACTGCGATCCCGTTCCCTGTCCCGGTCGCGGTCCCGTTCACGCTCTCGTTCCCTATCGCGGCCAATCCTATCCCCTTCTGCTCCTCTATCGCGATCTTCGCGGTCGAAGGTATCCTTCTTTCCAAGATCCCACTCACGCACCGGTCGGACCTGCGCAGACAGAGCATAGAGATGTTAAAAATTAAAACAACCCAACGTCACCTTCCATCCGCGGTCCTATACCTCATCCTGCTTCACTGTATCCCGACTCCATCCGAAGTCCTTGGCGTCCTTCGAATTGTCGATCGTAATTCGGGTAGTTCCGGCATCATCCAGCGTCGAAATGATTGCCTTCTCCATGGCAGTTTCAGTTCCGAAATCGACGTGCAAACTTTTAGGATTCGATGCCGGCCACCGGACGCCATGTAGTGCGTGACGGGTTTCGACCGCTTCACTGAGTAAAATTAAATTATTAAACGATAATACTAATAGGCATCACATGCATCAGTAGCGAATACTTACTCTTCCGTTTCGTACTTTACGTAACACTTCGACTTGATCTTATCGATCCAGAAGCCATTTTCAACTATTTTACCGGTACGAGCCAACAAGCTTTTCAGTTGCAGCACCGTGAACGGTCGTACCAGATTCGTTATGTACAATATGTTGCTGGAATGATGCTTCGCTGGACTTGGGGGTCTAGCTATCGCCGTATTTCCATCATCACTGACAATGCTTATCTTACGATTGCCCAGCAGTTTGTCCAACGGTTTCGCTTTATAATCCGATTCCTCGATGTGTTCTTTTTCGGAGGATTTGATTGCTAGCTTGTCCTTGGAGCGGCGTCGTTCACCGGGCGCTTGCTCTTCGTTGCTGTCAACTATTTCCTCCGGTTCTGGAGAGGATTCCAGCTTAACGTCCGACAGTGGAACCGGTTTGACCGGTTCGGAAATGATGTTTTTCAATGAGTCAGTAGAAATTGTTATAACCGACGCTTTCGTGTCTGTTTTCGACGATAACCAGCGTCTTTTTCGCTGCAATGGCCTTCGTAAAGGTTTTTCTTCAGTGGGTTTCTCAGGACTGCGCTTCGGAACTTCGTCATCCTTAATTTCTCCAGCTTCCAATTCGTCGTCATTTTTATCATCACCATCATTCTGTTTTATTTCCAAGATGTGGGTGATCGTCTCGATGCGTACAGGAGACTTAGAACGTGATCGGAAACGAGATTTGCGCACCGGTTTCGGTTTTGGTTTCGGTGATTCTGATTTACGATTATCTTTCTCTGACGAGGATTCCTCCTCAGAAGCTTCCTTTTCAGGGGAAGCTTCTTTGGGGGGTTCCTCTGTCTTCGAAGGTGCCTGTTGACTTTCATCTTCCTGAACACTCTCCGAATCCACTTCACCGGACTCACGAGACTGTTCACAAATATCGGCTTTAGTACGTTCAACCTCTTGTTGTTCTTCAGGTTCAACTTCTGCTTGATTGTTAGGCTCGGTTTCCACTTCACGGTCCTCGTCTTCATGATTATTTTCGTCTACAATATCCGGCTCTGCATCAGCTTTAGTTTTTTCCTCTTTCGGTTCGTCAAGTGGCACTGGTTCTATCGTTCCAGCAACAACCGTTTCCTGAACCTCTTCGGGTTTCTCCTCCGGAATGGTGTCCATTACAGCAGTGTCTTTTTCACCTGCATGTTCACCATTTTCCTCTCTCTCGCTTTCTTCCTTATCAGACGGTTCAACCGATTGCGACTTACGTCTGGAACTCCTTCTAGGTCGAGAAGCCGTCTTCTCTTCGGATGCCTTCGCTCTAGTACCCCTGCGAGCACGACTCCTTTTTCGCACTTCCTCCTCCTCCTGCTCTGAGCCACTATCGTCCGATTTGTGCTCCTCAGCTTCCCGCTGGCAGTCTGGCTGTTCTTTACCTGATGCATCATCTCGTTCGGGACTTGCTGTCGGCGATTTCCGACCACGCCTTGAAGATCGTCGAGACACCTTTTCCGGTGAGCTTTTCGCCTTTTCCGAAGCCTTTCGCCGTGTCATCCTACGTACAACACAAAAATCCATTATTTCTACATCTTTAGTAAATCTAACGAGGAAATAATAGTTTCACTGAAAGCAACAACAAAACTTTTTTCTGCTTCTTTCCAGTGCTACCGGCGGTAGTTGCTATCTTATTACCCCCACTAGTTATGGAAGCCGGTTTCAGCCGCACTAGCGCTCCCCTTCTTATACATTACTTTTTCTCTACCCTCCTTGAAGACCTGCTGCCACATTCGGCGACGTCCCTACATAGCCAAACTTACCTCGCAAAATTTATCCTTTTATCGTGAAGAACAGCAACTACCGGCACACTATTTCAAGACAACCACTGGGAACGAAGCGAATGCACTATAATTGAATCGATTTCGATGCGATTAAATTTGAAAATTTAGCGAAAATCTATACCACAAATCAAAAGCGCGACGTTTTGACCACCATCGAGAAAAGTTTTCTTCGGTCGCTGTTAAATTTTTACGCTTGCTCTGAACTGCACGAAAACAGTAGGGGCCTAAACAGGGATGCCAGGATATGTTTTCATAAATCTGTACACAGAGAAAAAAATTACCCTAAATTTAAGTTCTTTTGATTTAATTTTGGGTAATTTTGAGTTTTGTATCCCACACTCACTTTTAGTTCTTGTCAAAAACGGAACGAGAGATTCGATTTTCTCATAGACCTTTGTGACGTTTAATTGTCTTTATCTAGCACTCAGGGATAAATGGATGTTTTGTTTTCCCACTAATCTGTTTCCCTCTTGCTCGCACTCCTTCAATTTAAATGCTGCGCATTAGTGTGCGCCGATTAAGCGTTAAAAAGCTCTATGACTACATACACACACATACATACTCATAGAGAAAACAATACTCTAAATTTAAGTGCTTTTTACCTAATTTTGGGTAATTTTGAGTTTTGCATTCTATTGAGATTTTTACGTCCGGTTGTATTGGTGCGATATGTGAAAGCGTGTTGGTGAATATCCGAGGAAAATACATAACAAATCGATGTCAAACTCATTTTGACAGATCTACTCTCATACATTTTTTAGGTTAGCCAGAGGAAAATAATAAACAACTTTACACGGCGTTGCTCCCGCTAGTGTGCATGCGTTAAACGTCACTAATCTCTATAGGTATATACTCTCACTATTGGTTGTTGTCAAAAACGGAACGAGAGATTCGATTTTCTCATGACTATCGTTCAATAAGCTACTAGTGAGTATATGAGATGTTCTCAAATTTTAGTCAAGTGAACTTAATTTTGGGTAGAAAATACTCACGAGCAAGTAATTATTTTTGCCGTAGTCAAATAATGTAAACTACTATAAGCGATTTACTGAAAATTAACTTATTGAACGGAACATGGGGGATGGGAGATGAGTGAAAAGAACTTAATTTTGGGTAATTTTTCGGTTCCGTGTAGTGGGAGCTCAAACGCTCTAAAAAACTACCCAAATTTGGGTAGAATTCACCCAGATCGATAAAACTGAGCTTCCCAAAAATGGGTAAACTGTGTTAGGAGTGACAAGTTGACAAATGAGCAACATTGACATGAATTCGTTCGATATTGTTTCATTTGTCAACTCATGCGTAACATTTGTTAACGGCACAAAAAAATTTGTAAACAAATTTTGTATGCTGTAATGTGAACGGGGTAACGCGAACCGAAGTACGCTCACGCAAACCAATGCAATTATCGGATGATGCTGTTGGTTTACGTGAGTGTTCTTCGGTTCGTGTTTAAGGGGCGTTACAACTTTTGTTTACAAAAGCTTTTGTGCCGTTATCAAAGGTTACGCCTGAACTTGTCACTCCCGACACAGTTTACCCATTTTTGGGTAGGTTCAGTTTTGACCGATCCACGAATTTCTCATTTTATCGGTCAAACAAATGAAGCATAGTGTAGTACTAGAATTTCGACTAGAATGGGATACGATTATAGATTTACTTGGGACCAATAGGCTAGTCGAGTAGTGACCCAATTTAAAATCGTTC
Source organism: Ochlerotatus camptorhynchus (assembly GCF_037179485.1). Taxonomy (NCBI): domain Eukaryota; kingdom Metazoa; phylum Arthropoda; class Insecta; order Diptera; family Culicidae; genus Ochlerotatus; species Ochlerotatus camptorhynchus. Next base: position 2,575,531 of record NW_027040701.1, read on the forward strand.
GTTTCCACCGGTTGATAGAACCATAGAGGTAACTCTAAGACTAGAAGGTCCCGAAATAACGTGCTCTACTTTTTGACTCAGCTCTGGTACCAACAATCAATACGAAACTAACGATTTTAAATTGGCTCACTACTTTAGTAGCCTATTGGTCCCAAGCAAACGATTAACGTACCCTATTTCAGTCGAAATTCTAGTACTACGCAATGTTTGTTTTGATTCGCTATGAAAGTTTGACAGATAAAATGAGGGGTTATTGGTTTTTCCTATGTTTCGAGGGGTGATTCGACAAGCTTGGGACCGAAGATAGTACCAGAGGTGAGCCAAAAAGTTGAGCACGTTTCTTCGGGACCTACTTGTCTTAGAGTTACCTCTACGCTGGTACCAACAATCAATACGAAACTAACGATTTTAAATTGGCTCACCACTTTAGTAGCCTATTGGTCCCAAGCAAACGATTAACGTACCCTATTCTAGTTGAAATTCTATTACTACACTATGTTTGTTTTGATTCGCTATGAAAGTTTGACAGATAACATCAGGGGTGTGTGGATTCATGCAGAACATGCAGGGGTGAGTGAAATAGCTTGGGACTGCTTGGGACCGTTGTTCTGGTACTGAGTGAGCCAAAAATAATAATGATTTTCTTCGGGACCCAGTGGTCTTAGAGTTACCTCTATGGTAGAACCATAGAGCTAACTCTAAGACTAGAAGGTCCCGAAATAACGTGTTCAACTTTTTGGCTCAGCTCTGGTACTCTCTTCGGTCCCAAGCTAATCGATTAACCCCTCGAAACATAAGAAAAAACAATAACCCCTCATTTTATCTGTCAAAATTTAATAGCGATCAAAACAAGCATTGCGTAGTACTAAAATTTCGACTAGAATGGGGTACGTTAATCGTTTGCTTGGGACCAATAGGCTAGTCAAGTAGTGAGCCAATTTAAAATCGTTAGTTTCGTATTGATTGTTGATAGAACTCTACACTGATAAAATTTCAAAGATTGTTTTATGTGCCCCACACATGAATTTTTGCAATGTGATCAACAAATGATATCTATGTGTCGAGCCGAAAATTGTGTATTTAAAAATTATTCGTTTTCAAATTGAAAGTTTTCCTTATTTCGTAGTTTTAACCGAGGTTTTAACCATGAAAATATTCAAAATGAAGCAATGTAATTGGTTGGAAAGTGTTTCTTTCATTATCGACTCGTAATGTTAAAAGCGCATATTTTCAAAACCAAATTGTTTTACTGTCAAAAATACCTCTTGGCAGCAAATCCAAAAAAAAGCCAACAGGGCATATAGTGTTATCTACAGGCCTAAATTTTTGAGTTTTCAAAATGTGCGGAAAAAAAAATTGGAATTCAATGCAACGGAAGCCCCCACCCTCAGCCAGATCCTTGAAAGGAACCTTGACGGGATTCGATTCCAGTATCTCTCCTTGAGTCAATATGAAAAAAAAAACTAATTTGACAAAGAATGAAAGTTGCAAGATTGCTTTCGTTGGTGACTTCATAAAAGGTAAGATTGATAATAGTGTAGAATAACTAAATAATCGATTACTTTTCAGGTCACCTATAGTGTTTGTCTCGGTGCCACGACACCGTCGGGATCAATACCAACACGGCGAAGATCATTCCAAAAATGAAACCGGGATTGAACCGTTACCTATTATTTAATTCATCGTTGTAATCTAAGTAGCAGGAAATCATCGAAATTTTCGCTGGTATCGGACACTACCGTAGCCACATACACAGCCTTTCTATCTCCAACGAGGTACTGAACGCTGAAATGACCTGGTGCGGGATTACGATACAGACTTTTACCTGTTTTCCCTCGGTTTTTCCAAGATTATCTGGTCACCGGTCAAAAGATGTGATTGGAGGAAATCAAATTTCACTATCGTAGCGTAAAGATCGACGATAAATGTCTCTCGAAACTTCAGGATTATCCCATTTTTACCAAAACCTCTCATAAAATTTTCAACGTGCACAAAATTTCAATCCATCCTATCTATTCTTTCTATTCCCAACTTATCCCTTCTGCATGCACATAAATTGTCAAGCAAGCCATGCAGTTTCTCGAAGTTTTCAGGTCGACCGCGAAGCACTCTGCCATTATCACTGTCATTTTTCAACAATCTTCACAACAAACACCATGTATGTCAGCTGACTATGCCGGTTAAAAATCGGAAAACTTAAAAAAGTTGACGGACCACTCGTCTAAAATCGTTCGCGGGACAACATCAAGTGCATCACGGAGAAGACGGTAACGAACATCCATTTCCCGGACTTAAACCGATCGAATTCGACGGATAAGAGCCCAGGTGTCTGTGTGTTGTAGCATGGAAGTTTCGACAAGCAGGTGGAGAAGGAATTCAGGTCATTTTTCCAACCGGCCCAAGTTTTACTAGTTGCTGCTGCTGGTCAAGGATCCGGAGAAGAAAGAGCTAATAGTGAAGGAAGACACCCACCGGCTGATGGCAAATCATGATGAATCAAATTCCCGTCCAAATATAGCTGGGAATATTAACCGGAACCTATAGTGATCCATCGCCACCACCCGTTCCTCATACTGTGCAGTTTCGACCTATTTGGTACGGAACCGTTTTCTGCACTGGAGCTGTGATCTTTGGTTAATATTGTTGGGCGGTGTCCACTAATTACGTTACGCTAAAAATCAAAATTTTCGACCCCCCCCCCCCATCAGAACAAAACGTAACGCTGGAAATGATCCCCCTCTATTTATTACGTAACGCTCTAAAATACACCCTCCTCCCGTCTCATTTAATTAATTTTTCATTCCGGTATGTCTTTTTTTATTTCTAGGTAATTGTATTATTATCAAAATAAAAACAAAAGATCAGCGTAACATCGAGTACCTGATTTTCAAAAGTTTAAGCAGAGCAAAAATCACAAGATATAAAATTAAAAAATATCCATTTTGCAAGCAAGATTTAGTTATGGCATTTTTTGAGCTGAATTTTCAAACTTTACATCAAGAAACAATTGAACGGCGCCGGTGGTGTAGTGGTAAGCGTGATTACCTCTCACCCCAGCAGGCCTGGGTTCAATCCCAGTCGACGCCGCCGGGATGTTCTGAGGCAAACAAGATCGACGGAAAAAACAAACCAAAGGAAAAAAAATCAAGGAACAAAAAAAAAACAAAATGTTCTCGTGGTTAAGTAACGGAAAGCTTTACTCATCCTCTCTTATGTAATAATTCGTAACGATATAGGTGACCCCCCTCCCCCTATAAGCGTCACGTTATTTATGGACGCTGCATTGCAGTAGATTTTTCTTCTTTTTACACCTATCCTCTTCGCGTTCGGACTTGTATTCCTCTGAAACTTTTTAACACCCCTCACATCACATCCATTCCCTGATCTATCCCATCTATTTTTTCTATCCGTGCTCTATTTTCGTCAACAGGACACACTCAAAAAAATCCCATCAATTATGTTTTTCCCGGAAAATCCCAAGTAATTACTAGACTGAAAAAATACATCCAAATGAGTGTCGTTCCCCCTGCTCCCAGCTGGAACCGCATCACATACAGAGATTGGATATCCACCGGTGGAGGAGTCATTGGTCAAAAGGTCCATCGAGAAGATAAAGAAACGGGTAGCTTCATAGTTACAAAGGAACGACTAGACCGCATCAGATGACGGGATGTGATGGATGAGGTGATGGTGTTCAGGACCAGGACGTTCTTTTGAGGCAGATATTTTTGTGGATCGCACGTAAACGGTTGTTCTATTATTGTTCAAAATATATAATAAATATAGTTTACAAATTTTTAATTTAATATTCAATAAAATTGAAAGTAAAAATACTTGTTTTTAAATTGAAAATATTCGATTCTTCAGTTCAAAATGACACCTATTATGTCAACTGTACAACACTTTCATTTCAAGAGTTTGATTTGAAGTACAATTATTTCAGTACAATTCATTTTAAAAGTTTTATATTTTTAAAGTTGTGGCTGCGAAACTTTTGACTTGACAGTTGGCTGACTTTTATTTTGAAAGCAAAACGCTTTCTACCAAAAAGAACCAACGCAAACTTTTAATTCCACCAATTTTTTTTATTTTTTTTTATTTTAGCAACGGTTTTTTTTTGTGCACTTAATATGTGTACACATAAAAGCCATTTGTAACGACGCATACTATTTATTTGACTCATACATTTTATGTGTGCTTCTGGGTGGATTCTGTTTATGTGTGGTCACATGAAAATCATGTGGAATTTAACATGGAAATTCGTCAATAAAAATGTTTGGAATTCTACTAGCATAGAGGTAACTCTAAGACCACTAGGTCCCGAAGAAAATCATTATTATTTTTGGCTCACTCAGTACCAGAACAACGGTCCCAAGCAGTCCCAAGCTATTTCACTCACCCCTGCATGTTCTGCATGAATCCACACACCCCTGATGTTATCTGTCAAACTTTCATAGCGAATCAAAACAAACATAGTGTAGTAATAGAATTTCAACTAGAATAGGGTACGTTAATCGTTTGCTTGGGACCAATAGGCTACTAAAGTGGTGAGCCAATTTAAAATCGTTAGTTTCGTATTGATTGTTGCTACTAGTGTATCCAAAACAGTACACACCAAAAATTGGAATCGAGCTCCAGCAAAATGAATTTATTGCTGAACTGCTTCCAGTAAAAGCAGTGCTTACTGAACAATCAGCAATCCTGAAAATGTTGCTGAATGATCAGTTAACTGCATAATCTGTCAAACTGTTGATCATTTTGCGTTTCACATTCCTGTGTTCTTTATTTATTCAAGATATATATAGTGTTAGGGGAAAACTTATTTTTAAGTATTTTCTATATGTCAATTTGAGTTCGTTCGTTTCTCCGTGCGCATCGAACTAAACGAAAAAGGATCCCTGTCGGAAACTGAGGTCACCTCAAAAATGTTGCGCCAGCCCGCCAGCGGCTTGTCACTCGGCTGCATGCACGGTAATCACAACAAACACTCTTATGACTATAAAGTACGCTCTTTCTTTGGAAAATGGGACTACCCAATAAAGGAGTATACTGTTTTTACTCTCTTTTGCGTAAATTGAATGTACGTCAGAATCTGCATACTTTTTACACCATATAGTAAACTTAAAAATGCGTAGTTTTGACACCCCGAGCAAAGTATAAATGCGTAATTTATACTCCCACATGCAAAGTTAAATGCATAGTTTTTACATTGAAAACAAAATATACCTACGATAAAACAAATTTTGTATTTCAAGATCGTTTCAAATATTGAATAAAAATGCATAATAATTTTAACAGTAATATTTATTTATTTTATTAAATGGAATAAATCCTTTCTAGATTTTATTCGTATCAATCGTCAAAACACTTACACCAATCCATCGAATCAGCGGTGCTGCCAACTCCTCCTCGACTCCCAATGTCCCAATGGCATCACGTTTGGCGGTTTTTTAACGCCTTTGCTGGACAGTTGTCCCATGATTCGGAGGCATCCGCGGACATGATCTACATTTAGATGAAAATTTAATTTAACACGTCATGAATACTCGATGTCCTTTTTATTCGGTTGAATTTTTATATTTGGGTAACAATAAAAGTAAATGCTTTAATTACCTACTAGTGTCGTGAATACGTCCTGTTCCAAAGTGGACAATTCCTCCATTTTCCGCTAACCCACCGCTGAAATAATCCGGGACCCGGAACTGAATTAAAACGCTGCTTTTCCAATGAACGCTGTTTTGAATATGGCGGCACGTCGCGGCATAAATTTTCTTTTCTCAGCGGGGACTACTTTTTACACATTTTTGTTCGTCGTTGACATACTCGGAAATGCATAAAAAGTACTCTTCATTTGTAACTAAAATCTAAACATTTTTTGACGTATAAACCGTATTCTCGAAAATGTGTAAAACATAGTCATAAAAGGAGTATTCTAGAGTTACCGTGTGCTTGCGACCGCGAGCTCTTCAGCTGTCACACACGTGCTTGTTCTGTCGGTTCTTTCTGCACGCTATTTCAAAACTACCCAAATTTGGGTAGAATCCATCCAGATCTGTCAAAACTGAACCTACCCAAAATTGGGTAAACTGTGTTGGGAGTGACAAGTTGACAAATTAACAACGTCGATCGGATTCATGTCGATGTTGTTCATTTGTCAACTTGTAACTCCCAACACAGTTTACCCATTTTTGGGTAGGTTCAGTTTTGACCGATATGGGTGGATTCTACCCAAATTTGGGTAGTTTTGAAATAGCGTGTGATGATGCGATCTGTTTGTAAACAGCAAGGCAGTAAGTCTACCAAGAGAAGGACCTTGCATTTTCAATTTGTATCTCAGAAATAAAATAAATAATAATTATTAGGTAGGTTAACTTGATAACAAATAAAACAATATTTGACTGATGAAACTATAAAATCACTCCCTAGTTTTGCAATCGTTTTGGAAATCCACCAGATCCCCACAGTGAACGTTACATAATTTTTGATGTCGGAAAGAACATACTCTAAATATTTTTTTTCTAAATTGGAATTAAAAGAAAAGTAATGAATACCATCACAAGCAGATTTCAAGAGCATTTGGCAAATACTAGCTGAATTGTTAGCTGAATAATAAAACAAGTGCTCTCGCTGATAAGATAACGACGAGCGCTTTACTGTCAGTGACAAGCAAAAACTAGCATTCAACGGTATCAGTTCCTCTTGAGAACAACGCAAAATGATCCGGCTAAGTAAAAATCTGTGTGTCAATCCGTGGGGACAGCGAGAACTGGCTTGTTTTGCTAGACAGTTTTCTTTTAAGGATGAAGGGAAAGATGGTAAAGGCTCGTATAAGCCTGGTCAAGTGGAAGCCAATCGGGAGAACCCGTTGTCACGGACGGTGAAGATTTTGGGTAATGATATGAAAAAGGTCAAAACCTTTATTCTACCCAATAAGAAGGCGTCGGAGGAAGCGGACAACTATCTGGAACGGTACAGGAGGGAAGATTTCCAGAGTCACTGCGATGTACTGATCATAGGCGGTGGCGGCATTGGATCTTCGATTGCGTACTGGCTAAAGAAGCGAGCCCGAGCAGGACTGAATGTGGTGGTGGCGGAGAAAGATGCTACTTATCAGACGGCCTCGACTTGCTTATCGGTAGGTGGATTGAGACAGCAGTTTTCCATTGTCGAGAATATTCAAATGAGTCTGTATGGAGCGGACTTCATAAGGAATGTTAAGGAGTACTTGGGCGAAGATGTAGCTGTGAATTTTACTCCGTATGGATACTTGATGCTTGCTTCGGAAGCTGGAGCAGAGCAGCTGCAAGAGAATTCTAGGCTACAAAATACGTTAGGAGCTAAGAATGAGATTTTGACGGCTGCCAGATTGAAGGAACGGTTTCCATGGATGAATACCGAAGGGATAGCTCTTGGGTGTCATGGTTTGGAAAAGGAGGGTTGGTTCGATCCGTGGGCGCTACTCACAGGGTTCAAAAAGCGTGCAATCGAGTATGGTGCTCATTATACGGAAGCTGAACTGGTAGGATTCGAGTTCCGTCAGCATCCGGATATCCTCGTCGAAGGCGTTAATCCTGGAGAGTACGAAGGACTGGACAGAGCATACTTGAAAATGAAAAATGGCGAAATACGTGATGTGAAATTTTCTGTCGTAATTATTGCAGCCGGTGCACAGTCGGGAGAGGTGGCGAAACTGGCCCGTATTGGAACGGGGAAGGGAATGCTTTCGATACCCTTGCCGGTGGAACCGAGAAAGCGATACGTTTATGTATTCCAATGTGAAAATGATAATGGTCCGGGAATCAATACTCCCTTGACTATCGATCCCACCGGGACGTATTTCCGACGGGACGGGTTAGGTGGCAACTACCTTGCTGGAAAGAGTCCTTTGCCTTCGGAGGAACCTTCGGTGAATAACTTAGATGTTGATCACACATATTTCGATAGCCACGTGTGGCCGAATCTAGCACATCTGGTGCCCAATTTCGAAGCGATAAAGGTCAAAAATGCTTGGGCAGGGTACTACGAGTACAACACATTTGACGAAAATGGAATCGTCGGACCGCATCCGTACTACAACAACTTGTACATCGCGACAGGATTCAGTGGACACGGTATGTGATCTTAGAATTTACTTATGAAATGGCCTTTGATTAACAACTTTTTCCTTATTCGAAGGTATTCAACAAACTCCAGCCGTTGGCCGAGCCATCTCCGAAATGATCATCGATGGTGAATTCCGAACAATTGACCTCACACGATTCGGATTCGATCGAATTCTGGTGGATCAACCGCTTTTCGAAGCGAATATCGTGTGACACGTGACCAGTAAAACACACCAACATTATCATTAAACTAAAATTGGATTTTATTTTCTATGTCTCTCACGCTGCCGCTACACAATGTACAATTTAATCGATTAGAAGTTCGTTTGCACCTCAGTAGGGAAAACTACGCTTCAAAATGAGAATGATTGTTAACTTTTGATGATTACGCGAACGAGATAAACACGACACAAGTTGGGAAGGGAAAGCTTTTAACTAGTCTAATAAATAATCGGATGAGGTGGTTAGCCCAAGACAAACAAAAATCATAATTTTTCTCTCGCTTTGAGAAACGTCCAACTTTCGATCTGTGGCTTTTGTTTTTGGCAAACTTCTCATATCAAACACAAACGAAATAACAAACTGTAAGCATTTAACTGCATCTTCCATACTTTGCTTGTGTTGGTGACTACTTGAACTGTCCCGGTGTTGGTCCAAATAGTCCGCCAGCCTGTTTACTGGCCGCTCGGGAGGGAGCAAAGCCCAGCAACTTCTGAATATTCTGACGAATGGACATCGTGCAGAGAATGTAAAGGAATATGAAGGAACACTCAGTGTAATCGTCTCCAGGTAAATTGCGATGACTGAGTCCTTGGATCCAGGAGATGGGAGTAAACGGTAGCCGAGCCACTATGCGACCATCGAAACTAGAAAAGGAATATTCTTAGTTAGCAACTGATACCTTGGCCAATTATTGAGACATCAACTTACATGCTATTGAACATGCTGAGCAGTGCCGTGAAGGCGAAACCGGTTGCAAACATCGATTTCATCTTAACCAGCGATAGATCCCGGTTGTTGTTTTTCAGCTTTTCCTCATCTCGTTCGATTTTCTTCTTGTGTGACTTGTCCAACGAATCACCGTGGGTTTCCTTGCGTTTTTCCACTGCAGTAGACCAAGCGGGTTACGACTTGTTTAAAAATCTTCATTGTTTAGAACAACTTACATTTCTTGCTTTGCTTCTCCACCTCGCCCTTCAGTTTCTGATATTTTTCTGTCCGGTAGACCATCAACCAGGTTAATCCTATAAATTAAAACCATGAAATTGAGCGAAATCCCCATATCATAACTTACGATGGAAGGTCATACCTTCACCGAGGAACGCGGTGCACACGGATATAAATACGATCAGCAACGTATCTGACCACATTTCGATCGGTGGGTATAGATCGTCGGAAAGTAATCTAATTAATATTGCTAGTCAACAGCGAGCTTAAAATGGAAAAAATCACAGAAAATCTACGTGCAAATTCGTCCTGCTCATGGAATCTGCAGTTTCTCTAATCTCCGCCTGACAGCGCGATTTCACGTCATTCATTCGACGAGACCAGAGCTGATGATTTTTGACAACTCAGTGCCAACATTTCAAAGGGGCGTAATTGCTTTTGTAAACAATGGCTTTAGCCGTCGATTTCTCGCTAATAAAAGCCCACCCCTCCAAATTATCAATGCTAGCTGGGACAAGAAACATTCCTCTACCTGCTGGTGTCATTCATTTTCATGAGTGAGCTTTCATTCGTGAGAAATCGAAGGCGAAAGTCATTGTTTACAAATGCAATTACGCCCCTTTGAAATGTTGGCACTGAACTGTAGACTGCAGGATGTGTTGCAAAAAGCAGCGGTTGGTACTCTTTATTCAAGTAGTTTGTGGACTCGTTTCCAATAGACGAGTGCACGGGTCTGGATCAACAATAGAAAAGGGCCCATCAGTATTTGTAAACAAACCGTTCCAAAGCCATTTACTCACAAAGCGAAGGCCACCTACGCAAACCAACACCATCATCGGATAGGGGAAAGTTCCACTTACACGATGATGTTGTTGGTTTGTCTGAGCGGCCTTCGATTTGTGAGGAATGAGCTTTGGAACGATTTGTTTACAAATGCTGATGGGCCCTTTTCTATTGTTGATCCAGGGGTGAACACTTTTATTCATCTACACTGAACGAAAACACCCGCAATACTTCGAATGATTATTGCATTGCTCGAGCCCTTTAATACCCTGGACAGACTATGGCTTATATCATGTAATATAGGCTGTCTTGCAATGAGCACTCATACATAGGATTTCCAGTCTGTCCAGGGTATAACAATATACTGAAAAAAATATTAACCACTTCATTCGAGCAGATAAAATGACGTTTACTACCACTCGAACTTTGAAATGAAACATTATTTTTAGATTTTTTCTTCTAGAACCTCGAGAAAAGTAGCCAACATTTGTGCGTTTCATAAAAAAATAGAAATTAGTTTGTCCAGTTTTGAGAAAACGCTGGAAGTCACGCCAAAACTGCTTGACAAAGTGGTCAATTGACATAACAGCGGGCCCTGTTTACTAAAAATGAACACACACGCGTAACATTTGAAAAGGGCCTATAAACTTTTGTAAATTATTAGCTAGGTCGTTTTCACGAGAACCGAAGTAGGCCCACGCAAAGCAAGAGCACTATCGGGAAGGGGAGAATTTCCTCTGCCCTATGGTGTTGTTAGTTTGTGTGAGCGTGTTCGGTTCGCGCGAAAAAGGCTTAACAAGTTTTGTGTACATAAGTTGGTAGACCCGTTTCAAATGTTACGTGAGTATTATTCATGTGTTCATTTTTAGTAAACAGGGCCCCGGTGTTGTGTCACTTTTTGTCAAGTGAGTGTACTCAAATCCATTCGTGCATTCGTCTATAGTCGCTATAGAGATTGCTGACGTTTATCGTACGCACCTACACACAAACAACGAAAATTGTATTAATAAAAATAATGCATTTTCAAATTCAAAGTTTCCCAAAATTTGTAGATTCAACAGCAAAAAGATTCAAAATAAAAGTTAGTTTTTTTTAATTGAAAGTTTTTCTTTTACTTTTGATTCGTGGTTTTAAAAGTACATATTTTTAAAACAAAAGTTGTTAAACTGTCAAAAGTACCCCTCTACGATGTTTTTACTGGCTGCACTGACATCTCATATGCCGCCTTTTCTGCTAGTCTGGCCGCTGTGAACATGAAATCCAGCTTTGAAGTTACAACAAGAGTCAGCATTCTTCTGTGGGATACCAGACACTGAAGTTTTCTCAGTTGGATATTCCGACATTATTTGTTGCTATGTAGAGACCCACGTGAAATTGGCATTCCAAATGGTAAGTACACTATTTTCATTGTTATTGTTATTGGATTTTTAGATTCTTTTTTTTTTATCAAACTATGGAATCTACCAGGAAGAAGTCGTGACAGTTTTCGGTATCGACCATATCAAATTCCTGTTGGAGAAGGATCAAGCCCTACTGGATAATAACGAAAAAGGTAAATTAAACTTTGATCGGGAGAAGGACGAGAACCCGCTGCCCGTAAAACCCGTGACCAGTTGGTACTTTATGAAGCTGCGGCATAGGATTTACAGATTACGAAATGGTAAACAATATCAAGCTTGCCTTGCCAGTGTCCGGATTTTGTGTTACTTCACTCGACCTTTACTTGACGGGATGTGAATATGTGTCTTTTCGTGAATCTCATTGCATAACGCTTGTAAAGGAAATGGATAATAAATGTATTTTAATCTTTTTTTCTTATATCTGATAACCTTAAATTATATATTATTTAGAATTTAAAATGAATAAAGATGTTATTACGGTGAAATTGTGTATTTTTTATTTCAAAATGTTACTTATCGTTTTAACTATATCACATTTTCAAATCAAAACATCGTCTTGAATTGAAAAGAACCTGATTTTAATTCTATCACTGCCGTGTTTTCAATTTGACAGTAATACAATTTATTTTGAAAGCTTTAACTTTTAAAAGTATAGAGCGAACAATTTTTGATTTAACAGTTGGCTGACTTTTGTTTTGAAAGTCAACCGCTTTCTACCAAAAAGAACCAATGCGAACTTTTAATTCTATCAATGATTTTTTTAATTTTAGCAACGATTTTTCTTTGTGTGTAGGTACGCACACTACGTAACGTATACGTATACGTATAAAATGTTTCCATCGGGAAAAAAAAAACTTCATAGCGGAAAATTTTCCCGATGAAAACAAATCACTGACACTATCACACTTTAGCAATCTCTATAGATCAGTCCACGACGATTTGCTGCACTTTTCTCTCACCCGTAAATTTTGACAGTTTTGTGTGGTTTGCTTAGGGTCCCATCATATCTTTTACTCATAGCCAAATGATTGAAATCAAAAAGTGAGGTTAGGTTTTTTTTTTTAACTTTATTTAAGAGATTTTTAGAAGTGAGTTTAGGGACCGTGCACTGCTCTATATTCATAGTCTGACGGAGAGAATTTAGATTGATCAAAAATCGGAAGCAATTGACCACTTTGTCAAGCAGTTTTGGCGTGACTTTCTACCAGCGATTTCACAAAACTGGACCAACTAATTTCTATTTTTTTTGTGAAACGCACAAATGTTGGCTACTTTTTTCGAGGTTCTAGAAGAAAAAATCTCAAAATAATGTTTCATTTCAAAGTTCGAGTGGTAGTAAACGTTGTTTTATCTGCTCGAATGAAGTGGTTAATTGACCACTTTGTCAAGCAGTTTTGGCGTGACTTTCTACCAGCGATTTCACAAAACTGGACTAACTAAATTCTATTTTTTTTATGAAACGCATAAATGTTGGCTACTTTTCTCGTGGTTCTAGAAGAAAAAATCTCAAAATAATGTTTTATTCGAGTGGTAGTAAACGTCATTTTAACTGCTCGAATGAAGTGGTTAATTCAATATATTGTAGACGAACAATTAACCACTTCATCCGAGCACTTAAAATGACGTTTGTCGATTTCTCGCAAATAAAAGCTCACTCATGAAAATTAATGACACCTACAGGTAAATGAATGTTTCCTCTACCAGCTAGCATTATTAATTAACCACTTTATTCGAGCACTTAAAATGACGTTTACTACCACTCAAACTTTGAAATAAAACATTATTTTGAATTTTTTTCTTCTAGAACCTCGAGAAAAGTAGCCAACATTTGTGCGTTTCTTACCGTGTAGATGAAGCTGGAATAAGGGCGAATGCCGCAAGTGTAAACAAACTGAGGTTAATGCAGCACCGCCATCACTGTACTCCAATATGATTGACATTTTTTCTTAGTCCAGGATTTTGCAGACTGAGTCGCTTTTACTCCGTTTGACATTTATCATTTACTCAGTTTTTGACAACTCGATACATCGGACGAAAGTGAGTACGATCGACTCACCCGGTGAGTAAGCTGAAGTTAGCGTGTAGGTTTTTTTTTCAATTTGGAAACGAGGCGCAAGGGCGCAAACAGCACCATCGCCGTCTACTTCACTCTACTCGAATTTTCATGACTCGACACAAATCTGTTTGACAGCAGCCATTCGCAAAGTTGAAAACACAAAAGCCACCAGCGAGTGTGGAAAATACGTGCGCAAATTTGGTAAAATCATCCAATTTTCGTAAGTTTAAAAAGGTCTGAAAATGGTTACCCAAACTGCCGACCCAGCTCCGGCCGTTCAGGATGTCGAAATGGAGAGCGCCGAAGATGCGGAAGCAGCGAAAAAGGATGCCGAACTGCTCACGGTGCAGGAGATTCGCGAGCAGGCACGGCAGATTGACAAAGCGGTCACCAGCAAGGAACCACGATTTATTCTGCGTGTATTGCGGTCGCTACCAAACACCCGGAGGAAACTGAGCTTGGTTGTAGTTCGATCGTTAGCAGTGCAACTGTTCCCTGCAGGTGCGGAAAGGGAGGGAATTATGGCGTACATTGAGGATTATCCGGAAGGTATGCAAGAACCGGAGTTGCCTAGACCGCGAGCCGCAATCAAAAGTCCTCTGCCGGAAGTGGATGCCTATTTCCACTTGTTGCTACTGGTGAGGCTGTTGGACAAGAATGAGCTAGCAAAGGCCGTCAAGTGCTCCCAAGATTTGATGGCAAAAATCGTCGGGCAAAATCGAAGGTCTTTGGATCTGATTGCTGCTAAGAGTTATTTCTATCACTCGAGAGTTGCAGAATTGAATGGAGATTTGGAGAGTATCAGGGGATATCTGCATTCGAGACTAAGAACTGCAACGCTGAGAAACGATTTCGAGGGTCAGGCGGTTTTGATTAACTGTCTGCTCAGGAACTATTTGCATTACTCACTGTACGATCAAGCGGACAAGTTGGTCAATAAGTCAGTTTTCCCGGAAACGGCTAGCAATAATGAATGGGCACGTTTCCTGTACTATTTGGGTCGCATCAAAGCAGCTAAGTTGGATTACAGTGCAGCCCATAAGCACCTGGTCCAAGCTTTGCGTAAAGCTCCCCAGCAAGCAGCCGTTGGATTCCGTCAAACCGTTCAGAAGTTAGTAATCGTTGTGGAGTTGCTTCTGGGAGATATCCCGGAACGACAGGTCTTCCGACAGGCTGCTCTTCGTAGATCTTTGGGTCCATATTTTCAGCTTACTCAAGCAGTTCGTCTCGGAAATCTTCAACGCTTTGGCGAGGTATTGGAGAACTTTGGCGATCAATTTCGTCAAGATCATACTTTCACTTTGATTATCCGTCTTCGTCACAACGTTATCAAGACTGCTATCCGTTCCATTGGACTGTCCTACAGTCGCATCAGTCCTCAGGATATCGCTCGCAAGCTGGGATTGGATTCGCACGAAGACGCAGAATTCATCGTAGCTAAAGCTATTCGAGATGGAGTTATCGAGGCCACCCTGGACCCGGAGAAGGGCTACATGCGTAGCAAGGAAAGCACCGACGTCTACTCGACTCGTGAACCCCAGCTGGCATTCCACCAGCGTATTAGCTTCTGTCTGGATCTGCATAACCAGAGCGTCAAGGCCATGCGATATCCACCGAAGTCGTACGGTAAAGAGCTGGAGAGTGCCGAGGAGCGACGTGAACGCGAACAGCAAGATCTTGAGCTTGCCAAGGAGATGGCCGAAGAAGATGACGATGGTTTCTAAACACCTTGGGGCTTGGGCCGCTGAATTGTATTGCCGGCAAATTGCGCTTCGTGTAAGCAGAATCATACTTATTGATACTTTGAATTTACCTAATATTATACCTACCTAAATTGATGATTCATAATAAAACTGGTTGTCATCGTAGGCAGTATTGTTTTCAGATAAAGAATGTATCACAATGCATATCGAATAAGAGGTTTCAAATATCGCGTAGGATTAAATCAAATTATTCTAAGTGACGAACCATCCACTGGCTGTCACTCTAAAAAAGAAAAATAAAAAATAGGGGAAATTGCTCTAATGTTGGCCTATGGATCTAAGATTGGGCCCATAGCTAAAAATCTACTATTTATCAATTGTATCTAGATGAACGCGTCATTGGGACGGTACTAATGGATATTTTTGGTAGCTATTGAAAATTTAGTCGATTGCTGAATTTATGTATGGGCCCAAATTAGGGACACTTAGGTCGACATTACATACATTTCTGCTTCCCATATTTTCCGTGATTACGATTAACAATCATATTCCAAACGAAAAAAAATAAATAAATTAGGAATGATTGCGATACGAGTTTAAATAACTCATAGGTATTATAACGAATCATATTTTCCATAAACTAACTTTAAAGTTATGGTCACAATTCTCTATAGAAACTCAAAATTAATTAAAGGACCTTTAATTTCAAGCAATAAGCGAGGCAATAAGTTAATTTAAAAAAAATGAGCTGAGGAAAGTGTTGCAATGTGGCCACTGTAACATGTGAAATTTTTGCTCCACAGTGCTTAAAGCGTTCCAAATCGGGTCTTAACGGCCAACCATATTAGAACCGGATCTGACGCGTTGGGGCAAAGTGTTGTTTAACTGTTAAACACAACGCAAATAGATCTAATGTGGTCCTTTAAACATTCTCCCAAAATTTGAACTCATTTAGTTAAAAACTGCCTTGCACAAACCATTTAAAATTTACATGGATATTGGTCATGTGTAGGGCTACCATATCAAAAACTAGAAAAGGAGGACATTTCATTTGAAGTTTGGTGATTAAGGAGGACAATGATTACTTTTCTTAACATTAAAAGTAGACAATGAGTTTTTATCAAACGTTTTAATAATATGTGCGCTATCACACAATTCATGATTTGCGAAGGTTCAATTGATATTGTTCACAACTTGTGGTCGTTATCAATTCAATTCATCTTCTCTTTGTACTTCTGAAAAATGCATCAAACTAGCCTTCACAATTCATGTTTGATACTTGGAAATGATCTAGTCCAGCTGATTTGCATGAAAACTGCAGCTTAACAGCCTTAAAGCCATCCCAACTTTTATCATGGTCAAAATCAGTATACATGTCATCGCTGATTGAAACGAACATGGAACACCTAAGCAACCTGTTAATTTTACCATTGATTCAGCATAGGACTCTAATACCCCGTACAGACTATGGATTATATAATGTAATATAGGCTGTCTTGCAATGTGCACTCATACATAGGATTTCCAGTGAAAACTAAATGTATGAGTGCTCATTTCAAGACAGCCTATAGCTATAGCTTAGCGTTATGTACAAAATAATTCCTATCATTCCTTACATTCGACTTCACGCTTCACGTGCCTCTTCGCTCTCAGTATGGCAGCGGCCAAATCAAGCATAAGTATTCAAATCGACGAAAAATGCTTTTGTAAACAATCTCTTCAATCGACGGATTTTTCTTAACTGCTAACTCACCCACGCAAACAAAGACCATCATCAGGTAGAAAAATCTTTCCCCTACTAGCTGGTGTTGTTAGTTTCTGTCAGTGAGCTTGCAGTTGCCACAAATCGTCGATTGAAGTGATTGTTTACAAAATAAGATACGTCGATTTGTATAGTTCTGCTTGAAATACCCATAGAACCAGAACGTCAAAATCGAACGCATGTTGGATTCAATCTGTGTGGCTGTGTTTCATTTGGTGATTTTTTAACTTAAATTTGACAGATATAAAATTTTCAAACCTGTTATTGTACCAGACTTATTTCTGCCAGACCAGGAATCAATTTTGACAAATTTCTTCTAAAAAATCACACGATCAACAACAGAGAGATTTTCAAACATTATAATTTATTTTTGAAATGTTAAATTTAAGTAAAAATTCAGAAAAATGGAACACAGCCTGAGGTTGAGTTCCATTTAATGAATTTTCACTGACTATTCGAAAATAATACATAATTTTCGAAAATTCCTCTGTTGTTTATCGTCTAATTTTCGAGAAATTGTTTGTCAAAATTGATTCCTGGTTTGTCTGAAATAAGTCTGGTAGAATTAAAGTTTAAATTTACGAAATGGACGGCAGCCTTGACCGCAGTCTAATAGCTAATTCGTTTATTATCGGAGTTGGAACCAGTTCCAACCCATAGTGCGAAACCGAACTTTTTGTCAGTGCGAACCTCAACCTGAGCTAGGTTTTAAAAACAAACGAACAAACTGACGTTTGTCAGAAAACAAGCAGACCCAATCTTGATACCCGATCCAGGTTGGAACTGAATAATAAACGAATTCGCTATAAATGTAGCGGAGTTGGCAGCTGTAGTATACATCAAATGGCATTTGCTAGATTAGATGAAGTTGCGACATAATTAAACAAATAAGCTCTGCAAACAACGCTCTTTGAAAAGAAATTTATGAATATGTTATTGGAAAAACTGCAAGGATTGAAAAGGAGGATATTTTCGGGCAAAAGGAGGACGTAGAAAAATTGTTGAAAAAGGAGGACATGTCCTCCTTAGGATACCATATGGTAACCCTAGTCATGTGTTAATTTGCTTAAATCAGCGTAAAATAAATAAATAAAAAAAAAAAACATCACATGTTCGCACTAAATGTCAAATTCTACAATTGTCATCCCTAACTTTAAAATATCAGGGCTAATTTTATTGTAGCCGGGAAAAGTTATAATCTTCAAGAGGAAGCCACGAGAAACTCCCATCAGAAGAAGTTAGAATAATTTCTGTGTCTGTGTTTTTGTTCAAAAAAATCTTTTCCAGAAAATCTGTGATGATGATATTGGGAGTCGAGTTTCGAACGCCTTTGGAAACGGTTGTGTCTTAAGTTTCTTCTCTGTTTTGTACGTTCATTATCTTTCATAGTTTTCGACTGCATTTGCCGGATTAGCGCTGGCACTCTGCCTCCCGGACGGTTATACGTGTGTGAGTGGTGGTTTTCTCGCTTTCCGAGAAGTTTTAGAATCGAGAAAGAAAACATGATTCATCATGTTTGCAAGCAACAGAAGATTTAACGCTATCTGCGTTGTTTGATTTTTTCTCCCTGTCCAGAAATTTGTGGCATCGCGAGCGATAATTTTAATTTTAGTTTAGGTGGTTCGTCGGTTACGTTGGTTCACTCGCAACTATTTTTGAAAAAAATTAAGTGTTTTCGAACGAAAGTGTACCAAAAGTGCTTCTGAACGTGTTTCGTAGTTGGGTGCATTCCCGGTTGATTTTGGAAATCCGTATCACAAAATTGCCCACCGATTCCTTTTTTTTGCCGTTCGACGACGACGGGTGTGCTTTTGCGAGAGTGACGTTTATTTGATCCGTTTCTTTGCACGGGTGTGTTTTTTTGTAACTAGCGTAAGTGTGCCTGCGATTTGCATTGAGTGTCGGAGATTGTAAGTAATCTGAAGGATGCCTCGCTGGATACGCCCAAGACTGGACGGGCAGTAGCTGGTGGCCGTGAACGGTTCCTGGGGAAAGCACTAGATGCGACCCTCCTCCCAGATGACCATGGCAATACAGGAAGTATTGGTATTGGAAGGTAATTGCTATTAGATATTTTGCAAACAGTGACAGATAGCGGACATGAAGAACCAGTGGAGGTGCCGGGCAAAGGTGTTTATCCTAGACAAATGGTAAGTTACAAATTCGCTGTTGTCGTTGTCGTAGGCGCCGTCGTAGTCGCTGTCGTAATCGCCGTCGTAGTCGTAGGCAGTACCGTTAGTATATTTAAAATTAACCACCAACCGCTGAAAATATATCGCGTATTTCTGTTGTTCATTACATACCAAGTAAAATTCGAGAACGTAATTTTATTTGAATAGCTTGTTCAACCAGGTCTTATACCAACAATCAATACGAAACTAACGATTTTAAATTGGCTCACCACTTTAGTAGCCTATTGGTCCCAAGCAAACGATTAACGTACCCTATTCTAGTTGAAATTCTATTACTACACTATGTTTGTTTTGATTCGCTATGAAAGTTTGACAGATAACATCAGGGGTGTGTGGATTCATGCAGAACATGCAGGGGTGAGTGAAATAGCTTGGGACTGCTTGGGACCGTTGTTCTGGTACTGAGTGAGCCAAAAATAATAATGATTTTCTTCGGGACCGAGTGGTCTTATACCCCGTTCACATTACAGCGTATATCACGTGATATACGGTGTCTTGCAATGAGCACTCATACATCTAGTTTTCACTGGAAATCCTATGTATGAGTGCTCATTGCAAGACAGCCTATATTACGTGATATAGACTGTAATGTGAACGGGGTATTAGAGTTACCTCTATACCTCTATTACACAATCGTCACGTCGGTCATAGCTTGTCATGATTACCTGAACCATGCGCAAAGAGAAAATCGAAACATTTAACGTCGCGTGAAAATAGATCTTAATGAAGGCCTCTTTCATAGCTTTTAGTTTAAGGATTTCAAAGATCGTCGGTTGCAGTGGCTTGCTTACTGAGCAGAAAAATGCGGTCCCAGATCCTTTCATATTAAAAATGTATGCTTAGATCACTTGTTTATCGTGTATTTCGTAAAACTTTTCGTTGTCGTCGGTGCCAGGTCTGAATAGTCATAAAAACTTGAGTAACGCTATAATGTGATATGAGGGGCTCGGTGGCCTTAGCACAACCGGTTTTGCTTACTGAGCAGAACATCATGAGTCTAATCTCAAGCCATCCACATTTAAGATTCGTCAATCGTTTTATTTGTTAACATGACTACATGGTAATAACAGGACATCAATTCAGCTTATCGTTTACCAAAACGCAAACCCAACCCTATTACCCAATATCCCAGTGATTCCTCGTGGAAGTGCAGAGGTGTTCTCGGGTTCCATCAAAGCGAGTGTCACGTCAACACATTCCTACCCCTTCCTTTCTTGACCTGTGTTCGGGCGCGGCCGGCGCTGGTATTGTCTAGTTTGAGATCACCAGTTTTTACACATTGAGGATGATTGCTAGTCCCAAGCATCGTCTATTGGTTCTCTGTGTAATTACAGCTGGTCTGGCAATAACAGAGTAGCTACCGTGGGCGGTCAATCATGCTCATGCTCATGCTCAGAAAATCTGTGATGATGATATTATCTGTGTTGATAATTTATTAATTGAATCCTTAAAAAATGTCATTTGAAAAGATATTGAGCAATTTTTCTGGAGAGACAAAAAATGTGTATCATAAATTGACAGTTCTCATTTTCCTTTTTCATTCCGCAAAAAAGCATGCATAGATATAAAAGTTTGTGATGATAAAATTACACTGAAGTGAAAATAATGTTTTGTTATTTAACATATCATTTAATTTATTAAATGTTTGATCATATTTTAAAAATCTGTGTAATCTGTTAAAATCCTAGGAATCTGTTATCTGTGACTACAGAACCTTGGTTTTAAAAACTCTGAAAAATCTGTAGAGGGACAGATTTATCTGTAATTTTGGTAACCTTGGTTCTTGGATTTTCCTATGTTTCGAGGGATGCCAAAAAGCACATTTCTTCGTGACCTACTTGTCTTACAGGCAAAAAAAAAATGTAATATCGATCATCGTAATTCAAGTTGATGTATGCAATAATGATGTAATAGCAAAAAGCAGATACAATATTACATCAATGGATGTAATTTTGTTCGCAAAATCGATGTACATCGTACAACGTTATATTACACAACCGATGGATTGCCCTGGTTGCAGCCTCGGATGCAGCAGTTTGGATGTAATATTCGACAATTTTTTTTTCTGTGTTACTGCTCTGTAGCTGGTAGAAGAATCATGCCTTTATCTGTTGATGTCATTAATTTTCATGTGTAAGCTTTTATTCGCGAGAAATCGACGGCTAAAGTCATCGTTTACAAAAGCCCTTGAAATGTTGACACAAAGTTTTTGTTTTCGTAATAAATTTCGTATTTTTTATTATGATATTTTGCGTCTACACAGCAAAAAAAATGTAATATCGATCAACGTAATTCAAGCTGATGTATGAAATAATGATGTAATAGCAAAAAGCAGATACAATATTACATCAATGGATGTAATTTTGTTCGCAAAATCGATGTACATCGTACAACGTGATATTACACAACCGATGGATTGACCTGGTTGCATCAGTTTCGATGTAATATTCAACAACTTTTTTTGCTGTGTAGGATAACATTTCCATACACATTCGGTATCACAGTAGTCATGAAATTAATTTGTATTTATGGAACATCTGAAAACTCTAGAATATATACCAAAAGCATCTATCGTAAAATCAATCGATGGTTTACATCTATTTTCATTCTACAGAAATTATTTAGTAATTGTTTACGTTTGGGACTCCGGTCTTGATGAAAGATCGCTGTCGAATTTGAAAAAAAAATCAGTGCTCCACCTCGCTGGGCACAAGCTACCAACCGTTACGAATGATTAACACTATAACGTCACATGCATGTAACGTTCGGACGCCAAATTCTGTCAAGGCTGCTAGTCTGCATAATTATTTTATAAATAAATTTATTAGACCTGTTCATTTGAATAGAAATGTTTCGTGGATTTTCCTATGTTTCGAGGGATGCATCGATTAGTTTGGGACCGAAGACTGCCCTAATAAAAAATAACCATAAACGAACGATAACCCAAATCATTGAAATATTCCATAAATGGTTTGGATGATACCCAGAACACGTCGTTAAGCAAATTAACCATACAATTTTTATTAGGGTGCCTAACCCGAGGCCTAACCAGAGTTAAGCCAAAAAGCTGAGCACGTTTCTTCGTGACCTACTTGTCTTAGAGTTACCTCTAAGCTCGCCTCTATGGTACCAGAGCTGAGCCTAAAAGTTGAGCACGTTTCTTCGGGATCTTCTTGTCTTAGAGCTACCTCTGTACTGGTACTCTCTTCGGTCCCAAGCTAATCGATGTACCCCTCGAAACATAGGAAAATCCATGAACCCCTCATTTTATCTGTCAAACTCTCATAGCGAATCAAAACAAACATAGTGTAATGCTAGAATTTCGACTAGAATGGGGTACGTTAAACGATTTCATTGGGTCCAATAGGCTATTCAAGTAGTGAGCCAATTTAAAATCGTTAGTTTCCACCGTTTCGTTACCGCTGTCCCTGGAAGACAACATTTTCACAATTTTTGGCATCACTGGTAGAGCCGCGCATCGTATTTTGACAGCCACTGTCACGCAACCTGTCATACGGACTGTCAACGAAGCGTCACGCAGCAATGACGTTTATATAAGGTCTGGGCCAAAGGGCTTATTGGTGTTAGTGAAATGTGCAAATGGTTAGTGGTGTTTGTATTTTATTGCAATGTTTATCTTTTTACACGAAACAGCTGTTGGCAGTGACGTATTTCTATCTGTTCTCAGTATGTCGGCAGTGACGTATATTTATCTGTTCGCAGATGTTCAGCAATGTTTACAACATTTTTGCTTCTAACACCAGCAAGCTGCCTGTTGGCCCAGACCTTATATAAATGTCATTGGTCACGCAGAGAGTGCCGTCGCGCGCGCGTTACCTGTCAAGCAGGAAAATTTCTTGCAAGTAGTATTCGGTCAAGCGCACATAATGGGGCTACCTTTGACGCTTACTGCCTTGACACAGAGTACCGAACTCCGAAGAGGAGGACTTCAAATAGAGAGGAGGAGGAAGAAGAAGAAGAACGTAAGAGAGCAGCCAGCAGAAGCAAAAGGAAGAAAAATTATATTGCCCTAGACATTTCTTGGTGCGATTCGTCGTCGTCGTCGCTTTTTTATCCAAATGTGTGGTGAAAAATCGGATCGCGGATCCCGGAATTAGCCCAAGTCGGAATACGTCGGAGCGAAGCTTTTCCTGGCTATCTGATCGTTCGTGTCGCAGTTTCCAGTGCGTGTGTGCCAGCGGAGAGTGTTTTCCCGTTTTTTCTACCATCTTCCTCTTTCTCTTTTTGGTGTATGATGGTGGCGCAGGAAGTGTAAATCTCTTGCCAGCACCAGCTCAGAATACGAAAAAGCGCCGCGGCTGGAAGGAATTGTCCGGATCACTTGCGAATGTAGCCGGAAAACGGGAAATTTCGGGTGTGGAATCATACTTGAAGTGGTCCGCTAATGGAGAAGAAAAAAAATTCGTGAACGAGAGCTTGTGTGAAAATTTTTCTTTTTCCTCTTGCTGGCGGTCAGCAGCAGTAGTAGCGGCAGCAGGCGGAGGAGGAGGAAGTAGCAGAAATTTTCTGACTGACAGTAGAGAAAGACAGCGAGTAGAAAAAGAGTTCGCGGAGCACCCCTTATAAAACGGCAGCGAAGAATAAGTTGCCAAGAAGAAATAGCAAGACAGAACAAGAAGAAAACCTCAAGAAAAACGCGATCTCTAGAGGACCCAGAAAGCAAGACAAGACAGAAGAAAGAGAATTTTTACGTTTTTATTTTGTACGGTTTTCGGCTTCTTTTTTCACAACACGGTTCGGTTGGTTTGGGAGAGTGGATCGATCTCCAGGTTGGCGTTTGTTCCTTGGCCGAATTTCAAAAAAAAAGTTGAAAACCTCAACAACAAGAACACAACACGATAAAGGTGTTTGTGTTGATGTGCGCGTGTGTGTGAAATTGTGCCTGGTGCTCGAATGTGTTTGCATGGATCGTTCGTCCGTATGCGGAAGTCAACAATAATAAAGACAGCGAATAAACGCTGAATTTTAGAACCTGACGACCTGATCATCGATCGATTGATCACAACAAGCAACATTGCAAACTTGTCAGCATTCTGGTACGACGAGAGCATCGGCATCTTCAGCAATCGTCACACCGCGTACAACATCGACAGCATCAGCAGAAACAAGCCCCTCTGGCCCCGGTTGACATCAAATGTGCTGCTGGAAATGATTAATACAAAGGACGAAGTCGTAAACTGGTTCAAAGAGTTACAGAGCTACAACCGGATAGATACGATGTGCACCTTGCTCAATATGTGCCTTCCATTCGAGCTGCGCTTCCTGGGGACGTGTCTAGAGGAGCTCGGTCGGCGCGATGCCCAGGAATTACGGGGCATCGAGCTGCGGGTAAACAATCCTCAGGAGTTCATCTCGGATATCGCATCCTGCCAAAGCGGAGAACCCACGGATCGGAAAAATCGCCGCAAAATGGCAATGTTCCTTGCGCTGATTCGGGCTTGCAATCATACCTGCGTAAACGAACTGTTCAAGACGCTCGAGGGTTGGGGCAATCGGGATTTTGCGAGACTCTTTGACGAGGACGTACTACAGGAGCTGCTGTTGGTTTACACGATGGCCACCAATCATCCGGTGTTCTCGTTTGAACAGCGCATGAAATGTGGAGACATATTCAACAAGCTGAAAAGCTGCGAACTGAAACCAAGCACTGGCGGTCACCTCTACCAGCAGCAGCAAGACACGGATAGTTTGTCCAATTCAACTCCCCCGCCTCCCAGTGTGGGAACTCCATTGGGGATGCCACCGTCGGGGGTACAACCTCAGCCTCTTCAGGGGCAACCACAGCAGCATCCCCTAACATCCCAGCAGCAGCAGCAGCAAATTCCGATGCAAATCCCATTGCCACCTCAGCAGACGGTGCCACCTCCGCAGCAGCAGCAGGCGCCCATTCCGATCCCGGGTTTTCCGCAGTCGCCTCTGGCTCAGGTATGTTGGATTTCAT
This sequence comes from Ochlerotatus camptorhynchus, assembly GCF_037179485.1. Classification (NCBI taxonomy): domain Eukaryota; kingdom Metazoa; phylum Arthropoda; class Insecta; order Diptera; family Culicidae; genus Ochlerotatus; species Ochlerotatus camptorhynchus. Next base: position 2,600,658 of record NW_027040701.1, read on the forward strand.
TTCCTAGATTACCACATTGTATCTTGGGTATCAATGCTTTCAAATTGGATATGATCTTTGTCTTCTTTGATTGCTGTCCCTATTTCCAGACCTACAGTAAATCACTACTATTTATTTCAAATATGCAATGTCGGTAGTATAAACGTAACAATAGTTTCGAAAGTTTCAAAACGCTCGCTCATTGTCCAATTCTCAAGAAGTACAATTTCCCAGCACTTCTATCGGTAGGACCTTGTAGGACATCAGTTATTTTTGGATTCTCATTTGAATGATCCACTTTTCCCCGAAATTCTTCGACATTCCCTTACGATGCCCCTGGAATCCACACAAAACTTATCAAATTTATAAAAAAAAACTTTTTGCAATACATTTTCGACTTTTTAGTTAATTGCTTCTATGATTGTGCAATAAATCAGGTCGTCGAGAATTTCTAATGATTTCGGCTTCTGATGACAACGATGAAGTTCGGCATTAGAGATCAAATTATGAGACCACCAAGCACACATTATTTATAAATCAAGACCTGCAGCTTTTGAGCTACAACTGGGGTATAGATCTTGATCCAGTCGCTGTTTGGTTGATTTTGAAGTCTAAGATTGTTTTTGTTTAATGTGAACAACATTACCGCCACTTTTATCTGTTTTCCGATTTCAGGCTAGCCTTAAATGGTCGGGAAACGCGCCATGCTTTGCTGACTTATAACAGCAAAGATTTAACGTACGAATTGAAAATTCTGGTTTTGGTACATTGACTAATGGAAAAGTTTCGCAATCTCGCAAAGGCAGCCCAAGTCTTCGCGATTCGTCCACGTATTTGGCTCTTGGTCCTGCCGCTTGTCGCTATCTGGCTGTGGAGATATTGGAAACCTTTGATTTTTTTTCTCCATTGCTTGCCTTACTACCACCGAAGAATTACTACCGTAAATATGGAATGGTTTTCCGTATTAACAATTTTGTCGTGTTTACTATGATGATGAGACTCGCCGCAGAGGATTGTTTGGCTGGGTTATGGAGTTTCTCGAGAGGTCGTTGAAATGCTCCTTAGTAGTGAGCTGTCAAATCGACTATCTAGAGAATATCGGATAAGGCTTTGTTATGCAGTACATACTCTGCACGTCAGGGCGGGCGTGCCACACATACAGATTCTCGTGATTGAGTCGGCCAGTTGAGTTGACCTGCTCCAGGATGATACGGATATGGTCTACACAAGATCATCCGGTACGGAATGCTGCCTGCTGCCACCGGAGAGTAGCGTCGATCTTCTCATGGATCTGATTCAGGGTAATTTTGTACAGAACTTTAAGAACATCCTTGGCGGATCATGCCGAGTTGTTGATGACTTATTCGCCGTTCATCCATGCTTCACTTTGGCGTGGTCAGATGTCGTAAAGGAGACATATATCACAGATAGTTGCAGCTTTTTCCCCTTTGTCGGCAAGTTAGTCTACCCTAAATTCCTCTAAGTAAAAGTGTGAAACGTCAAAATGCCCTTGATTGGAACAACTTTTTTCAGTTTTGTGGTGAAAGTTGTCCGTACTTTTACTTGAATGCTTTAGTCTACCCTCGTCCGCTTGTTGCCTGCAAGAGTGCTTGATTTCCTTTTCTGGAACCGAATACCATCGGAGGCCTTAGTTATTGTCTCCTCTATTTCTCACCAGCTATATCATGGCCTTAGTAAATCTTCCGCCAGGTTTCATTCGTGATCCACGCTTTTCTCTCAACGTAAATAAAGGCATTCTTGATGGCCGTCTATTGTTCTTCTACGCTGCCACCTTCTGGAACATCCGCTGCTCGGTTCTTAAATTCTTCAACGAAAAACTTTTTCACTGTTGAATCTTCTAGTCGGCGTGTGTTGCACCGAGTATCTCCTCCCGCTGTGTGTTTATTTCGGACATTAAGAAGGTTTCGTCTTCATTGTCGGCTGATGCTGATGTGGGTGATTTGATTTTCGGAATGCCACCAAATTCTGTTACCGTTCTCGCTCCTTTCACGAAGCCCATGGTCGTGCAGTTAGTGGTGTTGGAATGAGGATTCATATGACTAGATGTTGATTTTTTGGTACAGTGTATGTGTTGTATGTTCGTCTAGTCCAGATCTGTCCAGCTAGAAGACCCTAACTGGTCAGATCTTGATTCTAGTATAAAGTGTAAGTGGGAAATTTTGTTAACCAATGCCTCAGAACATCCCGGCGGCGCCGACTGGGATTGAACCCAGGCCTGCTGGGGTGAGAGGTAATCACGCTTACCACTACACCACCGGCGCCGTTACGATAGGTTTATTGGAATGTTCATTTTGTATATTCTGTTGAACGATCCATGAAGAATTCCGGTTTCTCCAAGAGTTATTTCCTAGGAAGTGTTTTCCCACCTCTTTCGGGAGCTTCTTCTTACATCGCCTGGAAGTTTTTGACTTCTCTAGTCCCGGAAGATTCTTCCGGTTACCAGTCGGAAGATTCTTCCGGTTACTCTTGGCAGATTCCTCTGAACTAGCCCAGGAGTTTTTTTAGTTTCTGTCTTTTCCAAAAGCTTTTCCAACTGCCACTGGAAGTTTATTTCGACTTCTTCTGGATGTTTCTTCCGTGGTTTTTCTGTTTACCCTCGAAATGTATTCCTTCCTACTTCCTAGGAAGTAGTGATCAATTTCTACTGGAAGTTTATTTTCATTTCCCTCGGAAGATTCTTCCAACTCCTGGAACTGTATTCCACAGAGGCGTGGCCTTCCAATTTCAATGTAGATGCACTAGCTATCCCAAAGTTAACAAATCTCAAAATATTTCTTGCAATGAATAAATATCGGTTCCTTCCGAATTTTTTATCGGATTGTTTTTGATTGCCTCTGGAAGTTTCTTCCTGTGTCTCCCAGATGCTTCTTCTAACTTCCCCTGAAGTTTTTTTTTTCGAATTCCCTTGGAAACACAAAAAGCAACTTCCTTAAAAATGTTTTCCCTGGGTGATGTGATCTGAAATAATAGTTGTTTTTCGGGAAACCGAAGCAGATTACCGAGAATACTAATTCATTTGAAACATTTTTGGCCTGTGAATAGGATTGCAAAAATTCTACACATCTATATTTTGCTTCTTGAAATCAAGGTGTATTTTTTTGGCACATTCAGGCCATGTATTGTTTTTCCTAGAAGCGAAATACCCTAAGAATCGGGATGCATGGGCTGGATAGAACAGTCCGCAAGCCTGGTAAGAGTATCGTGTCAAGGCCTCGGGTCGTACTTTGAGCAGGCCTTGTGTGAATTGTCTCTCTCATAGTCCGTGTTTTCGAAGCCGATCTTCGCATCGAAGTCACCAGTGTTAGATCTTGATGTCACCCTTTGGTACCTTCTCCTTGTCTTGTAGTCCGGCAGCATCGGTTGGCGCCTCACATCGGATTATGGTAAGGTTTTTCAAGCCGTGTTCTTAATCTGGAAACAATTATCTTTTCAAGATGATTTCAAAAATAGATCATTTTACTGAAGATGCTAGTTACCCTGACAGAACTGATGATATTGATGTTATTTCTCAAAATAGTTAGGTTACTTACTACCTTCCGTCATTCTTGTAACTGAAAAATCAGTTCGTCAAGCGTTTTGTAAAATGATGAGCTCATCAAACGGCCATCATAACTTAGCAATAAATGTCAACAGACGGGATCAAACTGCAATTTAAACTGTTTCGATAATTATAAGAAAAGAAGTTGATGATAAAAGTTCAATCCAGCACTATTTAGATTGTGATAACGATGAAATCGAATTACAAAATAGATCACTTTCACGAGCTTTTAACATGAATATCATCGATGGTATGCAATACAATGTTCAGACCAGGGTGACCACTAGATTTGAATTAAATTTCCAGTAACATAGGATTGTCGAGATCTCAAGGATAGAAATTCATTGGACTTTGAATTCTGGACTTCGACACAATTTCAAGATTCTAGATGTTCCAGATCTTTACCAATTTAGACTTGAATTGTAGATCCAGGATAAAGAAACAAATTACATGATCCCGAATAAAAAAAAAGTGAAGATTTTCAGGATTCTTTGGCTAAGTTGAATATTGAAGCCAACACATATACAAAAATAAAAAGATTAGAAAAGTTTTAAAATAATCCTTAACTTCAACTTGCAGATCTCGGGCTTTCAAATAATCAAGATTCTAAACATAGAATTTATTTTTATAGATCCCAGTATCAAAAATTCCAATTTTCAGATCCTGGAATGACTTAAACATTTCAAGATTCTGCCATTTCAAAACATCGTCAAGATCTATTTATAACTATGGCAACAATCCAACAATATTTAAAATCCAAGACCTAGATACATTTTCAAAATAAATTAGGACTATAATAGTTAGATGCATTCAAATTCCCAATTATTTACCGGTTGTTCTCGATTCCCGGCTAGTTAAAATTTAAATTACTCACGGTTTGCCCGGTTCAGCCCCAACAAACTATTTGTGCTGAATTATTAATTTTTTAACGGAAGAAGCATGTTTTTGCCTGAATAAGCTTCTGCTTCGAATGTTTTTTTGGGTGTCCATCATTTTAGACGAAATGTTCAACAATTCAATTTAAATTGACAGTTGGATTGAAATTTTACATTAGAGTAGTAGCTTTTTTGGACCGGTTTAAATTTTTAATCATGAAAAATTTGCCGAAATTCAAGTAAATTTAAAATAAAATTTATAGAATCATAAAAAGCAGCAAATGTTTAATCGTTAGTTACAAACAAATTTTTAAATCCAGGAAACTTTCGAACCATTCTGGAAAACCCGGAGGAATTTTTAAAATGCAAATTCAGTTGCCACCCTGACCCGTCGAAGTTTGGCCATCGGATTCACCTCCTCAGTTTGCTTTTTGTCGTATTAACAACATTCCACCACCCATACTTATCTTACCATTCAGGCTAAAGCCTAGGTGTCCTTGGCTATATACAGAAGTCTCCATTTCACTCGATCCATAGCTGCACGTCGCCAGCCCCGCAGGTCGCATTTCAACTGGTCGATCCACCATGCCAGTTGAGTGCCCCTTCGTCTTGTTCCAGTCGTTGACATTATTACGACGTATCCCAATTTTTGCGGTGTGGGCATTGGTTGGTTCTCCTGGCTGGTGTCTCCTCCACGTTGCATTTTCCATCTGCACTCCACCGTAGATACCCAAGTAACCAAAAAAAAAACCCGATAAGCGCCCTTGTTGCAATAGCTGATATACGGCTGATATAAAACTTGTAAGCCCTATTAGCGGGTCTCGTGGTTACTTGGGTAGTACGCAACACCTTTCGTTCAAACATATATGTTGGTCCTCAGTGAGGTTAGTCCATGCCTTGTGGCCGTACAGGACTACCTGTATTATCATCTTTTTGTAGATAGTCAACTTCGTGGTGCAGTGAACTTAATTCGATATGACTAGTCCAAAATTGCACGGTTCTCTGTCACAATGCGCCTTTCAATTTCTCTGTTGATTTCGCTATCGACGGTCACCAGTGAGCCCAAATAAACCTCGATGTCATTGTCGTCATCGCCAAGAAGCTGGTCGGACTTCCTGAAGATCATAGATCGTTCTGATCACATCTTTCAAAGAGATATTCAATAGCAGGAACGAAAGCCGTAACCCTCTTCGAAATTCAAAGGGACTTGGAGCGTGTCCCCGATAATCGAACAACGCACATCATTCGATCCACTGTCGCCTTGACCAATCCCGTCAGTTTATCCGGAGATCCGTATTCGTGCATACCCTGCCATAGCTGGTCTACGTCGCCCAGCTGTTTCCATACATCAGTTGGTAGTCGTTTGTTATTATATGACACGATGTACTCTAGCTAGGTATTAGGCACCTTGCAGGTTTTTTTCCTTGATTTGTTTTCCGTCTATCTAGTTTTCCGTGTTGAGCACCAATGCTACCGAAGCCAGGGAGGCAGCTCCCATACCTGAACCCTACCTATCGACCCATCAACTCATAAACCGGGGACCAACGGCTTTACTTTCCAGAACATCCCTGCGGCGCCGACTGGGATTAAACTCAGGCCTGCTGGGGTGAGATGTAATCACGCTTACCACTACACCACCGGCGCCGCTACCTTCCAGGTTGTCGAATCACCATTTTGTTCTGTCATAAATTACAAGCCCCTAACATTGTTCATTAACAAATCAGAGTTCGGATTGATGTTCTTCTTGCTGTCTCTCATCAATAATTTGAAACCCAGTGTTTCTTCGTATCTTCTCATCTTCCAAGCTAGGTGCATCATCATGAACTTTAATCTACAAATCAGACTTCTGATATTGTGAATAAATTCAAAGGACATCGAAAAGAAGCAAAATGAACATAGTCAATCCATGAGTAATTCCGTGAATGAAAACGGAATAGCTATTTATGCAACAAGTTTAAAACAGATTTTGGATTTTTTTTAGTTAGGTTGGTTCCTATTGTACACATTGTAGTTTCATTTTTATACCTGTTATCTTGATTTTTTTACGTAGGGGATGAGTACTTAAGGGGATAAATTTTGGTATTAGGTGAAAAAACTACTCTCTGAAAATTTCAGCTCATTCAGATGTAACACGAGCTGGCACTTTTGGTTTAAAACATATATGGGGATATTGGTTGAACTGTATGGAGAAATAACATTGCTTCACTATTTCGTGAATAGAACTGGTTCAGCATACTCGATGTCAGCACACTAGCTTAAACTGTAAGGAACAACTTTGCTGAAGACAGCATCACGATTGAAGTTAGTATTATGGAGATATTAATTAATTATGTGCATTCTAATCGTATGTTGCATCAAAATACAGGCAGCTTATGTAATGTATCGACTAGATTACCACTAAAACTAAAAGTTCATATTTTCCACAGGCCAACATCCAGGCTCGTGTCTTTTGGTGCGATAACCACTCTCTGAATGTTTCAGCTCTTTTTGACCTTACAATTTAGGAGATTTGGTTGAAATTTTCATACACATTCAAAAGTGAAAATCTCAACAAAACTAACTGGATTCATGATGCAAACTTCAGCAAAGTGGTTACTCATTAATTGAACTACAAGTTTTGAAAATCTAATAAAATCGAGAATAAGTAATCTTTTTATGATAGAGTGTACGAGTGTCATTTTTTCATGTATTTTATCCAATTTCCCCAAACAAAATTCAAACTAATAGCACAAATCTAGGGGTTGGCCCGTGGAAAATTAGAACTATTCCGCTAACAACCCAATTTCATTTCTTCATCGTGATACATATGTTGAGACAAAAGTGACGTACGCTTGAGCCGGTTCGGAAGACATTGTTAACTGCTTTCGGGGATGTCATTTCATTTTTAATAGCTTCTTGTAACCGATTATGAACGATCGTCGGTCGTAGCTTGTTGTGATGTAAGGGGCACGTTGGCCTTAGAGCGAACGTTTTTGTTTACTGAGCAGAAGATCGTGGGTTAGAACCCAAGCCCCTTTATATTACTTCGTTGATAGGGTCGCGTGATTTGCTTACCATGCTGTAAAAGATCATATCATTTCCCAATGTGAATCCAGTTCATATCATTTCCCAATGTGAATCTAATTCACCCTTTCCACTAACAAAAACGTCCTTCCCGTGACAACTGTGAAGATGCAGAGGTATACTCGGTCTCTAGTAACAACGGGTGTCGAAGTAGCAATGCTGATCAGGGCTACAGTAAAACTTAAATTTTTTGTTATCTACGTCTTGATTAGGGTTCTAAATGGAGTCACTGGATCAAATTCAGGCAATGTTGTCATTTAGATATGCCTCAGTTATAATCCATGATTCATTCGTGTTTGTGGAACTGTCGAACCCTTCTGTCATTGATAGTATGATACCTAACTATTGTACTAAGTGATGCGAGGATATTGAAGATCAAAGGAAAATTTCGATTTCATCTCAAATCTCAATCATCAAGATGCTTTACAGCTAGTATGATTCGAAGATTGAAGTCTATTACCATTATCGCCCATATTCGGTTAATAATCTCTTCCCGTTACATGATTAGGCAATTCCTAAATCCTAAAAAAAATGAGAGATTGCATAATTTTTGCATGTATCGTATTACACAGAGGTGCAAACTATACACATACCACAGTGAGCAGAGGTAAATATCTACCATTCATTGATTAGAACAACACAGCTGACGATTTGCGTCCCATTTCTCGTTGGGGAAGCTGCTGAAGCGCAAATTTTTACTTTCCGCAATTGAAGCGTACTCAGGCAGCGACAGAGGCAACGACGGGGATGAATGAACCAACAGAGAAGTCTCCGCTCTGAATCAGGTTGAATTTCATTATTGCTTGCATGTGAGTGTTGACATTGGTGAGTGTTTGTGTGCGCATATTTTTATGAATTATTGTTGTCTGGTCGTGGTCGTCATTTTTGCACACTCCTCGTTGTGTCAGAGAAATGGGAATGTGGCCGCCGGGCCACGTGTGTGCCTACATGGTCAGTAGGTTGCCTGCGAAGTTCTCTGTTAGTTGATGCTTAGAGATGAGCGACAGGGCTGATAAAGGTTGAATGAGCTAGAAAGGCAATGAATAGCAAGAGTCGGTTGATTCTCTGTTATCAGTGTGCTATGTATAGCTTGACGATGACGGTTAATTTGAATATTGCTCTAATAGTTGCTTCTGAATCACCAAATTCTCGGAAGTAGTGCTAATTACTTCTTTACTAGTCACCTGATTCGTCTATTTGCTATTGATTGCCATTGTCTGTTGAATTATTCAACAGGTGCTGCAGCCCTAGTTCGCCAGCTAAACACGTTGCAACTATGTATGTTGTAGTCTTCCGATGGTGGTCAATGACAGTATTAAAAATACCGTTCAAGTCGTCACAAATAAAGTTGGCGAAAGTTTTTCTCTCGCGTGCGTGTGTGTGGGGTGATTGGATGCGTGATGCAGTAAACAAGTGTAGTCTCAGTCTCCAATCTGCTGATCGGGCTTCAATTGTGGAAACAAAAATTACAGATTCAAATGGAAATATCGTAAGAAGCCACTCAGATCGATTTTTGATTCCTTTTACTATTTGATGAGCATGACTTTTTTTTTTCTTGCGTCCCAAAGCACTACTATTGTTACGTTTCGATGCCTATACTTCATGACGTAAATTTGGATGCAAAACCAATAACCATCATCACCGGAGAGTATCGTCACGGAATCGATGAGGAGCGCAACATGGTTGATTATAGAGATGTTTATTCTTTCTTACCGATGGCTACCTTCGAAACCGAATTCTTCTACACTCTACTACAGGAGTAGTTCGGTGGGTGTGCCATGCCAAACCACATTGCCATCATCATCGTTTCGAATCCATCATATGCATATCAACCTACGACGGTCCTCCTAAATCGCACACATATGAGAGTACATTGAGCGATTGACTCAGTTTTCTGCACTCTCTTGCCCTGTGTCTTGTTTGGGTAACCGACAGGCATTATCCGAGATTCGTTTATTTGCACTATTCGTATAGTGTTTTCCCCTCCTTTCTTATGACCATCGAAAGATCTGCTTCTTCGGATAGAAGTGGAGTTAAATGTGTTTGAATGACAATTTATTGAACAATTTTGACGCACTTGGTAGTATTTTAATTACTAAACCGACCGAGAACGAGAAATAAAAACCGATGATTTTTTCGGAATAATTCGATTAGTATCTTAATGACACATGGAAAAGCCAGATCAAATAACAAAATAAAATGTCATGCAAAATCAAATTGGTTTAGTCCTACGATGGAAGGTACATATTAAACGCATGATGTGTCAGAAGCTTTGGCGTAAGCCAAGCAACAAAAAAATAAAATGAGCCAAGTGGCCTCGTATCATTGAACAAAAAAAAATAAAGCTGACGGAAAAGTGCAGCCAAAGAGAAAGAAATGGATAAAAGTCGCATAAAAAGGAAGGTGCAACAGAGGAGAAACGATTCGATTCAAAGCGTATACATATAACGATAACACGTCTACGACGACGGAACGGTGCGCGCGGTGGTGGTGGGGATAAAGCATTGCTCTTTCGTGGGTTCGGCAGGTCCGGTTCAGCCCGGATCGGTTGCGTGGTGTGATACTAGCCTGCACAGCGTTAATCAAGGTCGTTTCCAATCATTTTGCTGCCACGATTCCCAGGTATTGCACCTTTCAGTCGAAAATTGCGATAGGATGTCCGGCTGTTGTAAAATCGTAACCATCGACGAACGCTTTGTTCTCATGGTAGACGTAGTGTCCTTTTCATTCATCTGCTTCGTTGGTATCTGTGTGGTTGCGAAGCGGATGAGTCATTATTGCATGTAGTTTTGCGTATAGTATGAATTTTTAATTCCAGTCACTACCAACTTGTATCGACACCGGCCACCGACACCACTACTAGAACACAATTGTATTGAGGTTTCTACGACAAGTGATAGCAATGTTCTAGTCGGTGCAAGACCCACACTGCTGGTCGATGGCGCCCATAGAGGGTTATTATTGGATGCATCCGTCGTGACGGGAAGAAGTAGGTAGTCGTCTATTTTGCTGCATCGACCAACCGACCGACCGACGACGCGACACCTCAGTTTAAAAATTGCAGCGGCTACCTTCCAATTTTGTCGCTGCACGCTTTGTGTTGTGAGCGAATTGAATTCCTTTCTTGTTGTTGTTGTCGTCTGAGCGTGCGTACGGTGTCTAGGTCGAGGACGTTCACTGGATGATACTGACATACGGGACATGCGTTTCAAACTCAAACTTACAAAGATACAATGGCGCACTCGGATCGGTATATGCTTGTTGAGGGTAATGAAGTCTTTCGTGGAAGCAGTTATGAATTGCCTACCATTGACTTAGTCTACATTATACATATAGACATCTTTTGAATTTTAAACTTGAACTCGCTATGACTGTTTGTGCTCTTGAAATTATCAGGATTGGAGTGTTAACGCCTACATCCGGAATTGAAAATTTTACAACAGTTTATGATCGCTTTGGCCACAATCTAAAAAAAAAACGGCAACGGAAATTTCGTTCTTGCGTTTCAAATCCTTTAACAAGCTATCAAAAAGTGAGGTTAAATCTTTCCGCTTGCAGTCATATAATTTAAAACAAAATAAAGAGGTGTCTCAAAAACTGTGCTTTCCTGGAAAAACCTGGAATTTTCGCATCAAAAAGCAATCAATCAGTCCTTAAAAATTAGAATAGAATAAATTAAAGTACGCCAAGGAACCTTCTCAAGAATTTTAAAACATTTTAAAATACAACCAACTTTATCTTCATCAGAGGCGTCGCCTGCTTATATTTTTTTACCTGTGCACCAATTTTTATTCGTTACAATTTACTACCACATATTAGTTTTTTTTCAATGCTCCTTGAATTCGGGGGATATATTTTTAATTACTATATTAATCACCACCTCGTGTAAAATTGGGCAATTATCTTGTGTAAACAACGCAAACCAAGAATACTATCAGGAAGGGGAGAATTACAAAACTTAACTTAAATTTATTCTCGTTTTTATCACAAGGCGACAAGTAAGTGTAAGTAGAAATATCCGTCAAACACTTTCGAAAACATTTTTGATGCAATACAAGGTAGCAAACTTGAATTAATCAACTCTTCATTTATCAGAACATCACTATCTGAATGAACCACAGGAAGCGTTTAAGTTTTGTCAGGCGCAACTGGCGCAACCATCAGTAATGTGGTGTTTACATCTATGCGCATTTGCTAGCGCTAGTGTACTAGCACTGTGCAAAAAGTTGCCAGCATAATGTAAATATTGCATCATGGAGTGTTTACAATTATGCAGTGGCGTCGCCTTAACCTTAATCTACCTGTGCACCAACTCTCAAAACATGTTGTCTAGTACACTAGCGTTAGCAAATCCGCACAGATGTAAACACATATCCAAGTGCACAGCGAGAAGTGCACGCTTTAGGCACCCATACGTCACAAATGTTCTTCTAATTTAAACTCACACATTCCCGGTCTGCAAGTATGATACACGTCCAAAGCGTACCAGACTGTTGTTTCCGTGTTGCTCCCGTTTAGTGCGTGCTTGCTTAAGGGGAGGTTTACTTGGATTTGGCTGAAAAACAGTTGAACTTTGGAATTTTTTTCAGGAGAATGAAAAGACATACGAACTTCCGGTTTCGATAATTATATTTGTCCACTATTCCTGAATACTTGGAAATTTTTTGAAAGTAAAAAAACAAAATGGCGGCTCAAAATGGCGGCTCAAAATGGCGGCTCAAAATGGCGGCTCGCGTGGAGGAGTGTCAGTCAGGTTTTGCTGCAGAACTTCGAGTGCACACCCTCTGGTGGTGAATTGAAATGAAATTTTTTTTATTGTGGTTAAAGTTGATAATATTCCCTATGGCTTATACCTAACTAGAACGAAATCCGACAAAAATTGACCAAATTATGGACATTTGAAAATTTAGTGCTTTTTTTACCCCTTTTTTTTTCTCACTTTGACCTTGCTTAAAAAATAGTAACTAACAATTTTTTTTTCATTTTAGGTATAAGCCATACAAAAAATAGTATCCTTCAAAGCGCAATTTTCCTATTGTAAATCGGATCATTTGTTCAAGCCCTACACACTTAATCTAGCTCGGTAAAATCTCCAACAGCCGATTACTTCGGCATTCACTTTTGCTGATATCTCTGCAAAATATCTGTTTGTTAGCTGATATCTCAGCAAAATGTTATTTGTTAGCTGAGACTCAGCAATTGTTTGACTGAATCTCAGCAAAATAAATTGCAGAATTACTCGGCTGTTGGAATCTCGGCGAAAAAATTTAAGTGTGTATGCTCTAAGTTGTTATAAAAAATATGGTTTCGAGAAAAACGCGTTTAAAGTTTTTGTAGCGTCCCTCAGCGCGCATGACAAAGGTTCACTCAAAGCGCCATAACTCGCTAAATATGTTTCGGATCGTAAAATCCTTTTGGCCACATATTCTACACACTTGTAGCTTTCATTTTATGCAAAAAAATCATTTTTTTTTTTAAAAAATCCAAGTAAACCTCCCCTTAAGGTGATTCCCTGTAGAATCCACAAATGGCCACCACGCAGGCTATACATGCACTTCCACTTCGAATTTTCAATTGCACACATCTCAATTAATGCCCCATTTCACCTGAAATTGCTACTTCATGTATGCTGCAGTTTAGCAAACGTGGAGTAACAGTTTCATTGTGGTACGTATCTTAGAAGCTGATATTTGTAGTCTCAAAGTTTCGAAGTGGCTACGAGAATAAGGATCTCACAGCGAAACACCTTAAAAGTTTCAGCTATTGGCGCAAACCGCCATGTATTGTGGACAATTTGTGGTATGTTTAAATCATGATTTAATTTTATCTCTAGTTGATACTGGCAATCACTTTGCTTACATCAGGCATTTGACCATTCACAAACTTGCCACCAGCCACCAAAAAAAAAGCTTGCTCTTAGGTACACTATTTATCGAGGTCATGGTAGTGATATCGCCATGTTTAGAAATCAATGCATTAGGGATTAGGTCCGAACTAAATTTAATGCTTCAATTGTTAAAGGCCGAAAATTTAATTAAGCCATTCTATAAAATAGTGTATACATGGTCACTAGACTGATGCATAATTTGAAATTGTCGCTCCACAGTGCTCAAACGGTTCCAAATTGGGCCCTGATTAGCCTCCCAAAATTTGAACTCATTTAGTAAGAAACTGACTTGGCACAAACCATTTGAAGTTTATATGGGAATTACTATTATTATTATTTAGCTTTATTTAGGAGGCTTTCAGCCTTAGGCTGGTTCGCCTCCACGACTGGGAATTACTATGGAGAAACCATAATTTCGGTTCATATCGATCTCAAAATTCACCAGTTCAATCTACTTTAAAAAATGATAGCTGAGTTTGTTGAAAATTTTCTCAGCTACAACTTTGTTAAAGGCCACTTTTTGATCAAATGTAAGGAACAAAAATTATTAATGATTCAAGTCACTGATGTCTTATAATTATGCTCAATCAACTGTTCAGCAGGCAACAGTGGTGATTATGGCACGTAGAATAGAGGACAAAATTCATGGCTCAATATCACACTGCAGAATACAGTGTTGCCTACAAAGCAGCTGCTTGATCTTGTCATAAGTTTACCAATCTCTTAAATAATTAATAACTTTTTCCTATTTCGTTTTACATAGAAACAATCTTCAGCAAAGTTGTAGCTGAGAAAATTTTCTTTAAGAATGGCAATTTGTTAGCAATACAATATGTAAAAAGAGTAGAAGACAATGAACAAAAAGTTTTGTTTTCCCATAGTAATTTCCATATCAACTTCAAATGGTTTGTGCCAAGTCAGTTTCTTATCAAATGAGTTTAAACTTTCGGAGGCAAATAAGGACCCAATTTGAAACCGTTTGAATACTGTGGAGCAAAAAATTCAAATTTTGCATCAGTTTAATAGTCACTTGTGGTATGAAAGTATAGCTATAATGTGACCAAAAAATCTATAAAATCTAAACGTATAATTTTATATTATTTACATCTGTGTCGTGCACAGATTACACATGTGAACGCGATGCCACTGATCTTCCTCCTTATTCATTTTAACTAATTCTGGAGTGGATTTATCTTCAGTAACCGATGGAGATGAACTAGCCAGTTGGTTAAAAATCTTCTTAATAAAGCTTTTAAAAAATCCAGTAACAACATAAACTCTAAAACTTGAATTGTTGTTTTAGAGGTCTGAATCATTTTTAGGCAGCCACATTTTTGAAACTCTGGAGCTAATAAAATCAACAAAAAAAAAATTTCAAGAATCTGCAACGAACTGAATATAAAAGACGTCGGAATGTTTTCCAAGAACCCATATTTAAAAAAAAATAAGGGCCTTGCAAAAGTTTCTCAGTTTATGAACTTTAATTGATGAATGTCTATTGAACTCCAGGGATAATTTCAAGGGAATTCAGAGGAGAATTTCAAGGGAAGAATTGTTAGGAAAACTTGAGGTGAAATCTAAGGATTCCTTTCATGTTAGTTCTGTTGAATTCCAGATGAAACGTAAGTTGAAACCTAAAGAAATTTGCTGAGTACTATTCATAGGATACTTCCAACAGAATTCTGATTAGGTCATGATTTTTTGATTTAAAAAAAAAAAATACCCGACACTTGAAATTTAAATTTTTCGAAGTCTGAAATCTCGGAAAGTTTATAAACATCTTGAAAGTTTGATGATGTTAATCTTCTCAAAATTGCGTAGTCCGAAATCTCAAATGTTATTCCGTAAATATCATTGTTTTCTAAAAGAACTTCCAAGTCAATCTATAACTTTGTAACATTCAGTCCAGCGGCAGACTCGGCCCAGTAGCATTCGGCCTAGTTCTAAGGGCACAATTTTCATGTAGGTATCTTAGAATAATTTAAAAATGCTGTGACTTTTTAAAAGCATTTCAAATTTAAGATTTAAAAAAATATCATAATTATGCGAGGGGGGGCGACACATCTAAATCTCAAGTTTAGATGCTCAATAAATCTCACACTAGTGAATCAATCTTCGAAAAATCTTCTTTCATTTATCGCGTCTACTTGCATCGCGCATCATCTTTTTGCAGGAAATCTTCAGAATCTTCATCAATCTTCTTTCTATCTACTCTGCGTGCGCGCAGCTAGCCACAGCAAAACACAATCTTTTCTACATCGTAGATAGAGTCGTCCCCCTCGTAATTATGGAACAATAATTTTCAAAATACTGAAAATTTATGTTGTTTCTCAAGTTAAGGGGGTTTTCAGTGATATCTATTGCTGTAATCAACCATGAGGATTATTCTTTTTTTTTATCATATTTAGCTTTTTTGCTTTTTATATGAAACCGGAATAAACTGAGATTTTAACTTGCTAAATCCAGTGACCGACCACCCTAAAGCTGCAAAATGTGAATGCACGTAGCTGAAATTACTACTTGTGGTTTGCTGCGGAGAGCAAATGTCTGAAATTTACAGATTTATAAACCTCGTAAATAAAGATATTTGAGCTCTTGAAGTTGCGAAGTGTGATAAGAAAAAGGACTCTGCAAGGAAACACCATAACTCGTTCCCGTCCATGGTTACTCTGGAGCACCATGCCTTTTTTGACATTGTGAGCTATAATTTTCTGAAATTTCAACCGATTTTTGTAAAAATATTATTCCAAAATCTGTACTAGTTTTTCTATTATCGGAATAAAATTCAGGCCAATATCTCAAGGCATTCCAGCAGTGGCGTCGCCTTAACCTCAATCTACCTTTGCACCAACTCTCAAAACATACACAATTGCTTCCAATGGATAGATTTCGAGTAAACTAGAAGAGTCTTTTTCAACCGATTCGAGTATGAATATGGTAATAAATCTTTCAATGGCGCACAGGTAAAAAGTGAGGTTACGCGCCGCCACTGCATTCCAGAGATAGTGGTTTTTAATATTGATTATGCCAAAACACTCTGAGTGGGAAAGGATTTATGAAGGATTTATTAAGGAAAATCGATCACCCTGGGTTCAAATTCGGAGAATCTAGAAGCAAGAACAGAGGCTCTTATGCCTAGAACTTAGAAATATCCTAATAAAACTAGAACTTGCTTCCGTGGAAAGTCCATGGGAAATCAGAAAAATCTCCCAAGAGAAGTCAGAAGTATCTTACAGGGAAACCTGAAGAATTATTCAAAGGAAAACGGAAGATTCCGGAGTAAGTCAGAATAAACCGGGAAAAGTTGTATTATTGAACCTGGAGAAGTCGGATGACACTTCCTGGAGTAGTTGGATGCAACTTCTTGAACAAGTTGAATTAAAACTGATGAAAAAAAATCATAGGGTATTGAGCATACATTTTTTATAGATATTTTTTTTATACATACAGAAAAATTGAGCGTGAGCGTGAAAGTGACCCATAGCAACAATCGCTTAAATTGACTCTAATTTTGTGAAACAGTGTTAATGTTTACTCATATTGTGTATAAAGACTATTTTATGTTTGCCCCAAAGCTCTGGTGGAGGGGAAGGGGTTGAACCCTAATTCCTCGCTGCGCCACTGAAACAGACAAAATCGGATGTCATGACAATCAACAACAAGAGATTATAATCAGAGTTCGATAGATCTTACACCGGAACACACCTCCGAGCGATGATCTACCCGAATTACGGGATTCCGTTAACACAAGCTGTGCCATCTGAAATGTCAAAAATATATAGGCAGCTCATTGCAAATAAGGCCCTTTTATGCCAATTTGGTAAATTAATGAAATGTATCTAATGTTTAGATGAAAAAGTTCGATGATCTCTATATATAATGCATATTAAGAAACACGAATGCACCGGCGCTTACCGGTCTTACTAATGACTGAATAAAAAAAAAAACGAAACATGTGCACAGAGCATCTACTCATTAGTGGGAAACGGCGGCGTAGTGAAGATGAAGATCAAAGATTGCATGCTTGTTATGGTTATCGGTTCAATGAATGGAAACATTGATAAGAATCTAAAACTACCCAAATTCCCCTACCATGGAGCATCATAGCCATAAATAATAAATGAATTCCTCTCTCTCAAATTGCAGATGATGACTGGTGATGGTAGCATGCCGGCGCACATGACAGTCGAAGGCCTCCAGCAGATGCAGATGCAGATACCTCAGGACTTCACGATGCCCCCGCCAACGACTGTTCCGCCCCATTGGGCGCTCCGAAATCCCGTGTTCCAGGTGGGACTAGATGTGAGTGCACCCCATGCTACTTACTCTTCTAGGTCTCCCCGTACTTCTCCTTCACCAATGATCCAAACCTCTCCCGTCTTCATGAACACCACCACCACCAACAGCAACCCCACCAACATCCTACCACCACCAAACAGTTCCATCCCTTTGCTGAGTCTCAGTCTCGGTCGGATGGGCTTCTGAAATACGCTACCCGCTGATATTCTTTTTCAGACTTCATTTCCTCCGCCATCTTCGTCGCCGCATCTGAGCAATCCATCGTCGCCGATCCACAGCCGTACGGCCAGTCCAACACGGATCCCGACTAGCAGTGTACAGCATCGTATCAGTCGGAATCAGCAACCGACACCGAGCGAGCAACAGCAAACCCAGCGCCAGCATCAGCCTCAGCAGCATTCGCATCCCCAAGACCATCGGGATCAGCGGGAGAACCAGCAGCAAGCGCAGCAGCAGCAGCAGTCGATGAAATCAGTTGAAGAGGTAAGTTTGACTTGGGATTTCCCATCTTGAATTGATGCTAACCTTTGACTTTTATTATTGTTTTAGTCATTACTGTTGGACCAAACAACGGCACTGACTCAGCTGCAGCAGTTGCGCAATGGTTATCGGCCGAGCCATAACACGCTGCCCCGCCAATCGAATAAGCAGAGCTATGTCAATCAGATTCAGTACCATCACCAGCAGCAACAACAACAACAGCAACAGGCGCATCAGCAGCAACAGCAGCAACAGCAACAACAGCAGTCGAGCTTCCATGGCACTAATACTGGACTGGGGATGGCGTACCCGATGAACAATCTTAGTCTGATTGACCTAACGCAAAAATCTAGCAGTGATTCTGGCAGTTCGGCTGGGGACATGTCTCCTCCGGAAACTCCCGGCTTGAATACGGCACCATCGAACAACATTGGTGGATTGATTCGAAGTAGGTCGTCCAACCTGGGTAGGATTAACGGGCGTCCGGACAAGCTACAGCAATTAGGTAGTTCTGTGATATATACTCAGACAGCAGCGCAGCAACAAGCGGCGCTTCAGTCCCAGCAGCCACAGTTCGTCGGCGGTAGTAACGATATAATGGTAACATCAGCTACACAAAATTTAATTAGTAATAGTAATAATAATAACAATACTATGAATATTAGCAATGGAAATAACAGTAGCATAGTGTCAAACGCTCTGTTGATAGGAGCCCCGACGCCAACGGCCGGAGGCGTGAACCTAGTTCTGGGCTCACAGCCACAGTTCACCGCTCCCTATCCACCATATCATACCCATACGGCGCATTTGGCAACGCGACCTGCACTCATTTCGGCTCATGCAGCAACAGCCCATCCTCCAGGTGCTGCCTTCAGAACACCAGCGGCTGCTTATCACACGATGCAACACAATGGAGAGATTCTCTATCCCTACCCGACACAGGTTGCAACCGTCGGTGGAGGTGCCCCGTTGACCTTTCTACCAACTGCTACAGCGCCGGTAGCTGTAAGTACCCAAACTTTGCAAACAATTCGGTCGGCTGGCACTTCACAGCCACCACCACAAGCACCACAGCAGCAGCAGGTTCAACCTGTCCAACAACCCCCGCTAATACAGCAAAAAGTGCCCACAGCGTATACGCCTCCTGCCGTCGTTGCTGCTGTTCCTCCCCCGCATCCACCGAGTGCAACCACGCCAACAGGGATGTACTCTGCTCAGTCTTGCTTCAATTGCGGTTCCCAGAAACACACCGGACTAGACTGCCAGGAATCTTCCATGGAGGATGCGACGCGAAATTCAGTCTACAAACTCGACTACAATGCCGCGAATGCTACCGCTCAGCAGTTGGCCGCTGCAATTGCCGCTGGTACGGTGTCGGGGACAACCCAACCTAACAGCATGGCGCTAGTAGCAGCCATGAGTGTACCATCGTCTTCGTCACCTCCCTCATCCGTTTCGGTAGCATCTCTACCATTGTCGGCGGTGTCATCTGCCGCTTCATCGGCCTCGTCCTCGTCGTCTTCGTCGTCTTCTTCTTCATCGTCTTCATCCTCTTCATCGCTAACATCCTCTTCAGTCTCGTCCTCGACGACGACACTGCCACTACAGCCACCACCACACCAACCACAACAGCACGGACCCAACCTTCTTAGCAGTAGTAGTAGTAACAATAGCCCGCTAGACGCCTCCACATCTGTATCAACACAAACAATAAATAATCAAACGGATAGCAGTAGTAGTAGCACTATTAGTAAGTGATCATCAATCTAAACTAATCTTATAAAAAGAATGAAAAAAAAACATATTCTATAAGAAGAAAAACTAATTAAAAGTAAATAGTGTACTCTGCAAAAAGGATTAAAAAAGTCTAAAAAGGTATAGGAAACAAAAATCAACATACATCCACATACACACATGCAGCAAGAGCCAGTCAGTTTAAAAGGGACACAACATATAGGCAAATAGCAGACAACAAATTGGAAAAATTTACTATTATGGTTATTGCAAACAAACAAAAACAAAAGAGAACTGACAGAGTGTGATGTTTAGTAAATGATTTAGTTTTGGCTTTCAGAACGTGCTCCTACCGGCAAATGTCTGGAATGGTTGTCTAATAATTGTAACTACACAGGAGAGAGAGAGAGAGAGAGAGAGAAAGAGTTAGAGAAAAAACGGAAACCCAATCCATTAGCGCAGGCTTTTGAGGAGATGTGTGCCATTTTTTTAATACTGTATTTTAACCCTAGACACGGAAGTATGACAAAAAAAAACACAGTTGAACAGGTGATAGTGTATGCATCAACATATGGAATAGTGGAAATTCAAACAAACCTATAACACATATTACTTGATGAAAGTGCGCAAGGATTTCTGGAGCTGAACTTTTGATAGGTAGGGGCACGAAATAGCGAAAAAAAAATCTTATTGATTAAGATCGAGCACCAACTGAGAAAGAAGCAGTCGTCAGGTTTTTCCTTGTTTCGTGTAAGACAAATCCAATAACCTTGTACTCAGAATATTTATTTTTTTTTATATATTTTCCCTTATTATTTGTATATTGCCACATTTTATACTACCAACCTGAGCTTTTTTGTTTCGTGCAGTTTTTGAGTTACTAGGGGTAACCTACTTATCATTATTATGCTATAAGGACTCTGCTCTGCGGGCAGGTAAAAAAAAAGAAGATTATAAACAGGATCACGATCAACTTTTAAAATGTTTATTTAAACTTAGTTCTGATCTAATGTAATACTGTGTAAATGTACTTGTTGATACGGTTAAGATATATGTCTTTTGTTTTATTTTGTTCCCCAGGATTTTCCCTCTTCGTCCGGATTCTGTTTTGTTTTTCGTTTCGTCGTTTACCTAACTTCTGTCGGTATGTTTTCAAAGCTAGGCTTTAAGAAATCATGAATAGGGCGTTAGCTTATTGAGGCTATACCCTGAATGAGCGATGAGTTCAATACATTTATTAATAACTTCGACATTCTCTACCTCGTACCTACGCATATGTTGATGTTGATTAGACACTTCATCCAGTGCTGCAAAGTATCATTATAAATAACATCAAAACGCTGGTTTTCACCTGATGTCAGTATCAGTTTACATAGTGCGCAAATAATATCGACATCAGAATGGAAACTTCTGAAATTGATGGTTCTGTAGCCAACATTTCTCATTTACGCCAGATAATCGCGTACTGATCTTTAAAAACTTATCAGTACTATTGAAACAATGCATTATGGGTCATACAAAATA
The DNA here is from genome assembly GCF_037179485.1 of Ochlerotatus camptorhynchus. Taxonomy (NCBI): domain Eukaryota; kingdom Metazoa; phylum Arthropoda; class Insecta; order Diptera; family Culicidae; genus Ochlerotatus; species Ochlerotatus camptorhynchus. The sequence goes on from NW_027040701.1 coordinate 2,622,058, forward strand.
GTTCATTTAATCACATGAAAGTAAGATTTCAAATGTCCCCCAGCGATATTCATATGGAGTGCTATATCAAAGCCGTAACGCCCGAAATCATGCTCGCTCCGAATATCAGTGTCGGAAGTGAAATTCAGTCGTTACTTTTTTTTTATCTAGTTCGCCTTACAATTAATCGCGATAGCTTCACGGAGCCGATAATTCATTGTTCATTGGTTGTAACAAAATTAACTTATTTCTATGTCTAGTAGGAGTTGGGCCGAATACTCGCGGCTTACCCGAGGTTAGAGGGGTACATTGTCGGTGGATAGGATCAGGGGATGAACTTGGGGGTGGGGTTTCGTTGTCTCATCAGAGCGTTGTCGCCTGTATGAACGGTAGTGCGGTTCTAGCTTCGTCTGGAGTTCGACCGTTTATGGGACCAGTAGGCGACGATGAGACAAACAAAAACTAATAAAGAGAAGCAAAAGACAAAGGAATTACATTCTTATACTAGACATTTGCAGAAACACATAAATCGACTGCATATAGCAGAGATCGCGGGTTGCCAACACGTCTCTGATAGGAACATAGGGTAGTCTTCCTTGGGCCTAGAGGGTATTCAAAAGTCGCTCTATGGCGGCGTCATTATCCGTTCATTGTCAAACTGCGTGATCGATGTCATCGTAACCGTTTCCACACCGACAGATGTTGCCGTCCACGAGATTTATTCTATGGAGATGTGCATCTAGCGAGTCATTCGTTACTTGACTGGGATAAGATTTGAACTCATGGCCATCAGTGTCCCATTCCCATTCCTCCCATTGTCAGTAGGTATTACCCGTTCCGTTTTATTATTTAGCAGGCCGTTAAAAATTAATCATTGATTAATGATTAACTGTTAATCATAAGCTTTTAGCATGAATTTTAAGACATTTATCACTAATCACAATGAGGTGATTGATTAAAAAGAATTATGATTAACAATTAATGTCTTGAAAATTCATATTTAATTAATCATTAAAAACCATTGTCATGTTATTTACACGAAAACGGATTATTTTAGGCATAGTGCACTTGATTTAGCTCGTTCTTTTGAACTTATCTTTTTCACGATTATGCTAAAAAAAATTACAGTCACGAGATAGCAAAATGGTGTCTTGAGCAAAGTTTTAGATAATATTAAAACAATAATTATACATAGTTGGAGACAGGCTTGCTTCCACTCACTTGCTATAAAAACATGATTTTCTGAATTTTTAAATCATTAGATGTTATTATCATATTTTGTACTTGTTAGATACAAGAAGAGGTTGAAAGGCAAGTGCTTGACACATGAAACCTGTCAAATTCGCTTTCATATAGTCACAATCAGCGATTTTACGACTCGCGAGCGATCACTGAGTGAACGCTCACGAATCATAAAATCGCTGATTGTAACACTCTGATAGCGAAATTGACAGGTTTTATGAGTCAAACACTTGCCTTACAACCTCTTCTTGTATCTAACAAGCAGCGTTACTTCCACTCACTTGCTATAAAAAATTGTTTTTCAGAATTATGAAATCATTAGATGTTATAATGATAATTCTTATTTGTAAGTTACAATAACTGGTCGCGAAGTATGTGTTTGACACATAAAATCTGTCAAAATTGCTTTCAGTGCGTCACAATCAGCGATTTTACGATTCGTGAGCGCTCACTCTAATAGCGAATTCGTTTATTATCGGGGTTGGAACCAGTTCCAACGCAGTGCGAAACCGAACTTTTTGTCAGTGCGAACCTCAACCTGAGCTGGGTTTTAGAAACAAACGATCGAACTGACGTTTGTCAGAAAACAAGCCGGCCCAATCTTGATACCCGATCCAGGTTGGAACTGAATAATAAACGAATTCGCTATAATTGAATGCTCAAGAATCATAAGATCGCTGATTGTGATGATCTGAAACCAAAATTGACAGGTTTTATGAGTCAAACACATACTTTACACCCTCTTCTTGTTACTTACAAGTAGAACATACCATTATATTAGCTAATGATTTCATTATTCCGAAAAGCAATGTTTATAGCAAGTGAGTGGAAGCAACCCTGAATAGTAGGAAGCGAGCAAAGGACAATTTTGAGGAATGCACGAGTCGGGTTGATCATCTTTATCAAACTCCCCTGTTGGGAAGGAATGGTGAGGGGTATCTCCCCCGCCACCACTGGCAAAAGGGATGATCGCCGATTTGCTCACGTACCTTCGATGTGCGGAAACAGTTCTATCGATTATTTCACATTCAAATCGTCCCATGTCGTAAGCATCTAGTCGATAGGTTTGGTTTGATCACAGACAAACAGACGTAACTCTTTGAAAACGTTTTTCTTGAAAACATAGTATCTCAAAACATAGGACCTCAGTAACGACATCTCTCTGGCTTATCGCGGAAAACAAGCTTGCTCGCTAACTCGCAAACAATATTGCATAAAAGTTCTATAGAATGTATAGAAACGTCAAAGTGATCCGATGCCAGCGCTGCGACGAGTAGTTCGCGGAACTGATAATATTTAAATCAACCGTTAAATGCGTGAACGAAGATACACAACGAAGTGTTACGTCTGTTTGTCTGTGGTTTGATCATTTTTGCAAGATAGTTAAACCATAGATATAACTTTAAGACCAGAACGTCCCAAAGAAACGTGCTCAACTTTTTGGCTCAGCTCTGGTACTATCTTCGGTCCCAAGCTAATCGATTCACCCCTCGAAACATAGGAAAATTCACGAACCCCTCATTTTATCTGTCAAACTTTCATAGCGAATCAAAACAAACATAGTGTAGTACTAGAATTTCGTCTAGAATGGGGTACGTTAATCTATTTGCTTGGAACCAATAGGCTGGTCAAGTAGTGAGCAAATTTAAAATCGATAGTTTTGTATTTATTGTTGGTTAAACTCTCTATCTCCTACAGTTTTTGAGATATATATGATTTTTGTATGGTGACTTCTAAAAATCTATGCTTTTCAATAACTTAAATTTTAAAGATTCGTCATTATCTCTTTGGAAGTAAGTTTCTATCTTTTGTATTTTATGAGCTATTATTGGGTTTAACCCGAAAATAGCACTTTTTCTAATACCAAAACTCGTAGTCGGGCAAAATCGGGCAGACCAAACTTATTGCATTTTAAAGAAGTACTAAAGTGCTGCCAATCCACAAAAAAATATTAATTTTCAATAGTTGTCTCCACCGATATGCTTATTGTAAAACTAAAAGAATATTGCATTGGAAACCATTAGTTTTGTTTGACCGGTTTTACCCGACTTCGAGTTGTTGGTCGCAGAAAAATTTGCTATTTTTGGGACAAAATTATAAATAGTTCATTAAATATAAACGATGGAAACTTACTTCTTATGACATAATAACGTATCTTTATAATACAAAAAAGTTGTAGAACATTTCGAAGACGGGAAATTGCTACAAGAAAAGTTATTAACAAAACATTGATTTTTAGAAGTCTTCTTCCAAAATTCTTACATATCTAAAATCTGTAAGAATTGATGTCTTCTGCATAAATGCTATTTTTAATAATATCTAAAACTTTGCTCTAGACTCCATTTTGCTCTCACGACTTACATAAACAAAAAGTTTTTTTACATCTCCCTGCTGAGTGGATTAATCATGAAAATGTTAAGTTCAAAAGAACGAGCTGATCATGCACACAAACTTCTCCAAAGACAATGTGTGTTTAAAATAATCCGTTTTCTCGTAAATAATAAAAAGTAAGTTTCAGCGCCAGTAATCCACTGTGTGGCGGGGCGGGGCGGGTTCGATTCCCGGTTCAATCTTTCGCGTTGGTAATTTGGTCATCTTCCCAAGACATAAAGTATCGTTATGTTTGCCACACAATATACAAACATAAATGTAGGCACTGGTTGGCATCCAATTTGGTTTTCATACATTGGTGCTTATTACGGATGTCACTTGTGGTGAAAACTTGTCACTTGTCGTCAAGGTGAAGTGATTCCCATTTGATTTGTACGGCAATCACGGCTTTTATTATGAGTATCACTTCCTTATCACCGTGTAGTGACACCCGTAATAAGGCCCATCATCTGAAAAAGCTTCGTTTGCTGAGCACAACGATATTTTTTTCAAACCCATAAACTTCCATCTCGATTTTTAATTCAAGATTTAAAGCAAAATCATAACTTCACTGTTTGACACTAAACTAATAAACTGACAGCTCGCTTCCATACAAAGTAATTACATTTATTTAAAATAGTTCCAGTGTGCCAAAATTGATAAAATTTGGAATTTTGGTTCCGCAGATTATGAATATGCATTTACTTCGAAACCTTAAACATCTCAATTAATAACTGGAAGTGCTCAAAGTCAAATGTTCAAGAAAATGATCATCCAATATAATTTATTTGTCAAAACATCTGGAATTTGACTTCATAGTTACGAGATTTTGAGGATCGAGCATAAATCGGCAGGTCCATAAGTCCGGAAAATTTAAGTAAATTTGTTCATTTTGCCGGATTTGCCCCACATACTGGAAAAAAAACTGGATACAATGCAGTGCAATTTTATTCATTATTTGGCGCCAATTTTGAAAACCACATGATATATGTAAACATGTTTGAAAAATCGAGTGGAGAAAATAACATCTTGTGCAAATCAAGTTATTAGGATCTTAATTTGTGAAAAATGTATCGTTTTTTATACATCATCTGTAAGAGCTTCGTTTTCTGAGCACAGTGATATTTTTTTCGAACCCACACACTTTCATCTTGATTTTTAAATCAAGATTTAAAGCAAAATAAGAACTTCACCGTTTGACACTAAACTAACAAACAGACAGCTCGCTCCCATACACCAATGTACCATGTACCAAAATTGATGAAATTTTGGGTTTGGGTTCCATTTAAATGCAAATTACGAATATGCATTTACCTCAATACCCTTAAAGAACCCAATTGACAGCTCGCTCCAACTGGAACTATTTTAAATATATAAATGCGATTAAATTAGCAACAATCATCATCATAGCGCCCCTCGGCGGGACTTTGTATGGTAGCGAGCTGTCAATTTGTTAGTTTAATGTCAAAAAGCGAAGTTATTATTTTGCATTAAATTTTGATTTAAAAATCGAGATAAAGGTCTTTTTTTTTTTTTTTTTTTTATTATAGTCATTTTAACACTCTTGGGTTATTCGTGACTTGTCCGGGGGTGAGATTTGAACTCGTGACTTTGGCGTGAGAGGTATGGATGGTAACCACTACGCCGGGGTCGCCCCCAGATAAAGGTCTATGGGATCAAATAAAATATCGTTTCGCTCAGAAAACGAAGCTCTTTCAGATGATGCATTGATCTCAATATTCATAAAGAACCCAATTGTCCCTTTTGAACGATTTTCTTACCATCTATCTATCTACAGGGGAAATGGTTCTAATGTTGGCCTATGGATCTAAGATTGGGCCCATGGGTAAAAATCTGCTATTTATCAATTTTAGCTAGATGAACGCGTCATTGGTTCGGTACTAATGGATATTTTTGATCGCTATTGAAAATTTGGTCGATTTCTGAATTTATGTATGGGCCCAAATTAGGGGCATTTAGGCCGACATTAAATCAATTTCCCCTATATATATATATAAAAAAAATAATTTCTGTCTGTCTGTCTGACCTTTATAGACTCGGAAACTACTGAACCGATCGGCGTGAAAAATTTTATGCAGAAGTTTTTGGGGCAGGGAAAGGTTCTTATGATGGTTTGAGCACCGACAAACCGACATGACACTTAATTCTGACTTATGCCCGAAAATCGTTAACGGCCGATATAAATGTGCAGTGATCCGAACTGTCAAAACCATACGATTTTTTGAACTAGATAAAAATAATTTCTCTATCATAGATCTGACACGAACCAATTCATAACTTTTGCAAGCGGGTTCAAGGCTTAGCTAAATATAACCCGCGAGCACGGAGCCAGATGTCAGTAGTGTGCTTTGGACAGAAATGTTATTGTTTTTGCTATGGTCATTCATGTCGGTTTGTCGGTGGTTTGAGACCCCTCCCACCTCTGTAAGGGGGGGCTTCCATACAAATGAAACATAAATTTCTGCAGAACTCGAGAACTAATCAAGCAAATGGAATCAAATTTGGCATGTTGAGGTCATAGGAGGTAGCCCCTTAGAAGGGAGGGGGGTACTACGTACAATATAGCACTCTTTTTTTTAAATTGGCGATTAATCTCAAGCTAATGTTGAATCCCGAGTAAGGCCGGGCACACTCAGCTATGAAATGAATTTCTGTCTGTCTGTCTGACCTTTATAGACTTGGAAACTCGGAAGACTGAACCGATCGGCGTGAAAATTTGTATGCAAGGGTTTTTGGGGCCGGGAAAGGTTCTTATGATGGTTAGAGACCCCTCCCCCTATGTCAGGGGGGCTCCCATACAAATGAAACAGAAAAATATAGCATGCTTTTTTTAATCGGCGCATAAACTCAAGCTAAAACGCTGTCCAGACTGGAGAGTTATAACATGTTATAACGGTTGTCAACTAATTCCAACACAGAAACCACCATCAAGATAGCGCTATAACATGTTATAACTCTGTAGTCTGAACGTACTATAATATTGAATCCCGAGCAAGGCCGGGCACACTGAACTAGTATTACTTTAAAAGATAGGAGGAAGGCTGCTGTATATGTATCTCATTTTTTCCAGTATGTGGATAAAATCAGGCAGACCGGGTCGTTTTCGATGCCTAAGACGTTTTTACAATAGCTCAGTGCATTTGCGTCCTACGTTTTTATTGACGGCTACTTTGAAAATAGCTTGATATAGTTTTATCCAGGATGTGGGGAATATAGGGTAAAATGGACAGTTACTGAGATATGCACATACGATGGTATCCTCACCATTCGGTAACCCAGACATTTCCACAATAGGGCAGTGCATTTGAGCTCAGGCGTCTAGTTTAGCGCTTGGCACTTGGCTCAGGTGCTGTGGTCTATATGATATCCTCCATTCGATGCCTCAGACATGTTTACAACAATAGAGTGCATTTGACTTATTTTGAAATCCGCATGATATATCTAATTATTTCAGTATGTGGGGAAAACCGGGCAAAACAGACTGCACTCGCTCCAGATTACACTTAGACTTGTAAAATCCATGTATATCAATGTATGGTGCTTCAAAGGCCCAAAAACAGCTATCAAATGAGCAAAATAACTAACGAGATCAGCATGACAGTTGTTTGCTACCCCTGCTGTGCACACTAGTGGTTCAGACTGGGGAGTTATAACATGTTATAAGGCTATCTTGATGACTTTTTTCATGACAATAATTATTACAACATGTTATAACTCTGTGGTGTGTGTATTGTGAACATAGTATAAGTTGAGAGCCAGCACAAGCTCGTATAAGAGTGTCAAAGCCAGAGAGAAGAAGAAGATGATGAGTGCCATTTACTCACATTCGAGAAACATTTTACTTAATCTTTGAAAGAAGGTAAAACTCTCACATTTGAGCAGATTCAACTGCCGTGTAGAATCATAAGGCTTCGCCTATAACTACAATGCTCGATTCTCTTCATCATCGAATCTCTTCATCAATAACAATCAATTCAACGGTAATATTAAGTGATCAACATTTCCGATTTTTTTTCCAGTAAAGTGCTCTAAAAGGTTGTAATAACTAGCAAAAGTAACAACAAACGATTCGAGAAATGTTATGCTATGTGCAGACTCGAGAGACAGACAGACAGACAGGCAAACAGACGTAACTCTTTAAGTAAATTTTACTTCAATATATCGTCACGGAACTCACTAGCGACATCTCGCGAGCGGTTCACGGAAACAAAGCTTGCTTGCTAAATCTCAAACAATGTTGCGTACAAGTTCGATAGAATATATAGGGATTCGCGCAACTAATAATATTTAAATTGATCGTTAAATACGTGTACGACGATTCAAGAGAAAGAATTAGGTCTGTTTGTCTGTGTGTATAACATGTTATAAGGCTATCTTGATGTGTTTCTTTAGCAATTATTATATCGTCTTATAAATTTGCAGTCTGAACTTAGTAATATATAGCAATAGTTTAATATAGCAATAAAACAACCGAGTTACTAACAAGAGGGTCCATTGCAGTTTGGCCGTTATGAATCTTCATTTCTCATAAAATATTTTTTTTCGGAATAATGAATAATGATTTCTAAGAGTCACAATCAGCGATTGAAATGGTTCATGATAGCGACCCGACTGGAACAAGAAGAGGCGCGCAGCGGGCAAGGTGATCGAAAATGGTGAAAGGCGACCTGCAGCTATAGATCGAGGGGAATGGAGAAGACTTCTTCGTAAAGCACAGGACATCCCGTCCTTAGCTTGAATGTACTAGTTCTAGTCAGTGATTGAGTAGAAGTGTATTGTCCTCTATTTTACCCTCACGGAAATTTGACTCAGTTGCAGTTTAAAAGGGAGTTTCCCGAGTGACTGAGTAAACTTCCTTTTGAACTGCAACTAAGTAAAATTTCCATAAAAGGGAAAAAGGAGATAAATACTCAGTCACTGAGTAGAATTAAAATAGAGTGTAATGTTTTGAAAAAATGTGAAACACAAAGGATAGAAGAAAAACATTAAAACTGAAACAGAAGAATAAAATAGAACGGAAAGACTGAAAACTGAAGAATAATTGCTCTAACGTGATCAAACAAAGAGCTAGTTTAATTTTGTCTTCAGCAAAGTAGCTTGAAATCATATAGCTTCTTCAGTTGCAAAAAAAAAACAATTCAAAACAAAAACAAAAACAATTAGAATTAAAAACTGTTTTTTTTTTAAATTACGAGCTGAAAAATTGCTAGAATAGTCAAATAAAGAGATAATTGATGTCTGTATAAAAGTTGCATGAACATTATTTTCTACAACTTAGCTGAAGAAAGTAACTACCTGTAATCAGGGTTCCTTCCATTCATTTCGACTAAAAATGTTAAATGGAATAATAAGATATTATGATAATAATTGGTTTGCGTAAGCAACAAGACAAGATTGTAAAGTTTGTGTTTGACACATAATACTTGCAAATTTAGCTTTGACAGAGCCACAATGAGTGGTTTTCTGATCGCCTTTTCGCGAACAGTGAAGAGTGAAAAGTGGGTGAGATAGGGTAGAGAACTACTTCGGCCTAATCGCCCATTTTGGGCCTATCGATCAGAAAACTTCAAATAAATCCATGATTTCAGTGTTAACAAGTCTATTGCATTTGGTACGATACTTTAGTTAAAAAGCTACCGAACGAAGTCAATGAGAACGCGTGATATGAATTGCACCCATTTTTCCCAAAAACAAAACAAGCGCTCCGACCGAATCAATTTTTATCTTCATCCGATAGGCCGAAGTGAATTCATTAGCGTTTCAATTGCGTTTCAATGCGTTAGGCCGAGTTTAGAATCCGTAGGCCGAGTTTAAAATCCGTAGGCCGAGTTTGGCGTCAAGAAGCAGTGTTAGACTTTTGACAATATCTCAACGGTTGGTTTCTCTTTATCAAATCTTACGGTACGTACGGAAAGGTAAATAAATTTGGAAGCCATCAGTAATAATGACATTCCGTTTGGTGCTAAACTGCTCTAGATTAAGAAAGACTAAGTGCGGGTTGTGCTTAATAGGCCGGAAATGGGGTAGTTAACCATAAAGGACAAAATCGCTTATTGCGACTCTCATGTAGCAAAATTGGCAGGTATTATGTGTTAAACACAAACTTTACAATATTTTCTTGTTACTTACGCAAACAAAATATTATCATAATATTTTATTACTCCATAATTTAATAAAACATTTTTTTTGCCGAAATGAATGGAAGGAACCCTGTCTGTAATAACCTCTATTTAAACAGGATTCTGAATTTTAAATTAAATGGGGTCACCTTAATCAGCTTTTTGATAAAAAGATGAATCATTTAATTTCAAGCAACTTCTAGAAAGACACCAACTACCAAAAACAGGGAGGTATGTGGCTGCCAAATAGGAACAATCTTCGCCTACCTAGCATTAAAATGATTCCAAACGACAATAAACCATAAACAACCTGCTTGGTTATTGTCGTTTGGGACCAAATCTCAACCAAAATCGTATATGAATGATCGGTAGGCCGATTTGACAGCACATCCCTCCCCAGTCAAAACCGAATAGAAATGGGGTACACCAGTGCCAAGATTTCATTAAGGCGAAACTCCCTTTGTAAACAATAACTTCAACCACAGATTTCTCGCAAATAACAGCTCACTCCTGCAAATTAACAATGCCAGCTGGTAGAGGAAACATTCCCCCTGCCTGGTGGTGTCGTTAATTGGCATGTGTGAGCATTTATTCGCGAGAAATCGATGGCCATTGTTTACAACACCAATTTAGCCCTTTTGAAATGCTGGCACTACAATATTTTTCCCTGCTCAATAATTATCGTTTCGAACCACAGTGCACTGTCTATTTGTATTGTCATGATTTTATTTCAGTGCATGTCACGGTTAATCGTAACAAAATGGTGTCATGCAAAATGTATAATCACAGGCGATTGTCACCACAGTTCAACACACACAGCGTCGTTTATTCGTCTGTTTGGATAAAATTATCTTACTTTCATAACTTTTGCCCAATAACCATAATAGTCGAATTTTCAAAACTGTAAACTAACACACAGCCGATACAAAACTACCTACAGTATAACCAGCAAAGCTACATTTATTCTTGAGTGTAGTTGGTTGTTGCTGATAAGGTCAACGATTGTAACACATATTAATAAAAGATTTGAAGAAGCATTTAATTATAAAGTCCCCAGGAAATAATTCACTGAAAGCCAATTCAAGTCAAACGGAGAGTTTTATGTTGTAAAAGAAGACTGAGCTTCAAAAGCTCGAACAGAGTTTAGGTTTTTGTAGAGTATAACGTTGGTAAGACGAGAGAGCAGTGCTTTTGAATCAAAGTTCTTACAAGGAAAATCATTTGCGCTATTCTAGGGTTTTGGGTTTCCAATCATCCGGGTTTTATGTTTCATTACAGCACCAAATGCTGTATCTATCCAGTTTGGCGTCGGGGCATGGCATTCTGAATCTAGCCAAAGGTGATCTAGCCGGCTATTGCAGATATTTGTTGTAGGAGGATCGTGTGAATACGAAAAGAAAGGGGCGAGGAGAGAAGCCACCCCAACTGCAAGGTAAATTGTTATGTGTGCATTGTGACAGCATTTTGGCGTACATAAAAACAAAACTAGATATCCTAGATAGTTTATGGACTAAGACTTTTAAGCGAAATATACGTTCAGTGGTATAAGCCAACTTCACCAATCAGTAAGGCTAGTCATCCTTAATATCTAAATTGTGATGAAAATATGGGAATGCAAGTATAACATGCAGGTGAAGCAAGAAGCATTCGCACAAACGTTAATTGTACATTTTTAAAATGTGAAGAGTGATGTGGAGGCCAGCAGGATACGATGAACCGTGGAATTTGTTTTAATGCCGAGTGAAATGTCTTTCAAGCTTGGAAGGATACGTAAGAAAAGTCAAGAATGTCGTTAACATGAAACGTTTCCAGTAGAAAAAAAGGAACTTATTCTCCGTTAACTTGACATCGTCTCGCGCAGAACATTAAGAAGGATCATTTGAAAAAATAGATATCTTGTTCTTTTTAATTTTCACTAACGATGATCGTTGGTCTGTAGAGAAAACCTGTATAAATGGAAAAAAAAAAAATCTGTTTTTCGTAGATCTATGTTAATAGAGGGAATAAGGAAAAAAAGCTACTAGTAAGAACAATGAGTCAAGTGAAACGAATGGGCCGTGATTTTGTTTTATATAGTAATAAATATGTTTTGTACGGAAGTTGTAAATATTGGACTAGAAATGTAAGCAGGTGAACGGTTTTGAATAAGAGGAAATTTACCTTAATATTGACTTAAGTCATTCACTTTTATTATTTAAATTGTAATCAAAATCAAGTCAAAAATTGTTTAGAATGGAATGGAAACTAAACAGGAGAGGAGACAGTAAAACCAAAAAAGAAAAAGAAAAAAGAAAAACGATGTGAATCGTAAGTAAAGCAACTAAGAAAAATCGAAAAGGGATAGTCTATTATATAAAAAGCTGTATTTATATATAAAAACTAACAAATAAAATAAAACGATAATTTAAACAAGTTAAACTATCGTTACAGAAGAGTGTTTACGTATCACAGTGTGGTCCTACGATGGTCATGGATATTTGTCTGGTGGGTGGGAGGTCATGTACCACTGTCCATTTCTAAAAGGAAGTGTTTTAAAAATAGTTTTGTAAGAAATTTAGATATCATAGTATGAGTCATTATGCAGCCATTCCATAGCAAAACGATATAGTGGTTCTCAGAATTTCGTAAACATTGTAGTTTTGTTTCTTATTGCAAAACATTGGACCCGTATTTTTTTTATTTTGTCATTAGGGTCCAAAAAATCGGTTTTTTTTAATGACTTTTTTTGATAAATTCTTAACTTTTGAACCACTGGGAAAATTTTAAAGATCAAATTATCAAATGAAAGGTAATTAAAAATACTTTTTAGAAAAATATATAATGATATTGAGAAGTTGAGATTTTTTATTGAAAAACATTGATTGTATTTTTTCTGGTTTTATGGTTTGTAGACAGAGGGTGCAATATGTTTTTATATTTTTCCTTGAAACATTACGCTTCTTTTGCACATTGTATCACAAAATCAACGATTCGTTTTTTTTTTTCGATTTTGAGTTATATTTTTTTGAAGTTATCAAGTATTGCGTGTTCGCTCAATACTCCAGCGGTTCAAAAGTTATGATTTTTTGAAAAAAGTCATTTTGGAAACAAATAAATCTTTTTTTTGACCACCCTAAAATATAAATGGTCACCCTAATGACAAACTAAAATAAATATGGGTCTAATATTTTGCGATAGGGAACAAAACTACAATTTTTATCGAAATTCTGAGAGCCACTATATCGTTTTGTTATGGAATGGCTGTATGGCGAACGTCACTAAGTCAAACCCTATCAGAAATAATTGGTCGTACGGATTTGAATTGTTATCCACGTTTCATCATACAGTACCTTCTCATTTTTGGCAACACTGGATTTTTGCTTGATGATTCTGGTTTATATAAAACTCATCAAAAGCTGGGATCAGAAATAAATAATATATGAAAGAGGGTCTTTTCCAAAATATGTGTTTTTTTTTTTCCAAAAATGACTGTTTTTCTTAAATTCATAACTTTTGAACCACTGGGTCAATTTTAGAGATCAAAATATCAAATGAAATGTAATTAAAAATACTTTTTAGAAAAATATATAATGATATTCAAAATTATATATTGAAAAATATTGATTGTATTTTTTTTCTGGTTTTCATGTTACAATATGTTTTTATAGTTTTAATTGAAAAATTAGGCTTTTTTACACATTATATCACACAATCAGCGATGTGTTTTTTTTCGATTTTGCGTTACAATTTAATAAAGTTATCAAGTTTTGGGGTTTCGCTCAATACTCCAGTGGTTCAAAAGTTATGATTTTTTGAAAAAAGTATTTTTTGGAAAAAAATATATGTTTTGGACCACCCTAGCATATAAATGGTCACCCTAATAACAAACTAAAATAAATACGAGTCTAATATTTTGCGATAAAAAAACAAAACTACAATTTTTATCGAAATTCTGAGAGTCACTATATCGTTTTGCTATGGAATGGCTGTATTGCGAACGTCACAAAGTCGAACCCTATCAGAAATAATAGGTCGTACGGGTTTGAATTGTTATCCACGTTTCATCATACAGTACCTTCTCATTTTTGGCAACACTGGATTTGTGCTTGATGATTCTGGTTTATATAAAATCTATCAAAAGCTGAGATCAGAAATAACTAATATATTAAAGAGGGTCATTTCCCGAAAATTCCGAATTTCGGGATTTTTTACCCGAATACATACCAGATGCAAAGTTTTGGCTGGTGGCAATGAAATCTAATAATTGAGCTAGAAAACATTTGTAAGACGTCTAATAAAGCATGTTATTAAATCAATTGCAAAACAGTTGAATTAGAGCGTCATTGTATGTTCAAATTTCTCTTATTCAGTTTGTTATTAGATCAAACTTCTATTGTCGAATCAAGAAGACAGTCAACGTTTATAAAGCTTTTAATAAGTAAATTAATCAGATCAGAGCAACCAGCGGAATATCGGCGCATCATCGCAAATGAGGTGTTTTCAGCACATATATCAACAACCCTCTTTATTCAGCATTGTACACTGCTATACAGCATTTATTCAATATATATGCTTATTTGTGACTCTGAATTGTTTATTGGGAATTGCTTTGTAAATTGGCAATTGCTTTGTAAATAAGCACACGATTGGTGGAGGTCATCTACTTTGCGTTTTCATGGTCTCAGATCTCATCATCCAGAAGTTGTTAAGATCTAATAATTTAATTTTATGCGTATTTTCAAATGCATACATTACGTAGATCTAGAGAATTAAGGATGAGAATATAGTTAAACAAATCGCTTGTGAAAATACATGCATGAATCGTTTACTCAATCATCTTTGTCAAATTTCTATGATGGTGTTTGTGAAAATGTTCAATATCTTTCAACGTTCATTTTCTGCAGCATGATAGTTCACATCATAGAGCAGCTTTTAGAAAGATTTTCGATTAATTTTCTTTAGGAATAGGGCCTCGGGAGGCTAAAGCCGTTATCTATCCTATGTATTTGACAACATGTCAAGTTAGAATCTGGACCCCTATTTCGAGATTGGTTTATGGATAATTCTTTAAAAATTCCAATTTACTAACAACTCAAGAGGGCTTCTATGGACTGAGTAAGGTATTGATAGCATTCATGATAAAAAAATAAGCGTTTTTCAACCAATCTATATTATACAACCTTTTGCATGTTGTGGTGCGATCGTGCGCATGTATTATAATGATAACTTAACGATCGTGCGCATGATCACGGATAACTTAGTTATAATTTTATGGACCAACCGCAACCGTTTTGCATTGAAGATTTGTAAAATTTACACTTTTATTAGGAAAAACAACTGCTTCGCCGGTACGTACAGTTTTTACGCTTCGTATGTAATATTAGCTATGTTTTGTTCGGTTGGCACATACGACAAATCTAGATAGAACTGGAATTAGGGCGTAACAGCCTTTGTAAACAATGACTTCTCTTGTTGATTTCTCGGAGTTCAAGGTACGCCTACACAAACCAACATATCCATCGGGTAGGAGAAGTCTTCCTCTACTCGATGGTGATGTTGACTTGCCAGGGAGAGCCATGACTTCCGAGAAATCATCGAGAGAAGTCATTGTTTACAAAAGCTGTTACGCCCTAATTCCAGCTCTATCTAGAAATATTTTTTTTGATGAGCAAATGAAACAAAAATGAGGTAGCGAATCAAAATGTTGCCTCTAGAAGAGTAAGTAGAGTAGAGTCTGGTAGCATTAAAATATCAAATTGTTTACGTTTGTTATATACGATTCAATCAAAAATTACTCCGGATCTGACTTTTATCTTTGAATAATTTCACATAACCGTTGTAATTCCACATCTTTCTCATTCATCTTCAAGATGGATGTTCAAGGTATACGCTTGATTTGTTTCGTCTCGTCAGTAATGTTTTCAAATTGTGTACTTGTCGGGAAAGTTTCAACGTTCGGTAACTGTGTCTGAAGTTCGCAAACTTTTATTACCTATTTACTTACTCAGAGATCCTGGTAGCGAGGAAAATATTCAACTGTCAATGCTTATAATTTTTGTTCTTTTTATTCATGTTTCATATTGAGTTTCGGATATGCTGATATGCTACGCCAATGCTGATGAAGCGAAACGCAAGCAAGCAGACTTGAAACATGCACACAAATGAAAACAAACTGATCACAGACTACAATGAACACTGCAGCTCTCACCTCTAGTTTAATCAATCACATCCAATTTAATCATCATTTATCAAAGATTAATGCAATTCATATATGAAACAGTTACAATAGGTTACAATGTTAACTAAAACTTTATTTATTACCCACATGTGCCACCCATTTAAATGATAGAAAAACACTTCATCTTTTGCTTGTATTTAACACGTTCCCTTTGCCATACACAGCGTAATAAAAAGTGACTATCTCACGATGCACAACGTAAATTAGTTCAATTGAATTGGGTGTCGACTGTAAATACCTAGTGTAGGTCAAGTTCAAAAGTTGACAAAGTCATACTCTCGTTCCATCTTGAGCGTGAGTTTGAGGATCTTTTCCTCTGACAGCCAAGCGGCGTTTCCCTTGTCGGGATCGATCCTGTGCGGGAGTTGTAAATCCAGAAAGTATTTGGGTGATTTGACCAGTACCTGTTGCTCTCGAACGGTCAGATCGATGTGGTGTATCCCAACTCCCTTTTCGCCGGTTAGGAAGACTTCGACGATCATGTTCTCACAGCTAGCAGTACTGGGAGTTTTCCCGTTCATCTGTAGGAAAAGGTCCTCCGTACCGACGGTTTGCTTGTAGGATATTTTGTACTCGGGCTGCGGACGGGACTCCAGTAGATTTTCACATTCTGCTTCCTGTTGCTTTTCCCATTCTTCGATAGTGTTGGGTCCGGTTGACTCTGGCTTTTGTAGCGGAGCATACGAACAGCTTTTCACGTGTTCGTCGGGTTTTTCGTTATGCTTCTTTTTTTGTTTAGCGCTCTTTAATGCACCGATATCTCCCGGACCTATGCAAAAGAACCGATTACATCAGATTAAATTTATTTTAAAGAGTACTCCGAATAAGATATTACCTAATTGCTGAGCACCTCCGGCCCGGAATGCTTCATTCTCATCTTCAGAATCACTTTCTCCGTTTCCTGATTTCAACAGCTTCTGGAGTTGCTTCATACCATCGGCACCCAACATTTTCCCAATTGATATTAGATTTGGCTAGACTTTTTTAGAATCGATCTTTCATCAATCAACCGTGGTACGATGATGATATTCTAAATTTTCTATCGATCACACTGAAATTTTATGTCATCCATGATTGGTCGGTTGCTAGGACCACCGCGGCGGCGAAAGCGTGAATTCGCTGTTTACATGCGCTATTGGCGACCAACAAAGCACCGTCCGCGCCCGCCCGCGACAAGCCAAATAGAGTGAGTAGTTTTGTTTGTTGATGTTGGTATTTTATTCATTCATACACGGGCATATGCGCTAAATTGGGGAACCAGAATGGTTTTGAAGCGCGAAAACACCAGTCTCTAGTTCAAGTTCAATTCGGTTTTCGCTCGCTCGTTGTTAGAGGGGCGATATTTATCTTCTCACTTCATTACGATTCAATTCAACGGCAGAGATGAAAAGCGAGATATCATGATAGCAAAAGCTTGGTCAATTTGAATACAAGGTGTCGATTTGAGTCTAACATGTCTGCAAACGCTAAGCGCGTGGGAGATACAAACTTGGTTGAATACTGCAGTTAATCTGTTAGTTTTATTCCA
Organism: Ochlerotatus camptorhynchus; assembly: GCF_037179485.1. Taxonomy (NCBI): domain Eukaryota; kingdom Metazoa; phylum Arthropoda; class Insecta; order Diptera; family Culicidae; genus Ochlerotatus; species Ochlerotatus camptorhynchus. The sequence goes on from NW_027040701.1 coordinate 2,639,534, forward strand.
GTAATTTAAAACGATAGATCATATTTCATTTGGATTTTTAATAGGTATGGTTGACTTTTTTGGTAATATTAAAAAAAAAACTAAGATTGTCTATATAGTACAGAAATTTGACACTTGGATAAATTTGAAGATGAATTGCTTTTGGAGGATGGCTTTTGTTTTTTTTTTACAGGAACGCATTTCAACGGCAACTTCAATTCTTGATTATTATTTTCGATCACATAAATAGTGCACCCACTTGAAATTAACCTCCATCGGCGTGTATCTGGGATGCATTATTTTCTTTTCTGTGCCCCATAATGTCTTAGACTAGGCAATAATCGTACTGCGTACTACAAAGCAACGATACACGGCACTCCATAAAAAATCAATGCTAATGGATTATGGGCCGTACAATTCCTGCTACAATCCTTGCCATTCGTGTGCAACGCCGCAACAACTCACTAAAATATTCTTTCACACTTCTTCCTTGCTTGCGTGCCATCCCATTTAAACCTATTTGTCGTGGATTGGCTCCACACATTAAATGACTCAATTAAATCGAAGATTTGTTTAACAAGCTTTTGTCCCAATCGAGTTGAACGAAATTTATATGTGTGATGTTCCATGGAGGGCACACGGCATTAAATTCAGATCAAGAGTACGATTAAAGTGAATTGCGTACCGTAAACTGCGTGCCGCGGTAAGGAACACATTTCTCTTCGTAAAGTATCCATGTGGAGTGTATATGCGCCGACACCTATAAGTAGGTACCTACCCATATACATGCAAAAGTTAGCGGACGACCTCTCATCTCGCCCACAATACACAGGACGGTAATTGATTTATGCACAATAGTGCTCTCGCATTCGCCTTTTCGGGAACTAGTGGTGGTGAGTTATTGCGAATTATCACTCTTCTGGTGGTGACAAAGTTGTGACACCTTGCGCCGTTGATGAACGGAGGCCGCGATACCTCACAAAAGGTAGTGTAAATTTTCGTTACTATGGTGCACATAAATGGAATGTCATATATTATTTAAGTTTACATTATAGATCGTGTAAATTTATGAGACATATAAGGAGATATTCCATAAATTGTATGTCAATTTTTGTAAGCAACATTTCTTACAAGTTGCTGGTTTGCATGAATGGATGTTTACATCAGTAGGAAAAGGTTGTCGCAGTGTTTTAGAACTACTAAGACTGAGTTATGCATCTTAACTATGTTGTGTAAGTCATTACACTTCTGGGGATTCCTCTATGAACTGATCTTAGATTGATTTATTTAGGATATTCTTCTAGCTTCCTTCTTAGAAGATTCTATCGCGGTTTTTTCAATCGTGGAATCTTATGCCGTTAAAATTTGCAGCTTTAAAGTGTTCTTCCTTCTTAATTATTAGTATTTCTTCAAATTAGATTTATTAATCCTTGTCATCAAAGATCAAACAAGAGCTTATGTCTATTGTCTACTTAAAAAGCGTAGCCAGGCTTCAATAAAGCTGGCTAATGGCTTTATTGAATGCACCTAAGTTAAACGTTATTAGACCGATGGCACCAGTAGATCAAATTGATCATTAAATCGAAAATCGATAATTAACTCTCTGCTTCCTATTTTTTTTATCCTGCATGCTTTCTTTCAAAAGAGCTCCAAGAAAATTAAAACTAAAATAAGGAAATTATTTTTATCTAGATCAATTTAGCTTGTCTAAAGCAGTTTATGTAAACAACGATTTTTAATTTATTTTCTATTTTCTCACTAACGGTTGTACTAATTCCAGCCCCAGGCTGAAAGCCTCATTAATAAAGAAAACTTAACTTAAGTCCAACCATTGGCGCAACATTTGTTAAACAATTGGATTTCTTGTTGGCCCAGCTCTTTAACTATACTCCACCAAAAGACGGTCTTGGGCAGTAGAGGGTAAGATGCCATAATACCAAGTATCATCTATACAATACAACTCGGATGAACTAGTCCTATTTCAAAGAATGAAGAATCTGGTTTCAAAAATCAGTTCAAAGCCCCAATTTTTTGAACAATTTCAGTAGTCGATAATCTCAAACATTTCTCTTAGATAAATACTTAGAATCTTAAGTATTTCTTCGACAATAATTTGAAATTTTTTTCGGAGCGGTGAACTTCCCCGCAAGATTTTTTTTGGATTCACTCCATATTTTTTTTGAATTCTCATGGCTAATCCTCAGTGGTGTCCGGTAGTTAGGCCGAAGTTCATTAGACCGAATGTCCATTAGGATAAATAATCATTAGGCTAAATGATAACTAGTTCAAATCGTCATCAGGCCGAATGGTTTCCAGTTTAGCCGCACTCAAATAAATTTTGACAAGCTTCCTTACATAGTTATGTTTTCTAGATTTTCTACACTTGTTTATTTTCCAGTCTATTTGAACTTATTTTTTTCCCCCAGATATCTGGAAGTGTAATTATTAGTTTTTCCGACATAGAATGTTTTAATTATTAGTTTTTTCCGGAACAGACTAAATATCAATTAACCACTAAAATTTGTATGATTCAGGTTTGTAATATTTCAAATATAAGCAATTTTTTCGAGTCTTACTGTTTTCATGGTTATTGAAACTATGAATAAATATATCATAACCATGATTTTGTCTTCTTGTAAAAGTTACCCATTCTTTCCTTATACTAATATATGTGACTGAGTTTTTTTTCGCAAGATTTTTTTTTATATATCCACTGAACTTTCAACGATTAGTAAGATATCAAAATGTAACATTTTTATGTATCATTTCTTTCTTTCAATCAAGAGCACTTCTTTGACTTTTTCTGTTTTCGTGATTTTTTACATCATGAATAAAATCAGGGTTGCTTCCACTCACTTGCTATAAAAATGTTTTTTTTTGTATTATGAAATCAGTAGTTGTTATATTGATATGTTGTGCTTATAAGTTACAAGAAGAGACTGTAAAGTATCTGTTTGACTCATAAAACCTGACAATTTCCCAATCAGAGCGTCACAATAAGTGATTTTATGATTCGTGAGCGTTCACTCAGAGTGAGCGTTCACGAATTGTAAAATTGCTGATTGTGAACCTCTGAAAGCAATATGGACAGGTTTTATGTGTCAATCACATACTTTACAACCTATTCTTGTAATCTACAACTACTGATTATCATTATAACATCTAATGATTTCATAATTCCGAAAAACATTTTTTATAGCAATTGAGTCGAAGCAACCTTGATTAAAATAAACAATTAAATATTTTTTTCCTTCTTTTAAAAGCTGCTTGTTTTTCTCTCACACCAATCTATTTGACTGACTCATAATCTACACAGATAAAAATTCTGAATTTTAATAGTGATGTAAACATTCATAAAGGTTAACTTGTATTTAATTTCACGCAACCGAGCAACTTGTAAATAATGTTGTTTACAACAATGGGCTTTTGTATACAATATTTGCTACATTACATGAAATGTCTCTGAACTTTTCATGATATATAATGTAAACTTATATGATGTGACGCTCCATTTATGTGCATCATACTGAACAGAAATTTACACTACTTTTTCAACGTGTATACTCTGGCTAAGATTTTCTCTAAAATTTTATATGAACTGGCCTTATTTATCCTTTGCTGCCTATTCTCTTTTTCAGACCAGCAAATTTTCTTCGCTAAGTTTAAAGAAATTATTATCCATTCAGCATAATGATCATCCGGCCTAATGACCCAACATCTAACTCAGTGGTACTTTTCAGCATAACGTGGCATGCAGCCGGGAAATGTAAGCTTCTATTACAGATTTGCATAAAAAGTATACAGAATTTGTCCTGCTGAAGGAAGTGAGATGAGTTCATTCGATTCTTTCTGGAAGAGCGATAATTCATGTCATAATGATTTTGTAATGCTTCATTTCTTGCCTGTGTTCTTCTTTAATTTTTTCACAGAGTCTGGCGATCGACTTTTGTTTCGACGACTTATTTCTTTGTCCAGTCTATTACTTCAAACTTGTAGTAATAATACTTATCGTTTGGATAATTGATTCATATGTAGGGTAAACAGGTGTAATATGCCCCCTTCAAACTTCCTAGTGCATGGGGGTTATTCTCGGAAGCACTCTAAAATTTATCCTGCGCCACCACCACGTAACAAAACATTGAGGTACTTTATTAGAACATTCATTGGGCATCCCCTTGGATCCCCCTATGAATTATGGGGGGGGGGGGGGACACCCCTCACCATCTCTCTCCAAAGGGGGAGTTTGGTAAAGAGAGATGATAAAACCGATTTGTACGTTCCTTAAAAGTTGTCCTAGCTCGCTATCTACTTTCTATATGCAATTTTCACACTGCCGTAATCTAAACGGAACTATCAATTCTATACTTTCATCTCCTCCTCATCTATCGTATAAAAACTACCAATTCAGTCTGTTATTCGAAATAGCATCTTCAACTATGTAAATCGTTGACTTCACGCAGAAGTAATACTAAACATATAGTCAAAGTACTAAAAAAATGTAAAATTCAAACAAAAAAGTTATGTTAAAAATTGTTTTTAAGGGGGTACTACACCCAACCGGTGGATGTAAGATTCGCTTACAATTATGTGGGATTCATCATCAGAGGATGTAAGTGGAGACCGCATGAACCGAGGATGCGATATACCTAGCTGCGGTCCAATGCAAGAAAATTGGAGACCGAAAAATGTAGAGTGTAAATTAATTATGTCGAAAAAAATAGGAAAAAGGTTGCCGACTGGACTCGAACAACGAACGTTGCGATTATCAGACCTGTGCTTTCTCCACTGCTCTCTCCATGCTTCTGAATAAGGATAGCCTAAAAGCAAACAAGAAGCGCTCATTTCCTCTCACACTCGACTTCGTATGCTTTTTCTGCTGGAGAGATTCGAGGCAAGGGTGTGCGTCGTTCTACCATGTTATACATAAAAATCAAGGTAAATACTTGCTTGTGTAGGTGAAAGCACAGACAGAACACGACATAAAAAAGGCAAAAAACCATTACATCGCCTGTAAGGTCAACTTCTAACATTCGCTGCGATGTTCATGAACAGAGGATGATAGGAAATGGAACTAACATTCATTGTAATAGATTTTTGGTTTGCGTGTACCAACCGGTGGAAACTAACGATTTTAAATTGGCTCACTACTTGACTAGCCTATTGGTCCCAAGCAAATCAATTTACGTACCCCATTCTAGTAGAAATTCTAGTACTACACTATGTTTGTTTTGATTTGCTATGAAAGTTTGACAGGTAAAATGAGGGGTTCGTGGATTTTCCTATAATGCATCCTTCAACTCAACCTAATGACCCATTCAGCCTGATAGCGTTCGGTTATTTTCATGATTCTGTAGCTCAGACTTTAACATTCTGAGGCTTAATTAAACTTTCAAGATCTCCGACTTTTGAAAATTATCTAAACTCTGTGACTTAGCAATTTTGTTTGCTATTGGTCTTTCACAATTTTTGGCATTCTTGAACTCACAACTTAAAAATTTTGATTATTTTTGCAATTGAATTAGAGTGAAGAGGGCATTCGGTCCCTGCTCACTCTGATTACATTTTGCACATCACGATATATTTAGAGATAAAGCCAGGTTATGTATAGTCAGTGAATCAGAATTAGTTTTTTTTTTAATTTCAACTTGAAATTTGTGATATTATGAGAAAAGCGACGCGTGGTACGTATGAACGTAAATTACTCCAAAGCAGGTCCCTTGGACCCCCGTTAATCTGAACGGCACTTCATGGAAATTAACGGGGTTCATTTTTAATTTGAACTTCTAGTATCCCTATGACCAGCAGAAACGCGAGTTTTTGCTAGCTTTATTTGCTGTTTTGTTTTGATTCTGCGATCCGTTTCGCATCGTTTATTTTCGCTTTACTCCATTCCATGTGCTAAATAACGTTTGGCCTTTCCACTACTTTAAAAGTGAATATACAAATAGTTAAAACATAAAGTATTCGTTAAAACATAAAGATTTGGATTTACCAAATTTAGAGGAGAATTTTGAACCTCCAGACACAATTAGGCATACGACCTGATTCCGAGAAAATCGTTTCAAAATTGATGAAATCAAGTATTGTTCTTCAAAATATCCTTATAGGCGCTTATTGGCCTGGTGTGGAACCACTGCACAGTGGTACAGAATGCAGATTTAGGTGGAATGATATGTTTTGAGCCTGAAATTGAAACTTTAGAATAAAAGTCTCTTCTACAAAGTTGTTCCTTATAGTTAGGCCCTCATTTTTATCACAATGAATTGTAGGGTGGTTCCTATTATCATTAAAATCAAAAATCTAACTTTTTTGTTTGAATAAATTAAGGTATACATTCTTCGGCAAAGTTATAGCTGAGCTAATTTCAAGCAACTTTGTTCATAAGAACTCTTTTGTATCTCTTAAATTGGCCGATTTAGAGCTATTTTCTTGAATTGAGTTAGGGTGGCTCTTAAAAAAACAGGTTTTTTGCTCTATTTTTCTTATTTCGAATTTCTCAACAAAGGAGTTTTCAGATAACTTTTAGATCTTAAGAAGGCGCAAATTTTTGCTGCACAAATCTTGTCAATATCTTTCGCCGAACAAGAGTTATTGACGTCTTTATACTAAAAATATACACTTTTCAAATGTTAATATCTCTGGTTGGGGCAAACAAAAAAAAAGTTTTTTTGCAGCATTTGAAAGGGCGTATGTTATTCTCAATAATAATAATATGACAAAATTGGAGGTATGTTATTTTTTAAACTCGTATAAAATCAATTTGAATTTATTCATATTTTTTACTATATTTGAGTACATCTTTTTTATTAGAAGAGATACAGGCAACACATTCAGCTATAAAACATTTGTCTTAAAGAGTTTTAAAAATCTCTAGAAGATAACATTCATGAGAATTTTCAAATGAAAAAGTTATTGCTAAAAAACTATTTTTTCCAGGAACACCCTAAGTCAACTCCGAAAAATTACTCTGAAATGAGAACGTTAAGAGATAGAAAAAAAAATTCTTCGACAAAGTTGCTTGCAAGTAACTTAACTACAACTTTGTTGAACAACACATGTTTATATTTTGTAGAACAAAAAAGTTAGTTTTAAAAATTCCCTAATTTGAGGACCACCCTGACGTTTGCAAACACCAAAAGAAGGGAATTTTTAAGAACAAAAACTTCTTCGAAGGCACTAAATGTCCAAATATTGAAACAAATGTACTAGCACATTTTATATAAATTTGTCATTAGAGTGGTCCTATGAAATCCATATTTTGCCAATAACTTTTTTATTTGAAATTTATCATGAAAGTCATCTTCTAGAGACTTTTAAAACTCTTTAAGACGAATGTTTTATAGCTGAATGTGTTGCCTGTATCTCTTCTAATAAAAAAGATATACTCAAATATAGTAAAAAATATGAATAAATTCAAATTGATTTTATACGAGTTTAAAAAATAACATACCTCCAATTTTGTCATATTATTGAGAATAACATACGCCCTTTCAAATGCCGCAAAAAAACTTTTTTTTTGTTTGCCCCAATCAGAGATATTAACATTTGAAAAGTGCATATTTTTAGTATAAAAACGTCAATAACTCTTGATCGGCGAAAGATATTGACAAGATTTGTGCAGCAAAAATTTGCGCCTTCTTAAGATCTAAAAGTTATCTGAAGACTCCTTTGCTGAGAAATTCGAAATAAGAAAAATAGAGCAAAAAACCTGTTTTTTTAAGAGCCACCCTAACTCAATTCAAGAAAATAGCTCTAAATCAGCCAATTTAAGAGATACAAAAGAGTTCTTTTGAACAAAGTTGCTTGAAATTAGCTCAGCTATAACTTTGCCGAAGAATGTATACCTTAATTTATTCAAACAAAAAAGTTAGATTTTTGATTTTAATGATAATAGGAACCACCCTACAATTCATTGTGATAAAAATGAGGGCCTAACTATAAAGAACAACTTTATAGAAGAGACTTTTAGTCTAAAGTTTCAATTTCAGGCTCAAAACATATCATTCCACCTAAATCTGCATTCTGAACCACTGTGCACTGTGCTTAAATGCTTGCATTTGTAAATGGTGTGGCAATCACCATAATAGCCTATACATACAATGTGTTTTTTATAACTCATGTACTGCTTGTGAAAGCACAATTGTCTCATGTTTATCTGAAATACCATAGCAAATGGGACTGTTATGCATCCGCTGGCAGTGTACTGATAGTTTATAACACATTGAATATTTTAATTTATGTTTATTGATGGTAGTGGCAATTTAAAAAAAAACAGCTAATAAGAAGATGGATGGATCGAACCTTTATCAACCTTATGTAAAAGTATGAGGTAAACAGGATCGAACATGACATTCCGTCATGAGGTTGCAAAAATAGTCGATATTTGATTGTATCAAAGGCAGCGTTTTGAGTGTTTCATACAATGTGATTGACAGAATTGTATTTGGACATGTGAACATCAAACATCGCTTTACCTACCGTAATTGATAATTGATTCATAACACTATCGGAAACCTGTTCATCGCTCCTTTTTCGGTGACCAAGCTAAAAAATTTGCCAAACTCCTGGGATAGTACTAATCCATTTTGGAATTGAACAAAATCAATCAAACACGCCTGACAATTTCCTGGATGGCATCATTGAAACCGGTGCGTGCACACGGTCATGATCCTTGTCTTGCCATCTTGTCTTAATTCTGGTTTTCTCTGGCACGGTGATAATCTGATTCTTTCATTGAGAGGGTGAACATCATCTCGCACCGATCGATTTTAAAGCATCAGATTGAATCTCTGGTGTTGCTCCTAGCAGAGCAAAAAAACAACAACGTTATAGAATCCTCCGAAGCCGGCTGCTGCCATAGAGACCACCGTCGTCAGTAATATCTTGCTTTCTAGCTGTCGGTCGCATATTTAAATCAGTTCACAGCGAGGCGCGCCCCAGATCGGACGCGTTATTGTAACGTACAGAATCGCCACGACTTTTCCACATATTAAACCGTCCGAGATAGGGTGGCGTGTCTGACCGAGGCGTGTTGGTGGGTGACTAACAGAAAGACAACCAGTTCTTCTGTGTGACTACGCAAAGTCTACGGTGATTGTTGAATTTGAATTTATTCGCTTGCCAAAAAACACACGAAAGCATCAAGCGAGTGATTAGCAACGAATTTGCCATTTGTTGCATGTTTGAATCTCGAGTTTAGCTAAAGTGTTGTTTTGAATTGTGACACGATACGTCGGGCGTGCGAAAAAGATGAAACCCATCTAAATCAGATAAGAAAACCAACTGCGAGTGCGAGATTTATTGGTTAAAGAGGTGAAAAAAGATTCTGGCGACTTGTGAAATCAAATAAGAATAGTGGTCAATTACTCACTGATGTAGAGGGAAGCCCATCTTTGCGTTGATTCCCCAGAATAAACAAAAAAAAAAAGCAAGAGTAAACGGTACGGCGTTTGGTGTTGAAGTAGTGGATAATTAGTTATCCATATGAGAGAGTAAGCGGTTGCAGCTGACTAAGTAGCACGCGACTTTGCGAGAAAAGTTATTTTTCTCATTATCATGTGATCTATCAGTGTCTCGCAAATTTATCGGACGTGTCAACGGACCTACAGTTCGAACAAAGCTTACGGCATCTGCATCTGTGATTGAAACAAATATTTTGACTTAAGGTAGGTAGGAATGAGGTTGAGTGTTTAGTATTTTGTTAATTTTGCTGTGGGCAATTTCTACCTTTTTTAATGACGGATGAGATGAAGATTTTCTTATCTAATGTGGGTCTACTACCACGCGCTTTTATGCACATACGACGATATGCAGTATACGAAGATAACGCAAGTATATGCATTAGAGTGGTTCAAATGATCGGTTTTGTTCCACCACGCTCAATCTATTCTAAATCAGGTCCAGATAATTCTTTCAAAATTTGAACTCTTTTGGTTGCGATCTCATAGTGCACTCGCTCCTTGAAGTTTATATGGAAAAAATGAAATTCTTGTTCTCAACATCCTATCCTTTTTGTATAATTATTTACTGATATGCTCGCTACTTGTGAAATTTTAGCAGCTACAACTTTGCTGAAGACCACATGTTTATTGAACTTCAAGATAATTAGCCCTATTCTTCGTGCCTACACACTTAAAAATAAATAATTTTACACGTGACGGAATATATCTTTGACATAAAGGATGATACATAAACAAACATGTCATGTAAAATTAAGTGCTCAGAGACTGAAAAGTTCGTTACTCAAAGGAAAGCACGTTTGATTGGGCTGAATTTTGCGTCATCAGTATTTTGATTTGGGGTTACGATGAATGTAGAAAAAAATGCGTGAAACTCAAACAATTTAGTCCAAGAAATATGAAAAAATATGAATTAGTTTATAATCAGAAAACATTGTAAGCAATACGAATATAACATTTGGTTTGTGATGGCTATATCGTAAATATATTTCATAAGTGATGGTTTGAGTGCTTTTTCAAACAGGTAAAAAACATGAAAATAGATTTTTTTTTTAATTTCTTGTAAATTATTTAACACATTTTATAAAAACTATAGAGGGGTAATGGCTCTAATGTTGGCCTATGGATCTATGGACCATACTACAATAGATCAAATTACTGGTCGCAGTGGTTTTATGTCCCGAACAGAGGAAAAAAAAAAGACTGAGCCCACCGCTAAAAATCTGCTATTTATCAATTTTATCTAGAAGAACGCGTCATTGGGAAGGTAGTAATGGATATTTTTGGTCGCTATTGAAAACTTAGTCGATTGCTGAATTTATGTATGGGTCCAAATTAAGGGAATTTAGGCCGACCCATTTCCCCTACGATATCAACGGAAATACTGTAAGCTACAATATAGACCCAATGTTTCCAATTCGGAAAAAGTGCAGAGAGTAAATTTAATCATTAAATTCTACTATCAAACTTACCCGAATTATCAAAGATACTCCTTTTTACGGTACTTGTTTTTTTTTAAAAGAAAATATCGATTAAATTTTTTACAAATATAGGTATATATAGACAACCAGATGGAATTTGAGTTTATCTTTATATATTTTTTCAAAATTAAGCGTTCTTTGTTTAAATATAATTTCATTTTTATAAATTCCAAATGTAAAAATTTGTTTTGGAGTGAAATTCATCAGGTAAATGGACTTCTCATATGCATTAAAAACAAGTTTAGTTAATATTTGTATAATTTAATCCGAATCTATTTACTCGCTTTGAAAGGGAAGTAAATTCGTTGATCCCGGACCTTGTATCGATGAGTTATTAGATATCTAGGGTCCATGTGTGGAAACGCCTAGCTTGCATCAGTGATTGACACTACGTCTGGTTAGAGACCAACGGAAATTAAACAAGAATAAAAATATATCTTATATATAAATGCAATTTAATATAATTAATAAACAAATTAAGCTTAATGCTACCAGTGCGCAAAACAGTCAGGTTCATTGAGTCATTTTGATATGAATATGAACTGCCATATGCCTCATCATTCACTGCCTCGTGAGAGTCTGAATGATTCAGAGGTAAACGAGTCACTGACAGCCGAGCACCCAGTCAGTAGCTCAGTCAACACGTTTATTCTGCCGTGATGGTACCCAATATTTGTTTTGAATGACTGAGCGTACATTTTCTATGGAAAATGACTCAATTACATGCTGTGTGAGCGAAGGCAAGCGGTGTGCGTCGCCTGCTCGTGAGTGACTGAATGTTTTTGTTGGCTCTTTCATTGCCTCGTCCTTTACCGTTTGGTACAAACGGTCTGCACAGAGCAATGGATTGAATAGTGCAGTGCTTTCACACTCAGCCTAGGCAGTCAATTATTTTAGGCTCTGAATGCTACATTACGTTTACGTTCCGTTGCTTGTTGAAGATACCTATAACATTTCAAATTATTCATTTATGTCTGTAAATGTTGATAATTGTCAAACGCTGGTCGGGCAATTGAATGCCATTTGGAAAAATTGCTGGTCCGAATGTAGGCAATCTAGTAGATCCTTAGTTTCTGCTATAGAAGAAGTCGTCTCCACTCTACTCGATCCATGGCCACACTTCGCCAGCCTCGTAGTCTGCGAAGGGTCCTCAGGTTGCCTTCTACTGCTGCGCGCCTCTTCTTCTTGTTCCTGTTTGGTCGCTTTCGAGAACCGTTTCCACTGGGTCGTCGTGCGGCATTCTTACGACGTGCCGAGCCCACCGTAGTCGTTCATTTTTTTTTCAATGTGGACGATGGATGGTTCTCACAGCAGCTGGTGCAATTCGAGGTTCATTCACCTCCTCTACGTTCCGTCATCCATCGCACTCCACCGTAGATGGTACGCTACACCTTCCGTTCGAAAACAGCAAGGTGCGTCGGTCCTCCACGAGCATAGTTCAGGTCTCGTAGCCGTAGAGAACCACCGGTCTAATCAGCGTCTCGTAGATAGTGCGGTGGCGAATTTTATTCAACCGGAGCGTCCTCTGGAGTCCAAATTAGGCACGATTCCCTGCCATAATGCGTCTTTGAATTTCTCTGCTGTATCCCAGTGACGGCAGCCTTAAGTATGCACCTTTAGAATTGATAAAACGATCCATTAAATATTGAAAAACGTTCCATTAAAAGCATTCAAATGATCCATAAAACATCGGAGAAAATCCCTAAAATAGTGTGGATGATCCATAAAAAATATCAATATTATCAATATTTTATGTAAAATTTAGCAACACAATTGTAAAAATGTACCGCTAAATTTCTAAATAATGAGCATTGGAATTCTACGAATTACCCATAAACATATTGCAATTGATCCATAAAACATTCAGCAATTAACCTTAATCTAAAGAAAGTGATCCATAAAAAATCAAGTTTGGGCACTTAAAAATATAGGCATGATCCATGAATTAAACGTATATTATTTATGTTTAGGACATTATTTTTTAAATTTTAATCCGTAAACCTACTCTTTTTGATTTTTTGATCCGATCTGCTTAGATTTACTGTCCTGCCCGTTTATTTTAGGTAGAGGTGCGAAGCGACGGGCAAGCGTCTAGAATTAGCTTCCAAAGAAGATTCTATAATAATATCTTAAGAAGCATCCTATGGAAGCGTCATTTAGAAACTTCTTTAAGAAGCTTATTCTAGACGCTCGCCCATCGTTCCACTCTTTGGACAAAAAAAAACGGGCAGAACAGTAAACCTAAGTAGCTACGCAGTAATGTAGCAATTTTCCAAGGTTTATTCATCAAATTTAAAAAAAAAGTGTCCAAAACATGAAAAACATATGCAAATCAGTAAATCTAAGTAGCTACGCAGTAATACAGAAATGTTTCATGGTTTATGGATCAACATTAATAATATAGTGCCTCAAACGTTAATAGTATAAGTCTAACGTCAGCGACAACCCTGTGGGAGATTCGGAGAGCTACGGTAACGGTCGCTGTCAGAAATGACAGACGTCAGGTTTGGTTCAACAGAACTGTGAACTCACAATTCTATATTTGCTTAATCTAGATACTACAATTTGAACCTAAAATCTGGTAACCTACAATTTGTTTCTAAGTGCTATATACTTGATTTACTCTAAGTAACTAGTAAGTAGCTCATTCTACATCGTTTGCGTTCTTAACTAAAATAATAATTGATCTAGCCAAAATTTTGTTGAAAGAGTGACGGAAGATAACTCTCGGTTTGAAAAATCTCCCGCTCAGCCTCCTATCGCTTTTCATGGAGGAATTTCTCTTTCTCCAGCGCTTTCTCCTTTGCGCTTTTCTCCTGCTGCAACTGGTCTAGGGATTCCTCCAAGCTGACCTCATTGGTACTTCCTTTTTCCAGATTCGGATCCGGCATCACTCCTCGCACTATTCTTTCTGCTAGGTGGTTTCTTTGGAACCTCCTTTACAGATGTTGTCTTACCAGCACAACTTTAATGGGTCCAGAAATCGCAGACATCACACTGGACCATATCATCTACGTGGTCATGGCCTTCACAAAGTGTACAGTTTCGATCGCTGTTCTGTTCTTCAATCAACGTTGGTGTTGATCCCTCTGACATTTTGAGATTATATCCGATGTTGTTCTTCAAAAATGTTCAGATTAATGAAATTAACTTTCTCAGAGCAGTCTAGTTTTGGACAGCTGTAAGCTGAAATAGGTTTTATTATAAGCATTAAGATAAGATTGGTTTAGACTTTATATTAGTTCAATCCGAACATGGCAATATTTTAAAGTGCGCAAACTTGAATGTGTTATGGATCAATTGCAATATGTTTATGGGTAATTCGTTTAATTTCAATGCTCATTCTTTAGAAATTTAGCGGCACATTTTTACAATTGTGTTGCTAAATTTTACATAAAATATGGATCATATTGATGTTTTTTATGGATCATTCACACTTTTTTAAGGATTTTCTCCGATGTTTTACGGATCATTTGGATGTTTTTTATGGAACGTTTTCCAATATTTTATGGATCATTTATTGGTTTTTATATTCAAAAGTATGTTTGCCCCCAGTGACACCAGTAGGCTCAAATACACGAACTCATCGACCACCTCGATTTCGTCACCGTTAATCTGAACTCGGGGTGGGAGGCTAACATTGTATTCCCTAGAGCCTCTTCCTCTCATGTATTTCGTCTCCGATGCGTTGATGACAAGTTCAATCTGCCTAGCTTCAGCCTTCAGTGTGATGTACATTTCCGCCATCGTTCAAAGTTCCGTGCCATGATGTCGATGTCATCGGCAAAGTCAAGAAGCTGGTTGGACTTCCTGAAGATCGTGCCACTCGTGTCTAACCTAGCTCTTCTGATCAAACCTTCTAACACGATGTTAAATAGCAGACACGAAAGTCCATCACCTTGCCGTAAACCCCCTTCGATATTCAAACAATTCGAACAACGTAAATCACTCGATCCATCGTCGCCTTGACCAATCTCGTCAGTTTTTCCGGAATTCGTACTCGTGGATAATCTGCCATATATGATTTCGATCGATTGCGTCGTATGCGGATTTGAAGTCGATGCACAAATGATGTGTGGGCACGTTGTAATAGCAGCATTTCTGCAGAACCAGTCGAATCGCGAAAATTTGATCCGCGGTAGCGCGGGCACCCATGAATCCAACCTGGTTTTGCTCCACGAACTTTCTTGCAAATAATGACAGGCGGCGGCATAGAATTTGGGAGAATACCTTGTAGGCGGCGCTCAGCAGTGTGATCACGCGGTAGTTGCAGCAATTCAACTTGTCGCCCTTTTGGTAGATTGGGCATACCCAAATCTTGGCATTTACCCAGTACCGCGTAAAGCCAGTGCTTCACCACCGTATTTTAATAGCTCACTTGGTAGTTGATCTACATCAGTTTCTTTGTTGTTCT
Organism: Ochlerotatus camptorhynchus; assembly: GCF_037179485.1. Classification (NCBI taxonomy): domain Eukaryota; kingdom Metazoa; phylum Arthropoda; class Insecta; order Diptera; family Culicidae; genus Ochlerotatus; species Ochlerotatus camptorhynchus. The sequence goes on from NW_027040701.1 coordinate 2,654,866, forward strand.
TCAGCCGACCGATATCCTCCTCAACTTCTTGATGATCAGAAATGAGATGAAAAAGTTACCGTCCATGTCCTTGCACATATTGGTTTGCGCCACGTAGCCTTTGCGCAACCTATTTAGCTTCTCGTAGAACTTCCGTGTGTCGTTTACGCGGTACAGATTTTTCATCGCCTCGCGATCTCGGTCTTCGTGCTGATGCTTCTTCTTTCGGAAAACTGTTTTGTCTGTTCCACGCTTGTCTGTATCGCTCCACATTCAATCTTGTGTGGTATTGCAGCATTCTCTTCTCCTCTACTAACAGTTTACATTTAGCGGCGCCAGTGTTGTAGTTTTAAGCGTGATTGTCTCTCACCCCAGCAGGCCTGTGTTCCCAGTCGGCGCCTCTGGGATGTTCTGAGGCATGACATCTCTGATCAAGTCTTCCTTCGGAAGGGAAGTAAAACCGTTGGTCACCGGTTCATGAGTTGATGGGTCTATAGGTAGGGTCCAGGTGAGGGAGCTGCCTCCCTGGCGTCGGTAACATTAGTGCTCAGCACGGAAAACAAGATCGACGCAAAACAAATCAAGGAAAGAAAATAGTTTGCATTCACCGTCAAACCAGTCATTTCATCGGTCCGGGATCGCAGTACCTAGTTCCGCTGCAACAGTACTACTTATGGCGGAACGGATATCCCTCCAGCCATCTTCAAGAGTAGCTGTGCCAAGCTGCTCTTTCGTGGATAGTGCAGCTTCCAGTTTGCTCAATGTTGGGTCGCGCCCAAGTAACAATTCTGGTTTTATAAGGATTCTGTAGAGCATAATTTAAGCTTGTAGAATGCTATAAAACCTCGATAAAACTTGCAATGTTGCTTGGGCGGCGTCCGACTTCGACGGGTGTTATGCACCGTCGAAAGTTTTGAGCGCATGCATACTACAACTAAGTAGTGGTCCGAATCTATGTTCGCACTGCGGTACGTACGGACGTTGATAATGTCGGAGAAGATTTTCCTGTCAATTAGAACGTGATCGATTTCGGTTAATGTGTATTGGTCTACCATTGCATTCTATGTTCTGTATCGAAATAAAATTGGTAAAGAATGGTAAAATGTAAAACTAAAGATAGGGCCAATTAGAGGACCACTAGGGTGAAAATCTGGCACACGTACCCTAAACGGCAAAATAAAATTATTTTTATTTTTTTAATTGGAACCAAAAATCGAACAATAATAATCGGTTTGATTTATTGTGTATTTGAGATCCTGTCCAAAAATCGATTAATCGAACCAAAAAGATTGATCTTCCGGGATTCGATTCAAAATCGTCAAAGCTTCTATCGTATTTCTCTGAGGAAAAGTCTGATTAAAAACTTGTACAAATTTGTCACAGGTAAGATTTTTCGACGATATTTTTATTTCAAAAATTAAATAATTATTTATTTACGAGTTGAATTTTTTTGTGGATTTCTCCTAAACTCCCAAAATCTATGAAATACTTCATAGTTATCGTAGGAACTTGTATATCATATTACGAGTCATTGCATGAGTTCTGTATTGAAATCAATTAACTTTCTTCATGTCACCGCTTCCGCAGATGCTTCAAGCCACTTCATTTCAAAAAATCATGTTCAAATCACTAGATTACCACCTTACATTCTGTGCTTGTGACGAGGCATCGTTGTAGGTACAAAAGAGAGATAATATGTTCGATGAGGAAACATTAATCAAAATCATTCAGACCAATACAATGAACTCGCACCAGTTCCATTGATAAATTCTTGTTATAAATGATTCAATTCCGCAATTAAAAGTTTACTGACTGCATAGATCACACGGTTCATTATCTTATCTCAACTCGTTTTGCTCACGCAACTCTTGTTTATCTCCGCGCCGCCGTGCACTCATGGCAACAAATATTTAAATTTTCAATAACCGATGCAATGCGTAGGCGGTATACTCATATAGACAGTACAGCACACAGCATTTGCACTTTCCTCCATTTGCAGGCGACAGATTGCATGTGTAAAATAATCGCCGATCATCTCCCGGCCACTGCTGGGAGGTTAATGATTCAATTATTATCTTGCGATCTTTAGCACCAATCGGTCGTAATTTAAACACGTTAACTGTTCGTCATAACCATTCCTATAGTGTAGAGTGTATAAGTATATGAGAGGAGCAGAATGTGAGTCTTACTCATTCAAGTGGTTCGTGCATCGATTGAAACCATATGCGCCGATCATGATGATCATCATCATCTTCGACTCATTACGCGGTCAGTTTACTCGATTAAGTCGTTATGGGTTGTAGAAACGGGGCTTATCTCACAACTCAATGGATATTCGAGGGAATCTTTCGCTTCCGCGGTCCTGTCTAGTGTAACGTACAGAAAGTCCTTATGATGAATGTGCGATTATTTTGTCTGGCCGGATCGAGACAGGAACTGCTTTTACAGTCGCTGCTGGCTCACCACCTAACGATTGCAGATATTCTTTAATTGCCCATTAAAAATAATTTATCGTGACACTTGAATAGTCTTTCCTCTTTCACTTGCGCCGGCGTGTGAGGTGTAGGAATGGGAAAATATAAACAAAACGGTTGATACCACATGACGAGGTTTTTGGTTTAATGGGGTTTAGTTTAGATGCACGGCCACGGATTGTAAAAGATTGTAATTAAGAGGAATAGTAATCGTAAATAATTTAATTTCCTTTCGTTTCAGATTCCTTCCAGTGGAGCAGTTCCGCACAGTTAGAAATGGTTAAATTCAGCTGCCTGATCATTCTTCTAGCGCTCAGTTTGGATGTCACACATAGTTGGAGATTTGACAGGCGTAAGTTAACATCGCGCTTGTTGGCTTAAGCGGCCCAACAGCTTGTTTGCATTCCTAACAAAATTCTCAATAATCTGTTATTTTTGAGACATGTCAAATTTTTCGTGCTACGTAACGATCACACCATTCCATAATTAAACCACGCATCTGAAAATACCTAGCCACCCTAGTTGAATTGTTGTTCACCCAAGATGCATGGAATTCGAACGGCAGATTTCCCCCGAACTCAGTTTGGTTTCTATCAGCGAGACATGACGGCTACTACATGCGTGGGAAATCGTCTACTGGGCGAGAACGACACGCTTTGAAGTGTGGCTATTAATTTCCTATATGAAGACAAGCATTAAAAGTTTTGTGATTTGCAGCATACTAATGACTTTGTGTCCCAGTTGATGACCGATGACAGCGATATTTAATCGGTTGATGCAAATGGTCATGAAAACGGTTTGGCTTGTTTTGAGGTAGTGAACATTATAAATAAAGAGCTCAATTTTGAATTAAGGTACACTGGGGGAAGTCGAACTTGGGGGTAAGTGGGATCATTTGTTTGTGCGACAGAGATCTTATTAATGTTATTTATTTTTCTCTGGAATGTGAAATTTTGTGTTGAATTCTATCTAATGCATAAAAAGTTGGAAGACATACGAGCAAAAAATCAGTTTTATGGATATTGAGTAAAACTACCATTTTGAATCTGGATATCAAATTTAATCTTCTACACTACTTTTGTATATATAAACGAGACAACAAAAACCAATCTTGCTGAAATTATTCTATGAAATTCAGAATGACACATTTCATAAATTTTAAATGCAAAACTGTGACATTGTGAGGGTATTAAAGATAATTTTCATTGATCCTACTTACCCCACATAATTTTTTTTTTTCCTTTGATTTGTTTTCCGTCGATCTTGTTTTCCGTGCTGAGCACCAATGCTACCGACGCCAGGGAGGCAGCTCCCACACCTGGACCCTACCTATCGACCCATCAACTCATGAACCGGGGACCAACGGCTTTACTTCCCTTCCGAAGGAAGGCGTGATCAGAGATGTTATACCTCAGAACATCCCGGCGGCGCCGGCTGGGATTGAACCCAGGCCTGCTGGGGTGAGAGGTAATCACGCTTTCCACTACACCACCGGCCCCACTAACCCCACATAATAACATCTGTTTCTTTCATAAAAATGGTATATGAAAAAGAAAAAAAGCTAGATAAAGATGAGTACACACTGGCATAGTGAGAGCGTTGGATTGCGCGAAGCGTGAAGGACATTTTTTACTATTGATAAGTATATTATATTATTATTATTATTAATTACATGCAATTTCACGCATTGCTCAACGCAACGCTCACACTATGATAGTCACTTGAGAGATATAATATTGTTTCCGAAACGAATTAGATCGAAAAATTACCATCGGAACAGTACTTCAATAAAATGCTTTCTAGGAGTTACTTCAAAAAGCATTCAGTATGATTTGGAATCTTTTACTATACTAAATCCTAAAACCACCTAAACATTTAGTAACACTGTGAAAATAAAGATGAAAAATTATATTTTAATTATCATTTATAAGGAAATTTGAATGGGATTTCCTGAAATCTAAATAATTTTAGTACAGGTATACCTCGATGTAACACAACTGTCACTTTTGACTTCCTCGGTCGATTTTTCTCAAATAAAAACTCAATAGCACAAATCAACATAACCAATAGCTGGGGGATTGTTCATTCTGTCCAATGGTGTTGTTACTTTAAGTGGAAGTGAAAAGTGACAGTTACGTTATATCGAGGTATACCTGTAGTTAAGCTTAGTAGAATTGCTAAATCTATAGATTTAAAATGTATTAATATTGTTAATACGTATAAGAACATTAAATCTTCCAACATGGTGGAATTTCTAGTCGATTTTTTAACCGAATGGAGTAGAGCGAAAAAAAAACTTCAATTTATATTGCTGACATAGGGCACCATAGGGTCATGAAATTGTGTGCAATTAACATGATGTATTTTCTTAAGAGACGAACTGAGGCTGAAAGTAGACAAATATAAGATGTATTTCATGTTAAACCCATAGAATTTCACAAATGTACAGTTTGTCAAAGGAATTTTGAGCTGTACACCAGATTTATAAAGTAAAAATAAAATCTCCAATATATTTTTTTTTATCTTATAGAGCACTTTCAAATTCGAAATTTTTAGATTTTATTTCTCAGAATTCCATGAAACTTCCCAAAATTGTTCGCTAGGGGCAATGAACTAAGTTTGTGCTGGAATAAGCCCATTTTAACTCACACCTAATGTTTCAAAATGACGTATTCGTTATTTTCCAATAAATCATAGCACAAAAACGGCTCATTTAATCGAAATGACGTCTGAGACAAAGTTGTAGAAAACTGGATTGCTTTTTCAGAAAAAAATGCACACTAAAAAGATCACAATTTTTTGTCAAAAATGATAAAAACTAATAAACACTTCAATTACAAAAAGGTGCATTTGTAAGATTTTCAATATTTTGATTATTTGAAAGCTTATACAGGTATACCTCGATATAGGAGGATCGTCTCATATATCCAAAGGTGTTACTACTTTGTTTGATATAATGATTGTTAGCTAGAAAATTTCTGAAATGGGCACAACGGACACTTCAAAATTGATTAACCTCTTAGAACATACCGCATGCGTGATAATGTGCATACAATGCCTTGGTTTTCTTTTCATGCACGTAACCTATAGCTCATACCGTAGTAGGCTGCACGGCAAATGAGAACGACTTAAATTTGAGTTTAGTTCACTCATAATCGCCAAAAGTGCAGGAACTCAGCGATGAGTAAATTTGTCTCATGTTTTTCCAGGATTTTCCAGGGAAAAAAAGTAAAAAGTATTTTCCAGGGAAAAAAGTAAAGATTGGATTCACTCAGTCTATTGGTACTACTCCGAGACTGAATAAAACTTTCGTCAATTTCCTCATTTTCCGGCAGATTTTTTAGGTTTTCCACAGGAAACCATGAGACAAATTTTACTCATCGCTGAGTTCCTGCACTTTTGGCGATTATGATTGAACTAAACTCAAATTTGGGTCGTTCTCATTCGCCGTGTGTGTATAAAAACAATGATTTACCTTGTATGGCAGTTGCACCATGACGAAGTGGCAGCGTATTCGTTATTTGTCCCACGCGCAAATGTCGCAAAAAGACATTTCAATCGCCGTGGGAGTGTCCCGGTGGATCGGTGGACCGGGAAAAGAAAGGACAACTATTCGCGAAGGTGGCCACAGTTCGTCCGAGGTCAGCTCGGGTTCCGAGGGTTATCGCTGCTATCAAAAGGAAGATTCGGGTGAATGCAGTGCGTTCAATAAGGAAAATGGCAAAGGAACACGGGATCAGTGACTTTACGGCACGGAAGAGAAAGATTGCGCACGGAAAAAAAACTCACATGATTACCAACCGCATCCGGGAGCTACGAGTTGAACGATACAAGAAAATCTTGAACTTCCTTAAGGGAAATATCCGGTAATCCTGTTCACCGATGAGAGCATGTTTACCGTCGATCCCGTATTAAATTCCAGAACCGACCGGTATATTAGTTCTCTTCCGGTAAAAGACGTGGCCGACGAGCACAAGAACGTGTATCCAGCATCCTGCTAGCGTTATGGTGTTTGGATTGGTGGCTTCCGATGGCAAAAAAATGGACCCGGTGTTCATTCCAGAAGGCGACAAGGTCAACACGGAGGTCTACATCGGGATTTTAAGTAAGTATGTTCTTCCGTGGATCAAAGAACAGTACGTTTCGAAGCCAAATGTTGTATTTCAACAAGATGGGGCTCCGTGCCACACCTCGAACCGCACTCAGAAGTGGTTGCAGGAACATCTTCCGTTCTGGGCGAAGGATATGTGGCCGCCATCTAGCCCCGATCTTAATCCGCTGGATTACTCAATATGGCGCGTCGTGAAGGCCAAGGCCTGTTCTAAACGCCACCCGAGTACAGCAAGCCTCAGACAAACATTGACCCGTACCTGCAGAGAAATGGATCCAGACTACATTATTAGGACCTGCCGTGCATTCTGAAAGCGTGTGGAGGCCTTAATGCAAGTGGAAACTCGATCGATGATAAACATAGTTTAAGGTGGTTTAAGACTCTGAGAAACATCCTCCCTTTGAATAAATAAAAGAACTCGAAAACGAAATTTTTGAGAATTTTGTTAATTTTGGCATTGCTCAATGGTGCAACATTATCACGCATACGGTAAACTTTTAATAAAATTTTGAATTATTTTTTCACGGTTAATATTAAAGTGTACAACGTGTCCATTTCAGAAAATATAGCATTTTTTATATGCTTTCACATAAACTTATTAAGTTTAAAGATCTTAAAAATGCATTTTTTGTTATTGAAGTTTTAACAGTTTATTTTTTATTTTTGACGAGAATTTATGATTTTTGTTTCAATGCGTACTTTTTCTCATTAGGCAATCCATGAATTTGATTGAAAGTTGCAAGTTAAAAGATGAAAATTGAAAGTGAACGTGAATAATTATGCGAAGTTTCATGGAATTCTGAGAGGGAAAAATAAAATTGATTGATCAGAACTTCTACGATCTTCTCACAAAACAACAGTTGGAGCCGAATCACCACGAAAATAGCGATATTTAAATGTTTTTAATATGTACTATATTATTGGAGAGTCCCTTATTTGACGAGATTTGCTAAAAATAATTTAGTTTTTATTGCATTAGGGGAAATGTCGGCTTCGGCAATACCTTAAACTATTATCGTCAGGAGGTAAACAAAGTCCTAGATCACTCAAATTTGGCTAATGAAAACACAATGTCAAAATTGAGCTCTCAAGGACGTTGTTTACCCCCTGATACCCACCGAGTATCTAAACCTTAGTTTCACGTACCAACTTACAAATTGTAGATGTCTCCACCGTACGTAAACAATGGGGTCAGCCATCGTTGGTGGCACATATTTTTTCTCATCAGAAAACATGTTTTTATTTCACTTCATGTGCACCGTAAGAAAACAGTACCCAACGGCCAGATAACTTTTACCTACTTTTGACTAGTTTGTCTTCTTTTCTCCTTCTAATGTTGTCAAAAACGGACGAGCAAAACCACACGCGTAGTAAAGTGTGGGAATCCAACGTTGCGTATAATCTTGTTTACCTACTTTTGGGTAAAACTAACTTACTTTTGGGTAGAAAGCGAGTGGAAAATTCCATACGAATTGCACACAAGTAAATGAAAAATTGACCCGCTTTACCTACTTTTGGGTTCCTTTTGCACTATAGTGCCGAGATGAGTGAAAAGAACTTACCTTTGGGTTCTTTTTTTCTAACCGTGTGAACATTAAAGGAAGCCAAGAATACATTTTGAGTGAGACGTATAACTGATGTTGCATTGTTTTCCTTGTATCTTGGATTTAAATCGATTTGGTGAAATCAAAATTCATTATATGGCATGATGGGTTTTAATTCAAGTCTGGTGTGGTTAATTGCCCGGTGGCCTCTGGGACATGCCCGGAACTGACTATGACCATGCCCGGAACTGACCAATGACCGCGGCGCTCGAAATGGCCAGAATTGTTTTGGTTATCATATTTTGAAGTAATTTGTTTTGTCACATGATAGGTTTTATTTCTTATCGGTCAAATTTAGTTTAATGGCTCACATTCCCCGGAACATGTTCTTGTCACATTTTCAGCACTAGTTGACCGGTTCTAAATCTTTTCAATAATGTTCTATGGGCTAGGCTATGGATTCATAATACTTTTCATTTCGTGGTTGTTGCGTGCAATTCGCGTAAGTTATTAACGAGAAAGAAGACTAAGTTCCCAAAATCCATGTTTTTCGGAAATTGTCCCGTCCATATCTCCGGAAATAGTTGATCGATTCTAAATTTGTTCAACAACATTCATTGTGATCATAATACCTTTTATTTGCTGGTTGTTTCATTAAATTCGGTTATGTGGTTGGCGACAAACACCACTTAGTTCCCGAATTTCGTGATTTGTTCATATCTCCGGAACCAGTTCATTGATTGAAAATCTTTCATTTGGTGGTTGTTGCGTTCAATTCGGTAGAGCGCGAGCGGTAGCTGAGAAATACGTTTAAAAAAATTTGTTACGCGCTCTCACACACACATACATAGACACAGACATTTTCCGATCCCGTATCGTCGATTGGAAGAAAATAATATCACTGTTTTTATAAAAAGTTGAAAAAACAAAAACTCAAGAACGTGAAAAAAGAGTTGATCAAAAATAAGACCAAATGTAAATTTACTCCTCCATTATTCGATTTGACAGAACTAGAGTACCAGAATTTTCAGGGTACATTGACATTACACTGGAGCTGTCATATAGCTCCCGGGATGCTCCTTGACGATAATAGAATAAGGTATTGCCGAAGCTGTCATTTACCCAACTAGATTACGTACGTTTCCCGGAATTACATTACTTTTTTACGGGATGTTATCAACAAAACGATCAACGGGATGTTAAAAAACACGCATCAATCGTGTAATAAAATAATACAGCTGGCTGAATGATACTCTATATTCAGGAAAGACCGAGATTATAACCTGCACTGAAAAAAGTTTTCACTTAGTTTCTATTAGGAACGCGCATAGTATTTTTCCAAAAACAATAACAGTGATTTTTACCTGAATATCACATAGCATTAGACATTCTATATGAGAAATCATATAGATTTCATTGGACACATAACGTTCATGTGATTTAGTGGTGCAATTTCCAATTATGGGATCATATGAAAGTTATGTGAAATTCACATGGATAAATTTTCCACTGGTTATGTGATTTATTTTATGAGTGTGTTGCTTCCGACGTGGTATGCCGGCATTGGGTGGGAGACCCCTTTACTAGTATTTTAGACAACCGTTCATAGGTCTGCCTTTACATTATATTTCAATCAGTATTTTTAAGAACTTTACAAAATAAGGTCCCAAAATTTAAACTAAGGAGCTCGGCTAGCTTGGTGGCTGCCGCTTTTGCTTACTAAGCAGAAGACCGTGGGTTTACTCTCAGGCTCCTCCAGAATCAAACAATTAGCATGGTCGCCTGCTTAAGCGAATCCTGACCCATCTCCTACCCAACTATCCAACTCCGTATGATTTATGGGGGCCTCGGTGAGTCGTAGATAATAGTAAGTAGATAATACATCAACGATATCCGTCTTTTCCCCGTAACGGAGAATATGGGCGTGGCCGACAATCCTAGTAGCACACTTGTCACATATCGGTAGTAGAAACTTCTTTACGACTTATTTCAGTCATAAACAAGTTGCTACAACTTTTATTAACGGAAGTGTGCTACTCGGGAATGGTAATTGTTATGTTTTCCCGTTCTGAACTTTGATTGGAAAGCTATTCACTCCCAAATAGTTTTCCTTAAGCAATCAGCATAATAACAGTAAAGTTCATGAGATACATGACAGTTGCCAGTATGAATTACTCCGTTAAAAACGCAAAGCAACGCTACGCAACGCAAAAAGTTTATAGTCTGCCAAACTAAACCTTTTTAATAAATTCATGAACATTTCAACGATTCATATCACACACGTAGTTAGATCTAATAAGCAGCCACGAATTATGATTTTAATCATATCTCAACAAATAATTGGCCTGCAGACGAAATTCTACCGTCAACATACGCATTGATTTACGCTCACTTACCGTTTTCACATGAAAAATTTTAAAGAACATGCTGCCCCCATAGTAGGCCCATCAATGGATGTAACTTTGGTCCATCGAAAATAGTAATTGAAATGAAATAGCTGGTTGTTTTTTCAACTCATTCTGGGCACTGTTATGCACAACAGTAATTTCACTTAGTAAATTGAACAAAAAGCTTTCTAAAAACCGATTTTTTTTGTTCCTCCGAGCGAGCACAGAACAGCAAAAGAAGATGGTGGTGCAAAACATAGGCAAAAACTATGCAAAATTATCAAACGTAATTTAGATAGAGGAATAATGATATGTACTATAGAAATCCTTAAAAGTTGTTCTAGCTCGCTATTCTAATATCTATATGCAATCTTCACACTGCCGTAATCTAACGGAACTATCAACTCTATGCTTTCATCTACTCCATCTATCGTATAAAAATTACCACTACAGTCTGTTATTTGAAATTAGCATCTTCAACTATGATTAAAATTTGTTTATATGCTTTGAATCTTTTGCTTTGGCTATTACGTCCCAGCTAAAACTTTACGCCTGTTCTCAATTTGAGTGTTTTAGCACTCTCACAATTTTTAGCTGATAGATTTATATTCCTGTATCATTTTGTATTCGTAAGGTCGGAACTCGAAAAAATCGGAATACCTACGAAGAGCCACAGCCTTTCAAAACTTGTATATTGTATGTCTGTGCCTAGGAGAGTCTAGAAAGTTCCAAACTGAAAAAAGTAACTGTATTGGACAGGGAATCGAACTCAGCCACCACCAGCATGGTCCTTATTTATGGTTACGTCTTTACTGACTGAGCAAAAGGATTAGAACAGGTAAATCAACAGATTCTGCAATACATTTACCTATTATTGTCATGGGGGTAAATGAAGTCCTTAAGCGCTCATTTTTTGCATGCTGATAAATCATGCTCCAGAGCATCAATTGGCCAAATTTGGGTGCTCAAGGTCTTTGTTTACCGCCCTGACAATAATAGGTAAAGGTATTGTCAAAGTCCTACTATGAATAAAAATAAATAATAATTAAATTCTTTTTCGTTCTCTCGCCGGTATTGGTCTAACAGTCATTATTCTGAAGATATTTAAATAAAAGCATATCTGTTAAGCTCGTCATTATCAAAACGTCATGTTTTGTGATGAACTAGCCCAGAAGTGGTTAAAACTCACCCTAATAAAGAATAATAATAAAGGTCAAGTTGATCAAGAATTGTGTTCAACGATTCAAATTCACAAATGATGTTACCCAGATATTGCATGATCAGGTAAATCAGCATCGTGAAGATCCTCAACAGTCAACGACTTAATGTAGTGATTATCTTAATCATTTTCATCCAAGCTTTATCTTGCACTTTTAATAAACATCCTTTTTTATTTGACATATCTATTAATCCGGTGTACCATATCTTGAATTCGAACATCTTCGACCAGCTGCATATCACACACAACTAGTGTGTCGGTCACCAACCACCCATAATTCCCGAATTTCTTTATCCAATTTGTGTGTTTCTTTCTTCTTTTTTCCGGTTTCGTTCTTGGTCATCATCGCGCGCAGTACCCAGACTGTATGGAGACAAGCTGCCGACGAAAGTGATATCACCGCGGACGCGCAAAGTCCAACGCCGGATCGTCGTGTTGCATGATTTCTTCCGCACCAAAGTCGTACCCTCGGCGTCCAATATGTTAAGTATGGTGAGCTTCAAAAAAGAAAAAAAGGAAAAAACAAAATAGACGTTTGATCTTGTCAGTTTTTTTTCTCATGAGTTTATGTTGATGTGATTCGCGAAACTGACTTTCATCGCACATGTGTTCGAGCTTACTATGACTACTAGCTTCTTTTTTAAATGGGCTACGAGTAGGCAGATAAACGACTGTTTAGACGACCCAAATATCGCATAATGTCACACTGTCGAATCAGAAGCAGCTGTTTGTATCTGTTGAGGGGTAGGTCGTTTTTGGCGAGCTTTATTCATAGATCAGTATAAAAATATCAAATGTTGCTTAGGCAAATGCGACGAATGATTGAATATTTGCGATCAATCATAATTGTTTGATTATTCGTATCGCCGCACGCAGGGTGCAGCTTCCACGATGTAGAAAAGCTATAATTTCAGAATAATAATAATAAGTTCAGAATATCTTGTACCACGATTTACCTTTGTGTTCTTGGAAGCTTGTTCATTTTAACAAGTTTCTCCCCCATCAAATTTAGATTGAAAATCCAAAGGAAGCACTCTCTTTAAAATCATGCTGTTCAGAACACGTTGTTTTACGAGCAAAATCGCGCTAAATAACCGCAGGCGTTGACACTCTATCAACTGAGGTGGATGGCTTGACATTTTTGGCGATACAAGTTCAACAATTTGGACTAGGATACCATTTTGAGATGCCCGCAAAATATTGGGACAGGATCGGTTCGGTTGCAGTGATCGGCGCACACTGCCTACCAGCTCCACATGGTGGCAATTATCTCGTTCGGTGTGGGAATCCCGTGGTTACTAATTGCACTTTTGTCACGTTTGCCCGTCATCCGAATCGTTTCGAAGGCAATCATTTGTTGCAAAATCGAAGTTTTATCGGTTTCCGACGCAGTGTTTCAGATGCCGAATGGAGCAATTGTCTAACTTTGCTTCCACAGCGTATGCATGATCTTGAATTTGTGTGACAGCCAAGGTGCGCCGAGAAACAAGCGTGGGAATGCACGCGTGTTTCTGTTTTTGGCAATGCAAAACATTATTGGTTTCCAATTTTTTTTTGCCAATTTTAGGGTGACAAATCGATTGATTCAGGGGATATTTGTGCTGTTTTTTTGGCATCAATAAATTGTCACGTTCGGATTTGCATGCAAATGAGACATTGTGTGTCTAAAGATATTTGAGACATATTGAATGTTGAGTAGGTTAATCGTTAGTATTTTGCACCTAATTACGACGAGTTTTTTATATTTTTCTCAAGAAAAACTAGTTCACTAGGTATTTTATGTAATACATGAAAATAGAGGTCTGTAAATGAGGTAGGTAGAGGAATATTGGAAAATAATTAGCATGAGCATTAGCAAGTTGTTCAAATTGGTAGGTGGTAGTAAACCTAGCTCATAATTTTTCTTCAAGTGTAATAGTTTTATTGTTTCAATGAGTAAGAATCCTATATGTACATCATTCAACATATTCAAATGTATAGTATTTGACCAAAAAAGTACCATTGTTGATGCATACTTAATCCATAATTTATCACGAAAAACCTGTCATATTCGAAAAGAACGAGAAATATTCTATATTCAAAAAGAACGAGAAAATGTCAATATTTGGGATGGATCATTATTCCGAAATCTTTGTTCCTAGATCTCTGAGATCTCGCAAAATTTTCAAAATCAATTATTCTTGAAAATTTTCTGAGCTTAACAATCTGAAACATTTGTTGAAGTCTGAAATCATATCGCATATCAAGCAACCAACGTTAAATAAAAAAGTATAAAAAGTATTGCGCATTGCGCTCATTATAAGTGTGAAAGCAAGGGCGGAAACGCTTATAAAAGTGCATTTTTACGTTAAATCATGTTGGCGTAAGTTGGTTCATAAGGAATAAGTGCACAGAACATATCAAGTCCATACAACGCAAAAGGAAACTATTATTAGCTGTTTCGTACTTTTGAGGAGTCCAGTTTCAAGTGCAAAATACAATATTTGACATCCCAGACTCAGGGATACCACATAATTTTGCATATTGCCTGTATGAAAGCTAATGAAATGTCTGAATCAGGAATTTTAAATAGTGAAAGCAGGGGACGAGGAGATTGTGTGAAAGTTATTTCAGAGTAAGGTTGCAAATGCTAATTTCGTGTGACAACATATTACATTACATTCAATGACGGAGGAAAGAGGCAAGGAAACCTACGTAGGTCATTTGCTGCCATTTTCAAAGTTGTTCGAGAAATTTGAAATAAAAAACAATCCGCTTAAAATCCACTCTAACCACTGTGAACCTTCATGAAGCAATCTTTCACTTTTTCCAGAATTTTCTAAACTTTCACGAACATTCCTATACTTACATAAGATTCCTTAACTTTGTATGAGCGTACCTGAACATCTTTTAAAATTCCAAAGCACTTTGAGGTTCCTTGAATTTTGTTTACGTTCTCGGGACAAATGTAAAGTACTGAAATTGATTTTAATTTGGTTAGATCAAATAATGGCTTCTCAATCATTTTCAAGATGTCCTAATTTTCTTTAAGTTTTATTTTAATTCTTGAACTCTAATGCTTTGATGGAACGGGGGGTTCCATTCTGGTTATGGGTATGGTTGTTTTGAAATTTCTCAAAATTACTCTTAGCCTCCCTGCTGTTCCGAAGAGCTTTTGACGTAGGACTACGTTCTTAATGTCTATATGGGGTTACTTTTTGTGAAAACCGAAAATGGAACATGAAACCAAATTATGAAAGATTTTGAACATTAATAACTCAGCTGCCCCTGGACCAATTTCAATAATTTTATCACTAATCGATCACAAATATGTCCACGCATCAATAGCAATGCTTTTGACTTATGATTTTCTACAAGAAACTATCAAAAAAGTGGTAATGTTAAGCATTGTCCAATGCACAAATAAAAAAAAATGATAATTCTTTCACTATTTTCATGAAATAAACGTTCTTCCCAAACCCAGTCGACATAATCGTGTACCACTTGGTTGCACATGATTCTACTTTAACCTGAAAAGATATAAAACAGCACTGTCTAGCTTAAACTCATTTTCAGGTCTTGGTAAAGGAGGTGCCAAGCGTCATCGCAAGGTTCTTCGTGATAACCGCCATCCGTCGTCTGGCTCGTCGTGGCGATGTCAAACGTATCTCCGGTTTGATCTACGAGTAAACACGAGGTTTGCTGAAGGTGTTTCTGGAAAATGAGATCCGTGATGCTGTCACCTACTTTGAGCACGCCAAGCGTAAGCGGCCATGGATGTTGTCTACGCTTTTATGCGACAGACGCACTCTGTACGGTTTCGGAGGTTAAATCTTCACCAACTTTGGCAACAAACGGCCCTTTTCAGGGCCAACAAGCTTATTATAGTAAAGAGTTGAATTTTATCTGTGCCTGTTAGTCCACATTCAGAACCATACGCCCTCAAAGACCACACAAAAAGCTCTCCAGAGTTGTAATCTTGTAACCAAACTTGGAAGCAGGGGTGCAAGTGATTTTGATCAATTCTCTTCATCAACTTTCTCTTCAAAAAAAAAAAACTACAAATTTTGTACACCTAAAAATCAAAAACGGAAAGAGTTAAGATAATAGATGATCGATCAATGGATCAATGAAAATGCTGAGGTTTTGACAGAACTATGCTGTGGCTACCACAGTATTTTACATTTGATCGTCCATAAACAGTAGCGCCAAAAGCATGCTGTGGTGGGTTCAAAACTGGACCATCTAAAATAATCAATTAAAAGAACTAAATGCTTTTCACATTTGTTCCGTCCACTAGCGGTCCTACGTCAAGATTCCATTCGTGCCCCTAGGCACAGATCTTTCCACTTTTTGGGGTTCCTAAACTTCTTTGAATTTCTCCCTTCTCTGACGAACCTTGCTCTTCTTTAAGCTACGATGAATTTTTTTGAACTATATTGATCTTATTTAACATTATTTTTTTCTAATTATAGTCACTTTAACAATCTTCGTAACGTAAGAAGATTCTCTAAAATTTGCGTAACTTCTCCGGAGTTCACTAAACTCTTCTGAAATTCACCCAATCGTCATTGAGGAGTTTCCTGAGTCGTTCTGAGATTTTATTGACTACAATGAAGTTTCTTGTGCTCATTAAATATTCATTGAATTTATCTGAAATGCACTGATCTTCTCTGAAATTTATCTAAAATGAGCAAAGCTTACCTGGTATGCAATAAAGTATAAAGCTCTCTGAAATGTTTTGAAGCTCTCTGAACTATTTAGAGAAAATTGGAGAAAATCAGGGAGCTAATGAAAAGAAGAAGCTGCAAAACTTGAAGAACTTCTGAGAGGGTTGACGAACTACTGATGTAATGTCTCAGAGCATGAGTACATACACCTTAATTCAGGGAACTGATAGGCTTGTGGAAGTTCTGAGAGGTTTTTGAAATTCCAGAGTTGTGATGTGTTTCAAATACTCAAATACGTTCTGAAAACAACAGACTCGTTCTTAAAATTTTAAGGATCTTCGAAAATCTCTATCAAACACGGTGGCCTTATAAAATCTGAGCATTATTCTAATGATTCCATTAAAATTAAAGTTTCTTCCTTCGTTGCCAAAAAGTCATCGAAGTTCCTCCTGATCTCTCATTCTGGTGATTGCACTGATATCCCATCTTGCACTGAAGTCATTTTTTACTTATTTTTATTTGAAAATTTGTCCTTGAAAGAATTGGAAACTAAACTTGTTTTTTTTTGCTGAGATCCAGAGATCACGACTGGCCCACGGGCCGCACGTTGGGCAGTTCTGGATTAGAGTCTTCAAATAATAATTGAAAGTTTCAGTAATTCCCCGATTTGGTCCCCTACTTTAATTTCAAAATAATTTGTTTCCCCCTTTGCATAATAGGAAGTGATAATTTTTTTTGACATGATTTTTCCCTTTTTGCATAATTCAAGGTGATAATTTTCCATATGATGTTTTCACTTTAGTGCGCCTTTTGCATAATAGTAGGTAACACTTTTTCATATGAATTCCCCCTTTGCATAATTGGAGGTGAACATTTTTCATATTACATTCTCCCTATGGTCCTCTTTTGCATACTAAGAGGGGATAATTTTTCATGTGATTTTTTTTCTTTCATTTGTTTTCCGTCGATCTTGTTTTCCGTACTGAGTACCAAAGCTACCGACGCCAGGGAGGCAGCTTCCTCACCTGGACCCTACCTATCGACCCATCAACTCATGGACCGGGGGCCAACGACTTTATTTCTCTCCGAAGGAAGGCGTGATCAGAGATGTTATGCCTCAGAACATCCCGGCGGCGCCGACTGGGATTGAACTCAGGCTTTTTGGGCAATCACGCTTACAACTACACCACCGAATGAACTATATTAATTTTTCCTTTTGCGCCTAAATTGGAAGTGAACATTTTTCATATTATTTTTTCCCTATGGTCCCCTCTTTGCATATAAGGAAGTGTAAAATTGTCATATGACTTTTTCCTCTGGTGCCCTCTATGCATAATTGGAGATGACAATTTTTCATTTGAATTAGAGGTGAATATTTTTAATAATATTTTCTGCCAGTGGGTACTTTCCATAATAGGAAGTGATTTTTTTTCATATGAATTTGTCTCTTTGGTCCCCCTATCCATAATTGGAGCTGATAATTTTTTATTTGGATGTTTTCGTCCCCCCTTTGCATAATCGGAGGGGTAAATTTTTCATTTGATTTTTTCCCTTGGGTGTGGTGTCCCCTTTGCATAAATGGAAATGAAATTTTTTCGTTGGGCAATGCTGGATTAGAGTCTTCAAATAATAATTAAACAATTACAGTAATGGCCCAATTTTGCCATCTCCCTCTTTGAAAATCATTTCTATTTGTTTTCGAAACCCATGCGCTTTTTTAATGATGAAGTACACAATAAAATCTAAATAAAATGAATGACACAGATTTGGAACTACGGGTTTGTGAAATTATTGAAAGCTAAACGGTTGATACGTGGGGGGACTAACAAAATCGGGTCAAGACTGTAGTTGAATTCGTAGTTAGTGGATCTAATAGTAGTCGTAACAACCCTGCATTATGCAAAAAATTGTGCAAAAAATATATGTATAAGCAAATCAATTGATTACAGAAACTGTTTTTCGGTTTTGATGGATATCAATGTTTGTATCTGCAACTTTTTTCCCAAAAGCCTGCATCACGTCTGTACTCTCTGTGAAGTATAAATGATCAAATATCTGTATAAACACAGAGTGTATGTCTGGCATCGCTGGCCAGACTAAGAAACTTTTTCTAGATCTTAGATCTCGTTAAACAATCTAGACCTCAGACAACTGGACAAGTCAAACAAATTTATAGAACAGGACTTACATCAAATAGCATAGTGTATGGTAATAAGTGTTCTAGTTATGGCATTACGTTCTTTCATTATTTCTATCAGTGTTCTATTTGTGTACGTTGTTTACCATATTCATTCTAAAAAAGTATTCCATGCTAAATGTTTTCATGGGAAGGCGTGGAAGCTTTTGTGAAAAGTGCCATCAAATCAAATGTTGAGGCTATAACTCGTTTTGCTTGATAAATATTTCATAAGGCGATTCAACTTTCCAAACTAGCGTATATTTACATTCCCGAAACAACGACAACAATATCAATTATGGATAACGCGTTAAGCTTGACTTGATGTCAAACTTTTATGTTGATCAACACCTATGATGTTGTTTGAATAATAGTAAAATAGAGCTCATCCCCGATTTAATTTAATGATCTCACGTACTGCGTTCTGATCTTTTTTTCGAATCACGAATTAATGTTCCCAACTTGAACTACACCATCAGAACACGGGTTCGAATCATGTTTAGATAGAATCATTCGGAGCTCATTTGCATGAATCACGTGTGTTTGTAGTGTCTCTTCAACGGCGATTGACTTATCTCTTGAAGACATCTGGCTCTATCGTAGATTTTCAATGTTTTATTTTCTTTTCCTTCCCCTTTCTGTCTGTGTAGAAGTGGCACTACGGAGCGGCGCGATCGGCTCAAAAGTGGGCGGACCAGTGCCGGCTGCTAACCCACGACAGCCCGAAGGGACGCTGGACAGATAACTACGGTGCGTGTGGTCAAAACATCTTCGTCTCCACCCATAAGGTGCCCTGGTGAGTTTTAATTCAGTAACCTAGAGATCAACGTCTTTTGATATCTTGTGTCAATTTGTCAGAGATACGAGGGAGTAATTCCATTAAGTTGTTGTTATGTTTAAATGATTCACTTTGAAGTCTGCGCAGCGTCGGGAGTCGGTAAACGCTATTTTCGTCAAGCTGATTCTAAGGGTAAAATATCGTTCGCTGCTTAGAAAAACAAATGTTCAGGACTGGATGCTAATGGATAGCAGCTTCGCAGAAAATGTTCTTGTGGCGCCAAACGTTTTGGTCATCACAATTTCGCAAATCAGATATTTGGTCGTAAAATTCGTGAAACGTTTACGGCGAATCAAACGGCTCATCGCACTTCTCACCTGCGCTGCCACCAACGCACTACTAGCTGCTTCTACTTTGAATGTGATATAGTTTTTTTTGTGTGGTATTTATAGGTTATTTGCACTGAAAACGTGGTTTCTGGAGCGGCAGAATTTCACATATGGATCGCATAAAAACGATTTGGTAGCGGTTGGACACTATACGCAGATGGTGTGGGCAGCAACGCATAAAGTTGGCTGCGGTCTGACCAAGTGTGCCCGCGGTGGTCCTCGGGGAAAGCCGTTCTACAATTATGTTTGCAACTACTGTCCGATGTAAGTATGGTTTTCGTAACCAATTGATGTTAATTAATTCAATTTGATTTGAGTAACGCTGCCGAATCGTAACCAAACAAACTGAATGGCAGCTCTAGTTTAATTAAATTTGGGCGAATTCTATGCTCCATTTATCATTCGACCATTCGAGCTCCTGCTGTACAGAAACGAACAGTTGCTAACAGTTTGCATGCTCAATGATGGATGTAAAATTCGTACTGCAATGCTTCATTTACATTTCGATTTCCAGCGGAAACCACGAAGACAAACTGGGCACGCCATATAAACGAGGCCGACCATGCGGTTCCTGCCATCAGCATTGCCACTCGAAGAAGATTAAGTAAGCTTTTTTTTAAATGTCATATTTCCAGTAGCATTGCATAATCGTTTTGGTTCGATTGTTTCAGATTATGTACCAATACGTGTAGTTCGGCAGATCTGTGGGCGAACTGCCGGGAGCTTTATAAAACGTGGCCCGGTTGGCTTTGCAACACGGTCACACCGGAAGGGTTGGAGCGGCAGCGGAACTGTCTGGCCACCTGTACCTGCCAGGGGAAGATTCATGACTGATGATGATAGATGCGGTGTTGGAAGTTGTTGGAGTGTGTAGTTGGTTGTCACTACACCGTCGTTGTGCCATATGTGTAATACATGCTCATTGAAACAGTTCGTAATCACTATCGTGTAGGGCTGAATATTTACTTATGTTAGTCGCTGTAAGAAAAAAATCCTTATTATAGTATGTTGTGGATCGTAATGAAGATTAAAATGATTATTTTGTTAAATTTACTTATATTCAGTTTTGAGAAATCACGAAATGTTTTTGTATGAAAGAAAAGGTCTGTCATTTTGTTTTAGTTTCGAGGATTTTTTTTTCTCCGTTGAACTTAATCCGGTCATTCATATTACGTCTGAATTACAATACAGTAAATATGTGTGATGGTTCTGAATGAAACCACAAGATCGTGATAAAATTAACATACTAGTTTGAGTATGGTAGGCATTCATAATCAACTTTTAATAGTGTACTGATTTGTGGACTAGGTGTTTTGATACTGTCTAGTGGAATAACTATATTGATATCAACAGATAGATTGAAACTGGAAGCATTTTTTTTTTACAAAAATATCATTACCACAGAAATTCATGGAAAAAATGAATATCAGATATGCATTTATTTTAAAACACCAGGATACATCGCACACAAATTTCGATATTTTCTAAGCCGCTTGCATTCCGGATACTCGTTTGGAAACGGCCAGTATCTGACTTGGACCAAAACCCATCATATGGCACATCAAATCACATAAGAGTTGGAAAACTAAATAATTGGCGATTATAATTTATGTGATGTAATTATAATGTTATATAAGTTAATGGGGTCACCTATGGGGCAAATTATGCCTTAAATTGAATAGATATAAGGTCACATTAATTGGAGAAAAATCCTTAATTAGATGCTTCAGTTGCAGTCTCGTTCTCCAAAACAAGTTTCGAGCTTTATTTGCAAACGAAATGTTTTCAAAATAACCATTAAGCTAATGGCTAACCGTATTCATGAAACTTTATTACCATCAACCATGCTGCATATTCAATTTGCAAAACAAAGCGAAGCAACCTGTGCAAACAGCATGCCAACCAACGTGGCACAAACAAACCTACATAACACTAAATGCCAAATTCACGTGACTGGAATCGCGA
This sequence comes from Ochlerotatus camptorhynchus, assembly GCF_037179485.1. Taxonomy (NCBI): domain Eukaryota; kingdom Metazoa; phylum Arthropoda; class Insecta; order Diptera; family Culicidae; genus Ochlerotatus; species Ochlerotatus camptorhynchus. The sequence goes on from NW_027040701.1 coordinate 2,676,537, forward strand.
CGGTCATCTTCGTCATTCATATAACATAAACCAGTCACTAATTGAGCGCTAAACATTAGCCATCACCAAAGTCGTTGAAGAAAGTTACATTGTTGTAGGAAAGGTACTAACGTGTTCCTTCAGGGTAGAGAGAGAACTAAAAAAAAATCCAAGTGCAAAATTCTCCAGAATAACAAGTCGCAAATCATACTCATGGAATCATTTATAAGCCTCATTCTTCGCGATCTTCCCCCACACGCCGTGGCTTGTGACGAATAACATTTTTCCTCCTAATGTATTCCTAACGCGTTCTCTTAAATTTCTGGAAATTATTCCACATTCAACTGCTCCGGTAAGAATGGTGAGAATATCTTTATTCCACAAGACGTTTCCTCTTTTCGGATGCGTGTTCCTTTCCCTTCTGCGATAAATAAAAATGACCAAAACATTAAACTCACTTAATTTACACCCGGTCACTGTGCGAAACATCTTCTTGATTTTTTTTTTTAAATATAGGAGGCTTAGCTAAAACAGGTAGAGTGTGTATTCAATAGACGCGGGAAGTTCCGCGCAGAGATAATCACCGGACACGATGCGCTGTTCGCGGTGACCACCATCCAGTTAACAATACAAGGTCATCGTACGGCAGCTTCTGGTTATTCGAGTGCTGCCGTTGGGGTGTCGCTCGCATGAATCAGTTTGGCCAGAAATTGATGTTTTTAAATTACATGTATCTGAAAAAAAATCTTTGAGTGTTGTATTTAAATAAATAAATAAATAATACTGCATTCACTGCAGAATGGTAATCAATGTCTGCACTTATCGAACGATTTCGAACATCCCCACATGCCGGAATAAATTTTCACCTCGAACTTCAGATTTTCCCATATAGGCAGAACCGTGTCAACGAAAAGTCATTCATCATTGATGTTTTCTTTGCCTTATTGTACTAACCGTACGTTGAGATGCTACCATTCGGCATGGCCTTTGGGTACAGCGTAACATCCCCCGACAATGGTGTTTCTACTCAAAACGGAAGTTCACTGAGGTAGAACGCAGATTGACACTGAAAGTGCATTAGGGCTTGGGGCGATTCTTCCTGTTGATATGGATGTCTTTTTTGTTAGTGACTGAGTTAAGTTTGACCGCTATCGGAGATACTCAAATGCTACACGTCTGTTTCTTCTTATATACTTCTTGCTTGCCCTTAATTTAATATTATTTGATATTCATCGCAGTTGTTAATTGAGAGTCATTTTTGCATTCGTATATTTTTCCTGAATATAATCATGATTTTTTGCACTCTGAACGCTACTATTTGTTGCTTATTGTTATTTGTTGTTTATTTGTTGTTGATTTCTTCTTGATCGAGAATTATTTTCGCACAATTTTGAATATTTCAGTTGTAAAACTTACTATCGCACCGAAATCATGGGGAAGTACCGATAAGTGATATTTGATCAGTTAGTACGCTCAAATTCACCATTTTATTACTCCGATTGCGATAAAAGATACTTTTCGTTAACAGCCAGTGCTGGTCGACCTTTGAGAACAGAATAACGAAGCTTAAATTAATTGAATGAGTTTACGGTTGGATTACTTTTCTTTGTTCTTGATTGGAAGGAATTCTGATTAAAAAATTCTCACCAGTTGATGTCATCACTAACTTGCAAAACTTCCATGGACGTAGCCAGGTAGGTGGATGGCAAAATACAATTTCAGGGTCTTACAATTTCCTGTAAGCTAGCAGCTTTAATAGTTTTTTTTAATAGTCTGAATTTAAATATTTTTGCAAGTCCACGATCCCAAATTTTGTTGAAGTTCGCGATCTTAAAATTTGTAAGTTTGTTTAGTCCTGGATCTAATCATTATTTTAAAGTCCTATATTTTTTGAAGTCCGCTATTGTTTTTTTCCTTAGGCACAGATTTTAGATATTTTTGGTTAGTTCTTTGTCAAGAATATTTCTCAATAGATTAACAGGATGGTTAATTTTTGTAACAGATATTGCTTATTAAAAAAAATGTTACGGCGATTTATTTAGTATGCAGAAAACCAAAATGTTAATTTTTTACAAAATTAGATCCATTTAAAAAAAGTATTTGGTACAAGTGGTAGCTTTTATTTTTACCGAACTAGCCTACAAAATATTTTTTCCTGTTTTGCTTCTAAAACCGATATTATTGGAATAATGTTCAAATCTTCATACCTATTTGTTTTGAATAAGTTTTTGCCGATGAAAGGTGATGTCATGCTGTGAGTAGCGGTGATATTAAAACTGATAGCTTACATTAATCCATTGCGTGTTACTTTTCACCTTCGAATCCCTAAGATGTCACCTCACCTGTGCTGGATAAACATGTGCTGTATGAAAAAAGAGTCACATAGGAGTATTGAGCGAAAACCCAAAACTTGATAACTTCAAAAAAATATAACTCAAAAAAGAAAACAACACCGAATTGGCGCAGGAGTCTCGGTGACTGCACGCGAGGATTGGGATTCCGTCGGTTTGATGAGGGTTCTAACGAGGGTTGTCTAGGCTATCCTTCGTGGCCCAACGGGATTGACTTCAACATTCACTGATCCAGCGGCCTGACAGAGGTGGTTATATGGTATTCCGATTGTCCGTTGAGGGTCTTTTGGGGGCTTGTTGACAGAAGTTTGCTTGGAGTAGCCCGGGACTTACAATAGTTGACGAGAACCTCAGGATAATAGACCTCTCGTGGTACGTATATTAGCCGAAATAGGGTGGTCCGCCGGTAGTTTGCTACAAATTGAAGAATTTTTACCAAATGAGCTTCATAGTTTTTTTTTCTCATATACCCATGTCTATTAGCCTGCCCACAAAAATAAAAGTTCCAAATGTCCACGGGTCAACCTCTAGATTTGTACCTTTAGGTGAGAAAATCATTCTCAGAAAGTTTTAGTTCATTTGGTAGTTGGTTAAATACATGAAAAATAACACTCTTACACTCTATCGATCATAAAAAAGATTTCTTAATCTTCTTTGATTCAGATGAGTACAAACAATGAGTAACAACTTTGCTGAAGACTGCATTAAGAATTTGTTTAGTTTTATTGAGATATTTGCTATTGAATGTATATCAGCAATTTGTATATGGAAATTTAAACCAAATCCCCTATATAACCATTAAACCAAAAGCACCAGTCCGTGTTACGTCAGAAATAGCTGAAACATTCAGAGAGTGGTTATCTCACCTACTGACACGAGTTTGGATGTTGGCGAGTGGAAAATTTGAACTTTTATTTGTTTAGTGGTAATCTAGTTGATACGTTGCCTGTATTTTGTTGCAATATACGAACAAAACGCACATATAAATTAAAGAATGAATATCTCCATAATACTAATTTGAATCATGATGCTGTCTTCAGCAAAGTTATTTCTTATATCTTAAACTACTTAAACGAGGTTAAACGAATTTGCTAAACTAGTTTTATGCACGAATGAGTCAAGAGATGTTCACCCCTATTCTGTATTTCGTTCTAAACGAAATTTTCATTCAAAAAAATTCAAACGAAATACAGAATAGGGGTGGTTATTTCTCCAGGCATTTCGAAAAAAAAATCCCCATATAAACTTTAAACCAAAAGCGCCAACTCATATAAATGTGGGCCAGTCTAATGTCTGATGATGATAAATGTATAATTTAGTTTTACACACTTAGAAATAATTAATTTTGCACGTGACCGAATCCGCCTTTGGCATAAAAGATGAGATCTAAACAAACATGTCATGTACTATTAAGTGCTCCGAGACTGAACAGTTCGTTGCCCGACGAAAAGTACGTTTGATTGAACCATATTTCGCGTCTGTTATGACTTTTATGTCAAGTGTGTTCATTACAAAGAATACCTTCGAAAAAAAAAGGTAACATGATCCCGTTGCGAAAAGCAAAAACCGCCTCCCAGGTGAATTGAATCTAGTTTTCCAATAGGAAGCACTTGTTTCACTCAAAATTCTTTCACCGTATCAGCACCCTTTCTAGGGCCCTTAAAAAAAGACCCTCTTCCGTTCCACACCTGTCTCACATATAGTCGTCATCGAATGGAATCACATATTCATTAGACCCGCAACAACATTACACACCTCCACGAATACAACAACAGTCGACGACGATGACGGACGGCGGCGTCTTCATGAAGGTATCTGCTGCAACACACCACGCGGTCAGTCGGTAGATACCAGGTGAAGCATGACGCGTTTTGTTTTTAATTTGAATTATTTTTTGTTTGTTCGTATGTGTGTACTTTTTTTTCACTTTTCATTCCATCCCTTTCTTGGCCATTTGGGTCTCGTCTGGCTGGCTGGCCAGTAATATCTGTTTGGATCTTGCAACCGTTCAGTACACACGACGAGTCCACGATCCAGCTCGCCATCGTAACCATCGTCCAGCGGCGGCGGATGGCTCTGAGACTGGAAGCCGCATGCTCGTTGATGATAGTCGTTGACTAGCCGTGGGCCGCGCCGGTATTCTGTGCTTTTCCGAGATCCCATTCACATGGCATCGGTGTTTTGTCGTTACTACTGATACAGTTGCTTTTCCGCGGACGGGGCCGTGCATTGTTACTTGGATTTGACATTGTTGAACAGTAGTGGGTGATATGTTGTACACCGTTTGGTGCACGTAGCGTGTGTGTGATCAACAGGTGTTCGAAAATTGAGGGCAGTGGTGAATTTAAACTACGCGCGGTGTGAAGTTCAAATGAATCGAAGTTGTAACAAGTTCATTGCTCTTTAGTGATGATGTAATAGGTTGGTTTGGAGTTTATTTCCTACATGATTTATGGGATTCCATTGACCAACAACTAAGGCGAACAAATTTCCTAATTTCAATGCACTTGGATGCTGTGTTCAAGTTCGCGTGAAATGTAGTAACACATGTTCAGTGAATTTCAAATCAATCAGTGTTATCGTGCCGATGAGAAAATATGGCATAGATAATGAATGGACGATGCAGTTTTTCAGTATTTGAATGCATATTTATCAAGTAAAGTAGTGCAGTACCGGAAGCGACGATCGAAAACAAAAAAATAGCCATGGAAATCGTGACTTTCAATGCAGCCCGGCAAGATCTGCTGCTTAATTGTGGTGGCGGCGCAAAACCGAAGCAGCAAGTGCACACCAATGGGACGCTTCGATCAATCAAGCAGCGAAGAAATGCGAAACTGATCCAACAGCAACAGCTCCAGCAGCAAGTGCAGAAAGTTCCCAACCGTATCGTGGTGAATGCGGAGATAAATTATGATAAATCAACCAGTCCGGGCGATAGTGATAAAAATAATAATAACAGTGCAGTCGTCAAGTGCAATGGTAGTGCTATCAGGCTCGGTGGTGGTGGGTTGACTAGTAAAAGTGGTTCCCTTAGATCCGTTGGCGTGTCCAGCGGGAAACCGGTCAACTTGACGCTGTCGAAAATGTCACTGCTGTGGAACACCAGTGGTTGGATCCGTGTCTACTGCGGTCCGGATCGGAGTGATGTAAGCTGTGAAGATCCGAGCCGGATGGTGCATGTAATCACCACCGCAACTACGCTGGATGTGGTGAAAGATATGGACCTGCCGATGGAGTATACTCTGTGGGTAAGGAATCATTGATCATAGTGGTGGGTTGTAAAATAATCCTCGTGGGTAATTGACTTGTGTACTATAGTAGGTGATACTCAATTGCATTATTGGAAATCAGGTCTAGAAGCATGTTGTGCGGAGGAAATATGAGAACTATTCATCTTGCCGTGTTTTCAATGTGAATTATTTTTGCATTGAGACACATCATTGCGAGATAGGTCTCGAAACAAATCATGCAGCAAGGTATGATATAAATTACAACGAGCTTAGTCTGTTGCAATGTTTAAAATGTCTGCAACGTTTGGGACTGCTATGATTGCAATTACATTTATTATTTTCAAAATAAAGCACCCTAGTACCACACTGGTCACAACTGGACATGCTACCACCTAGTACCACCCTGGAATTAGTCAGAATCTGATGTAAGCCGAAACCTATCATACGACATATAAAATCACACGACAGTTTAGGTAAAAGGTCATAGGTGTATTCACGGCCACATTGGACACACCCAAACGTAATGCCGGTTCTCCCGAGAAGTAGCCAGACTATGGAAATATATTTAGCGGCATAGAACACATTGGTTACACCTGGTCATGTCCGCCGGGGAAAGTATCATTTTAATTTAAATTTCATGCAACGTGTTTCAAGTACTTTTGACTTTGACCTATATCTATTTATTATATCTTAGTTCGATCCAGGTGACACCTTCAAGTGACTAAAATGCTTCCCTTTGAAGTTAGTTTCTTATCTGATTTTTAAATTATATAGGGTATATGCTCCAACTATGCTCACACGCTTCCACTATGTCGTACCACAAAAATACGTATGGGTATGTCACAATAGATTTTTTTTTAATTTCATGCATAGGAAGTTGAGAATCGGAAAGGCGTAAAAAGCCTAGAAAAAGAAGACGTCCCCAGTGGGACTTTACGCTGGCCCTCAACTTGAGCCTATTCTTTGAGAACTTCCACAGTTGTTAATTAAGAGCTTTCTATGCCTTTACCAGTTTTGCATTAGTATATTGTGCGGCAAGTACAATCATACTCTAATTACAGGAACATCGAACAAATGTCCAATCCGGGAAATTCCTAGACCGGACCAGGTGTTGCTTTATAGCTGCGCCTTTACCGGCTGAGCTAAGGGAAGTCCCTACCTGGGAAAGTGTTACAATTAATCATCCACATTTTGCATTCAAAATTATGTATTTTTTTTTTTCTTTGGTTTGTTTTCCGTCGATCTTGTTTTCCGTGCTGAGCACCAATGCTACCAACGCGCCAGGAAGGCAGCTCCCACACCTGGACCCTACCTATCGACCCATCAACTCATGAACCGGGGACCAACGGCTTTACTTCCCTTCCGAAGGAAGGCGTGATCAGAGATGTTATGCCTTAGAACATCCCGGCGGCGCCGACTGGGATTGAACCCAGGCCTGCTGGGGTGAAAGGTAATCACGCTTACCACTACACCACCGGCGCCGTTTAAAATTATGTATTACTGTACTATATCTAATATTTTAGGGTGGTTCTAAATTTTTAATTATGTTTTTTTTATTGTAAATATCATGTAAAGTTAAAAATCATAATCTCATCTTTCTCTGGGTCGTTGTCTTGATTTATTTTAATATCATTAATTATTTTTTGAACTGTAGATTAAGAAAAACTCGAAATTCTAGGGTGGCTCCAAAATATAACAGAAAAAGTAGATCTTTTTGAAACTAATAAATTTTAACATAGAGGCACAAACATGAGCAAAATGTGGTCCAGGTATTTAGAAAGGTCTTGAAAACCCTTTTCAGACAGTACAAACCCCCTAGTACTGACGCAATTAGGCATATTTTAGCTATAGATGTCTAAACATTATTTTCAATGTAAAATGGTGATTTAGTAATATAATAGCTTAGATAAACCATGTTTATAACGGATTTTAGGTAATTTCATTGTATGTATGTAAGTGTTAGTTTTTCTCGTTAAGAATAAAAAAAAAGATGCAATTGAAATTAGCTATTAATTTACATTGAATTCCATGAAAGATCAATGTGTCATTACTGTTATTGATTTTTGCCTCTATGACACAATTCAATTCTTGTCGGATTATCCTGAAATTTTGCACATGAGGCTTAAATAGGGTTTTTGGTCTAATTCCGTCCTACTGAGTACAACCCGCGATTTACCTCTCTTTTTTAAACGGGTTTGTAAATAAAACAGGAATATTTCTGTCAAAGATGACTTTTAAATTTATTCACCTTTCCATAATATAAATATTATAAACAGTCACAAATTGTTGAGATATTGTTTAAAATCCAATACTTCTTCTTGATTCTAAATTCGTCCTACGAGTTTTAATTCCGTCCTAACGCATTGAAACGCCATTAGATTTTATTCGTCCTACGGATAAACGTAGAGAAAGGGGATTCGCTAGGAGTGCTTCTTTTGTTTTGAGAACAATGAGTGTACATATTCATACAAAGCGCTCTAATAGGATTTATGTTGTAGCTAATGAACTAATGCATCGGCAAAAAACTTATCGTTGATTTGTGCTCGGTGAAATCATTGATATTATTGATCTTTTCTGATCGATAGAACGGAAATGGGCGATTACGACGAAGTAGAATAGTAGAAACTATATCTAGAAAAAAATATTCTAAAAATAATAACTCATGAAAAAAGTAAATTACGAGTCTTATAATTTAGCGAACCTCGTGGATTAGGGTTACCCGACATAGCTTTTTATCGGGAAACCTGGGGGCTAACCCTCTGAATGTTGTTTAGAGGAAACTAATTTTTTTTTTTAAAGTCCCTTTTCCTTAGCTTATATCAACAAAATATGTCTAATTCTTCCAAATCAAGGCAAACCTAACTCTTTAATTTTTTTTATAGATTTTTTAGGGTCCAAACTATTAAAAAAAAGTTGTAACGGCTTGTTTTGTTCCATTTTTTAAATCCTCTATGACGATGATTTTAAGGCACATTTTGGCATTTGATCATCAAAGTGGGTATCAAATATAATGTTATTATTTTTTTCATGATTTGCTTTCCGTAGATCTTGTTTTCCGTACTAAGAACCAATGCTACCTACGCCAGGGAGGCGACTCCTACACCTGGACCATACCTATCGACCCATCAACTCATGGACTGGGGACCAACGGCTTGCTTAACTTCCCTTCCGAAAGAAGGCGTGATCAGAGATTTAATGATTCAGAAAATCCCGACTGTGCCGACTGGTATTGAACCCAGGCCCTTTGGGATGAGAGGCAGTGACGCTTACCACTACACCATCGGCGTTGCATATAATGTTATATTAAATCTAGTCCAATAGAAAAATTGAAACATTGGAAATTTACGACATATCGAAGTAATTATTTTAAATTTATCTGTGTTTGAGTTTTTTTAAATTCTAGAATCAATTTTAGTCCCAAACGCCAGGAAACTTTCCTTAGTATAGGATCTTAAACAAACATATTTTTCTATGATCCCAAAATTTGTGTCAATTTATGAACTTGAAATACCGAGATTTCAGAAACAATTTATAACATCATAGTATTGAGTTTTAACATGGCTTTTAAAATTTATTACAACTTCAAAAATTAGCAGTCCATAGTGGACATACATAAACTATCTTGGCTATGAGAATTAGAAACTATAGTATTGGGTGATTTTGAATCGGAGCTTGGAAGATCGATTAATAGATTTTTTTGAATCGATCTCAAACGCTCAAAAAATCCACTAGATCGATTATTATCGTTCGATTTCTTGTTCAGATTAAAAAATAGTTCGTTGTACAAGCTCACACTTGGAATTTTTGCCTTTTTGAAGGGCATTATGCGAATGGACACCCTCCATATCATGCGTCTGCTATGGGTGCCTTGCCAAACTTTTAACCCCGGCTTATCACTTTCAAAGTTTGTGATATCCACAGATTTAAACTCCAACTAATTTGACGTCGTTTTTGTATTGAACAGTAGAATAACTAAAAATATATTTTTTAAATTAATTTTTTTTAAACACACTTTTTACACATTTTGAAATCATTTTTATTCCAGTTACTCCTCTGTGCAACGTTACGATCCAGGGTTAGGGTCTTCTTCTGGGACGTGATATTGTTTTGTAGGTGTTTTATAATAGTGTGTTGGGATGAATGTGTTTTTATGATTTAGTTGTAATTTAGTTAACATACCATAATGGCTCAATCGTTGTTGAAGTTTTCTATAGTATACAATTTGAGCTCTATTTATAAATTAAGCTGATTTCACCCAAAAGCAATTCCAGGAAAAATTGCGGAATTTTGTATAAATAATTGCTCTGATTTATATAAATCAATGTGATATTGTTTGTTATGAGCAATGATTCATATTTTTGCTAAAATTCGGCCATTATGGATTTTGTAAAAATTTCAACATGGTTCCCTTGCAATTAAAAAAATAAATAGCACGGACACGAGATTTATGATCGAAACGAAGTTGCGTTGCGTTTGCGTTTGTAACGGAGTGATTTGTAGATTATATACTGGCAACTGTCATGTATCTACTTTATCGTTCTTATTCTTAAGGAAAACTATTTGGGAGTGAAGAGCTCTCCAATCAAATTCGGAACAGGAAAAGCATGGATAATCACCATTGCCGGCCACGCCCATCTTCTCCGTTACGGAGAAAGTAAGGATATTGTAAGGATAACATCTACTTGACGGGAGGCCTGCGACTCACCGACGCCCCCATATATAATACGGAGTTGGATAGATGGGTCAGGATTCGCATAATCAGGCGATGCGACCGTAGTAATTGTTTTGTTTTTGGAGGAGCTTGTGAGTAAACCCATGAACTCTATTTTTCGAGTGGATTTTTTTTTAACTATATGGAATGTTTTCATTGTAGATGACTTCTAAGTTTATTTACCTTTCCGTACGTACCGTAAAATTTGATAAAGAGAAATAAATTTTTGAGATATTGTTAAAAATCTAACACTGCTTCTTGACCATAAACTCGACCTACGGATTGAAATGCCATTAGAACGCCATTGAATTCACTTCGGCTTATCGGATGAATATGAAAATTGAATCGGTCGGAGCGCTTCTTTTGTTTTTGAGAAAAATGGGTGTAAACATTCATATCACGCGTTCTTTTTGACTTCGTTCGGTAGTTTTTGAACTTAAATATCGTCCCAAACGCATAATTGACTTATCAACTCTGAAACAATGGATTTATTTGATGTTTTTAGCTACCATACTTACATATTCGTAATCTGCATGTCAAATAGAACGGAGATTCAAAATTTCATCAATTATAAAGCACATGAACTATCTTAAATATGTGTGATTACATTAGAAAAAATCCCCATGTTGGCGCCTCGGTTTTTTTTTTTCCTTAATTTGTTTTCCGTTGATCTTGTTTTCCGTGCTGAGCACCAATGCTACCGACGCCGGGGAGGCAGCTCCCACACCTGGACCCTACCTACCGACCCATCAACTCATGAACCGGGGACCAACGGCTTTACTTCGGTGTGATCAGAGATGTTATGCACAGAAAAAATTCTGAATTTTAACTGTCGCGTAAAATCTCCCTTCGTTTAATGTTGAGCTATACTTGGCATAAACAGCGAAATCGTTTACAAGCTTGCATACAATATTGCTAATTTATGCGATATTGCGCTACACGAAATATCGCATAAATCTATGCCAAATCTAGCGTTAATTTTATGTGTGCTCTATCTCGCAGAAATTGACATGAATGTTTCGAACGGCGTGCCTCAGAACATCTCGGCGGCGCCGATTGGGATGGTACCCAGGCCTGCTGGAGTGAGAGGTAATCACGCTTACCAGCACACCACCGGCGCCGCTACGCCTCTTGGTTGTACTTTGTAAGAGAGAAATAATGTCTTTCTGGTAAAAATAAACAAAACATTTTTTTATTTGTGATAAGTAAAAATAAAAAAAAAATAAATGAAAACCCAAATGTTTCAAAATCGTCTTGCTCGAATTTTAAGATTTATTTTTTCTAAAAAAAGCTTATGAGAATTGAAAATTTGTGGAATGTTAAAAACCATCGACACTTGGAAACTGACAAAAATCAAAGAACAGTATTAGTACGCTTTTTTGTGTTTGTTTTTTTTTCCACTTAAAATTATTTAAAACGTCTCAAACATTATTCAATGAGTATAAATTACAAAAAGTTAAATGTGACCAAAAGTTCTGGTTCTACGGGTTTTGACAATTATGAAGTGTCCATAATTTTAAACATTCGAGAAGTTTGCATTTTTCATTTTTTTTAATTGAAAAATCGGTCAAGGTATTTAGGATTTTAAGATATTTTTGAAAATTGTTTTTTTGTTTTTTTTTAAACTTTGTAAAAATTTCAAAGACGTTTAAAAAATAAATACAAGATCCAAAATGGCCGAGTTTGAGCAAAAATGTGAATCATTGCCCATATCAAACAATTATGCAGAGATTCATGCACATCGAAGAAGTTCGAGTTTTTAGGATTCATCATTTGGTGTGGAACTGCTTATTTTATTCTAAGAACATAATGGACGCGTACTTAAATACAAATGCAATTAAACTAAGTTTATGAATGGCTTTTAGACCTTATTTTCCACAATTTATGTCCTGTTAACTTTAGAAATGTTTTTTTATTGCTTTACTTAACTGATTTTGTGCCGAAGCTGGTTCATCACTACTGTAGCAAAGTTTTTTTGTCTTTACCTAGCCAGTTGGTTAGTTAATCTCATACTTTAGCAATGTAATTTAACCATATTAAAGGATTCATCCAACTTATCTCGACTTACAAAAACATTTTATTTTCTTTTTTGATAGGTCCAAATCGGTGGATCTAAAACGCGCCGGTTGGAAGAGAACGAATACCCGCTGTTGGTGCAGGAAGAATTCCTTAAATCCCTTGGCTATCTGGACGAGTCACGACGTGCTCGGCTCGGAATCGATCCGGAGCTGAAGCATTTGATTCGTTTCCACATTGGTCCAGCGGAGATTCCCATGTGCAAGGGAGTCCTCCGTTCGGGCTCCGTAGAGATTCTCAAAGGACTGGTCTTCCCGCAATGGAGAAGACGCTACCTGTCGATCATTGGAAGCAAACTGGTTGTTTTTCCAGGTATTATTCGTTTGATTGGACAAATAACGGTATGTATAACTAATTACTTAATTGATATCTATTCTACTAGCGGGTTCGGGTATGTCGCCGGAAGTATACGAGTTATCGGGAGCGGATATCTACGAGCACACGCCCGGTTACAATCGACTGATCATAAAAATAGTGCCAAAGTCAAACGATAATAGCAATGGAAGCAGTACAAAGGAGAATATCAATCGGTTGATCGAAAGCACCAGTACGACACATCTCTACAATAGCAATGCCAGCGTCCATTCAATCAACGACCGAGAGACAGTGCTGTTTCTGGGCTTCGAAGAATCCTGGGAACGTGACCAGTGGAGCGATTGGTTGTCTGAGGTAAGAACACTGCTGGCGATGAATAAAGTGTGTCTATAAGAAATTTCCATTTAATTTACCTGACGGTTTGGTGGCGGTAACGTCGTGTTGAGGCAATTGTTCGGCCTTTGAGGAGAAACGATTTCCAACGAGCTCCAACGTGCATAGGAACAGTGTGTGTGTGTGTGTGCATAGGAATGGAGTGCGGTTTTGCTAAGAGAGTCACTCATGCGTTACTGACCAGGTAGCCCCATTCGCTGGTTGTAAGGCAAAGAAGACTTTCGTGTCTCAGATCGAGCCGGACCGATTAGGGCGTCCATCAAATGGGCTTTTGTAGCGTGAAAAGCGACCAAGAGTAGTTTGTTGTCGTAATATGCGTTTTCTACTTTGGACATCGTAGGCGTTCGCAGAATTTAACTAATTAAGTTCGTTCAAGCAGCTCAGCGGATCACTATTTTATAATCGTAGAATTAATTAGTCACATCAATATATTTGACATGACATGATGATAATTTGCATTTCTGCTTAGATCAGAAGTACGATTTAATATAGCTTTGCACATCATTGGCGAATATTGAAATATTTTATACAATTTCATTACTGTTTGCATACAGAAGCGTTACTGCACGTTTCCTTTTATATAATTAAATCAATAAAATAACCCATTTGAATGCTTCAAATGACCATCAAAGATTTCGATACGGTTCGACAATCGCGCTCTACTAACATGATACGTAGTAGATGGCGGCTTGTCAGAGCCTAATTCAAACTTATGAGACTGAGACGCATGGCACCTATCTGCTACAGGATAGAGTTCGCTCAGCTGCACAAATGAAGACGATAATGTTAAAAATATATGTGTTTTGGAAGACAATACGCACATGGTCTGATCGCGATGGTGAGCATGAGGAGCTAACACAGCGTTAAATATTTGCGAAATCATATGTGTCGCTAGCTGTATGACGAATGATTTGCCTATTGCACATGATGACTTTGGAAAATCTAGGTAAACTGCCATTGACATTATTTATACGTTGATGGTTTCACCTTGAAATAGTTTTTGCAATTCGGTAATGTTGAGTGTCAACATAGAGGTTTTCTGTTGGTGTTTTAGGGTCTTTCAAAGGGGTTTTTCCTCCGTGCAACTACTTGAAAACATACAATTCCGTCAAAAGAAAGAAGCGACCATGTTGCTGTCTTTATACGTTCATAATAAATAAATTAACAACTTTAGAGCACATTGGACACGCTTGAGAGCAGTTGGACTTGGGCTTTCAATGTTACCCCACGAGCAGAACACATGCAGTTACAAGCCAGAAGTTGCTTGGGGTCACGCACTTTAAACCCAGCACAATGAAAAGTTTCACCGTCCCCTGAAGAAAGGGAAATTTTTCTTCAACAATGTTATTCAGTATATAATTGATTCTTCTTATTTTCAATCCTACCCGTTCAGTTATAGCAAGTGTTTTAGTTATGATTTTGGTTATGATTTGATCAACAGAAGTAACCACCCTGCAGGACCTGTTGAACGGAGAAAAATTGTCAGTTTCATAATTGCACAAAAGAAAACCATCCAACCATGCGACATGAGGCTGATACCACCTGCTTGTACACATCCATCATCGCGGTAGCAGAGACACACGATGTCAAACTTCGCCGGACTAGGTCATTATTTCTTGCCAAATATTGAGAAGGTGCTTAAAACAACACACAGAGCACAGAGGTTATATCATCTCACACTACATTAATCGAGAAAATGGTATAATTGTTATGCTGGTTGGTAACGGTGGCTGGATATGGAGGAGTACAAGGTTTTTGGAAGGAAAGATTCATGAAACGTGAATCATACTAGCTAACACATGTTTCAGGATTCTTGTTCCTTTCGGCTATGACCTCCCTGCTGGCTTTACTTACTTTTTATAAAGGTAACTTCAGAATACACCTGTTTGAGTAATCATTCTTAAAATGGGTCGCACGATTTAAAATTTATTTTATGATTTAGCTATGACCTTCCATCTCCAAAGCAATACATGTTTATTTAGGAATCCCCCGCTATTTCTCGGCAGTCCTTCGACCAATATTTTTTTTGTGGAATGTGATTCACGTTGCTGAAACGACTGCTTATCGTTTGCTGTGGAGAAGCAAACAATGTCGGATTTGTGCTCTTGAAATCACGAAGTGTGATAAGAAAAAGTATATAAAATGAGTCACCTATAAAAAATCAGCTGGATTGGTTTAAGAAAGGGCTGAGAAATAGCGGTATGAGGACTAAACCACCCACTCGTTGTTTGAATCTTGTAGAGCTTTCCCCCGAAGAACGCTTTGCCCACTGAGTTCTACCCACCGCTTTTTCTCGCCAGGTTTTCAACCAATCGCTCTGGTTTTCAGCGAGTGACTAGTT
This sequence comes from Ochlerotatus camptorhynchus, assembly GCF_037179485.1. Classification (NCBI taxonomy): domain Eukaryota; kingdom Metazoa; phylum Arthropoda; class Insecta; order Diptera; family Culicidae; genus Ochlerotatus; species Ochlerotatus camptorhynchus. The sequence continues at coordinate 2,691,933 of NW_027040701.1, forward strand.
TTCCATTGACACTACTCACTTGCAAAATCAGAACGACTGGAACCCCTTCGAGAAAAGCGGTAGGTAGAACTCAGTTCCGTAATTTAATTCTCGGACATAGGAAAATGGGGCTTCACCATAGGAAAAATGATTGCGATCATTGTACTTTGTTTCATGACCTAAAAATAGTTAAATATTGATCAAGGTGCACAGGTATAAGATTTTTAAATTTCACTAATATCGCTCTAACTTTGGTTCACATTTTTGCTAAAATTCTGTTATCTATTTTTTCAAATGGCGTTTAAGACATTTTTCAATAAATTATAGCACGAAAACGTCACTTCTGATCGAAATGACGTCTGAGATAGACTTGTAGAGAAAAATAAAATCTTTCACGTACATTTTTGTTTAGTGCAGTTTAGTGTTCAAAATTGAATATCTCAAAATGTTCTTGTTCAATTTATATAATTTAAATAAAAAACAAAACGAATTTATTTAATTGGATTTTAACAAAAAAATACAGAAAAAAGTTTTGTGTATATTTTTCCTAGAAAGACTTTATTTTTCTTTACAAGTTTGTCTCAGACGTCATTTAGATCAGAAGTAACGTTTTGTGTTACAGTTTATTGAAAAATGTCAAAGACGCAATTTTAATAAATTATTTCAAGATCCAAAATTGCAGAATTTTATCAAAAATGTGAATGATTCCCTATGACAGACAATTATGCAAAGTTTCATACAAATTGGAGAAGGTCATGATAAAAATTTATTAATTTTTACCAATTGACTTGATACTGCTCTAATGTGACAAAAATGCCAAAATATGATAAATTGATGGTTAAATATGTGCCTGTCAACTGCATACATTCTATTAAAACGAAAACAGGTAAATATGTTGTCCATTATAATAGTGGCCATATATTACATTTTGACAGCGTGTGATCAACTAGAATAAAAAAAATTAGTAAAATTTACAATTCAAAGTAAATTGCTTAAATTTCCATACAAACCTTAAGCCCGTTGCGTGACCCCTTAAGCCTTCACCATTTTTTCATATGCTTATATTTTGGAGATATGATGTGAACTGGAGGGTGGCTACCATGTTAGCGAATGGTTTTTTTACAAATTTTTAAATAGGTTTTATTTTTTATTTTGCAGTTTTACCTTATTTGTAGATCACGCTGCTACCGTCTTTGAGAAGCTTGGCTAGATGCAACCTCTGGTCTAGAGTCTACATTGAAATACATAAGCTTTATTCAAAATTCCCTTGAGTTCACCTCAGACAATTGAAGTCTCAACTATATGCAGTAAGAGCACGGTTTTGGTGACACGTTTTGAGGGTTTTAAGAGCAGAGCACATGAAAATTAAGAACTTGTAGACGTGTCTATTGAAAATTCACCTGAAAATCCCCAAGGAATTCTCCTCAGAAGTATTTTGTAATATTACTCACAAATAACATGGATTTCTTATGGTCACAAGTTCCAGGGATATTTTCTTAATTCCCTTGAAGTTATCTCTAGTTGATCTAGTCCCGTTCGTTCTCATCAAAATTTTCCACGGACCCGTATGTGGGCTTTCATTTTCATGTGAGATCTTGAAAATCTTTCCAAGTCCGGCATCTTCTATATATTTTCTTAGGTCAGGAATCTTGAAATTTTCACGAATGTAGATTTTTCAAGTATGATTTTTCAAAAGTCTCAAACCTACTTTTGTAGACAAAGATTCAAATGTCAATTTATCGAAACTCTTAGTTTGCCTGTGCAAACTAACATGACCATCAGAGAGGGAAATGATTCCCCAATAAGATAATAGTGTTAGTTTGCGTGGAAGAGCAGATAGGGTTAACTACCCCATTTCCGGCCTATTAAGCATAACCCGCACTTAGTCTTTCTTAATCTAGTTCAGTTTAGCACCAAACGGAATGTTATTATTACTGATGGCTTCCAAATTTATTTACCTTTTCGTACGTACCGTAAGATTTTAAAACGAGAAACCAATCGTTGAGATATTGTCAAAAGTCCAACACTGCTTCTTGACGCCAAACTCGGCCTACGGATTTTAAACTCGGCCTAACGCATTGAAACGCAATTGAAACGCCAATGAATTCACTTCGGCCTATCGGATGAAGATAAAAATTTGATTTGGTCGGAGCGCTTCTTTCATTTTTTGGAAAAATGGGTGTAAACCTTCATATCACGCGTTCGCATTGACTTCGTTCGGTAGCTTATTAACTAAAGTATCGTACCAAACGCATAATTGACTTGTTAACTCTGAACTCATGGATTTAATTGAAGTTTTCTGCTCGATAGACCCAAAATGGGTGATTAGGCCGAAGTAGTTCTCTACCCTACGTCGTTTTAAAAATTGCTTCTTTTCTTCACAAAAATATTGAGGGTCACAAAATCGGTAAAAAATAATTCATCCCTTAGAAATTCGAATTTTTAATCTTCAAGGCTCATACATCAATTTTTAGGATCAAGTTCAAAATTCTAAAATACCGCCTAATGATCAATTCAGCCTGATTCAAATTTAGAACTATACAACGCCTAAAAAATGTACATTCAGAGAGTTTGAAGAACAGTTGAAATTTCGATTTTCATTGAAGTCTCTAAATTTTGAGACAAGAAAAATTTGTTGTAAGATTGTATCTTTTTAAAAAAAAATATTCTCACTTTAACAATCTTGGGTCATTCGTGACCTGATCGACGATAAAATTTGAGCTAATAACTTTAGCTTGAGAGGCATGGATGCTAAACACTACGCCGGGGAAGTGCCCTAGCTTAGAACTTTATTGTTTTCAAGATTCTGGATCTTTCATAAATTTTGAAAATTTGCCTCTTTAACTCGATGATCCATTAAATACGGAGTGTGCCACGTCTCCGACTAGGGAGTTGTAACGTATTAAAAGCGGGTTTCATAATACAAGAACAATACATCACAATTCTTTTACTATGAAAAAGGGTTGTATTAGGTAATACATATGTAATATTACAACGTTTGATAAAATCATTTAAATTTCTGCTTTACCTAGCGTACACCTAGTTAACGCTATATTTGGCATAAATTTACTTGATATTTCAATCTTTAAAATTTGTCGAACCTCTTAACGGAATCCCTTTATGAGTGTGTTGGTTTATTTCCTTTAAATTCCGTTATAATTGCTTATCTTTTGATAGATACGCGTATTTTGTCTACTACTTGCAGACTTCATCAGTGCCAAGTGGTGTTGAGTACTTGGCACTGATGAAGTCTGCAAGTAGTAGACGAAATACGCGTATCTGTCAAAAGATAAGCAATTATAATGATATTTCAAGTTAATTTAAGCGCTTGCAAATAATTTCGTTGTTTAGCTTTCAATTGAACGAAGGGATATTTTAGGCGAAGGTTAAAGATCAGATTTTTTCAATGGATTTAAAAGTAATATAAATAAGTGAACCTCTGGTCACAAACGAATGTTGAATAAGGTTATATGATACTGATATCATTATAAATTCCAGCAAATTTCCTTACACATTCCAAATATAATTGTTGACATTATGATACAGATGATTGCTACACGGTTTACACCAGACAGTATTTAATTATGTTTTTTTTTGAGTTACGCGTTTCTGAACATCACATGGAAAATGCTTTCTCGGATAAACACCCAATAACTATACCCGTAGCTATTCTGGCTCGTGCCTACACAGCCAAAGATATAAACCACCTTCCGTTTGTCGCTTCACTCCAGATTTATCCATGTTCCCCATTAGTTCTTGCACACAGCATACACCATCAACTGACGCACATAGGGAAATTTGCCAATCTAGCTGGCCAACATTATTTTTGAATAGTTACTGCTAAAAAATACGATTCATGTCTCTTTGGACCACGATAATTCACTTTTCATACTGTTTAAACAGTAAATCAATAATTGTTTTCGACTTCGGAATAGAGTATATTTTTGAGAATGTAGAGCTATTACGATTGATTAGAAACGACAGAATGCACCATAAATTTCAAACGATATTTTTAACATCCATCTTTCAAAAAATGTCTTAAGCGTACAAAAGGCAGCTATTTATTGTAACAAAGGTAGGCAGAGGCAGCAATCTTCCATTTCTATTCATTTGTATCGCACGATTCCACCCGATGCAAATCCAATTTATTCATATTTGATGTTTTTTGCTCGTTAGTGAATTAGAGCTCGGCTTCATTTATTAAGTTCTCAATAACGTCCCTGTGAACATTCAATCCAGGTTGTCGTTTTAAAAGTATATCGTTAATCGATTATCAAAACACAAACATCAACGACGCATTTACAAAATTGCACAAAGGGTTTTCCTAAAATGTCATCTTTGAACTATTCCAGTGCGCATACAGAATTGAAAAAAGGAAAATCGAGTAGACAGCAGTATTGTTTGCCAATTAATCAAACGAGTTCAATGCACTACTTTGTTTTAAGCTTGACCCATTTTTACAATTTGAATTTTGACCAGCTAGATTAGCCAAATACCCCTCCGTGCGACGTTCAAATTGATAATTTTATGTAATAAACATTTTACCGTATAGGTATGGTGCCCGTTTATGGTACATGCGTTGTAAGCCCATGTGTACACACATGTAAATAGAGGCGGCAATTTGTCGCATGGTTCTTTGACTTTGATGCACTACATGTGCGCAAAGCCGTGGCATGCGCCGTTTTCCACTGGATCCCGCAGTAATGCAGCTTTGATTCGGGTTGGGAGATACTTACCTTCCCCGAATGAGGTTACTACTTGGGCACCGCGCGTTTGGTTAGTTCTACAGTGGAAGCGGAACCGTAACAATGTAGTCGCGCTGTGTCATAGGGATTAAATTGAAGAGTTTTCAAAAATGGTTCTAAACAAGTGCATTATCAAAACCAATGACGGTACCAATAGTATAAAATCTAACAAGTCACGGGTTACGTTTTCGGAAGTGGAAACAATAGAGCTTGATTCGTTGGAAATCGATTTCGACAAAATTGACGAGATCAATGTGCTTCAAGATGTTAGTGTGTTAAAGAAATACGTGTGTTAAAAGTGTCGATTCAACAAAGATGTGATGTGTTCGTTTCAGATTAAACAAGATAACGGTGATGGCGAAAAACGGCTGGATTTGGGAGATTCCGGATTGCAACAAATACCGGAGATATTCCTACAATCGTGCACCACCGTAGAAGAACTGCTGGCAGGGAAGAATAAGCTACAGGAGCTGGCGCTGAGAGCGTTGGGTGAATTTGTTCAGCTTAAGGTGCTGCGATTGAATGGAAATACGTTGAAAAGTTTCCCCGAGAGTTTGTACAATTTGAGAAATTTGAGGATTCTGGATCTGGAGGAGAATGAGATCAGGAAACTGCCGGAGAAGATTGCACTACTTACGAGGTGAGTTGATCTTGAGAGGGATGGGTGAAGTGTATAAGATACATCGGGCAAGTTGAAACGTGCGGGAAAATAATAAAAAAAAAAACAGATAGCATATCTTTAAGCGGAAGTGAATATTCACGTCCGCTAAAAGATACAACCTGCCGTTTCAACATCTCCGCGGGTTTTAACTTGCAGTGGTGTACCTTTCCATTTTTCGTATAACAGTTGAGGCATGCGCCTGAATGTTAGCTTTATACGTTACATGGTGTACTTATATACATTTAGGAGCATATCGCCTGCGAACGCTTGGAGCATCCGTCAGTGGCTGTCATATAGGTTGAAATGTTTAAGATTAAATCAAATTTTGATTATCAAACGCCCTTATCCTTTTCTACATTCGAAACGTATTTTCCATACACATTATGTTTTTGTATGGAAAATACAGTTCGAACGTAAACGCGAATAAGGTTGCATATTAATATCCAGATTTTGATATGGAGCCATGCTGGCCATAAACGAAGAAACGGCTATTATGCCACTCAGGTCAAATCGTCAAAAACAGCAGCACGTGGTAGGTATGATCTCCTTCCATGACCACGTGGAAAAAGATTGCTGAAATACTGAATTTTGAGGGCAGTGGATTGAAAAATCTATATGGATAATATCCCATATAATTGACCACTTTGTCAAGCAGTTTTGGCGTGACTTTCTACCAGCGATTTCACAAAACTGGACCAACTAATTTCTATTTTTTTATGAAACGCACAAATTTTGGCTACTTTTCTCGAGGTTCTAGAAGAAAAAATCTCAAAATAATGTTTCATTTCAAAGTTCGAGTGGTAGTAAACGTCATTTTATCTGCTCGAATGAAGTGGTTAATTGAAGAATTGTCACACATTTTGAGAACACATTTTTCGGCATTTTTGGCATGGCTTCCAAACAGAACTTTTATCGTTTATTATAACTGTTGTGGTGAGAGACACTCGTAAATATTACATTTTTGTTTGGTTACTGTATTTTGATAGCTTGTTTTGCAAGTGTTGAAACCTGATGAATGTGGAATACCTGTATAATGAGAGAGAGAGAAGGATTAGTAATTTCCATTTAATTCCACTACCTTATTTGCTTATCCTTGACAGACACGCGAAGTTTTTATTTACGCGGTTTTCTTTACGCGGTTTTTTTACACGGTTTTTTTTACACGGTTAGTGCCGCTGAGTCGCAATTTACGCGGTACGTTTTTAACGATTTCTCGACAACGATACAACCTATCGACTTGATTCCAATCACATTATCCGTATCAAGCTATAGGTAATCGAATGGCATACTTAAAAAAAAATCACAATTTTTGGTGTAAATACAGAAATTTTTAAAATATGTCTATATGGACCATAGCATGCTATAATTACGAATGGCATCAAAATCCGGTTTATAAAAAAATATTTAAGCATGTGAAAAATCAAAATCTTGTTAGTTTTTTTTTACGCGGCACGTATCCCCCGCGTAAAAAGCGACTCCAGTGTATTTCGTATACAATGTGCAGACTCCTTCAGTGTCTTGTATTAGTCGAGTATTAGTACAAGACACTGAAGAAGTCTGCACATTGTAGACGAAATACGCGTATCTATCAAGGATAAGCAAATAAGGTAGTGGAATTAAATGGAAATTACTAATCCTTCTCTCTCTCATTATAAGTGTTGAAAGCAAAGGCAGTCCATTATCACAGAACATGCATCGACTACTGTGACCGCTTACAAGACGGGTATGGACAAACCCTGGACTGATTCACCGAATATATGTCGGCCGACTTATATTATCATGAAAAATGTTGATTAATTTTCAGTGATTTCTTTTTTTAGGATTTAAAATAATTTTAAAGTTTTACGTTAGCGAGGAATGTTGGAAAAATGTTTCATATGGCTTATAAGCAATACACACCTGTTTGGGACTAGGATCTATATAGATATATTTTCAATATAGGGGAAAGGTATGTATTGTTGGCCTAAGTGTCCCTAAAAAATACATAAATTCAACAATCGACTAAATTTTCAATAGCAACCAAAAATATCCATTGGTACCGTTCCAATGACGCGTTCATCCAGATAAAATTGATAAATAGCAGATTTTTAGCGATGGGCCCAATGTTAGATCCATAGGTCGACATTAGAGCCATTTCCCCTATTACCTATATTTAAGCTCTGCACATTGTTCGGTGAACCAAATACTCATCCGAATACTTGAAAAGTTTGATTATATCGGAAACGGGGCTTGTTGAAATTGGTAAGATTAATTGAAATATATACTTTATATCAAGATAAATCTAGACTAAACATCTTTTACTGTTCATGATTTTCGTCGAGAAATGTAAAAACTAGAAGGGTCTGTGCCTAGGGGCACGAACGGAAGCTTGACGTAGGACCGCTAGTGGACGGAATAAATGTGAAGAGCATAAAGTTCTTTTAATTGATCAATTATCTATTATCTCAACTCTTTCCGTTTTTGAATTGTAGGCGTACCAAATTTGTAGTAATCTTTTTCAAAGAGAAAGTTGATTACGAGAATCAATCAAAATCACTTGCACCCCTGCTTCCAAGTTTGTGTGGTCGTTGAGGGCTTGTGTTTCTGAATATGGACAAACAAGCACAGATAAATTCTATTCCAACTCTTTACTGATGTTAGCTTGATGGCCCTGAAAAGGGCCGTTTTATTCAAGAGGACATCCATGGCCACTTACGCTTGGCGTGTTTAGTGTAGGTGACAGCATCACGGACCTCATTTTCCAGGAACACCTTCAGCACACCTCGTAGATCAGACCGGAGATACGTCAGACACCGCCACGGTGAGCCAGCTGCGGATGGTGGTTATCTCGAAGAATTTGCGATGACGATTGGCACCTCCTTTGCCACGACCAGTCAATTGTTGCTTGTTGGGTTCCTACTTCCTACTGCTGCTATAGCTGACCACGCTGTCCGAAGCGAAAATGAGCTGATACGAGTAGTAGTAGTAAAATTTACGTTTATTTTCTGTAGTTTCAAGTAGTTTTTGATGATCTTCACGAGGTAGTTCGGAAAGTTGTATCGATGCAGCTTGTACACTAGACCATCATGCCAGACATTGTCGAACGCCTTCTCGACGTCCAACAATGCCATGGCAGATGTATTGGAAACGGACTTGTTCCGCTTGATGATGTTAGTAACCCGTGCGAGTTGGTGGATGGTAGAGTGGCCTTTCCTAAACCCGAATTGCTCTTTGAGAAAGATGTTATTATCATTTGAAAACACCAGCAGACGGCTGAGTATCAATTTTTCGAATAGCTTCGAGATGGAGGACAAGAGGCTGATGGGGCGATAGCTTTTGGCACTGGTAGGGTCTTTGCCAGGTTTGTGAATTGGAATAACTTTGGCTAACTTCCAGCATGCAGGGAAGTAGCCAAGCATTAAACACTTGTTGAAGACCACTGCAAGGTGCTTGAAGAAGTCAACACTCAAGTTTTTCAGCTCGAGGTTGACCACTCCATCGACACCAGCGGCCTTCATGTTCTTTGTTGATTTAATCGCTGCTATCACCTCATCAGCCGATATTCTACTTTCGTCAGGGACAACTACGGGGGTGGCAGCGACACTAGCCATTGCCTGTGATACTGCAGGCTCGTGGGGACTCACCATGGCGTGGCCAAGGTTATGTGAATTTTCAAAGTGTTGTCCAAGAGCATTGGCCTTTTCAAATGGGGTTATTAGTAAAGATGGGTCCGAATTTTGGTTAGGAGAGGAAAGGGGAGGAATGGGCCTCGGCTTATTTTTCAAAATCTTTGCCATTTTCCAGAATGGCTTAGCACAATCTGGGAGAGAGCGAATCTTGTTTGCAAAATCGATATTTCTGAGATCCACCATCCTGGCTTGGATGATTTTGTTCAAACGGTTGCAATTGGTCTTCAGGTTAGGCAGCCCAGTACGCTGGTACTGCCTACGAATCGTGTTGCGGAGTCTAATGAGGTCTTTAGTAGGCCTGTCAAGGTTCAGAGTATTACTCACCTGTCTGGATACTGGCACATGTAGCTCCCTGGCCCGGGAAATTGCTTGATCGATGGAGCGCAGACACCGGTCAACATCTTCGGACGATTCCGGTTGGACATCGTAGTCTACAGCGGTGTCGACGCAATGTTGGAACTGACCCCAGTCAACACGATGATAGTTGCGCCGGAAAGCTTCAAATCGATTTACGGAGGATCCCACCTCAGTCACCACCGGGTAGTGGTCCGAGCTGAGTTCCTGATAGGTGATAGGTTGAGCGATGTTGTTGCCCATGTTGCTGATGAAGATATCGATGGTAGCGTGAACACCGGACCGACTCAACCGGGTGGGAGTTTCCGGACTCAAGATGTTGTACTGCGCTTCCTGCAGGTCGTTGTTCAGGATGGTGCCGTTTTGATTGCGCCGATTGTTGCCCCAAGCTTGATGTTTGGCGTTCAGGTCGCCAGCGATGATAAAGTTTTCCCGTCGTCGTGTTAGCTTGATAATATCTCGTCACAGATCTGCTGCCGATCCGTCCCTGATGTTGACTTGTTTGGGGCAGTAAGCCGCGACGATGGTGATGGGGCCGATAGGAGTAGAAACTTCCACCCCTACGGCTTCGATGATCTTCAGCTGAAAGCTGGGCATCAGTCGACAGCAGATGTTTCTCCTTATTGCAATAGCCACTCCTCCTCCTCCAGAGTTGGTTCGATCTAGCCTCACGAGCCGGAAATCGGGAAGGTAGACGTTTGTTTCAGGCTTCAGGTGGGTTTCAGTTATGATGGCAATGTCGATGTTTCGTTCATTGAGAAACTCAACAAACTCGATGTTTTTGCTCTTCAAGGAGCAAGCGTTCCAATTTACGATCTTGATGGCTTCACGGTCCATACTTAGTGACAAGGGACAGGGCAGCATGAAGCTGTTCAGATCGAGTCTTGCAGGTGCACAAGATGATGATGACCTCGGCCACGAGCGTCACAAGTTCCTCCGAGGTGAACGGAGAATCGTCGACAGGCTCACCTGAGACAACACCAGCGTATGATAAACCAGGGGCGGTGGAGGGACCTGGCATTGGCTGGGCAGCAGCAGCAGCGAGACGATGCTGGACTGTTCGATTGTTAGGAATACTCACATGCTTGGCTTGTTGGTTGTTGAGCGGAAGTGGTTCTAAGTTCGGAACATGTCGACGGGGCTGGAGAGCTGGGTACTGGACTTCCGTGTGTGCAGGAGGCGAACGATGATTACGGAGGCGACCGGGCTGGTTATTGATCGTAGCCTTCCGACGGATATTGATGAACTCCACTCGCTTGGGACATCCGCGATTGGAGGCTTGGTGGTTACCACCGCAGTTGACACACGTTGGCTCGATGTCATCATCTTGCTCACAGGACGCAGTCGAGTGAGTTCCAGCACACTTGCCGCAGATAGTCTTCATATGGCAGTTTTTGGTGCCATGGCCGTAGGAGAGGCAGTTCATACACTGCGTAACATCACGATGTTGGGATTTGTAATGCTCCCAACTGATGATGACCTGAAACAGGTCCCGGATTTTGGATCTCAGAGCCGCTAGACTGGTGGATCCCTTCGTGAAGTGCACCAGGAACAACTGGTCACGGAAGCTGGTGTTGTGGTTGGAACGCCGGTTTATTGGGAACACCGCCTCAGGTTTGAGCCCAAGCCGCTCCAGCTCGGATTTAACCACAGCCGCCTCAAACGACGGTAATCCACGCAATACCAGCTTCAGTGGCTTGCTCGATGGCAGATCGTGCGTGAAGAAGTCAACGTTGTTTTCCTTTAGGAAACATCCTGTTTGATTGTACTCCTCCAGGCTGGAGCACATGATTTTGGTGCCGATGCTGCAAAGCTTGAAGCGAGGCAGCAGCTTGTGTTTTGCCAGTTCGGCACGCAGCTTGGCAACATCCTTCTCCGGCGTGAAAAGCGGGGGAATCCGCTCTCTTGCAGCTATGGGAACGACGTCACCATCGCCATTTTCTTCGGGCAGCACCGCAAACTGGTTGGCTTGCAGTACCCGTTTTCCAGCGTCATCATTCGACGCGCTGTGCTGGATTACCACCTTCTTTGAAGGGCCCGCTGCTGAATCATTGGTACGTTTACGCACCATTTGTTTCGTGTTGGCAAGTTGCAGTAAACTTGCCAGAACGCGCGAAGGTGGCGACGCTTCCACGGCGCAACGCGACAGCACAAACCGAATCGAAGCGAGAACTCGAGCGAAAAAGAAAACGAACTGAACAGCTCAACAGTCGAGCAAAGAGTGAGCTGATACGAGACAGCAGCGTTGCTTTATATCTTTTTAGGTTAAAGCAGAATGATGTGCAACTAAGTGGTATAAAAGCTACAAAGACTCCTCCCATAATGAGTAGTTTGCTATCAAGTAGCGACACTGGCTCTTTTCTTTTTGCGTACACGGCGAATGAGAACGACCCAATTTGAGTTTAGCTCACTCATAATCGCCAAAAGTGTAGGAACTCAGCGATGAGTAAATTTGTCTCATGGTTTCCTGTGGAAAACCTAAAAAATCTGCCAGAAAATGAGGAAATTGACGAACATTTTATTCAGCCCCGGAGTAGTACCAATAGACTGAGTGAATCCAATCTTTACTTTTCTCAAATTCAGGAATTTTTCCCTGGAAAATCCTGGGAAAACATTAGGCAAATTTACTCATCGCTGAGCTCCTGCACTTTATTTCTTATTTCTGAGATAACTAAACTCAAATTTGGGTCGCTCTCATTCGCCGTGATAGATATCGGCGCCGGTGATTAGCGTGATTACCTCTCACCCAGCAGGCCTGGGTCCAATCTCAGTCGGCGCCACCGGCATGTTCTAAGGCATAACATCTCTGGGAGCTGCCTCCCTGGCGTCGGTAGCATTGGAGCTCAGTACGGAAAACAAATCTCGCGTCACTTTTCAATAGGTCCTATCTATATTGATCGATTCTCTTCATCGACACTCTCTTTCGTGAATAACTCGGCTTCACAAATGTTTCCTGCCGTCTTCGTCGAATTAGATGCTAGATTGTTGCTTCTTCCATCGAAAATATCCGGCCGTGGCGATTCAAAGTTGATCAAGGTTGATCAAAATAATTTGTACCCCTGCTTCCAGTTTGATTACATGAGCATTTTGTGTGATCGTTGGTTCTGAATATAAACAAACAGGCAGATGAATTCTATTCCTACTCTTAACTGTAATAAGCTTGGTGGCCTTGAAAAGAGCCGTTTTGTTGTCAAAGTTGGTGATGATTTAACCTCCGAAACCAAACAGAGTGCGTCTCTGTCACTTCAAAACGTAGATGACTCTCATTTTTCAGGAACACCTTCAGCAAACCTCGTAAATCAAACCGGAGATACGTCAGACACCGCCACGGCGAGCCAGACAACGGATGGTGGTTATCTTGAAGAATTTGCGTTTGGTTCTGAATATGGCGATGAGTGTGCAAAATATTACGCAATTCCATCCTACCTATTCACACGCGCCCGAGGATCGGAGGCGAATGCCACTTTGACTTGTTTCGTCTACTTACTACTCTCTGACGACTGTGCTGCGGAAGCAGCATATGCATGTAGGTAATTGGTGGATTTGTTAGTTAATTCGACGCTTTTGGACAATGCTGGACATTTACCAGTTTTTCAATAGTTTCTTGTTAAAAATCAACATTCGGAAGCATTGTTATCGATCCGTAGCCATATTTCTGATCGATTGGTGATAAAATTATTGAAATTGGACCAGGGGCAGCTGAGTTATTAACGTTCAAAATCTTTCTTAATTTGTTACATGTTCCATTTTTGGTTTTCACAAAGTGTACCCCCATATAGAAATCAAAGACGTAGGGGAGAATGGTATACAACGCACCCCCTGGGCAGAACGCACCAGCTGACTTTCATTTGTGTTTTTCATGGCTTTTACGTAACTTTTTTGTTGTCTTATCAAGCAGCACTTCTAGCATAGCATCTGAAATCAAAATCCCGCATGACAAATCCTAGAATTGGATTCAGAATTCCAAGAAAATCTCAAAATAAAATGAAAAAGTGCGTCCTACCCCGGGGGTGCGTTATGTACCGTTCTCCCCTAGTCCTACGTCAAGAATTCTGGAATAAAGTTCCGATAAAAGGAAGAGGGTGGTACCTAGAAAACGGAAAATATGCCACCTTAATAATATCACTACCCCACTATAAAAGAAGATTGAATCATGCTGTTCTGGAAATTCCAACAATATAGTCGGTGTCTGAGTGTCATCCATCAGGTCTTAGTTTCACTATGATGTGCACAATGGGGCAGCAGGTACAATGTTCATCGTCGTCATCGCCGTCAACCACGGCACACGATTTTCCAAAAGTTATCCATTCGGAAAGAGGAAACGATCGTCTTGCAAGAGCTATTCCGTTGTCCGACCGACGGTCCAACGACGATGAACTGCTTGTTGCGCCTTCGAAAGTGTTTGAATTACAGTGCGGTCTAATGTTATGTGAACATCAAATCTTAATGAAATAATTTCAGACAACTGTCCCGCAATGACAGCGTAAGTGGATCGGCAGCGGCAGTGGAAAAGCCCAATCTGAGTAAGCCTGCTTGTCGGATAGAAAACTTGTTAGAATCAAATAGACTTCAATTATACATCTTGATGTCATTTATGATCATTGTTTAACTTGTAATTTCCGTCCCGCTTCCACCCACATTGCGTTTGAGCCTTAACGATTAATTTGATTTGGGTTTTCAGATGGTTGGTTTCTATAAACTGTATCAACAAGTGCTGTAAGGAGTGCTATATTTAACTTAAACTGTGTGCGTAGTTTATTACCCATTTATACCCATTTGTAATATCGTACACACTAAGATTTTTTTACAGGAGTCAGTATTTTTTTTACTGGGTTTTTGAATTACTGAAAAAGTCGGTAAAAATTCAAATGACCGTTATCCGTAAGGAATCAATGAAATCGACCAATTTTATTTTCTATCATTAAATGGGGTTAACAGAACTAAGTATGTACAAGTTCAGAACAAATTTTCTCATTAATAAATTTTCCACAGATTTTTAAACTTTTACCGAACAGTTCCGCAATTCAAAAACTCGGTAAAATCGTACTGACTCGATTAGTGTGTATATTTCCATATTTCCTATCGTCACTGTGTGGGCTGGTATCAAGCCGCGTGCCTTACGCGCCTTCTTCACGATGGACGACTAGTTTTTCGCGGCTTTTCGGACAGTACGGACGGTTGATCGGGTGAGGTTTTCGCGAGCGCAGTATGGTCCATGCAATAAAAAAAAACTCTTAAACACTGAACGATCGAGGAAATCAATTCCGACAGACCTTCGACGGGTGTCAATTAAGTTTTAACGCTTTACTGCCGAATCCTGTGCAGTTGCTTGTGAGTGAGGTTGTGATCGAAAGCAAGGAAAATAACTAGTTTATATTGTGCTGCAACAGTGGAATGCATTATTTGAAGTCAGTGTTCACGTAATTATTGTGTTGAGGTGTAAATTTGATAAATGTTGCGATCTGTGAGCTACATGCTAAGTGAAAGGAATGGAAAAATAAGTCAAGTTATTCGAAAAAGATAACAATAATATCGCGATGCTTTTGAACCGGAGAGAGCCAAAAGATAACAAAAATTGAAAACGGCTATCCGAAAGTGATTTTATTAACCATATTGAAACGTGCATTGAGTCACTGGTGTCTGCTTTATGGCGTAAAGTTGAAAATTATTCTTCGAATGGCTGAGCCATAGCACCTCCACCGTGAAGATCTCTGAAGATAAACATATTTGCAAGGTTTTTTAGATGAAAACGCCTAATAGGGGAACTGGGTGTATCACGCGCCACGGATTAATAAGACCAACCACCAAAACCAATTGATATGAACAGCCTTCCAAATGATAGTACAGCACTTCTTCTAGTACTTCTGGGTGAAAAACTTTCGAATTGTTGTTGAAAAAGACATTAACCATCGTTGTTGGTCATATTTCCCCGTGGTGCAAATTACCCCACCTCACCCTAGAGTGGAAGCTTTCGTATTTTCGCAAAGAAGTTTTCTCCGTGAAGAATTGCGCAATTTAACTAAAACTCCCTAGTAGCAGCTGTTCAATTTGCGCTGAAATTACCATCATACCTACATAGATCACAACAGCGACTGCGCAGCTGATAGAGATTGGGAAAAGTTGGCGTTCTTCTCCAGTTGACTGGTTTTCGCGGCTACATCGCGCGCCAAGCATTCATGGTCGTTGATGAACTGCGTTTGAAAGTGAATTTTGCCGACCGGATGGTACCGCGTGGCAAAAGGGAACGTCTGTGTGTACCTTATTAAGTAAAATGTTAAGCAGAAATATAATGCAGGCAGCCAGCGCGGCGGAGTGATCGGAAAGCAAGGTAAATTAAGTTTGTAGAAATCAAAACAATCCAGACCAGTGCTCATGATTTTGCGCTGAAGCGATGTACCGTGGCGCAGTATAGGTCTATTTGTATATACAAATTCATTCTAAACACATTGACGAGCTGCTAAATTTAGTTCATGGTTCGAGTTTTGGTTTTAATATTGGCAGCACTGAACAACTTTTAATAATGTTGTCAAACATTGTTGCATTTATGTTGCAGAAAATTCACCAATGTATAAATCGTTGTTGGACTTTGTCACTGTAAATTTAATATTTTTTGAAAAAAATCAATGGTAACTGGTAACTGGTCTAATTATTATTATTCTTAACGATTTTTGGGTGTGAAGTGAAGTGGGTTCGATATTATGCTAGCCGAATGTATGAGATAGAATTGAATCAAATAATAAATTACATAGGAGTCTGTTATGATATATTATTTTTAACTCGCATTAGTACAATCAGGTAAATAATGCGGTGAAGTATTGACGTTTAGCGTCCTATATATTTTTTATGAGCATTATGCTACCAAAAACCGGTTATGTATCTTTAAGTTCACATTTGATCTTTTTTGGACACCTGGACATTCGGAATCGATTATGGTATTTTCAGTAGGTTTCTTAATAAGAAAACTTTTAGATTCTCAACATCCAACCGGGAAATGAAAGATTCCATTACAGATTTGCACGAAAAGTATTTAAAATTTGTAATGTTTCACTGCATGAACATATTCTGTAACGTGGCCGTCGAAATGTTTAAAAAAAATTTTGTTAGCTAAATTGGTTGGTTTTCCCAAATGCACTGTGGCTATAAACTCATCTCGTGAAGGTTTTATACGAAAATAATAATTCTGGAAAGCATGTTTGTACGCGACAGTCCGTAATCAGAACGGCAATTACATTTGTTGCACGAACGATATACAGAAGATGTAAGAAATCCACACTTACATTTGATGTCTTTTTGTTTTGCGTGTTGTGTTAAATTTGACCTTTCAAGTTTTATTATTTTTATGTAGATAGGTACAACGAAGTCGGTTCTAGTAGGGCCTCAGGGTGGACATTTTTAGTTTATCATATAATATGCGGTTTACCCTATCAAATAGTAAATATTTTCATACAGACGTGTTTTGGAATCTATGCAAAGTTCGATAGATGGACGACTAAATGCGAATCTAAATGTGAAGACCTTCATATCATGCTGCATGACATTTTTATATACAGAAAAGTGATGCCGTTAATCAGCAACAATTTTTTCTAATTTAAAGCAGAATGAGCCTCTTTTTTGTTAATAAGATATATTTGGTTAAATGTGTTCCTATGTAGCTACACTAAGCACACATTGCTGATACCACAAACAATTAGATTGCAATCGTTTCCATTTTGTTTGTATCTGACTCACATAGAAAAGCAGTCATATCACATAAATAAGGACCCTTCAAGTTATAAACAGACACACACTTTCAGTCCCAACTTTTTTATTTGACTAATTAGCTTAAAACTTTCTACTGCAAGTTTAAGTTCTACTTGTAAGCAACATTGAAAAGAGAGAAAAAACAATATATTTAAAGCAGCATGTAATGTGTAACATGAGCTTTAAAATTCAACTTTTATACTTATGTTAATATAACTTGAACACCACGACAAATTTTGTAATTTAAACTAGATATTGTAATTCTACGTTGGAATACTGCTACGATCTACGTTGGAATACTGCTCTGCAGTCTGGAGCCCGAACTACAATAATGGGGCCGAGCGAATTGAATCTGTGCAACGACGTTTTCTTCGCTTCGATGTTTGATTTCCATTTGACACGGAATATGCTTAGCCGAAGATTCTCTACCTTTTTTGCTAACCGAAGGCGCTTGACGCCCAACAGCTAACTGTAAAATTTAAGACTTATACATTTTTAGTAACTTGACAATGCTTTCCTAGTTATTTTCGTTTGTAAGTGTATTATATGTAGTCTGTATAATCTGTACTTTTTTTTACAATCATTGGGACTATTTCTTTATTTGTTATGTTTGCATCAACAGACTATTTCTAGTCTGTTGATGCAAACATAACAAATAAACAAACAAATAAACAAATTGATCCTAGATATTTTTTGTTCCAGCTCTTCTAAAAGATGATACACACCAACTATTTAAAATAAATATGAATTTCGTAGAACAAAGTGTTTTTATGATTTTGCATAATTTTCGGTGTCATTTTTCGTCCAAGTTTACAACTTTGGAAAATTGACAATAATATTTCAAAAAATTCTGATACTTCCCGATACCATTAGCTTCAGCTATTCAGTGATAGTTTTCATTTAATTTGAATTGAATATACATGTGATTATGTAACTTATTTTGGCGCAACAAGGAAGTGAAACTAAAGTATTGACTCTCTAGTAAATCAAATAAAAATATTCGGATTTGTATAATAATTACCCTACCAACCATTTTGGATTGCTATATCAATAACGGCGAAAAAACGTTTTCTTCCGCGATTTAAAAAAAAATGCGGATTTTATCAAGAGACTTTAAAAAATAACATTTCTAAATTTATTAATTGCTTCAAAATGATTGAAAACATAAACATTCATTTTCTTGTTGTTTTTCGAACATTCTGGATAATTACTCACCTCCTTTAAAAAAATCTTTAAGAGTTGGAACCAGTTATGTTCAAGATTCAGACTTATCTCATTTAACAATATTATGCTTTTATTTATAAAAGTTGTTAAGTTTATTCAAAAAAAAATGTCGATTCCCTTTGCAAAAAGGTTAAAGTTGCGAAAATTTAAGTTAGTACATAATTTTTTTTATAGTCACTTTAACACTCTTGGGTCATTCGTGACTTGTCCGGGGGTGAGATTTGAACTCGTGACTTTGACGTGAGAGGTATGGATGTTAAACACTACGCCGGGGTTGCTCCCCTAGTACATACATTAACTTTCCATTTTAAACGAAGAACACTTTCATTACAAGTATGTAGCAGATATATTTGTTCAAATGTTTGCCCAATTTGTTTCGGCAAATGAGAACAATTACATTGAAAGTTGTGGTTAATTTCCATAAATTTTTAGATCAATTTCATTCAAAGATGTGACCATTTGTTATTGTTTTATTGGACAGACTTTCACCTTGGGCTGTGTCCAGTTAAATTTGTTAACGTTTTTAATTGATGTCATTGCTAAGACCTTGTTGTCCTCTGCTGTCCGAAAAGTCGTCTCCACTATACTCGATCCATGGCCACTCTTCGCCAGCCTCGTAGTCTGCGAAGGGTCCGCAGCTCGCCTTCTACTAGGTCGATCCACCTTTCCTACACTGGGTCGTTGTGCGGCATTCTTACGACCCAGACCACTGTAGTCGCCCAATTTTTGCAATGTGGATGATGAATGGTTCTCCCAGAAGCTGATGCAATTCGTGGTTGATTCGCCTTCTCCACGTTCCGTCATCCATCTGCACTCCACCGTCGATGGCACGCAACACCTTCCGTTCGGAAACACCACCGCGTTGCTCCTCCACGAACATAGTCCAGGTCTCATGGCCGTAGAGGACCACCGGTCTAATTAGCGTCTTGTAGATAGTCAACTTCGGGAAGGTTGGCGGCGCCACTGGCCAACCAAGAAAATTACGACCCATTTCAAATAGCCATTTTTTACACTATTGAGTCATTTGTGATGAAAGTGTTTGTATTGTTAATATTGCACATAAATGAATTTAAAATATTTGATCTACATTAATTAATTTTTATTGTTACATATACAAGTTTGTGATACGTCAAGTCAAATAGATCGATACAAAAATAGAATCCATTTTTATAAGTTGCAATAACGTTGCAATAGGTAAAATCAATTCAAAACTGCGCCTTACGTGCCTTAGCTGAGGAAATATGATTCACAATAACATCTAAATCAAGTTCTGGGAGCGATTCTTTCTCTATCGAAATATGCCACTGTAACTGGAAGCGTCAAACAATGGATCACTTTGTCAAGCAGTTTTGGCGTGACTTTCTACCAGCGATTTCACAAAACTGGACCAACTAATTTCTATTTTTTTATGAAACGCACAAATGTTGGCTACTTTTCTCGGGGTTCTAGAAGAAAAAATCTCAAAATAATGTTTCATTTCAAAGTTCGAGTGGTAGTAAACGTCATTTTATCTGCTCGAATGAAGTGGTTAAATTCGTTGAGTCGTTTCGATGTTAGGATAAACTTCTTTGCTAGATAATCCAAGGATACAGTACAAGATGTTTAAGGGAGTCGAAGAGCTCAGGTCTGGCAACAGCTCATTAATCTGTGTTTTAAAAACTTCTATCTCAGATACAAGCTCTACTGTATTATTGTCAGTAGAATACTTTAGCCCAAAGTCTGCCACGACCTTCTTCAATTGTTGTATAGTCAAAAATAAAAATTCCAAAGCTATATCTATTGCTTCTCCACGCTGCTCAATTTGTTGGAGTATTTTGTCGAATACGCGTATACTTCCCGCTTACAGCTGTCTTCACTCGATAGAGGAGCTCGATTAGCTGTGGTTCCATGTCCATCGATCTTTTTCATTTTCCGCTGTCGTGTTGATGCCAAGTCCAATGGATTTTTCTTTCGTATACTGTATTGCACGATCAGCTCCAATCGTTTTCATTTCCTCAAATGATGTCTGTAAACATATGACAAGTTTACTGGCCACGTCTATGGTGATGGTTTTGCCTGCAATTTGTCGATACTATTCAAGATTCTCTCCCATAGTTCGAGAAGACAAAGAAACTTAATTTGTTTTAAAAGAGCTTGAGAACCGTGCACCGTGCCACTATTATACTTTGTCAACTCTTATAAGTTGGTTAGGACGGAAAACACGGAACAAATTGATCGTTTTAGAGCAGATACTGCTTGTCGTTTAGACAACCATCTGGCATTCCGATAAAAATTTTCTTTCAACGATACTCGCAAAAAAATCTTTAAGAACACTCCATCACGTAGTTGAGTTACTGAAATATTTGAACATTTCTTGTACAGTCCCGAAGAAAGTTATCATTGAAGGTGAAGTACTGGCTGCATGAACTCCGACAAGATTTAGACTATGGGCAGCGTAAGAAACAAAACGGGCTAGATTGTTAATTTGGTAAATTTTGGCCTGTGCTCCATTTTCCGCCCTCCGTATTAGCACCGTTGTCATAAACTTTCCCGCAGCATCTCCGTCCTTCTGCAGTTAAAATATCGTTCGACAGTCCTGATCAAGTTTTCTCGGCCGTGTTGATAAAATCGGTGAAGCATTCTCTGATCTGGCATTTACCATCGGAAAAATCCAAGAAACGGATATTATGGCTCATCTGCTCCATATGCGCTTGAGCAAGAGTGCAATCAAAAATAATTGAAACTTATTTAGCTCGTTCGACTTTGTGCAAGATATTACTTTTAAGCGAACTACCCATTATGTTGATAAGCTCGTTTTTTATATCTAGGGAAAAATAGCTTAACGTTTTTTATGCTCTTAAGTCATGTGATATCCCAGTCGGCGCCGCCGGGAGGTTCTGAGGCATCTCTGATCACGCCTTCCTTCGGTAAGTAAAGCCGTTGGATCCGGGTTCATTAGTTGATGGGTCGATACGTAGGGTCCAGGTGTGGGAGCTGCCTCCCTGGCGTCGGTAGCGTTGGTGCTCAGCACGGAAAACAAGATCGACGGAAAAAAATCAAGGAAACAAAAATAAGTCATGTGAGTTTCAAGTTGAGAATGATAATGACTGATCAACTTCAATGTGCTCATAAAAACTCCACTGTCAGATTCTATTTCGAGCACGAAACAGAATTACATCGACCACAATTTTCAATATGGTGCGCCATTTCTCCGTTTTTTTTTAAATTAATTCAAAAAGCCAGAATCAACCGTTTTTCCGAGTTACATCCTCTTCTCAAAATCTTTCCACAGGAAGAAACATTCTCTGTAGCTCGATGAATTCTCATGAATTTATATAATTGGATTCAAATGCTTCCAATCATCAAATCCTTTTACAAAATCTGAGAAAATGTTACGAAACATAAATTTGCCAAAAAGCAAACAAGGAAAACAGAAAACAGCGTTCGGCAAAACAATGTAATGAGTTTTTTACACTTATGCTATTTCACTCGCGCTAATGAGTCAGCTATTAGCAAAAAAGCTCACCAGCATAATGTAAACAGGGCATCAGCGTCTAGCAGCATGAAATTTCAGGAGCAACTGAAATTCGTGCTAGTTGGCTAGTACACTAGCGCTGGCAAATCCGCACAGATGCAAACACTCCATAAAGCATCCATTGGCGTTTAACTTTTTATCCGTTTTCAGCTCTTTGTAAAACCACTTAGCATCAAGATGCCTCCTGTCTTCAGATTTAGGGAAGCGGAAACTCGTTAAATCAACCGTTCTCGGGCCACATTTAGCCAGCTCTTTTCGTACATAATCCGAAATTTCAGGAATACCAAGCCATTTGACAGGATCATCAAAATCAACTTCTTGCTCGCTACATTTCAACTCATCGTCACCGCTTTGGATGTTCAGATTAGTTTCATCCCGTACTCCAATTGCAGGCAGCGCACAAGTGGATTTCTGGTGCATAGCCTGAATCCTCCAAACTCTACATAAAAATATGTATGTATTTATACACTACTCATGAGATTTCCGGCGAGTTGAATGAATTTGTGGAAAACTTTGTCACAATGAAATCTTGGATCCCTCACTACGGCCCTGCTCCGGAGTCCAAAATAGGCACGATTCCCTTCCCTAATGCCTCTTTGAATTTCTCTGCTGGTATCATTTCCGGCGGTCACCAGTGAGCCCAAATACACGAACTCATCGACCACCTCGATTTCGTCACCGTTAATCTGAACTCGAGGTGGGAGGCTAAAATTGTCTTCCCTAGAACCTCTTCCTCTCATGTATTGCGTTTTCGATGCGTTGATGGCAAATCCAATCCGCCTAGCTTCAGCCGTCAGTCTGATGTACGTTTCCGCCATCGTCTTAAAGTTTCGTGCCTTGATGTTGATGTCATCGACGAAGTCAAGAAGCTGGTTGGACTTCCTGAAGATCGTGCCACTCGTAACTATCCCATCTCTTCTGATCACACCTTCTAATGCGATGTTAAATAACAGACACGAAAGTCCATCACCTTGCCGTAACCCCCTTCGATATTCAAACAATTCGAACAACGCACATCTCTCGATCCATCGTTGCCTTGACCAATCGCGTCAGTTTTTCCGGAAATCCGTACTCGTGTATAATCTGCCATAGCTGATTTCGATCAATTGCGTCGTATACGGATTTGAAGTCGATGAACAAATGATGTGTGGGCACGTTGTATTCGTGGCATTCCTGATCCGCGGTAGCGCGGGCATCCATGAATCCCACCTGGTATTGCTCCACGAACTCTCTTGCAAATGGTGACAGGCGGTGGCATAGGCATAGGCATGATTTCATTAACAGTGGTGGCCAATTTGTTTGTGTCCATTTGCGTTAAAATTGGTGAAAATTTGTGATCCATTTGGTTGGAAGTTGTGAAAGATTTATCTTGAAATCGATCGCCAAGTTCTTGTAAAAATTGGGACCATTTCATTGAAAATTGGAGCTAGGTAGGGTCTAGGTGTGGGAGCTGCCTCCTTGGCGTCGGTAGCATTGGTACTTAGTACGGAAAACAAGATCGACGGAAAACAATATCGACGAAAAACAATATCGACGGAAAACAAATCAAGGAACAAAAATATATATCAATTTTGCAAGAAATTTCACCTGTTTTTCATTGTAAGCTCTGGAAATCAATTTGAAACTGTATTTTTATGCGGTTCCGTTAGAAGTACTGAATTTAGTTCAAGATTGAGATCAGTTTAGTTCAAAATTACTTATTCAATATAATTCGATTTTTGTGTGTGTTGTGTCCAGTTTCGTTTTTTTTTTAAATTTCCACTTTCATTGGCGATATTTTGTAATCAGACAATCAACGAACTTAAAATGTATTATGTTTTTGTTTTTTCTTAATGTTATTTCATGACATTCCTGAATTAATTCAGAAGACTTTAATTTAATTTTGTTTAGCCATTATGAAATTTTTCTCAAATGTTTATTTCTAAACTCACAGGAACTTATTTATTTAAATTTACGTGCATACAGCAAACATTTGATTCTGTGAACAAGAATCTCTTTGAAAATATTTGATATATCTTCAAAAAACCTATCTATAAATATATTAACCATTTCCTATGGAATCTTTTTGCTTAAAATCGGAGTCGAGGAGTCAGAGTCAATTATTTTAAAAGCAGAGGAGTTGGATTCGGAGTCAGAGTCAGGCGGTTTAGACCCGACTCCACAGTATAGAAGTACATACACGGAAAAACGAGTTTATGCATTGATGACTATTTTTTTAACCACTTTTGGGAGCTTGTTCGAGCTGTCATAGAGTGGTTGAAATTTATAGCAAAAAAGTGTATAGAATTTAGACATTTTCAGAGAAAACCATTTTTCAACAAAAGTGTTTAAATTTTATTCACTGGTGGCTGAAAAAAAACTTGGGAACAATTATTTTCCGAAAACGCCGCCGGCTAACAATGATTAACTTTTTCGCAGGTAGATACATTGTTTATAGTATCATTATAATAGACAATTTGATAGTAATTTATAACTTTCCTTTTGTTTCAAGAGTGTGGTGAGAACTTCCAGAAGAAGTCTTCATCATCGCCAGCAGTGGGAAGGAATTACTGCTTCCTTCGCAATAGAGTGCTGGAACAAAAACCAAGTTTTCTTCCTATTCCGTTTCCTATATTCTTCCACGATAAAGTTGGAGGAGCTAGTGAGCAGCAGATTCAGCTGTTACAAGTGTTGTCCGGTACAGTTGGACAGGATGTGTGGGATTAGGGGGATCAGGCCAAAGAGATGGCCGATGCTAATAGTAAGTATATCTAACAAGGTACATTCTTTCATTATTTAGTAACTTTTGATCTACATTACAGAGGGCTTCCAACGGTAGCACGATCCGGATCGAGTTCAGTGGGCAATGGAACGGGAAGGTCGCCGGACACGTAGAAAGTGGCTGAATTTGAAGTGTCTCTGATTGAGTTAGCCTAGGATGCACAGCAAGTTTTCGTCGATGTTTCCGCGATATGGAGTACTGGCACGCCTACGTCACGGAATGGTTGGTTCAAGAGGGGAAACTGGCAGCAAAAGTCTGAAGATTTCCCCGAACTCTGCGTCACCATGTTGAAGTCACCAAGAAATAAACGTTCTTCATTATTGTTGTTTTGCTACTATTTTTAATAAAATATGATGGAAATATACGAAATCAACCATTTAAAATCGTTCCGGTGTACACAATTTAACCACTTTTGAGAAAAACGTCTTTAGTCATTAATGATTAAAATTTAACCAGTTTCGAGAAAAACGCGTTTATTCATCCGATGAGTAAACAGCGTTTATTCATTTTATGAGTATGTGCGGGTTTTCTCGAAACTGGTTGAACTCTAAGCATTAATGCATACTTTTTTCTTAGCGTGTATATTTTCGTAAAGGGTGATACGGTCAAAATTTGGTCAATATCAACTTGACGTATTTCTTTCAATTTTGCATTTAAAAAACCTGAACACCCCTCATTTTGAAGGTGTGTGTGTGTAGAATGTTGCTCCTATTTTGATTTTGGAATTCACTCTTCAGTTGTCAAAATGCCGTCCAAGCAAGAAGAGCAGCGTATCAAAATTTTGCTCGCGCATCGCGAAAATCCGAGCTACTCGCACGCAAAGTTGGCAAAATCGCTAAAAGTTGCCAAATCAACCGTTACAAATGTAATTAAAGTGTTTGGGGAACGTTTGTCGACAGCCAGGAAGTCTGGATCGGGGGGAAATCGAAAACCGGAAGCCGCTGAGACGACAAAGAGAGTTGCCGGTAGTTTTAAGCGAAACCCTAACCTCTCTCTCCGAGATGCCGCAAATAAGCTGGGTGTATCGTCTACAACCGTGCATCGAGCCAAAAAACGAGCCGGACTATCGACTTACAAGAAGGTAGTGACTCCAAATCGCGATGATAAACAAAATACGACGGCCAAAGCGCGATCCCGGAGGCTGTACACGACGATGCTGACGAAGTTTGACTGCGTGGTAATGGACGACGAAACCTACGTCAAAGCCGACTACAAGCAGCTTCCGGAACAGGAGTTTTATACGGCAAAAGGAAGGGGAAAGGTAGCAGATGTTTTCAAGCACATGAAACTGTCAAAGTTCGCAAAGAAATATCTGGTTTGGCAAGCCATCTGTACCTGTGGCTTGAAAAGCAGCATTTTCATAGCTTCCGGGACTGTCAACCAAGAAATTTACGTGAAAGAGTGTTTGAATAAACGTCTGCTGCCTTTCCTGAAGAAACACGGTTGTTCCGTACTGTTTTGGCCGGATTTGGCATCTTGCCATTACGGTAAAAAGGCCATGGAGTGGTACGCCGCCAACAACGTGCAGGTGGTTCCCAAGGACAAGAACCCTCCCAACACGCCAGAGCTCCGCCCAATTGAGAAATACTGGGCTATTGTCAAGCGGAACCTAAAGAAGACCAAAAAAACTGCTAAGGGCGAGCAGCAGTTCAAGGCAAACTGGCTTTCTGCGGCGAAGAAGGTGGACAAGGTGGCTGTACAAAATCTGATGGCAGGGGTCAAGCGTAAGGCCCGGCAATTCGGATTTGGAAAAGCGGAAGCCTAACTGAATATTTTTCCTGAATTTTATACTAATTGAACTTGAAAAAGAAATTTAATTGGATTTTTTAAATAAACGATTTCACCGATTTACACGCGTTTTCCCTTGACCAAATTTTGACCGTATCACCCTTTAGAAGACTTGATTCAAATACTTTTACTATAATAATAAAATTATTATCATTATGCTGTTTTTGAAGTAGGTAATGTTAGTGGAGGTAAATTATATTTTTATTTGAATTCTTCTACACAATATTTTGATGCTTTTGACTTTTTTTTGGGATAGAGAAATATTCTAGACCACTCTAGAGCTAGAATTCTCGACAGTCACCACTAGGCATCCAAACCGATTTATTATAAAATGATTATTATATTGTTATTTGCAACTTAAACTAGACTACATGTTCGCCTTTTTTAAATTCTATTATTTGTACTATACGTTTGGCTTGAAAACAATATTGAAAGCCTCATCTCTGCTATTGCATGTTAAGAAATTGCCATTACGAAAGCTAGAAAACAAGGGCTCTACCTATGCCGTGTAGATATCCAGAGTTACACTAATGGTCATAAACAATACTTGTCTCTTCCACCGTTTTGCAAGACAAGCGCGTAAAAAGAAGAACAATTGGCCATTTCGATTGCTTTTTCTGCTTTTGGGTGCATGCAAATTGGTAAACATTTTCTTCCAACCAACCAGCGTTGAAACCGCCTTTCAGCAACCACCTACATAGAAGAGCGTTGCCTAATCAAGTTTTAGTCGGTCAATTTTCACCAGCTTCGCACGTATAGATGCTCCGTTACTGAAGGTGAAAAAAAGCAAAAGCGAAAACGAACAACAACAACAACAGCACTACTGCGATATCTGTTCCTAGTTCGACCCTTCTTCGCTACGGTATCTTCGAACTGTATGGCAATCTAGCTCTCCCGAATCGTATGAGAGGTGAAAAAAGCAGTTTTACTTTTGTTGTGCTCATTAATATTCATACGAGGAAAACCACGTGGTGGAACTAATGTATGCTTGTGGATGGGTGGGTTGGATGGAACTAGACTTCTTTATTTTGTTTTCCAAACTAGCTCCTCGTGCGTTATGCCTATATGTAGTGGACATTACCGGGCTTGGATCGTCGGTTGTAAGGCGATATACAATTATGATTGTTTTTTTCCGTCACCAAACGCAATTGGAAATAAATATCAAATTGACTTTTTGTTCGCCTATTTATTTAATGATGTGGTGTTCATTTTCTTTCAGTTTAGAGGAGTTGATATTGGAGAAAAATGAACTTCAAGAGCTGCCCAATTGTCTACAGAAGTTGATCAATTTGAAAAGTTTGAATGTGGCGTATAACCAGTTGGACAGACTGCCTGCCTTCATGGTGAACAACAACATGCGTCCCGTGGGACTTTTCGTAGGTGTTTCCAGAATGGTTGACTAAATTTAATGGTTAATCTTAGAATTTTTATTGCAGCAGCGGAATGATTCCCTAAGAAATGGTATCCAGAGAGATTCGTTGGATAAGGAAGAGGATAAGATCGAACTTCCACTGACTAAAGTAAATCTGAGGGGAAACCAGCTGAAAGGAAGCATTATCCTAGGAAATTATGGAGTATTGTTTTTTATTTGATCTTAAGGTCAACGGAATTTAACATTTTTTTTATTATTATAGCTCCTCACACAACTGGACGTCAGTGAGAATTCGATTGAGATTATGGATCTGTCGGCACTGGATAAACTGGAAACGATACAATGCTGCAGGAATAACCTGAAGGAACTCACACTCAATGGAAGACATCTGCATTCATTGATTGCTGGAAATAATAGTAAGTTTTCAGAAGACCTTCTTCTTCATCTTCTTCCTGTTTTTCTTGCCTATAACGTTTCAACTATAAAATAACACGTCTGTCCTCAAATTAGTATTCTTTGAGCACTTTCACAGTTGAACATTCAGAGCTTTTCTATTATCGGTCAAGAAATAGGTTCACGCAAGCCCTGCAAATCGACTTTGCTATCCGCTGTAACAATTGAACCTCTCATTTCCCCATTTCTCTTCCCAGACCTGACAAAGATTATGGTTCGAGCAACACCGACAAACCTCAAACACATCGACATCAGTTTCAACAGTCTGCGGGAGCTTCCCGATTGGTTGGTTGGATGTCACCAGCTTCGCACGCTGTACGCCAACAACAATCAACTGCACGTCATATCGGAGCACCTCCTCAACAACGAGCACGCTACTATACTTACATTACATCTCGCTTACAACAAACTGACCACCTTCCCCCCGATGGTCAAGCGGAAACTGCCACTTCAGAAATTGTACCTGCAATGTAACCACATTGAAGATTTGCCGGAGAATTTCTTCATTGCATGCGAGCGACTTACGATACTGAACATTTCCAGCAACAAGCTGATGACCCTGCCGATCATTTTCGGTACAAATTGTAATCTGGAACGACTTTACGCTACTAACAACAGTCTCACAGATCGCGTTCTAGATTCGCTCATATGTTTAACTCGATTGAAAGTTCTGCATATAGGCTACAATCACCTAACCACCTTACCAGAAACGTGCATAACTTGCTGGGGAGAAATAGAAGAGTTGGTCATCTCGGGCAACAGACTAAGACATCTTCCGGAAAATCTTACCAACTTACGCAATCTACGAGTGCTGCGAGTACACTCAAATCAGCTCCAGACCGTTCCTTCGTTGGCAAAGAACCTGAGCCTTCGAGTGCTGGATCTTGCCCACAATCAGCTAGATAAAATCAATATGGTATCTCTGGTTTCCAAGCACCTACAATTTCTGGATCTCTCAAGCAACACTCAACTCCAGGTCGATCCCCATCAACTACAAGCATGTCGATCGCAACGACCCATGAGCTTGGTGGACGTTTCCGGTAAGAATAGACCATCTCTTCCGACTGCTCCATGGCCGTATCAGGAAAATGAAGAATACGAACCATGCTGGAAAGTTGGCTTTGCGGAAACTCCCGGTTGTCTTCCAAAGTTGTACATCTCTCAGCTACGATTACCAGGATTTTGTAATTCGGAAGGATTGTTCGGTATGTTCGATGGAGAGGTTAACAATACAATTCCCAACGTGCTGGTTAAGACTATTCCGAAAATTTTGCTGGAAGAACGGACAGTTAAGGAAACGGCCAATGACTACATGAAGTATACGTTGCTTTCGGCTCATAGGGAGCTGAAACAGCAAGGGCAACATGAAGCGGTCAATGTGACGCTGTGTCATATATCGAGGAGTAGAGTTCCTAGTGAGATTATGAGCTATTTACCGCAGGCAGCCAATGGAAGGAAGTTCATCCTGAGGGTGGCTAGCGTAGGTGAAAGCGTGGCTGTGCTGATCAAGCATAACAGATGCGTCAAGTTGACCAATGGAAATCCTTGTCGGAGAATTGGAATGAGTGCAAATTATCCGGTAACTGTACCGGATCCGGAGGTGACGGAAGTAGTTTTGAGCGATGCTGATGAGTACCTGGTGATCGGAAACAAGAAGCTATGGGAGGTGATTACGATGGAAACGGTTGCCGAGGAAATTCGAAAGGAAGAGAATATCTTGCTGGCGGCAAAACGAGTTCAGGATATTGCGCAGAGCTATGGAGCTGAGGAGAACATCAGTATTATTATTGTAAAATTTAACAATTTGGGTACGGATATTGATTTTCTGATGAGAGAGTTGAGGCAAACGATAAGGAAGAAGCCGACGGGATCAGGTAGTATTATGTCGGGGTTTTGTAAGTGTGGATGCTGCTGTGAGTCAAACAACAGCTGCTGTCATTCCGGTGCATCGAGCACGTTTATGAGACATCCTTCGGGAAGGAGTGATCGATCGTCCCCGAGTGGCCAGAGTGACCAAACTTCGGGTAGTGAAAGTCAGATGAATGGAACCAAACCTAGATGTTTGGATGTGACTGCTCTGAGTACACGAAAACCCAATACCTATCTCACCAACGAGCGACGAAGTTTACGAGGAGGCGTTGTGAGAGCAGTCCGAGCAAGAATCGAAGAAGAGAAGGAGCGTGAGGTTGAAGAATCGGATTCCGCCATGTCAGAGGAGCAGTTCAAATGCTGGGAATACATGCTAGAGCAAAACACTCAACTTCTCTTCGACAAAGAGCTGAATACAATATCTCGAGCATTTACCAAGCGACCTGGATCTAGCACCAATCTGACAAGACCACAGATGAAATCCTTGTCAACGAGTTCACCACAACTGGCTCACGATAGTGATAGTTGTTTCAATTCCTCGCTCAGTGGCTACAACACAATGGCGCACTCCGTCAGGACTACCCCATTCCTCTCGAAACATTTCGGCAGTACAAGATCCTTCCATCCATCATCTTCGCAAAACTTCTTTAAGCCCATTCGGTACAATCAGACGCGGCCTCAACCGATCAATGCCGGTCCGAATGCAGCTTACTTCGGCTCTCTCCAAAGGTTGATGCCGTACAATTTAGAGTATGATTTCAATGCCATGCAAGAGAGGCACGCTGCCAACAACGAAGGAAGCGCAGTTGAACTGGACGCAGTGGATCCAGACGGAGGCCGAATGCAGCAATATTGGGGCGTCGCGACTACGGAACTGTGAGATTATTCACTTACCACTGTGCGCGAATAAAGCTGAAACTGAAAGAATCGTGTTTATATTTTCAATTTTAAGATGTATTGTTTGTAAAGGTCTCATTCTCGTTTCGTTTAGTAATATTTCAATTTATAGTATGATTTCAATGCCATGCAAGAGAGGCACGCTGCCAACAACGAAGGAAGCGCAGTTGAACTGGACGCAGTGGATCCAGACGGAGGCCGAATGCAGCAATATTGGGGCGTCGCGACTACGGAACTGTGAGATTATTCACTTACCACTGTGCGCGAATAAAGCTGAAACTGAAAGAATCGTGTTTATATTTTCAATTTTAAGATGTATTGTTTGTAAAGGTCTCATTCTCGTTTCGTTTAGTAATAAATTAAATAAATATGTACACATTAGATTTACATAGTACTCAGCTATCTGTATAAGGATCTGCTTCTTTGTGTAGTTTCTACTTAAACGTTAAATGCTCTCTATTTACAATGTTCGAATCGCGCTACTGGATAACGTTAGGAAAAATTAGTTTAGTGTACACCTATAGATTTCTTTCAAACTGCTCTGGCTTCCGTTTAGTAAAATGCTAAGTGTTACAATTTGCGTTGAAATTTCGATTGCAATCTCAAAACAGGACTAGAACTTTGACACGGAATCGGACCGAAAATATCCTCTAGTTTTGCATGTGATCTGGGAAATAACGAACTCAAATTCTGCTTACTGTTAGTGTAGGATTAGCTTGTAAGGAACTCATTCAGTTTTAGTGTCTCAAACTATATATGCTGCGGGAAATATAAATACGCTATGGTAAATCATAAGCACTGGTTTTTGTGATTGGTTACTTCGAAATCCTATTCCATCAAATGAATTGCAACAATCAAATTCCTGCTTTGTGTTACTCAGTAAGACTAGTTGACTTCGAATCGGTTGGACTAGCTCGTTCTCGCTTTTTTGTTGCTGGTGGTTGCACTTGACTACTAGGTATATATATATTTAGTTTTTGGTTGTATAAGATCAATATTTCAACACAATTAAAAATAAGAAAAACTAGGCATTACACCCTTGTGTGCTCCCGCATGGGGGATGCGTTTCTTAATAGTGACATATTTAGTTCTTTGAACTAGTAACATTGTGGAAACCACGAAGGATTTGTTTCATTATTACGTACAATAAGACCATTGGAAGCGATACACTGTCCATAATCGCATATCAGTTCCATCTTTGCTTGATTTCCGATCTATATGGGACAGTTATGCGATTATGGGTAGTTCACTTTTGATGAGCAATGTTTGGCTGGTGGGAAATATAAACTATGATGATTGACATTGAGGTGCTGCTTCTTCTTTTTTGTGCTTTGAGCATTTCTATATGTTTCGAAATTGAGATAGAAAGCTACCACTTACAGAATAGCCTACCGTTGTATAAATTGGTATACTGCGTGGCGGGGAAAAAAAATCAATCCAAGTAGGAACTTGGATAGACCGGGAATCTAATTGGCGCTGTGTAGTCTGCTTTGAATTATCGATCTCAGTCGACAGATTTTTTTTTGCAAACGGCCTTTTGTCCTTTTGATCTTCTGTCTTCAATCTTTTGTCATTTTGACCTCCTGTCTTCGACAGTTGTCCATGGTACATACTGCCTATACTCACATATAAGCTTCATATGCAAAAAGTTGATGTTGAGAAAATGGCAGTCGATGTTTTGAAGTGCATTTCCTTTACAAATGTTTAAAAAATTCTAGTACCGTGCCGATTCAAATTTCGGACACTTAAACTCGAATTTCGGACACTTTTAAAAGTTGATTATCTCGGTCGAATATGATCCACATGTCTTGTAAATTTTAAATTTTTTTGACTAGTGCCCTCCACGATCATCTAACATTATTACTTTGTTTCTAACTGGATGTAATATTTAATTAAAAATGAAAGTGTCCGAAATTTGAATCGTCCGAAATTTGAATCGGAACGGTACACTGAAACCTCCGTTTACGAAGTTTTTTTTAAAGCGCTATTTAGTTTACGTAACTCTTTTTGAGAAGTAAATCCCAAATAATGAGATTTTTTAAACGAAGCAATTTAAAAATCACGAGTTTTTTTGCGATTCTGGGAAATTCTATGAAATACTCCACAGTATGGGTATTTTTAGAATAAGGGTGACGTGTAGGAAGTGGAAATCCATGACTGACGTCATTTTGAAATCCAGTATGGTGGTTTCCGGTTACTGAAAATTAAAGTATACTGTCAAATGCCGCGCAATATGGGTATTTTTTGGAATCAGGGTGACCAAATAGGCTTGAGAAAACCACAACGGGCTCACAATGCCCTGCACAAGAGCAAATTAGCCTTAAAAATGTAACCTCGAGTATAGGACCTTAAAATAAACCAAACCATTCTTTAATATGATAAAAGTCTTAAATCTTCAGGTATTTCAGACTCAACAGCAGTAAAATTACATCAATTCGTATTTTTTTAATACGAAGATTAGGGAAAAAATATAGCTTTAGACATATCTGGTAAATATATCTGAGATTTTTTGATTAAATTACGATTAAATGCAAAATCGTGAATGAGTCTTATAAATTTCAAATAATATCAAGAACCCCATTTAGAACATTGTTACAAGGTTTAGAGAGTTAAATTTCTACTTCCGAGGATATGAATAAATGTTCATAGTTCAAAGTATAGAATTATATCACATCTGGAAAAGTTTTGCTGCCCAAAAATCCTTATGTCCACAATCCTAAAATTTTATGATAAATCCTGACTAAGTCTCACAAAATTTATCAAAATTCATGAATAAAAAAATAAAATGAAAAAAAAACTGCTGTAAATCTGGGATCACAGTTTGATAGAAAAATTAAAATCAATTTTTTTCTCCAACTCATACTGACTGAAGATTATAAATGAAATTATAAATAATTTGAAGTCCGAAAGCGTGTTTTTTTTCTCTTGGCTCTTCCCTAGTTTAAGATACGGCTTTGTCCTCTAAACACCCCTTTTAGCTACGCCAATGAGCATAATACACCTTAAATACTGGTGAGAGGCTTCCAATCGCGAGATCATTGCTTTATACAGAACAAAATTTCTTATACGGCAATCTCCTGAAGATAGCGGTGGGTAATTCAAATACACCTATCGTTATTAGTAGCATGATGCTTAACCAACCATGCTGATTTTTTATATTAGTTTGGAAAAAAAAAATATCTCAATTGGTTAGACAACAACCGATAAACAGTGGTGCGTAGATTAAATTATTCACCGCACTTTTCGGAAGATTACTGTAGAATGTTTTTTTTTTCCCTGCACCATCCCATTGCTCATCAAAACCGATCATCCACGTGCCCAGATTAATCGATACGATAAATCAATCTAACCTAACCAAACTATGCCCTACTGGCCCCTCTCACCCGGACCGTTCAGCACATCAATAGAGCATAGCCGTCGGTGCATGATTACCGTTGGTTTGTGGTACCGCGGAAATTACTGCTGCTGCAACCGATGGTGGTGGTGGAGGTGGCACCGGTTGTTGCTGCTGTTGCATTGCTGCCGGAACGACGACGGTTCCATTCGGTGGGCACGATTCGCCGAGCCACGAGTCGGGACTGGGCGGAAAATCGGGATAACCGTGGGCTGGACTAGAATCGTTACTCATGTCGGATACCGCACTACCGTGCATCCCGTGGGGACCTCGGGGACCGCCATGGTGCATTGAGTTGACAGGTTGACCTGAGCGGGACAACAGAAAAAATGAAACCCATTAACCGAGGATTCCTTAATGATGGCGGAGGAGCCACTTACTCACCTAGCGGTGTGTATACGATATTGTCTGGATAGGAACCGAAATGGTGTCCCGGTCCCATGGGCGGAGGTGAATGACTAGATAGATACGGTGGTGGACTACCGTTACCGTGGATGTACGAACCTCGGCCGCTATGAGGTGAAGCACCGTCTTCCAGGCCCATGTTCGACGTACTAAAGCTATCGTTGCTAAGATCTGAAAGGATTGTTGAAGTGTGTCATTAGAATATTTCAGTGCGAGAATATAACTCCAAAACTGACCATGGTGGCTGAAGCTATCTAGATCGATTTTCAATTCATCCTTATCTAAGAGCTTATCATGCCTACTCGGTGAACCACCACCCTTCATCGAACGGAAATATTGGCTCCATCTCGTTCGGCCGGCATCCTTTTTCAGTCGTTTTTCTTTGGCTCGCCTGGAGAGAACAAATGGCTTCAATGTATCATTCAGTATCCTTTGAGCAAGCAACTTTGTACCAGCATGCATGGTTGAATTATTATATTGTCTGCAGTACAAAGCAGCTCTCATCCACTTTAACTAACTCCGATTGCATCGGCAACCAGGCGAGGGCTCTTACCTATTCTGGAACCACACTTGCACTAC
Organism: Ochlerotatus camptorhynchus; assembly: GCF_037179485.1. Lineage (NCBI taxonomy): Eukaryota > Metazoa > Arthropoda > Insecta > Diptera > Culicidae > Ochlerotatus > Ochlerotatus camptorhynchus. Next base: position 2,727,336 of record NW_027040701.1, read on the forward strand.
TCGCATATCCAGTCCAGTGTCCTGAGACAACTGTTCGCGGACGTGACGTGCTGGCTTAGGACTACTATTGTAGGCACTCTTCAGAGTCTCCAGCTGTTTGGCGGTAATTGTTGTGCGAGGACGTTTGTTTGATGATTCACCATCCAATGATCCATCGGAGAGATATAGACCTATGTCGGGGGGATCCATAAAAATAGCCAATAAAAAATGAGGGTACTTTCATCACCGTCGGGCGGTGTAATTGATATGTTTGTCAAAATGTTCATGCTCATGCTGGACGGGATGGTTAAAAGGGGTTTTGAGATGCGAATGAATGATGGCAACCGCTTCCGCTTGAAAGAGCCAATATTTCATCTAAAACACTCACCTTTTGCTTTCGCTGCTTCGTAGTCGGGCTTGCAAATGAGTTTCCCATCGTCTACCAGGTAGAACTCATCGCCAGTGTTGAGCTGCCGCGAGCACATCGAACACATAAAGCACTGTAGATGGTAAACATTGTCCTGGGCCCGTCGGACCACTTGAGTGGGTGGAATTCCCAGGTCGCAAGCCGCACATTTCGTACCGTACCGCCTGTAGGACCCGCAACATACATAGAAGAGAGTTAAACATTAACATATAAACAGTTTTCTTTCCTCGGGCGGGCTGCCAATGTCACTGGAGCCGTGATGTTTAATACTTACTTGAAGAAGTCGTCTTTGCAAAATAATTGACCATTTCGAGCGAAACATTTCTCATTGAGCTGCACGTGACAGTCGCTACACTGGAGACACTTGGCGTGCCACGTTCGGTCGGATACCTTAAGGATAAATCGGTCTAGTATCAGTTCGTGGCAGCCGCCGCACTTTGGGATGGTAGCTGGAAGATTATAAGAGAGAAAAACAAACGATTATAGCAGGCTTTAGGCAAGACATGGATCATAGATAGGATTTTAAATTATTTAGTGTTTTCAGTAATGAGTTTTTTTTCTGAACCCTGAAATTATCAGCAACATTTATATTATTATTAAGCTAGGCAAAGCAATGTTTTTTTTGTGTTCAAATCTTAACAATTCTTGACTGTGGGTTTTGGTTGTTTTTTGTATTATTAGTCACTAACACATTTTAGGTCGTTCGTGACATCCGTTGATGTGATTTGAACTCGTGACCTTTAGCGTGAGAGGCATGGTTACTAACCTCTACGCTGGGTCTGTTTCCTTCTGTAGAATTAGTTCCTTAGAGGTAGAAATAAGCTCCAAATTACTATTTTTCGGATGCTGAATACAGCTTTCCAGATCTCAGACTTGATGATGAACTAAGATGGGCGTTATCATTTTTCCTGGAGAAAATTATATTAATTCTGAATATTTGTGATCATGTGCTTGAGTTGGATTTTTTTAGAAATGAGAACAAGTTTTAAAATTTATAGCATAGAAAGTTTTTGGAAGCTCGTAAAAGCGAAATGTTCTGACATTCATGGTGTTTTGGGAAAAAAAATTTACATTTAAAAACAATTATTTGTATCAGGATCACTTCACAATTACAATTGCTCGAACAATCGAAATAAATAAATAATGAAATTTGATAAATCTACATGTTGATAAATAAATAAATAAATAGTTCTGGTGACGTAATGATTTTCGATCCAATTTGAACTGTGAAAATTGAACCAATTTTTTGCTATTGCATGAAGGAAATAATTGATTTTTTTTTTGACTTTATTATAGAGGTTTTTAGCCGTTGGCTAGTTCATCTCCAATGAAGGAAATAACTGAAAAGTATATTTTTAGTGCAAAGGGAATCGTTATTTTTTTCACTAATCACAGTATAGCTTCCATGATCATATTACGTGTTACCAGTGCACTTGTTACACCATCTTTTTGTAGCTCCACATTCCAACTGCTATCGAATCAATCGAAAAAATCAAACTCAACAACTACATTGGCTACGAGAGAGTCACGCATTGAATTTTTTGTTTATCAATTTGAAATCCATAGTAGCCGTTTGAAAGTGACTGCAATTTGTCTTCACTAGATCTAGAATAAAACCAAATCGAGTCCAAAACTTTGTTTGTGAACGGATAACCATATTGTTCAAAGCAAGAATATCATCATTGTTCTGATTTTTCCTCCCAGCAAACAGTACAATATGATCCAGCAGAATGATTTTTGCTTAAGTAACAGTCAACCATATTTTTCCTTCAAATGTTTATTTTGACGACACTACCAGAGCCATCTTCGATCGTATGGGCTGGGGGAAAATCAATACATAAATGTAGGGCGAAATTCTGATTTGATCAAAAATATCAATGATTATGCACTCTGCTTGACTTTTTTATCTGCATAATATCGCTGTTACAACAATAGAATAAAATGCAAAGTTTAATTTTCTGAAAAATCCTCGATAATTATCAACAAGTTTTATGGTGATGACTGTAATTTTTTGTGGTGGATTCAAATCCTTAAAAAAATAAAAAATCATTCATAAGTTTTTCAACATGGTTACAAGGTTGGGGATTGGTTTTTAAGTCAGGGGAGCGGTTCCATATCATTAAAGCAACGAGTAATTTTCATCTTTTTTGATTTGCATGAAACCTTGCATACAAGTTTTTGGGGAAGAAAAACGCCGTTTTGCATACTTGGTTCGCCATTTTGAATCTAGCCTTACTTATGAGAAGGGCCTATGAAAAATGCACATGATATCTTCAAAAAATTGTATCTCGGAAACGGTTTGTCCGATTGGTTTGGTGTCTTGGGCGAAGTTTTAGACAATTGTTGGTGTTATATGGAAAAAATATGCACGGTAAAAAAAAAAGTTTGGTATTTGTGTTTTGAACTAAAATATAAATTTTCCCTTTAAAGTGACATGTCAATATTTTTTTTATTGTCCTTATGTTATAGCTGACTGAAAATGCTATCTAGTGCACAGTAGATTGTTCTGGAGAAAAATAGGTTACGATGAAAAAAATTGTTTTTTAAAAAAATACAATTTTCAAAAAAGCTATTAAGAAAAGTCAAAAAAGTTTGTCACCCTAATTTTATGAAAGTACATCATATTTGCAAACAAAAAGTACTTCGGTAACATTTTTCTAAGATGCACCGTTTAGAAGATATTACTGATTTAATATTGTTTTTTTTTTAACACTTAATAAGTTTTGGCCCTTTTCGGATGTACTCCGTGCTTTTCCAGTTTCAAAAGTTTTTTTTTCGGAAAGATTTGAAAATTTTGAGTTAAAATGACACTGAGAGCTTAAAGATTCGAGTGAAATTCTCTGCCTTAAAAGTATTTTGAAAAACAAGTTACAAAATCCCACTATCAGGAACAATGATTTCTTCAAGTGATTTTTGGTGCGTTGTGCTGAAAATGTGCATTCAACTCTTGCATATCGCCTAACAGTTTAATCCATTTAAACTGGATGTGTTTATACTGTGCATATTTTCTCTCTATTGCCGAACATCAACACAGACATCAAACCGATGAGACAACTCGATTTCGAGATACACCTTTTTGAGAACTGCAAATGTAAGCTCCTCAATTAGCAAGATTCAAAAGAGCGAATTAAGCTTATTTATCAGGGATGGTGATTGTGCGCAATAAAAAAATAACATTATATGTTGGATATCATCAGTTTATTTTTATTCCTGTATTTTTATAAAATTATTGTTTACACAACTTTCTTAACAATATTGAATATTTTGGCATCATTGTCAGGACAGTTTGAATAAAGCTTTGCCTTTATTGTATTTTCTGATAGAGGAAGAAATGAGTGGAGTTTTAGAGTTCCTTGAATTGTTTTTGCATTATTATATTGATTATTTAGCTGCAAAGACATATTTTCGTATTCTTCTGTAGTAGAATAACAAAATGACAACTTTGTAAGTTCTTCTTCTTTTCGTTTGTTTGCCCAATTAAACAACTCTCTTGCAGTCTTTATCGGGTGTTCGCGTTCTTTGGCTAAACTTGCTCTGGTAGCCATGCGTTTTATCGTACCTCCAATAGCATCGCATGGACCTTTTCCGTGCAATGTTGCGAAGAAATGCCATTCAGCGTCAATACCATACTTTGACTTAAATTTACAAAGGCTAGAAAAGTTTTTTCGGTTTTTATACTGTGAAGCAGCATTATCTCTTTCCTATCTTGCATCTGATGCCATATTTCTACTGGTTTTAAATTCGTCTACAATTTTTTGTACTGACCATGATTTTGGCAACAATGATAAAATTGATAGTTTTTCTTGCCTTGTGGCTGAATTTAAAAATTAATTTTCATATTTTCTATGACTTCATCAAACTCGTTTGCTTTTTCTGTTTTAGCGTCTAATTTAAAAAGATTTCTTCGTACACCTTCGACGATTTCAGCGCACTTTTTTTCAGGATAGTGAACATTTTTAACCTTACCTAAATCTAAAGGCGAAACACGAATAGCTGCTATTCCTCGGTTGAATATTTCGACGTCTACAGGCATCGTGAAGTCTTCATTTGATTTAATTGTGCTTAGCGTTGACTCTGATGGTATCGTGACCAAACTTTCATAGCTTTGCGAATCAGGTACATCAGGTATGGTCTGAACAGTTGGCATCCTTGAGCCGCCGGCTACGCTTTGTTCCTCGTTTTGGGTGAGGTGAGCTCTTGAATCAATATGTAGACGGCAAGACGAACAAACACGAAAATCCTTGGTGTTCAGTGTGGATACCTTGGAAAATCCAATTGATTTTAGTTTTTGGATGATACCATCCGTGAGATATCGCAGCTCTTTCGAACACTGCATGTTTTTGAATGGGCGAATACATCTTATTTTACTCATTTTGTAATCTGTAACATAGAAAATATTTTCCAATTGTTAGTTTTGTACGAAAATATCACAAAACTTATAATTAAAATGTGTATTTAAAACTTACCTTTGCACCAAAACGTGTAACACTTTCCTTTACAATTATTATGTTATCAAACAACACTGGATCTCGTTCAAAAACACAGGATTATGAGCTGAAATTACTATAATCACTATGCTACTAGCAACCTTTCTGCATTTACTGTTTGGTTTTCCCTAGTAGATACTGGATGAATTCAGAACCGAGTCAGACATTATTATACAGCTCTCGGGTAGAAATCATAGAATGCTGGGTAAAGACTGTTGGAAGATAGGTAGAGTTGAACGCTCAGGTATCGTCGAACCTTCAGGTACGAGTTTGGAGAGTTGGAGCGAGGTAGATTTGCTGGCGTAGGTATATTGTTATTGAAGAAGATTGTAAATTTTATATACCTGGAATGAATAAAGAGTGCGGTGGTTGTTGATTGAGGTATCAGTCGGCAGCTCTCTAGTTTGATGGAAGGTGACTACTGCGTTCTTTTTATTTATTATTTAAGGAACGGTCAACGACGGAGCTAGCCTCGTTATGGCCAGCGTGGCCATGGTGGACTAGTTCCAACAAAGACCATGTTTACAATCACCAACTGTACGTAGTACAGCTAACTGGTATCTGATTACCTGTATCTAATACTTGTTAGCACGTTTTCAGCACAACGCACCAAAAATCATTTGAAGAAATCATTGTTCCTGATAGTGGGATTTTGTAACTTGTTTTTCAAAATACTTTTAAGGCAGAGAATTTCACTCGAATCTTTAAGCTCTCAGTGTCATTTTAACTCAAAATTTTCCAATCTTTCCGAAAAAATTACTTTTGAAACTGGAAAAACACGGAGTACATCCGAAAAAGGCCAAAACTTATTAAGTTATAAAAAAAAAACAATATTAAATCAGTAATATCTTCTAAACGGTGCATCTTAGAAAAATGTTACCGAAGTACTTTTTGTTTGCAAATATGATGTACTTTCATAAAATTAGGGTGACAAACTTTTTTGACTTAATAGCTTTTTTGAAAATTGTATTTTTTTAAAAAACAATTTTTTTCATTGTAACCTATTTTTCTCCAGAACAACCTACTGTGCACTAGATAGCATTTTCAGTCAGCTATAACATAAGGATAATAAAAAAAATATTGACATGTCACTTTAAAGGGAAAAATTATATTTTAGTTCAAAACACAAATACCAAACTTTTTTTTACAGTGCATATTTTCTCCATATAACACCAACAATTGTCTAAAACTTCGCCCAAGACACCAAACCAATCGGACAAACCGTTTCCGAGATACAATTTTTTGAAGATATAATGTGCATTTTTCATAGGCCCTTCTCATAAGTAAGGCTAGATTCAAAATGGCGAACCAAGTATGCAAAACGGCGTTTTTCTTCCCCAAAAACTTGTATGCAAGGTTTCATGCAAATCAAAAAATACAAAAAATTAAAACTGGAAAAATTTCCCACTTGTTCGTGGAACCGCTCAGGGTATGGATCGAAAGCTTCTTATGTTATCTTTGTTAGACGTTTTGATCTATTTCTAATAATTTCCAAGGATTCGGTAAGTAACATTTTGGTACCAAATGTGTTATAGATCAGAATTCAAATTTGATAACAACATTGCACCGTAACGCTGGCTGGGTGTATTCTATGGCTTTTCTTCCCTCCTAACATAATGAATGAAATTCCCTTGACAAGGGTCTGCATATCTCTTCCTCGAGTTGCAAGGATGTGGCCATAATAATTTAGCAATTATTAACAGTTGGAGAGGGATTTATCTTTATCCAAGAGATAGTAATGATTTCCAAATTATTATCCATTCAGTAACGGATGAAGATTTGTTATTCTCTAAAAAAATAGTTTTGAATTCGAACCACCAAGTATAATGTGCAACTTGGGCGACCCGGTAAGGACCCGATATTGTCAGCCCCATTTTTGAAAATCTTTTCTAATGTTCTACCAAGGAGCAAGACAACTTTGATGAATTTGAAAATATCATCTAATATTTCTAAATATCATCGAAAAATCTAATATTTGTATAAGATATAGATTTTTGTGCTGAAAAATGTTGGTTCTGCGGATATTTTTGTTTTTAAGGGGGTATTCCCGATCTTTTTTTTCAAAAAATCAAATTTTTTTTTCACGTTTTTTTGTACTTTAGACTATATACTTTCATCCCCCCAAGCCGTTTTCCGATCAGCGAATTCGGTGTCCAGGCATAGCTGACTAATGGTAAGAACCCCCAAAATGGTTTTAACTACAGTCAAAACTTTAAACGCGTTTTTCTCGAAACCACATTTTTTTATCGGGCGAAGATTTTTCTCAGAAACTATAAGAGATATTGACTTGAATCTTTGCGCATTTTGTTCCTTATTAAATTCTTTGGAGCTTCTCCCACTTTCAGCCAAAAATATTAACATTTAACATTGTTTGAAGCACCTTAAAGCTGCAAAAAAGCGGGCTAAAAATCGCCTGTTTTTTATATGGCCGCCATTTTGTTAATTTGCAAGATTTTTTGCTGCCAACGGGAGAAGCTCCAGAGAATCTTATGCAGATTATTAATTTCATCACGAAATCTGTTTCAGATGAAGCCGTTCCAGAGAAAAGTCTTCGCCCGTCCAGGCGTTTGCGGCGAACAGGGGTCTGTTTGCCGCCATTTTGTGACGTCAATAATGTCTTTTTTATGTCGAAAAAAATTTATTTGTAAACTTTAATGTTCAATAAACAAGAATCCCAAAGAGTTAGGCGCATTACTATTCATTTTCCTTGAAAAAAAATTAATTGAAAAACAGGCCGAAAAAAGGCAAAAGATTGGGAATACCCCCTTAAGTCTAAATCAAGAAAAGGAAAATATCAAAGAATATTATGACATATGCTGCCAAGGTGTCCCACCCCCTATGTTCTACGACACCTATGTTCTTTTTCAGTGGTCTTATTGCAGCAATCATCAATCTTGAAGACAACTGAGCAAGAAAAATTGTTTTTGGAAGATAAAAGTCTGATGCGTGGATGCGCTCACACAATTGGGTTTTTATTTTTTTTGCTGAATTGTGTAGCTAGTTGCCAAATGTGTTGTAGTCAAATATCATAAAATTGCGTTGTCTGAACACTCAAGTTCAAGTTCACAGAGGCAATCTATTTATAGATCAGTACCAGGGCAGGCCACGTCCTGACGGTCCTTGGGGAGGGCAAGGATGATTAGTTCGACTATCATTGTTAGACACTGAGTACATCTCTGCATCTCCACAGTTCTCAAGAGAAAGATAGTTGTATTAATGTGGGTCAGGTATTTTTGATTTGGATGCTTGGGCAAATAAAGCGATCGGTAAACCAGATTTGTTTATTTACATCTAATGGGGATATAATCAGGCATAGCGAGGAAAAGCATTTGTTTCAACACACGACATTTTGTTCAGTATGCAGGAACGGTAACTACTAAGATAACAAACCACGTCTTAGTTTCAATCAAATAGTTTCCATAGTAATGATATCTAAAAAACCATCACAACGTAAAACAAGTGCATAACAATCTGTTATCTGATGCGTTGACCTTCTGTTATGGTTGTTTAATCATAGTGAATGATAATTAGACCATTTCTTGATTAATCTGCTCATCTGCTTTCGTCGATTTGTCGAACTCGTTTCGCTTACTACCACGACCAGAGCGGATGATTTGCAATGTTGATGCATATAATCATAAGTACAAGATCGTTTATGTTAAAATTGCGAAATACCCCTCTGGTCGCGGTAGTAAGCGAAGCAAGTTAAACGATTTTTCGGCCGACGAAAGCAGATAGGACCTTTTAAATAGATTATTAAGATTTGTTATATGAGCAGATTTAGGCCAAATAGCAAAAATAAATGAATTATCGACTTGACCTCCTCCGATTTGTAAGAAACTTATATTTCATATATTAAAAAAAAAATTATCGCTTCTATTCAAAGTTGTAGGAAAAAATAAGCCCTTTCTAGGGCAAATATGCATGGTTAAAAAATATTTGTAATTCTTGGAAAAATATCAATTGAAGTGGTAAAAAATCAATAACTTATATAAAATGTACATTTTTAAAATTTTTCGAATATTTTGCATTAAAAAGCTATTGAAAATGCTACATTTTATGAAATTTTTAAATTATGTGAATGATTGTGCATTTTTTGTTTCCTTGATTTGTTTTCCATGGATCTTGTTTTCCGTATTGACTACCAATGCTAACGACACCAGGGAGGCCAGCTCCCACACCTGGACCCTACCTATCAACCCATCAACTCATAGACCGGGGACCAACGGTTTTTCTTCCCTTCAGAAGGATGAGATGTTGAGATGAGAAATTTTATGCCTCAGAAAATCCCGGGTGGCGTCGACTGGGATTGAACCCAGCTTCATTGGAGTGAGAGTCAATAACGTTTACCACTACACCATCAGTGCCGCTTAATGATTGTCTATAACAAGCAGTTGTGCAAAGTTTCATGCACATTGAATAGCCCAAGTAACCACCAAGCCCGCTAACTACCCGATAATCGCCCTTTTTGCGATATAAGGTAAATATAGAGCATTTCCAGCCCAAAACGCAAACCGGTTGGTCATGAGTGTTTCCGATTTGAATGAAACATTTCTCACGTGTTCGCTGCTACTAATGGTTGCATTTTTCATTTAAATATAATTTTTTCCTTCAGAGTAACTTTTGAAAAGGGCGTATAAAAAAATGGATTATTTTTTTTTCAAAAAATCATAACTTGAAAACTATTGATCTGATCAAAATGGCATATGAGAAGAAGTTTTAGGTAGTTAAATTATCTTTGCGGAAAAAAATACACTGAAAGAAAAACTTAGTAAATTAGTATTTAAAAAAAGTAAAACGGTGATTATCTCAAAACACCCCCCCTTTGATCTTTATAATTTTTTTTTTCAAGAAAACTGAATAAATGCCCTAATATTTAGTAAAGAGTGTATGCTGGTAACTTTCTTATATTTTTTTTTATAATTTTTGAAATTTTTGTTGGTTTTTACAAGTTGGTGAAATTGCATATTTTTTAGTAAAATAGTAATTTATTTGGATTCTACGCATAATTTTCAAAAACATTACATGTAGAAACTTTTTTCCTAAGTCCAGCCGTTCTCAAGTTAATGCAATTTAAAAAAAAATTATAATAATTTTCTACATTTTGGGCCATTTTCAAATGTTAGTCGTGATGTCCAGCAACGAGATGTTTTTCCATGAATATATATTAAAAAACAGACAATTCATTCTCAAATATGGTAGCTGTCAGACTTACCCGTTTCTATTTAGACGCAGCGGAAAAGAAACACGTTTATAAGTAAATACTCTCAAATATACCCAAATAATCAACAAACAAACTCATGTGCCTTTTTTCTGTCCTCTATTAGTTGTATACCTGGATAGAATTGTGTATGTCATAACAGAGGCTCAAAACATAAACAGGTAAACAAATATGTTATTAAACCTGTAATTGAGATAAATTCTCTAGGTACTTCTCTGACGTATACCATATTGTGCCTTAAGAGCTCATCCCGCGATATCATAACTACATAAAAAGGCACCCCGTGGAGGCTTCTTACACTCACACTTAAAAAAGTTTGCTATAATCAATTGTACCTAATGAAGATAGGTATAATGTCAACATTGTAATTATTCTGCTACATATATATATATATTGGGACGATCTTCACCTGTTCCATTCAGTTCATCTCTCTTAGCGTTTCAAGTTAAAAAGCAAGTAGTTTTTTACGATGGATAACAATTTCAAGTGTTGTAAACCTCTACCTAAATCAATTTCAAAGCATGACACAGTAACAGTAGTTCAGTTGTTTATCTCAAAATTATTAGAATTTTTAAAGTTGCAAATAACAGTCCAAAAGTGTATTTGTATTTTCACAATACAAAAACATAAAAAAATTGCTAGCCTCTGTGGATTTAAAGATAAGCATAATGTAGAAATTGAATGGCATTTTTTTGCAACTTCACACGGCAAAGGTCATTGTGATGCGATTGGCGGTACCCTTAAGAGAATGGCAACCAGAGCAAGTTTAGCTAAGCAACACGAGCACCCTATAACGAACCCTGAACAACTGTACGACTGGGCAAATAGTCGTAAAGAAGATCTTCAAACAAAAATGTCATTTTGTTATGTTTCTACGGAAGAATACAAAAAGGCTGACACGGAATTTGATCCAATTTTTAAGAAAGTGAAACCAATTCCTGGAACTCGAAAATATCATTGCTATATTCCAGTTTCAAACAACCAAATTGCAGTAAAAATATTCTCTAATTCAAACGATACACCCAAATTATTCAATGTACACTGGAGTCGCTTTTTACGCGGTTTTTTTGTACACGGTTTTTTTTACGCGGTTTTTTTTTACGCGGATTTCGGAATTTACGCGGTTTTTTTTACGCGGATTCCGGAATTTACGCGGTTTTTTTTTACGCGGATTTTGGTTTTTTTTACGCGGATTTCAGAATTGACGCGGTATATCGCTTTTTACGCGGTTTTTTCTTACACGGTCTTTTTTTACGCGGTTTTTTTTACGCGAACTTCGGAATTTACGCGGTTTTTTTTACGCGGTTTCCGGAATTTACGCGGTTTTTTTACGCGGTTTTTTTTACGCGGGACGTATCACCCGCGTAAAAAGCGACTCCAGTGTATTCAAATAATATGAGTTGTAAAATAAAATAATAAATATATACTGTTTTTTATCTCAACAAATCTTTCATTTGACCACATCAACGTGCTTCTCTTCCGCTGCCTCTAGATAGAAACGAGTAAGTCTGACAGCTACCATATCTGAGAATGAATTGTTTGTTTTTTAATATACAATCATGAAATAAAATCTCGTTGCTGGACATCTCGACGAACATTTGAAAATGGCCTAAAATGTTGAAAATTGTTATAATTATATTTTTTTAATTTGCATTAACTTGAGAACGGCTGGACTTAGGAAAAAAGTTTTTATATGCAAAGTTATCGAAAATTATGCGTAGAATCCAAATAAATTGTTATTTTTCAAAAAAATATGCATTTTCATCAACTTGTAAAAATCAACAAAAATTTCAAAAATTATAGATTTCTTTTGAAGGAAGTTACCAGCATACACTTTTCACAAAACTTAAGGGTATTCCATCAATTTTCTTGAAAAAAAAAATTATAAAGTTCGAAGGGGGGGTGTTTTGAGATAATCATCGTTTTATGTTTTTTAAATACTAATTTACGAAGTTTTTTCTTTCAGTGTATTTTTTCCGCAAAGATAATTTAACTACCTAAAACTTCTTCTCATATGCCGTTTTGATCAGAGCAATAGTTTTCAAGTTATGATTTTTTGAAAAAAAAAAATAATCAATTTTTTTATACGCCCTTTTCAAAAGTTACTCTGGAGGAAAAAATCATATTTAAATGAAAAATGCAACCATTAGTAGCAGCGAACACGTGAGCAATGTTTCATTCAAATCAGAAGGGGTCGAGACAAAATTGACATTTTTTTTAACGATTTGAGCTAGAAATGCTCTATAGGGTTTCCAAACTTTATATCAGGCGTATAGCAGCCTTATATACCAAAAAGGGCGATTAACGGGCTTGTTGGTTACTTGGGAAGGTCGCGCAAGGCTTATAGTGACCAACCCATCATGAGCATTTTTCATGCAAAATTAAACAAATGGTGTAAGGATCCCGTAAATGTGTTCTCGAATAATCAGTATTAATTGAATAAGAGTAGGGTCCAATTCTAATTTCCTTTTCCTAACTTCGCACTCATTTTTTTTTAAATCGATTTATTTTATACAAACAATTTACTAATATGATTTTAGATTCAGATCACAAATTGGTGATTGGAACGAACATTTGAGGCGCACAGAAAAATGATCAAGACATCGGACTTGGATAAATTTTGACAATTTTAAAATAAATTTTGAATCTTGATAACTTTGCTAGATCGCAATCTAACTCTCATTATTCTGGAACGAAGAAAATTTTCGAAGATGGAAAGACATGGACAAAGATTGGAAAGACATGGACGAAGATAGAAAGGCATGGACAATAGAACACTTTGAGAAGCTGCTCGACCAAAATCCTCAAACAAGATTCATGAGTGTGTACTATGAGTACATGACGCTGGAGGTTGGTCCTTCTTCATTAATCTCCAATCGTGATTGCTTCCAAGCCTTCTATAGTTCCTCTGTAAATTTTGATCTGACCATGATGCAAGAAATCCATGGAATACCAGATCACCATCGGTCGATGGTTGTTCCCTCAATTTTTGCAATCAAGTACCACCATGTAAGTAACGATAAAAGATTTTTCACAGATGGGTCAACCATAAATGCTTCCACTGGATTTGGTGTATTTAATCAATTTCATAGCGCCTCCTATAAACTGCAGAAACCATGCTCCGTATACGTTGCGGAACTCGCAGCTATATTTTACGCAGTAGAGCGAATTGCCTCACTACCTTCTGACCATTATTTCATTTTTACGGATAGTTTTAGCTCATTGGAGGCTATTCGTTCAATGAGGCCGATGAAGCACTCCTCGTATTTCCTGCCTGAAATACGATCTAAACTGAGTGCTTTATCTAACTGCTCCTATACTATCACCTTAGCTTGGGTCCCATCTCATTGCTCAATTCCGGGTAATGAGAAAGCGGACTCATTGGCTAAGGTGGGCGCTATGGAAGGCGATATTTTTGAGCGACAAATCGCCTTCAACGAATTTTTCTCCATTGCTCGCCAGCAAGTCCTCATCAGTTGGCAACAAAAATGGAATGATGGTGAATTGGGAAGATGGTTACATTCTATTCTCCCACATGTGTCGAACAAACCATGGTTCAAAGGGTTGGACATGAGCCGCGACTTTATACGCGTTATATCAAGGATTATGTCCAATCACTGCTCGTTAGACTCGCACTTCTATCGAATTGGGCTCTCAGGCAGCAATTTATGTGCGTGTGGCAGTGGTTATCACGATATCGAGCATGTTGTTTGGTCGTGTACCTTACACCGTGTTGCCAGATCTGAGTTATCCACATCCCTCAGGGCCCGAGGAAAACAACCCGCGATACCCGTTAGAGATGTTTTGGCGAGCCGAGACCTTGACTATTTGAATTTAATTTATGTGTTTTTAAAACGGATAGATTTGAGGATTTAGAAGTTAGTGTCATCTTGTGTTCTCCCAAGTTGTTAGCTACCCATCGGTGTACCCCCATGTTTGTCTTTTTCATCAGAGTGTCGCCTAGTTCGAGATCAAGAGCACATTGCTCTCCAAACCTTGTGTTTACAATCCCTACCCTGCCATCCATTTGTTACAATTTGTTACCCCTAACGTCGAGATAGCCGCGAGTAATCGGCCCCCGCTTTACTAACGTTAGTTTTAAGTAATTTTGTTATCTAAACAATGAATATCGGCTCCGCAAAGCTACAGCAAATGAGCCTGGAAAAATAAACGAATTATTAAAAAAAAAAAAAAAGAAAGGCATGGACATGGTCGAATATGGAAAGACATGACAATTTTGAACCCATCTAGGACTTAAATATCGATCTAGAAATTTGATCAAAGATTCTGGGATTAATTTTCGCGATTTGGAACCATTAATTTCTAATAGTGAAGTTTAAAATTTTGAGTAAATATAGAAAATTTGTGTAGTTGATATTTTGAACATATGGAATGTAAGTTCACAGTCCTGAAAAAATTCGTTTGATACATAGAAAACATTTATATGACATGGACATAACATGGGCCCATACATAAATTCAGCAATCGACTAAATTTTTAATAACGACCAAAAATATCCATGAGTATCATCCCAATGATGCGTTCATCAAGATAAAATTGATATATAGCAGATTTTTAGCGATGGGCACAAGATCCATAGGCCAACATTAGAGACATTTCCCCTAGACATTTTTTTTAATCTAAATTTGAATTTTTTTGGATTCGGATAATTTCAATACAAAGATTTCATGGATTTATGAAAGAATTTAAGATTTAGCGACATCAATTTTTCTCGATGTTTGGCCAAATACTGAAGCTACCGGGCTTGAAAGATTTTTCAAAACACTGGTTATTGAAAAAATATCTAGAGCTTGAAAATATTCTTAGGAAAACTTTTAAAAACACGACATCTTAGGCTTGGAAAACTTTTAAAATCACAAAGTACCAGACCAGAATTTTATTTCGATACCCCAGAAAATCTGTGTTGTCAATAACGAGGATACAGGCAAGGACAAAAAATTAAAAATTTTATAATCTGGCATATTTTGGAGATAACGGTCTTGAATGTCTAGATCGTGGAGTTGAAAAAAATCCAAATAGGGAAAATGGATGTAATGTCGGCCTAAATGCCCCTTATTTGGGCCAATACATAAATTCAGCAATCGGCTAAATTTTCAATAGCGACCAAAAATATCCATTATTACCGTCCCAATGACGCATTCATCTTGATAAAATGGTTAAATAGCAATTTTTTACGATGGGCCCAATCTTAGGTCCATAGGCCAACATTAGAGCCATTTTCCCTATATATACAGTTGATTGAAATTGCTTTTATTGTAGGAGTATAAATTACAAATAAGGAAGTACTGTAGACTTTGATAACTTGCAGTGAATCGAATAGAATAATTTTAGGAATCAATTTATAAGAAAAACGAAGATACGTCGATTTTAATGCTATTAACATTTCCATTAAACACATTTTTTCTATTCTATTGTTCTGACACGCACAGTATAACAAAGTGAATGTATGATTCATCGCAAATAAGTATAAAACCGAAAACTATTTCCACGCATGAAAGTTCAAATTGCCAATAAAGAAAACTAAAATTAAACTAAACTCAAAGATTCTTTTCCGTCGATCTTGTTTTTTGTACTGAACACCAATGATACCGACGCCAGGGAGGCAGCTCCCACACCTGGACCCTACCTATCGACCCATCAACTCATGAACCGGGTACCAACGGCTTTACTTCCCTTCCAAAGTAAGACGTGATCAGAAATGTTATGCCTTAGAAGATCCCGCCGGCGCCGACTGGGATTGAACCCAGGCCTGATAGGGTTAGAGATAATCACGCTTACCACCACACCACTGGTGCCGCTAACCTTAAAGATCAAAGTATTAATCTGTAATAGTTGAAAATTGATTAGGAGTACAACTTTAAAGCACCATTTCAGATTGTAAAAGCAGTCGCCATTGCATTCCTTTTGCTATTTTACCTACATTTTATCTAAGTCGACCGACTCTGACTCCAACTCCTTTGATTTGAAAATTACCGACTCCGACATTGAATCCGACTTCGACTCTATTTCAAACAAAGTCTAATTTACATTCATGATTTAAATTTTATTTAGCGAAACATTGTACCAATAATTTATTCAAAGTTTTCCGTGCTGTATTTAAAAGAATATGCCACGCAAAATACTATGAGATAAATTGATTTATTTTTAGTATATAGGTATTCTAGGGCTTCCCTTAGCTCAGTCGGTAAAGGCACAGCTATAAAGCTAGACTATACTGTAGGTGGCAGGGTTCGATTCCTTTTTCGGCCTAGGAAGTTTTTGGCTTCTTTTGGCCAAAAATGTGTCCGACTCCGGCTCAGACTCCACAGTCCTGCATTTTACATAAGTGACTGTTCATAAATGTTTTGGCGAGAGTCTACGGCCATACACATTAAAAAATGTATAGTGATTGTCTACGCATGGGGACGGAGGGGGAATCAAAACCTCTCAAAATGGTCTAAGTAGTTCATGAACAGCCCATAAAATGACGAAAGGTTTGCGTGCCCTCTTTAGCTCAGTCGGAAAAGGCGCAGCTACGAATCAAGACCATACTGGAGGGGGCTGGGTTTGATTGCCGGTCCGGTTTAGGAATTTTTCGGGTTGAAAAATTTCTCGGCTTCCATGGGCAAAGTGAATGATTGTACTTGTCACACAATTATACCAATGCAAAAATGGTACAGACATCGATCAATAACTGTGGAAGTGCATCTAGAACACTCTAAGTTGAGAGCACGTAATGAGCTAATATTCGATAAGCAATAAGCTTGAAATGCGAAGAAGTAGATGGTTTTTGCGACCCAAAATGATGCGTCCAAAAATAAATGGGTTAAAATTTTTGAAAATTCACCAAAGAAAATTGCACTATATATTTTTTAATCTTATTTAACGAAGGCTTCTGTTGCGCAATCGAGTGCCAGTCACGACGAGCGTCAAGACAATCGAGTGCTACACCTGAAACCTATCGAACCCATCAACAAATGGGCTGGGACCTACTGTTCTACTTCCCTTCTGAAGGAAGACGTGACCACAGATTTTTTTCATTTCAGGAAAACCTCAACGATCTCGGCTGGGATGCAACCCAGAAACACTGGGGTGAGAAAGCAGTCTCGCTTACCTCTCAATCACCAGTGCCGTCAACTACAAAAAGTTGTAATTCACCACATCAGTATCGAGCTCTGAATCATAATATAATTTCCATGGTTGGTTCTGGTCACTTCACATTTTTCAACTATTGCATTGAAAAACTGTCAACTCTCCTCAATTCTACATTCTATTTATTCGAATATTTCCTGTGGAGTTGTTATAACGTTGTGTATTATTACGCGTTCCCTTAATAACGAGTTCTAGATAGTAGACACTATTTATAAATATCTAAATCATAATGCGGGTTGATGAGCCTTACACAAGTTACCACTATGTCTATGATACGACTATATCATATCTATTATTATTTACAGTGCTTGAAGTGGTTTAAGACTTCAATTATTAGGAATTCTACCTTTGCAATGATGTATGTTTGTCAATTTTTAAGGTACAACATCAAGAACTAATAATCTAATGGAGAATATAGAGTAATATTCAGTTTTGTTTTAATTTATTTTTGAAGAAATCTCACAAAATATTCCATAGCAATGGAGACGCATGATTCCTCGTGAGCTTTCTGTGCACAAATTTCTCGTCAATTCTCGCGTAACATTTGAAAAGGGCTTATCAGCCTTTGTAAACAAAACTTGAAATACCCACTTCACGCGAATCGAAGCTCGCCTGTTACGTGAGAATTTTATTCAATGATTTAATGTTCATGATCTATGTCGCCACCGTATCAGCAGCAAAAAAGCTGCTGAGCAACAATCCGTTCTCCGCCCTGCAGAACGGAGCCCAGCCGCAGTCGGACCCTGAGACGGTGCCGAAAAAAGTTAAGTTGCCACCCTTCTATGTGAAGGGCTTCCCTCCCGGGCTATGGGAGCAGCTGGATTTCTACATTAAGCAGGGCCTTCGCTGCACCATTCAACGGTGCACGGAAGGCTACAAACTGATGGTCTCGGCCGAAAATCACTACAACGCAGTCCAGGCCCTCTTGGACAGGATGAAGCTGGAGTACTTCTCCCACGACGTCGAGGCCACCAAGCCGCTGAAAGTGGTGCTGCGCGGGCTCCACGACATGGACACCACCACCTTAATGGACGAGATTAAGGCGAACGGCCTCAAGCCGGTCGAAATCCACAAGATGACCCGCAGCAAGGCCATCAAGTATCGTGACCAGCTCTACTTGGTCCATCTGCAGAAGAACTCCACAACCGTGAAGGATCTCCATACGACACGCACACTGTTCCACATCGTAGTGAAGTGGGAGCGGTATAAGCCAACCCACCGTGGCGTCACTCAGTGCTCGAACTGCCTATTGTTCGGGCACGGCACCAGGAACTGCCGCATGGCCAGCCGCTGCATCAAATGCGGCAAAAACCACAAGATCGACGACTGCGACAGCATCGAGGAAGCCGCTCCCACATGCGCCAACTGCGGTGCTGCCCACAAGGCCACGAGTAAGGCCTGTCCGAAGCGGGCCGAATACGCCGAGATCCGGAAGAAGGCCTCGTCCAACAACCAGCCCGGTCGCAAGAAGGTCCCGGAAAACAACGCGCAGAACTTTCCTCCGTTATCACCGGTCCAACCACGGCCAATTCCAGTGTTGGCGCCGCTCCCGCTCAACCAACAGTTGGCTGCTGCCCAGTCGGCTGCCGCTGCAGTACCCAGTCAAGCCTCCGGCCCATCGACGGATCCCCCTGCTCCGGGATTGGCCGGTACAACCGGTGAAGCTACAGACGATTCTCCGCTGTCAACGGATGAGATCGTCACACTGTTGGCCCAGGCCATCATCATCAAGCGCACCTGCGCAACAAGAACACAACAGCTCCAAGCTATCATCTCCTTCGTCGCTAATTATGGACCGTGAACCCATAAAGATCGCCAACTGGAACGCTCGCTCCGTAGGGGCGAAAAACATTGAGCTTGCAGACTTCCTCCGCAAGCACGACATCGACGTGGGCCTTCTCACCGAGACCCACCTCAAGACCGGTGACAGCTTCTGGCTGCCCGACCACAGCATTGTCCGGCTTGATCGCACCAGCTCCAGGGGGGGCGGTGTCGCGGTCATCATCAAGAAAGGCATCAAGTACTGCACCCTACCCCACTACCGCACTTCCATCATCGAGGCCGTCGGCGTTGAGGTGGAAACATCGACCGGAAACGTCCGGTTCATCGTTGTCTACTGCCCCCGGCAATGTACCGTTAGCAATGGTACAGCACAGCAGTTCAAGAACGACCTTGCCATCATAACCCGCACCAATGCCCGCTTCGTAATCGGAGGGGACCTGAACGCCCGGCACGAGGCCTGGCGGAACTACCAGCAGAACCAAAACGGCCGCCTGCTATTCGACCATTCCCAGCATGGTCTCTATTCCGTCTGGTTTCCGGACGAACCAACCTTCACATCACCGGCGGGCAACCCATCGACGCTGGACCTATTCTTGGCAAACACCAGATTAGCCAAGCCGGTTGCCGTCAACGACCTGAGTTCGGACCACCAACCGGTGCTGACCAAGCTGGGCTACAACGTGGCCCCTGCACCGTGCCAGCGGAAGGACTACCATCGAGTCAACTGGGTCCAGTTTCGACGCGTGGTCGACCGCCACATCGACGACAACCCACCACTCGACACAGTGGAGGACATCGACCGGGCCCTGGAGGGTCTCCATCAAGCCATATCCGTGGCTGACGAAGAGTGCGTTCGACGAGTTCTGTGAGGGGTAAGTTTCAAGCAATTGATTCCCACACCAAACTCTTGATTCGGCTCAGAAATGTTCGTAGACGCCAGTTTCAGCGGACTGGGGATCTGCAGCGTAAATACGAAATGGTCGATCTGAATCGGCAGATCGCTTCCAGAATGGTCTCAATCCGGAACGAGAGTTTCGGGCGGCTCGTTCAGAACCTGGACGACCGTTCCAGACCATTCTGGAAGGTTGCCAAGGTGCTGAAGTCTCACCCCAAGCCCATTCCACCACTTAGAGTCAATGACGAACGGCTTATCACCAACGAAGAGAAGGCCAATGCAATTGGGGAGCACATTGCCCAGTCGCATTTGCTTGGCTCTACAATCCCAAGTCCACTCGAGAACCAGGTTGTGCAGTGCGTCCAGACGTTAGATGCCTCCCCTTGTGCCGTCCCTCCAGAAGAACGGATTACAGAGGAACAAATTTGCTCAGCGCTGAAATATAGTAAAAACATGAAGGCTCCCGGGTTTGACGGAATATTCAACCTAGCGTTGAAAAATCTCAGCCCGAGGGTCCACTCGCTGCTGGCTGCCATCCTCAACAGATGCTTGGAGCTGCACTACTTTCCAAGCATCTGGAAGGTGGCAAAAATCATCCCGATCCGCAAACCTGGGAAAGACCCTTCACTACCGTCAAGCTACAGACCGATTAGCCTGCTCTCAGCGCTGAGCAAGCTGTTCGAAAAATTGATCCTCAGCCGACTAAACAAGTTTGTGGAGGAACATGACATTCTTCTTCCGGAACAGTTCGGGTTCCGCAAGGGGCATTCCACCAATCATCAGCTAGTGCGGGTGATGAATAACATCCGAAGTAACAAAGCTGTATCCAAGTCCACAGCCATGGCCTTGTTAGACGTCGAAAAGGCGTTTGACAATGTCTGGCACGACGGACTTATATACAAGCTTTGTAACTCCAACTTTCCACCATACCTTGTGAAAATCACCCGTAACTATCTCCAGCAAAGGTCGTTCAGGGTGTCGTTGAATAGTTCCCTTTCGGGACAATTTCCGATCCCAGCAGGTGTTCCGCAAGGGAGTCTGCTGGGACCACTGCTTTACAGCATCTACACGTCGGACATCCCTCCTCTAGGAGACGGTTGCGTGTTCTTTCTGTTCGCAGATGACACCGCGATAGCCGTCAAGGGTAGGATGCCTCGTGAAATTACGAACAAGCTGCAACGATGCCTTGACACCTTTACTGATTATGCCACCTCGTGGAAAATCAAAATCAACGCCTCGAAAACCCAAGCGATCATGTTCCTTCACAGACAATCACCAAAACTTAAACCGTCTCCCTCCTGTACCGTAATAATGGATGGTACAAGGGTCGAGTGGTCCACTGATGTTACTTATCTCGGGATGTTGTTCGATGAGAAGCTCCTGTTCCGCTCGCACATAGAGAAAACCCTAGTTAAGTGCTCCGCCTTGGTTAGGTGTTTGTATCCGCTCATTTGCCGCAGATCCCGCCTCTCAAGGCAAAACAAACTGGCTGTTTACAAACAGATCATAGCCCCCGCGATCTTATATGCCGCCCCGGTGTGGGAATCGTGCGCTCAGACCCACAGGAACAAAATCCAGGTTGCACAGAATAGAGTGTTGAGGATGATCCTAGATCGTCCATTCGACACAAGAATAGCAGACCTCCATCAAGAGGCAGAAATTCCCAAAGTAGATTCCAAAATTGATGATATGACAACTAAATTTATTCAAAAATGCAATCTTTCTGAACATGCTTTAATAAGCAATTTGTACATAGTAGGTTAAGTGTATATAGTAGAGTAAGTTAGTTTTAAGCTGTAAATAGTAGTATTAAGTAGTTTCTCTTCAAATTCTAAATCAAAACAAACCAATCCCACCAAGGTGGTCGACCGTGTACTAAGTCTAGGACTAATCCTGTAAAACAAATTTTAAATTTTGCCCATACCTAAAGATGAAGAAAGCAATTAAATCACTTAGTAAAAATTTATATGGTAATCGTCCAAGTTAAACTAAAATAAAGATCATTTAAACTTCATGATCTATGTCTACATTAATCGAATGTACACATTTACATACCCAAAATCATGAACTTATATTAATTTTACAATTCCACGAGCGGCCACTTTAAGGATTGTGTGAACTTACTAAACGATTTTACGAACTCGAGGATCTATTGTGTAAACTCTCATCGAAAACTTAACTTCACCCAGCCTTATCCAATCAAAAGCAGTAAACACTTACAAAGTAAAACTTCTGGCAACTCATCCAAATTAATTGGTGGAACCCTGTACTCCGGGCTTGGAGACCGTTGAACATCCTTTTTGATGATTTCATTGTTGTTGTTATTATTATTCATACTCGTCAAACTTGCCATGTAGTCACTGGTATCCATCATAAGCTTCAACATTTCCATCTTGAACTGCTTTAGTTTCACTTTCCGTTTACTCAAACAACAAATTTAATTCACAGACTCCGATCTGCAACCTTTTCCCACAGCATATAACCCCCCAGAACAAAAAAAAAACGTTTCGCCTCTCAATCACTTGTCGATCAGATTTTACGACATTCTTAATTTCGTTATTTCATTTGACCACATAAAAATTCACTGTCAGCAAATTTTCACCACCAGACGACGACGACGACGACGACGACCGTCAGAGAGATGCACAAGGAGAGAAAGAAGGGCACCGATCGATTTTCCAGCTCTGAATTTCCACCTGATGTCCTCTCTAAGCACGCTCACACTACCACCCACCCATCCACCCAGTCTCTGCGGGTCTCACTGGTGTCTGTTGTGTTCGGTGGTGGTCTTCCCCGGCTCGCGGCGAAAATGACAACGAAGACGAACGGATGGTGTACGTGCTTCAATGCGAAAGCATCCTTATCGATCGGTTGACAAACTGGTACTGAATGAGGCACGAGTCTGACTCTACCGCAGAACACCTAGCGCCCAGCGGTAGCACGCGCTCAACGTTCAGAATAGCATACACAAAACCCCTCCCGAGTAGGTTATACATTTTCCGTTTAGGTTTTATGCTCGCAACATACGGCATTCGTTGCTGGTGTGGGTTTTAGTACAAGGCAAACGGGCGAGTTGATTGGTCGGTTGTATGCGAGTGTGTGCGAGAGTAGGGTGTGGTTTTGTTCCCGTTTTGTTTTGTTCACTTGTTCGCTTGTACGGTGAATGTGATAAACAGATTACAGAGGCAGCAGGCTGCTGCTCACCGTCGGTGGATGGATGGATGGATGGATGGGGTGGTGTAGTCAGAGTTGCCATAAAGGTTTGGGATAAGCTTAGAATATTTGATCCATTTTTTATCGTTAATGGGATAAAAAACACAAGAAGGTATTTGTTTGATAACTACATATTGATGAATGTAAAACAATGAAACACATTGTTTAAAGGTATTTGCTAGCTAAATGACACCTTTGAGAAATCTTCTTTTAGTCCGAGTTTAGACTAATCAGCGTTTGGCAACAGTGCTTCTATTGATAGAACCCATTGAAAAGAGCTGCTTTCAGGACAATCGTAACGTTTTGGTGTATTGGCACTACCATTTGCTCACTTAGACGAACGATGGCTCCATGAATTAACTTTGAAAGACCACGGTGGCAATAAATTCGTCGTTTCACTTCGGTAGTTCCACAGTGAGACGATCCAGGACATATTTTTTCTGGAATCACGTCAGAGGGATAGCCTCAACCCAATTTGAAGAACTGTAAATCGGGTAATCTACGCCAGCATCACCAGCATAGTAGAGCATAGTAGAGCTTAACTGTTTTCATATTTGGGCATTTAAAAGTTTTATGGAACTACAACAACAGTTAATTTGCATGCGAAGCATCATGAAACAACAGCACGCAAAATTCCTACTGAGTAGATCGGCTTTGACTCTCGAATACTTAAGACTCAAGTCGCACGAGTTAATCGATTGACGCCATCTGGAAATCACTTCAGACATGAATGCAATGCTCGGTTGTTAATTTTTTCAAAGCTGAGCTGTTTGATCAAGTTTAAATCTTTCAAATCAATAACAACCGCAAACGTAACAAGTTCTGTTGTCGGAAAAAAAAACAAATCATACAATCGACATTGGTTTGTTTTTCACGATTCACAAAATTCAAAAGCGCAGTTCATGATCCATTCTTCCGACGGAAGAATGCGAGCAACAAATTATCCAACAATAAGCTCACCTGTTTCTCTTTAGGAGATATCTGCAAGAGAATCCCAGGCTTATTGTTCTGTTTACACCCACAAACCACATGTGTCAATGTGTTGGGTATGGGATGGTTTCTGACGTCAAGCTTTGCGGTTTGATGCATGAATGGTTCATTCATTGTCAACAGCAACAACAACAACAACAACAACATTAGCAATAACTCTTCTGTTATTTCAATTCTAGCATTCACCTACTGTTTGGTTGCACATCCCAAAGTTTGCTCGCATATGGGCTTGTCACGATGATGCTACATGTTTTTAGTTCCGTTTTTGTTGTTTGAAAAATAGCCCTTTTATTCGGTTCCCATCCCTTTGAACAGAGTAAGGCAGGTGTGGCATTGCCATTAGACTATTGTATTTTTTTTAACCAAGTTCCGATAAATGTCGGTCGACATGTAGTGCTCGAATAGTTTCTATATTCTGTAGGTTCTGGTAGTGAAAACCACGGGCGGCAGTATAATGAGGTTAGATGCAAATATCGAAAAATTCAAACATTAGGTCAAGGCCGATTTTGGTTGCCTGATATTGAGGAATTTGACCGAGTTTTCGTGTGTTGCATGAATTACTGGTGCATGGATAAAGTCATTTGATATGTTTTCTGCCGTGTGATAACGATTGATAATCATGATTTATATGGTTATGGATTTATAGACACTATTAAAGTTTAAAAAACGGCTCATGTTCAGCGCAGTTTGAGTTTAGCCATTTAGAAGTAACGTGGAAGAGACACGGTGTCTCTGACAGAGCATTAATAATTTATAAAAATCAGTATCGCTGAAATCTGAGCTCCTCTTTCGTTTGAGCCTAGTTTCAATATGTTATATCAAAAGTCTTTTTTTCTAGGGTTTGTAGAGTTGGATCTAAATTGACCGACTCCGACTTCGACTCCTCTGGTTTTAAATAACCGGTTCTGACTCCTCGACTCTGATTCCAATTCATACAAAATACAATAACAAAGTGCTTTCAAAAATGTCTGTTTATTGGGTATTTCAGAAAAGATTGCAAATTTATTAAAAAATATTTCATGGAATATGGCTAGGAAATTTATTGATTGATTTTTTGAAGATAATTTGGACATTTTTCAAAGACATCCTAGTTCATTGATTCAGATATTTTCTGTATGGAAATAAATCCAATAAACAAATTGAATGTCAATACAGTAAATCATGCTACATAATTTAGGAAATCATTAGATTGAATTTGAGTCCAAATGTTCTAAAATATAAATGCTTTTATAATTAAAACGTACGAATTTTTATAATGTAACCAAATTCAAAGTGATCCATGTTTACTGATGAAACAAATATTTGTATGTGGAAAATTCCAAGCCTAAATATACTAGTGTTTTAAACATTAATGCTAAACAAAATGGTTATAAAATTGATTGATCGCCAATAATCTTTGCAAATGCTCGAATCTTCAATGCAATCAGTGTAAATAGTTACTTTATTTGGCAAACCTCAGATATTTACCTATTTTGAAATAATGTAAAAAATCCTGTGTAACAAACAATGGCCCCCAATTGATTTAACTTACCACAGTTTTAAACGAAATGGTTTTATTTTCTAGCGATAGTAGTCATAACGTATAATAACATTGGTAATTTGATCTCTCAATCTATAAATTAATCATTCACCACTTTTAATGAAATCGCATAAAAACTGTGCTAAGGAAATGGATACATATTAAATCGAAATTCCTAACAGCTTCGAATGAAATTCAAGAACTCCATACAAAATTGTATTCGTACAGGCATTTGACGCAACTTATATCAAAATTGGTGATCTGAAGTTTATGAAACTCTTATAAGTATGTCATTTTTGATGAACATTAACCGTTGATTAGTTTGATTAACTTGTGTTTAGTTTGTATTTTGTGTGTGTGTGGTTTTTTTTTAATGATTGATTTTTGTAATAAATGTATAATTACACTACTGATATCAAGTTGAATAGGAATAAGTTCATGTTATAGAAATAATTCGTAAATCATATTTCAAACCTCCTTCTCCCTCTCCCCATGTATAAAACTGTAAATCTCCACTAACCTCGAGACGACCGCGAGTATTCGGTCCAATTTCTTTAACTCTAGATTTAAGACATTACAAATGTATAACGCAAATGATCACTTGGCTATGTGAAGTTTATTCAATTGATCCTTTACAAATAAATTAATTTACACAAAAATCGCCTGCCACAATTTTCAAATAAGTTGAGCATGTTCTATTTACAAAAAAATGGCCTGTTAAATAGATTAATTTAAAAAAGATATAAAACGCAGATTATGTGCTCAGATGCTAAACTTTTAATTAAATGGTCTTAAATTTCTATGCAACAAAATTGGCCAGATTTACAACATAAATTTGCCACAACTTCGAATAAAATTCTTCTATAAAAATTAATCACAACTTTCATAATTGATCTCATTTACAAATAAAAATGAGCAGAGAATTCAACAAATATTTCTGAAAATAATCACAATTTTTAACAAAAAATTGGAGCAAATTTTAACGAAAATTAACACAATGTAGATTCAGTTTGACACAATTTCTAAATAAAATCAATTTAAATGGCAAACAAATATACAGAGATTTTAGAAAAAAATATAAAAGAAGAAACATATTAAAATCTTTGAAAGCCCTAAGTTTGGATATGTAATATGGAGAGTTTTTTCTTGATCTAAATCAACAGTAAATCTGGTCTTAGGCGGTTCATGTTAGTTTAAATGATAGTCATTTAAATTCAATCAAATTGATCATGGGCCAAAAAAGGTGCTCATCAACCAACTTTTGGGATGGTCTAGTTTAAAATTATTTTTAATTAAAGTCGGAGTCGGTAGCCTTGCTTTTTCCATACATTTGTTGGGCTTAAAACATATTTTTTGGATGTGATTTTCACTGAAAATATGAAAAAAATCTCAAATTCCACGATTAATACATTTTAAGCTATGAATACCTTCAAAATAATTTGAGCATTATGAGCTTTTTAATTGTAAATTTAATGTCTTTCAATATTTACACTATTTCAACGATAATTGATAACTGTAGGCAGTATTTAAAAAATACTGCTTTTTTGAAAAATCATATTATTTTCGTTTATTATTTTTCCAACAAAAGCACATTGTCAGTAGTTCACTGACCTTCAATGTTATGCATATTTTTTATACATTTTGTTTACATATTTCTCATTTTATTTTCTAAAAAACACTTTTTTTCAGTGTATATTTTTTCTAGAAAGGCACAATACTGCTCCACAATTTGATACTATTTTGATTAAACAAATCGTTCTCGCGATAGGTTTTTATGAATAAATGGATATCATTTTTGCATAAGCCCTTTTAAAAAGTTGGTCACGCACAAAATATTTTTTAAATAAGGTTTTCTTTCAGAGACACTGTGTGGGAGTGGAAGCCTGCGGTAAAATGTTGTAACGGCAAACTTGCAATGCTCAGCCATTTATTAACAAATTTGAAATCTATTGAGACCATTTGAAACTTCATACTTTAAAGATTTATTCGGTATCAATAGATTTGATATCTATTTAAAAATTCCTAAGCAATGATTGTTCAAACATTCACAATATGCCGTTACACATTTTACCGGTGGCATCGTTTTCGGAGTGTTAATAGGTATAGAAAAATGTCTTACGAAGGGTGAGGGTTTTAAAATTGATTCAAAAGTGTGCTACGTTGTGTATACATGTATACTACCGTTATACGCATAACTGTCTTATGTTCTATGCAATCATTATGAACCGTGGGACTCTTATGCGTATAACGGCAGTATATTTATAACCCTAATAAATGTTAGCTTAAAAAATCCATTTTTTACAAATTTGTTCTATTTACCAACCATTACATCGTCTGCAAGGACAAATTCTAACATTCGCAGCGAGTTTCATGAACAGAGGATGATAGGAAATGGAACTAACATTCCTTGTAATAAATTTTTGGTTTGCGTGTAGTATGAGTTGGGCCGAATACTCGTGGCTTACCCAAGATTAACGTAGTTTATATTTAGGTCTGCAATATTCACACATATGTAGTTTCCCCACAGTATACAACTCGTTTTAGATTCAGCTATGTAAATTCACATAAACCTTAGCAAGAATGCACCTTAAATTTGCCTTTAATAACTAATAGCTTGCTGCAATTCTCAGTTGCAGTGCAATTTTTTCTCTGAACTTGCAACAACTGTTGTCTATCTATGCTTGGCGGATACGATCGACCTATAAACGACAATAGTCCAAATATACCTTAAACATTTCTATGATTTTCAAGTCCGAAAGTATTAAATCGATTAAATAAGAAAGTTAGAAAAATTACTAGTTCCAAGAAAGAGCGCAACAGATCTGAAAACTGTGAGTTTTTCTTGAGCTCTAATCAAAGAGTGGAGATTGTAATTGCGTATTGTAGAGTCTTTCTACAGGTTCATTTGGGAGCCATTTTTATGGCAAAGGAAAGTCTTCCATCCCGAAAATACAGCCAATAATAATTGCAATAAAGCTGTAAATAAAATATAGAGATTTCAGAAATTAAGCTACATATTCAATTCATTATAAGTATTGTAACAATGTTGTTCGATTTATCTAAATCAGCGTCTGTGTAATCGCTAATCTCACAATCGCATAAGTACACACAGAGCATGATTTGAAAACTGAAAATTTAAAAAGTAAAATTTTTGATTGAGATCCACTGGACATAGTATGCTCGGTTTCAACGGGTTCAGGAAAAAAAAATCATAGGACTTTTTGTTTTGATCCATTAGTTAATTAGATCTTTAGTTAATAATATTCATGAGCTCATTTATTCATATTCATAAAACCCACATCTGTCAGGCATGCGGTATTCGTAAGAGCAAAAATCCTCATCATTCGATAATATTCAATACAAAAGGATGCCCTCTGCAGTGATGATAGAGACCCAAATAGAAGCTTTATCCGGTTGCTTCTGATACCAGTGCACTGGTTCTGTTTTTGGTCGAACAAAGACTTCAAAAGAACGGTGCGCCATACTCTTTGCAATAGTGCTCCCCGCGCGATATGTCCTCAAATGTGAAAGTGCAAACATAAAAGTATTACTGGGGCGAACATAAACGAGAAGATAGAGTCAAAATACACTCTCTTTTTACTCCTAGTGGCCCTCAACCCATTCGATATTGAGTCGGTGAAATTATGCTCTATCTGCACATAAACTGTGTGTGTGATATCGGACGACGACATGACAGGCAAAAACCCCATGTTCGTTTATCCATTGGTTCAGTTGCTAGATCCCTTCCAGCATCTCGTTCGAATACTGCGTCTCAATTCGAAGAGGGAGCTCTGGAAAAATGGTTTCCACACAGTTTGTGCACTACCAATAAGCCGTCCCAAAGCTGAATAGATGGAACTCCGTGCCATCTATAGCTATGGACTCCCCTTCAAGGCTTGGCATTCAAAACGTGCGTCTCGTCTCAAACTAAGGGATGAGGATTGTAAGCAGAGGAAAAAATGGGAGCGTTCATTGAATGGTGTATAAATAAAAAGCGGAAAACCCCTCTTCTCCGTGTGGTGAAAATGTCTATCCGACTATGTGCTATCGGTCGTGGAAAACTGAAGGAAACCATAAAATAGAAACGTGGATGCACGGTGTAGGTGGAGGCACTCGGCTTTCAATGGAACGACCAAAGTTAGGGCAAGGGGATGTCGGAAGTGGCATCGGGCAAGTCAGACAAAAGAATATCAGATACTTGGGTGGGGGTGGACTAAAAGGAGCACTAATAGCTCATCTCCGTACAATCCTGTCCGCCTGCTGGGGGTGAATCACGAGAGCTACAGTGATCAACAAAATTCTAACAACACCTAATGGCAACATTTGTGGCGTTGATTGTGAGTCAACAAAATAGGAAATGGGTTCACGCGGATTGGATTTTTTCCTAATTCCCTGGGCATAGAATACCATTGAGCTTACCACATAATATATTAGTTTATGCATTGGTTGTCAGAGAAATCTGTGGCAATTCATAACTGCCACTATGTTGATATCCGGCATAACACACGATTAAAGTGTCAAAAATCCAAGAAAAAGAAGATGAGGTATTCAAAAGATCACTATGTTGTGAACAAATAAGAAGAAAAATGGTTTAACCTTTTGCGTACCTGAACTGTTTCCCCTAAAATATTAGATATTACTCTAATTCCGTCATTTTTTGGCCGGTTTTGATGAAACATGGTACAATCAATCGGGAATTGCTTTCATTCTATATTTTTGAAAGGTTGTGCGCATTTTTTTATTTTCACATTGGTTTGAAAATATCTTTGGGTCCAATTAATTATAAAAAAAAAACCCCGAATGAATCAACCTATGGTGAAATCTTACCCTTCTTACCAATAGAAATTCCGGCAATAATGCTCACATGATGTGAGGTGTGTGTCTCATGTGTTTTGAGATATCCCATGACATGATGGATTTTGACAATAATCAGAAACTGGCCACTTCCCCGGGAGTTCCCGGAACATTACCCGATGTGGTCAGCGTGGTCCTTGGTACTCCAAATTAATACCATTGAACTCGATTTTTAAATTTCCAATATCAGAGCTGGCCACTTCACCATCTCATAATAATATGGTAATCAATGTATAAGACTTTGAATCAAAGTGAAAGTGTATTTTTTTTCAATCCCTGTATTCCAGTAAAATACGACAAGCACAAGATACGGAAACCTCGCTACTCTAGCCGTTTTCCATAAGAGCCGATACACACCCATCCACATACAGCAACAGCAATGCGTAGCTATACCGTTTCGGCGTTGTAGCGAAAACGACTAGGGGGTGGCATCCATGTACAATGGATGGTGGCAATGGCATCCGGGACGCTAGTCGACATCAGGCTACAAATTATACCGAAATAAAATTGAAATAAAAATTCATTGCTACACTTTACGGCATGTCCCAGGGAAGCCATTATGTGGATCGACTCGCTCGCTCCAACTACGGAGGGTGGTAGAGAAAGCATCTCTCTTCTCGCATCCGTATGCGTTTGTGTGTCGTCAGTTTCTATGGAAGACAAGCTTCCTTGTCCTTGAGGCACAGCCCAGGGACTCGTTGCGAAGTTTAGTACTTTCGTCAAATTCGAAAACAAGCGAGGAAAAAACTTGTTCAACTTTAATGGAGTGGTATGTTCTGGTAGAATGTTGTGGGAGGTTGATGGATCACGACCATTCCCCATACAAGTCCAAATTTAAACTGCCCGCTATCGTAGCAACAATAAAATGACTCCCCGTGGCCGGTTTCAGAAAGAAAAAAAAAGTTTACTAGCCAAACAATTATCATAAATTCATTTTCGTTAAATGAAAACACTTTTCGACATTTCCGATTGTTTGCAGGGCAAAACCATCATCTATTTTATCAGATTACTAGCGTATTAAACTGAACGTTCAGGAAGGGAGAAAGACTTTCACACAAGCTTCCAGGATGCATCCCAGTAGTAGTCGGATAAAAGTTAAGATGTCCCTCTATTAGATTATTTAATTATCTTCTGCTAAGTTTGCTCTAGTT
This sequence comes from Ochlerotatus camptorhynchus, assembly GCF_037179485.1. Taxonomy (NCBI): domain Eukaryota; kingdom Metazoa; phylum Arthropoda; class Insecta; order Diptera; family Culicidae; genus Ochlerotatus; species Ochlerotatus camptorhynchus. The sequence continues at coordinate 2,759,006 of NW_027040701.1, forward strand.
TGAACCTTACTCCTTCGTGGAGTACATAAAGGGCCCTAGCTGCGTGTGTATAGATTGAAGTCACGTGGGGTGAAATCGTTACCGATTTCGGTGTATGGTAGAAGTTTTTCATGACTCTCACTCTACTCCTCGTGTTCGACCTCTGAACTGGATGGAGTCGCCAGAAGTGCAATATGCTTTAACGAATATAAATGGAACAGTTTAGTCGAGCGGATGAAAATAAACGAGGAGACAGACGTGCTGAATAATTGATTTTTATCGCCGACATGGTGTGAACGTGATACCGGATTTATATTTACTGGTTGTAAAAGGTTTTAACAGGGCAGTCTATTTATTGCAGCCATTTAAATGTGCAATGGAGAATAAATAACAGAAAAATGCAATGGTAAAACGTTTTAAAAACTTCAATGAGAGAAAACTACACCGTTTGAAAAATTCATATACATTTTTGGCGCACACGTAATTAACACGATATTTCATGTAAATTTAAGCGCTTAAACCAGCAATGATGTATACAAACTTGTAAAGAATTTCGCTGTTTACGTCAAAAGCTCTAGTGGAGATTTTACGTGATGGTTATAATTTAGATTTTTTTTCTATGTATGGTTCAAAGAAAATTGATTCACTAAAATTCGAACGATTCGATATTCCAACCAATAAAATCGTCTTAAAAATGTGTAAATTTGTCACTCAACGACTGTGGTTACTTTTATGCAAATAACTGTAGTCACAATGTGCTGTTTTGTTAGGAGATTTAAACTAATGCGACCATTGATTAGAGTAAGCGTTTTAATTATGGCACTAGTTCACTAGACCATAAAGCCCAACTCAAATTTGAAATAAATTTTCATAGTTTTATTTGTGTGGATATATGACAAAATGTAGTTTCTAATCAAAAAGAATGAATAAAATCGAAAATAAAGATAGGGCCAACTAAAGGACCACTAGGGTCCAATTTGAAAATCCAAAATGACGACTTCTGTTTAACATATAAACAATAGAAGCCTTATAATATGGGATTTTTTAACGGGAGCTATAGTTGTAAAATGGTATCAAACATTATTTTCGTTCTATACTCATCATTCCCATATTATAGGAAAATAATAAGTACAGAAAATGTATATTCAAACTAGCGCCACGTAGTAAAAAATTTCTTTTTTCGGTGAGAATTATGTGAGTGATATGTGATATGTGACGAGCATATTAATGCATCACATTTTTCCAAGCTGGAGGTATTCAACTAGTGTTTACATAAATCTAGACGAACATTTTAAAAGATCCTATGTGCTTTGATCGATTCTCTTGATTGATTATTTCTTTCGTTAATAGCTCAGCTGCAAAAACATTCCCAGTTATGCACAGCAAAAAAATAATTTTGATATCACATCAAAGTGGATGCACTACAATCATATCGAAAATTTCATGTAATTTTTATGACCACATAAATAAACAAATGCAGTAAAAGCAGCGTAATGTCAGTTCATGCATTGTATTAATGATAATTTTTTCCTTTTTAGCAAGTAATATTACACCATATTTTCGACATGATTGTAGTCCATCCACTTTGACGTGATATCAAAATTATTTTTTTGCTGTGTGTATGACGGTCTGGATGCTAGATGAGAACTTCCTTCATTAACCTATGTGGCAAAAATAGCGTGACATCTGTTTGTATAGCCGTGGTTATCAAAAGAGAAAGTCGATAAAGGGAATCGATCATAGCAGATAGGACTATTTGAAATGTTCATCTAGAAATATATTATTTTGCAAGCGTAATTTTCTAATTATGAAAATTTAGCAACCATCTTTTAGTATTTCTGGTATGATTAAGATCAACAAAAATGGGATGGATTAATTTTCAGAAGGTTTTAGATACCTAAGTAATGAAAATAAAATATCATACAAGTTTACTAATAGTTCTAAAGCGAACAATTTTCTGAAAAAAAACACGGTTGGTAAAATGAACCCTCATATTTCTTTGGCTTTTCTCGAACAAACAATTGCCGTATCCAATTCAATCCGAGCGAAACCAACCTGCTGCTGCTGTCAAGCAGTTCCATGTCAAATGACAAATCGATCTGACACGACCTTCTCCGATTTAAATAAAACTATGTATCATTGTTTTTTATGGTCAATTATTCACATTAGAGCTGAAATTCGGCATATTTGATATTTTTCAACGAATCATAACTCCAAAACGTCACTTCCAATCAAAATGCCGTCTGAGTCAAAGTTGTAGGAATAAATATTACTTTACAGAATTACAAGATTGATAAAAATAAGCGATTGTTCTGGGTAAAAAAGCAAAAGTGTTTATAGCTTAAATAAGAAAAAAAAAATACCCGCTTCAATATTTTTTTTAATATCTTTCATTCAGTCGTTTCATAGCAAAAAGTTCATCTCTTAAAATTAATAACTTTGAATCACTGGGCCGATTCCAAAGATCAAAATATCTAATGAAAAGTAATTAAAATATACTTTTTGATAATATATAAAAAATCTTTAAAAAATGGGATTTTTTGTATTCAAAAACATTAATTGTATGTGGGTTATTAATGGTTTTCATGGTTTGCAGACAGAGGGTGCAGTATGTTTTTGTATTTTTCCTTGAAAATTTAGGCTTTTTTACACGACATAAAAAAAAATCAGCGATGTATTTTTTTTTTTCATTTTGAGTAATATTTTTTTGAATTTATCAAGTTTTGGGTTTTTGCTGAATAGTCTTATGCGACTAGACTACTATGCGTCTCCATTGATTTATAGCGTCTATTACATGGTCACGATACATGGTAGTCTAGTCGCATAGGATTATTGAGTGAAATCCCAAAACTCTATAACGAAAAAAAAAAACACATCGCTGATTTTTTTTATTTGTTGAGAAGAAAAGGCTAAATTTTTAAGGAAAGGAAAAATACAAAAACATATTGCGCCCTCTGTTTACGAACCATGAAAACCATAAACAAAAAATAGTATGAATGTTTTTCAATACAAAATCTCAATTTTTTTGAATCATTATATATTTTCTTTAGGCTTATAAAAAATGCTGTTTTCTGTGAAATTTTCAAGTAGGACACCTGAAATTTAATAAATGTCATAAAACAACAACTTTTGGATATATTTTTAAAAATTTTGTTTAAAAATTTTTTTAGAAAAAAAAAATAGCACAGGAATCAGTTTTTTAAGTTTGTTGTATGTGCAAAGATTTTCAAAAAATATAAATAAATAAAATTCAAACATTTATCAGAAAAATGTTTTTCTATGGATTTTGTTAAGTTTTAAGTCCAACTTAAAATTTTCCAGAATATAGCATTTTATATTAGGATTTTGATAAAACATATTCAAACAATATTGAGAATTATATTTGATATGTTTAATTTTATTTATTTTTTAGCCAAATTACTTTATTTATTTTTCTTAGACGTCATTTTGATTGGAAGTGACGTTTTGAGTTATGATTTGTTGAAAAATGTTGAATATGCCAGTTTGAAGATTTTTTTTTGCGAGATTCATTCAAATGTGAATGATTGACCATAACAAACAATTATGCAAAGTTTCATGCAAAACGGAGAAGGTCAAATCTAGCATTAATTTTGTTTTTGTTTTTTTGCCTGGAAATGCTCTGTTGCGGATGCTGCCAGGGGATAAATATGTTTGTTTTTAGCATAGAAATGACTTTGCTGCTTTTGGTTGTTCTCCGTTTCCGATCATCAACATCATCATCGCAACAGATTGCCTCTCTTGAAGGGGTGCGACAGCCAGCCAGAGTATTTACCGATGCCCTAACAATACCCTCCACCACGTACGTCCGCCTGTTAATCCGACCGTCGCCTTCGTTTTTACCGAGGGTGCAGACTTTTGAGGGTTTTCATGGACGCGACGGGAAAAACAATTCACCGAAAGAAGGGGATGCTTGACGTATTGTTTGAGCGACAAACTTGATCTGGAGTAGATTTAGTATGGTTTCCTCGCAGAGTCTGTTTCGAGCACAGAATTTGGGCTGCACAGGGGAAAATGATGGGATGATAATTAAATTAATAATATGGATTTCAAGTGCAGAAACCAGAGCCTAGCAATCAAAGTTTTATTGATATTTATGGGATTTTTTTTTATTCATTGGAACAATTAAGAAAAGTGGGTTTGTTTTAGAATAAACAGCTTGTCAAGTTAAGAAACTATGTATTGAATGCTGGATTCGTTAATCAGTTATCTTTTGATGAAATCAAATGACAATTGATGATTAAAATGAACACTTCCGTTAAAATTACTACCCAAATCCTCTTTACGCGATTGTACATATCACTTCTACTAGATCCGTCCCCAGGAGCAAAATCCATTTCATTTCATGCAGCCATTATAAACGAAAAGACCAGATTCACCTTTCCGGGTCGTACTTCTTTTCATTTATATAATTTAACTTCCCTCTAATGGAGGTTAACGCCAGGTTTCTGGTCAGGACAAGAGACAGGTCCACCACCCGGCAGTACCAAAACCAACCGGTGTATTACGTGACGACTTGTACTCGGGAGACGACACAAGTTTTATCCAACCTCAGTCGTAAAAAAGCACGATGACATAACGGTCACCCATTCCACTTGTGCAGAAAGGACAAAAGTGCCGGGAAAGAAGGATGAACTGGTGGCTCTGGTAGGTGCTACTTTTGTTGTTGTTGTTGTTGCTATTGGAGAGTTCAAAAAGTTCCTTGCCATTCTATCCGCTATATGGAATGATACAATGGCAGGCAAAAGGTGAAAGCAAATCTGGACCAACAATAGAAAAGGGCCCATCAGGATTTGCAAATAAAAGGTAGGCCTCCCACGAAAACCAACAGCATCTTCGGGTAGGGGAAACTGTTGTTTACGAATGCTGATTGGCCCTTTTCTTTTGTTGCTCCAGAAATCTAAGATTAGAATGGGGAAACGCAATGAGAAATAGGGCTGGGGGAAGTGTTTCATCTTGAGCTGTTCCGTTCATTCCGTAAACTCGACGTAGAGAATGGTATTAAGGTCTCAACAAAAGATCCTGAAGCTGCTGATGCTTTTAAGGTGAGGATTTACGCTTGCTCATTTATGGATGAAAGCACAAGCAGAAAGTCTGAGAGTGCTCCAATGGCACCCTAGAACAGATGGGATCAACGGATGGTGTTAAGAGAATCCGTACCCTTCTTGTCTGTTTTCCGACGGCCCAGCAATGACTGACTGAGTAAGTGATTGTCGGTGGAAAAGTTGAAACAAACTGAAAGCACTCGAAAAGCAGAACGGTAGCGGGAGAAAAGTTGAGTCATTTAATATTTATACACACAATTGTGTTGAATATTTTATAAGATATTAACGAGTGCGCTTGGAATACACACATACCGAGCACGGTCGGCAGCCAAGGATCTAACACCAGGTTCAAAGGAAGGTGAGGCGCCGTTTTTGCGGTGTGATTTTACGAACTAAAAGCACGTAATGAGGGGACCGGATTCGGGCAATGGACCGGTATGACGTTTACCATCAGATTTAATTAGTTAATTTGAGCATGATGGAGGGCCGTTCCAGACTTTTCGCTGAGATTTTAACGATGGTTAAAGTTGGGACAGGATAGGGTTTAAGAACGTGAATCCTGATGAATGTGGGCGTCATAATGGAATACCTGTATAAAGAGAGAGAGAGAAGGATTAGTAATTTCCATTTAATTCCACTACCTTATTTGTTTATCCTTGACAGATACGCGTATTTCGTCTATAATGTGCAGACTTCTTCAGTGTCTTTTTGTTTTTTTTCCTTGAATTGTTTTCCGTGCTACCGACGCCAGGGAGGCAGCTCCCACACCTGGACCCTACCTATCCACCCAACAACTCATGAACCGGGGACCAACGGCTTTACTTCCCTTCCGAACGAAGGCGTGATCAGAGATGTTATGCCTCAGAACATCCCGGCGGCGCCGACTGGGATTGAACCCAAGCCTGCTGGGGTCAGAGGCAATCACGCTTATCACTACACCCCCGGCGCCGCTGCTTCAGTGTCTTGTACGAATACTGTACTAATAGTCGAGTATTAGTAGAAGACACTGAAGAAGTCTGCACATTTAAGACGAAATACGCGTATCTATCAAGGTTAAGCAAATAAGGTAGTGGAATTAAATGGAAATTACTAATCCTTCTCTCTCTTTATATTTAAGAACGTGTTGTGCAGCTGCTGTGCAGTTTAAATTTTAGCGAATGGAATATATTTACCATTCTTACATACAGCAACAAATAAATTTTAATATTACATCCAAGAGGATGCACTTCAATCATATCGAAATTCTCATGTAAATATTGTACAATTGTAGTAAGATCAGCGTAATGTCAGTTCGTGCACTGTTTTAATGATAATTTTGTCCTTCTTGGCAAGTAATATTACATCATATTTTTGACACGATTGAAGTGCATCCACTTTAATATGATATCAAAATTATTTTTTTGCTGTGCAGAAGAGTTATAATATCGCTAATTGGTGGCTTGTGTGTTACGAAATAATATATAAGCTCAGTCGGTAGAGGCGCAGTTACAAAGCAAGACCATGCTTGAGGTGACTGGGTTTGATTCACGGTTCGGTATAGACATTTTTCGGATTCCAGAATTTCTCGACTTCCCTGGGCATAGAGTATGATTGTAGGGTATACGTCCCTAACCTCGGTCTAATATGCAGCCATCGATTACGTTTTTAATCATAACTCATCAATGAATTTACCTGCAAACGATATTCTACTGCTAAATGGTATGCTTAGATATGCTTATCATGTCGTTTGCTATCAGAAACCACGAAAAGTTGAAAAACTTACTTTTTTTAAGACAATAACTCACGAGGGAAATGTATGTAATATGGGTCTATTGTCCCCAAATTGGGTCTATTTATGGATGCAACTTCGTCCTATCTTGTTTGATCCTCAAAAAAACGCTCTTGGTAACGTTTTCTGATGTATTTTTTTTTTATCACTATCACTGTTAACTTAATGCTCTTCATTCCTCAAAACATTTCTTAGAGAAAATTTTACGAAAACTACATTAAATCACTCAATTTAAAAATTAAAAATTAAAAATTTCGCTTATCGTCTTTTGACCGCAGAATATCTAAATCAGAACATTGTGATGTTCATTATACAGGTTTGGCAGAAAAAATCTCCCTTCCTGTTCGTTCCTTATCATCCAAATGCAAAACAACATTGTTGACGTTACTCTTATTGCTATATGCTGTCAAATGAATTTCATGGGCCATAGTTAGGAACATAGAAAAGAAATGTGTCCCTAAAGTTGGGTCCATGTTTTACTTGTGAAAACGTTGTTAAACAATTAAAATAAACATAAAATATTCAAACAGCAACTGTAAGTTTTACGTCTAGTGTGTATTATCAGGTAATTCCAATCAATAAATGCCATAATCAGGCCATTTGATGATCGTCAGTCAACCTTCCCATCTTAACCTTATAAGTCATGGCGGCTAAAAACTCCGAACATTGTGATATTCTCAACCAGTTTTATTACTTACGAGAGCTGAAAATGTATTGAAATGTTGTGATATAAATTGATTTGTGTGTGGTACACATTTATCAACCATCAGTGATCAATATTTTCCTTATTTTTTGTGTAATATTCCTTAATTAATTATTTATTTGCGTGATAGGCCGAATGAAAGGACTAGACCCACATTACATACCGTAACCCTACTTGCCACACAATTATACTAATGCAAAAATTGTACAGGCATCGAAAGCTTTCAGTTAATAACTGTGGAATTGCATCTAGAACACTAAGTTGAGAGCACACAATAAGCTTATATGCGATATGTAATAAGCTTGAAATGCGAAGAAGAAGAAAAAGAAGAAGAAGAAGAAGCAACCATTCTTGTGCGCACGGGGCAATAATGTTTACCTTATTTGACAAATATCAGGTAATCGTGATAGCAAGAGGTCTTTTTTCTTTATACGTTTTGTTTTCAATAACCATGATTACCCGTGAACTGTCAACAAATGTCAATATTATTGTCTCGTGCTCCGCAGAATGCTACCAATTTATACAAAATTCGGTGCCAAATGAATGTTACAACTCACTCACTGAACGCTATTTAAAATTGTTGCGGTTGGTCCACAGGTTCCGGAAAACTGGCAGGAACAGCTTAACTAATCTTCCAGAAAAAGCAAAAATGTACAAATTTTTATTACATATCTCACAATTTCTCCACCAACGGGTAAACAATACTCTAGACCTGAGTGGTGCGGAGTAGATTCACTTTTACAGTTATTTTGCTTGAAATATAATATCATATTGCCTTTGTTAACATCCTCTTAACACCGCTCACAAAATAACGCTTTTTCCCAGAGTAAAAAAGAGAACTCGTTCGTGACTTTCTCATTATTTGTTTACAATTGCATGATTGAGCCAATATTTTGTAAAGTTCAGAAAAAGCTTTGAAACGGTTCATGTAAAAAAACTGATCAATATTTAGTCAAACGACAGTAAGTTTTCTTTGTTGAAGATGTTTACAATCATTAGTGATTATTTCAATGAATTAATCGTACTTTTTCATTGGTACGAATAAATTTGGCCAGCCTTAAGATACGCTTATTTTAATACTTTACAATTTAATTCAAGGATTTTGAGTGTTGATCCTAACATTTTATTTTTCGTGCAAATCTGTTTAGGGTACGTAAAGCCTTGGCGTCGGATTTTTTTAAAAGCACCAGTTGGATTTTTTTCACAATCATTAGCGTCGGTCAAGTTTGTATGGCGGCAGTGCGCAAAACAGTCAGGTTCAATGAGTCATTTTCATATGAATATGAACAGCCATCTGCCTCATCATACACTGCTTCGTGAGAGTCTGAATGATTGGAATGTAAAAGAGTCACTGACAGCAGAGCACTCAGTCAGTAGCTCAGTCAGCACGTTTATTCTTCCGTGATGGTTCCCAATTCTTGTTTTGAATGACGTAGTGTACATTTTCTATGGAAAAATGCCTCAATTACATGCTGCACACTAATCCAGTCAGTAAGGTTTTACTGGGTTTTTGAATTGTGGAATAGTTCGGTAAAAGAAAGGTTGCAAAGACTCATTTCAGCTAAAATAATGTTTTTCGGAATAATAAAACCAAAAGATGGTATGATGGCATGTTTTACTTGTAACTTACAAGAAGAGGTTACAAAGTATGCGTTGGAAACATACAACCTGTAAATTTTGCTTTCTATGAGTCACAATCAGCGATTTGCTGATCGCTGAGTGAGTGAGTGAGTGAGTGAGTGAGTGAGTGAGTTTGTGAAAAATCGCTGATTGTGACTCTCATGAAGTGAAATAAACAGGTTTAATATGTCAAACACATTCTTTGCAATCTCTTCTTGTATCCTACCAATTCAAAATTTGATCATGGCATCTAATTATTTCATAATTTAGAAAAACATTGTTTTAGCTGAAATGAGTCTTTGCAACCTTGGGTAAAAGTTTAAAAATATGTGGAAAATGCAATAATGATTAAATTTATTCCAAACTTGTGCATACTTAGTTCTGTTAACCCCATTTAATGGTAGAAAATAAAAATCAATTTAATCCATTCCTTACGGATAAGGGTCATTTGAATTTTTACCGACTTTTTCAGCAATTCAAAAACCCGGTAAAAAATACTAACTTCTGTAAAATAATCTAAGTGTGTGTGTGAGCGAAGGCAAGCGGTGTGAGTGCCCTGTTCGTGAGTGACTGATTGTTTTTGTTGGCTCTTTCATTGCCTCGCCTTTTACCGTTTGGTACATACGGTCTGGATAGAGCAATGAATTCACTAGAGCAGTGCTTTCACACTAAGCAGTCAATAATGTTACACTCTGTATGGCAGACCACAACCCCCTGCTCCACACTGCTTCTTTGACCTGAATTAAGGTACCTAACAAATGATGTGCCAAATTTGATTGAATTTGGTGACGATCTGGATTTTCTGGCGAACTTTAAAGTTTGTATGGGAAAATGTTTGGGAAACGGACAACAAGTATTAAATTGCTTGTCAAAAATTCAATGTCCAAGTGTTGTGTTTAAAATAAGTTAAACACTACCGACATCTACTCATCCGTTCGCGTCATACCATGAGCAAGGACACGAACCCACGTATAATTTATATTGCCTTGGTTTGCGTCTCACCTCGTTTTACGGAGCTGATCGCCCGTTTGAAAGTTCGAATCGCTCGTTTGACAATTCGAATTGTGGACAAACGAAATGGCATGTCGGTTTGTCGGTGCTACTACTGCATCTACCCTTAACTTAAAATAGCTACTGTAACTACTCATAGATGTCACCACTTGTCCCCGTATCTTTGTCATAGCTTATTATGTACTGTTCTTGTTATGTTACAATAAATAAACGTCTGTAGTACTTTTACCTCCGCCATGGCAGGACGGTCAGTGAATCGATATTATTATCTATATTACACAACGTACAAATTAGGTCCTATCCGTGCGCGATCAATGATCGATACCTTCATAACACATTCTTAATTTTAAACTCAACGACAAAAACCAGCAGACTCAGTGTATAAAAAACAGTACAGTTTTTATGACTCAGCTGATTTTTCAATTGCTATAAAACATACTTTGGCGAAACATGTCATGGGAGCTTGAGCCCTCCTGGCTCAGAGTTTTTGGCGGGAATCAACTGAGATCGAGCAAAACAGTTTTAAACTTGGGAAAATTTTCAAGCAGGTTTACATTGACTTGCAAAATTAAATCGAACGATTCCGCAGCACCCAGGTACACACTTAGATTTTTCTTCCGAGATCGGCTGTGCAAATCTCGGCAAAAAAAGTTTTACTGTGATATCAGCATTTGTTTGCAGAGATTCAGCTAAGCATTATCTGAGACTCAGCAATCAAATGTCACTTTTGCTGAGATCTCAGTGAAACTTATTTTGCCGAGAATTGCACAGCCGAGCTCGGTAGAAAAAACTAAGTGTGTATAATACACCTAACGCTCTAGTCCAACGAAACGATGCTTACGAAAACAAGGTGTCTGAGAGCATATTATGACTCATCATGCATTCATTCATACGAAATCTTGTAAAATGGATTTTTTGTCGTTTGCATCGATTTTCATAAGAATATTATGCATCGAGTTTCCTGAGTTTTGAATCGAGGCAGATACATGTAGTACCTTTCAAACATCATGTCCCTGTTAGCCCTTGAATCTATTGATTCGATACAGCTGACTCCTTTTCTTAAAATGTCATCTCAATTAACCACTTTTCCATCTAACACTGTGTCAATGTAATCCACCCCTGGTCCCTGTGTAATTGACCTTAATTTATTTATTTTTCCTCCTACTGTCACTTCCTTCCTCGAGTTCAACTTGATCTGGTTGCCAGTTGGTAATGATCCTTGAAAATGCTGGGTGCTGAAAAATACATATAAATGTCAATAAGGTATTTACGGGAATTACCATCGCATTTTATCCATTTTTGTCACCCTCCCGGCATAGTGTAGCCAGCAGACGATAACAATAATCCCTTCGAGGTGGCTAGCCGACAGTGCTAAATTGTTGAGGCAACAAACAGCAGAGGGAGAAAGTGTGGTAAAGGATATCAATCCATTACAGTGCACTTAACCGACGCAGAAGTATTTAATGCGTTTAATGCGAAGCTCATAACAAAAGGCCAAGATTTTCATCGTTTCTCCTCCGGCTATCAGTTATGGCTCAATATGGTAGCAGTTTCCACCCAGAACGGGTGACATTTGAACAGATGGCACAGAGCGTTTCATTGCTACAAGCGGAACAAGAGTGATGATAGATGTGTCTTTGTACTATTGAAGAATTGAGCTAATGAATTGCATTGAGAACTTTCAGGTTCAGCAAGCTTGAAGATTGGAGATTGTGAACTGAGACGCACACAAATGGAAACATATCCCCAACCTATTGTTGGGGACGTAATTCCCCCCATATAAGGTACGAAACATAATCTACTTCTTTATTTGTCTCCGTCAGTCTATTCACTGTTTTCTGGGAAGACATGGTTAGACTATTATCGTTATTATTATTTCTACTTAATTTATTCACTCGACACATCCCTCCGAGGAGCACTGTCTGAGCATTATCCCGCAATCATAAGAACATTCTTTTTTCCGTAGAAACCGGCTTCAGTAACCCTCACCCCCCACGTCTGAAATGTAGCCAAAGACTTAGGAAGGATTGGTTGCCATGAGAATCCTGCAGGCAGTGGCAAAATGTTGCCATACACAAATACGAACAGAGGACGACACTCATCGTTTGCATTGAGACAAAACTGCGATAAACATTTATCACCACAACCAGACCCGGTTCCCCATGTTCGTTGTTCGCAATGCTACATTTGCTAGTCCTGTGACCAGCACCGCTGTAACGTTGTGCCTCAACACGTTGGATTTACTATTAGCCAAAAAGAGAGATAGAGGGGCCCACACACAAAGAGGAACAACACGATGGGTTTCAAGTCGGCTTTCAAGTGATTATCACCCATTTACAACATTTGTCACCATGAGGATAAATCTATCGCTTTTCGGTCCTTTTCCGATTTTCCTCTATCCTGTTTACATGTGGGTGAATTGTAACAGACGGAAGGATTTTGCGTAATGTGATGCAAGTAAAGTGTGTGTAATGGGCCATGAATATCAATGTGGATTAAGTGATTGTTATTAGGTGGAGCAGTTTCAAACACAACAACAAAAATGTTAATTGTAAGAAGTTTTGGGGAAAGGATAATACTGGTTTTAGCTATTCGTAATTAAATAAATCAAGGTGTAGATTTCAATGTACCGACTAATAATTAAATACAGAAATTTTTGACATCATATTGTTAAATATACTTTGACGAGTAGCTGGCGAAAATTTTTTCAAAATTGATCATCGCGTTTCAAAGTTATAGAACCAACTAAAATTTTAAGTTTTATGAAGTACAACAAGGGTACTATGAAACAACATTCAACATTCCTTTATTATATCCACCAATCCTCATTAAGACTAGAATTTGTCCCAAGCTGGCCCAACCTGGTTTGATATATATTTGAGACACTTCAAGATTAATTTGCTAAAAGAAGGTTATATGACGAAAGTATTGAGAACCATTTCAAAACCCTATTTAACCTATAACTAAAATAATTTGACATAAATAAAAACTATTTTCGTTAGATTTGCCTTAGCTGCTTGCTTGACGTACACACTTAGAAATAACTAACTTTACACGTGACGCAATTCATCTTTGACATAAAGGATCAGAAGTAAACAAATATTTCATGTAAAATTAGGTGCTCCGAGACTGAAAAGTTTGTTACTCGAGAAAAAGTACGATTGATTGAGTTAAATGGCGCGTCTGTTATGATTCAATTTTATGTCAAAATTGACGCTCGTATATGTCAGTCTAAGAGCACCTACATTTACATGATTTTTTTCAAAGTGTGTACTAAACAAAGCTTCAGTCAAGATGAAGGATTCATAAATATTTACAAATTTATTTCAACAAAAAACTGATTGTGAATGAAACTATTAAATTTCCTCTTAAATGTTCCCATTATTATAGTAAATTTCCAAAGCAGTTCTCATATTGTGTCCTAGCTTTAGTAGCCAGATACTTAAAAATATCGAAAAAAGGTCTGCTCTGAAAACGTTAATTTTACTATTTAGAAATTATGCCTTTGACCAGGCATGAAAAATCATTTACATTCATTTCATGCAATCATTTACATTCATTTGCCTCTAACTTTTTTCATCAACAGCCTTCCGCAAAATGATGTATGGAGCTTTAGTAGGTTTTGTTATTAGCTACACTTTTGGCCCGTAACTCAAATCTGTACCTCTTATGCATCACGAATTAGAGCGAGCAGAACTTGTTACTGTTTTTCAGTGAATGTAAAATGTAAAAACAGTAGTGGCTTCCGTTCGCTCTGATTTGTCATACATAAGAGATACGGATTTGAATTGAAAACAAAAGTTGTAGTTAATAACAAAACCTACAAAAGCTCTATATATCATTTTGCGGAATTCTGTTGATAAAAAACAATAGGGGCAAATGAATGTAAATGAATGCACGAAATGAATGCAAATGATTTTCCATGCCTGCCTTTGACACCCATTTACTGTTTTCGGCAATCAAAAACAATTATCAAAAAACTTCGCTCAATGTATTTAAACGATCCCTTAGTCTTTCAGCTTTAATAAAATTATATTTTTAAGACTGAGTTATGCCGATCTAGTCTCGAATAACCCTAAAGTGCTAAAGCGACTTTAATTAAAAAATAAAATAATATAATAATGCAATGTGGCCGAGGCATAAAATAGCTATTAAAAAAATTGACACTCCTTACTGAAAACTGTCACTATTCGCCACTGTTTTGAATATCTTAATGGCCTACTTTTCACAACTAAAATAACGAATTAGGGAAAATGCTAATTAGATTTAGTGAAACTAAATAAACACAGATTGTTTTCTATTCATTATTTTGAGCATTTCGAGACTCATTGGACTCACAATGACCTGTCAAATGCTAAGAAAATAAACAAATCATACCCAAGCATCTATCGTGTGCAGCTGGATGCTATTTTTTCCAGCCGATTTTAAGGTTTTGACAGCACTAAAACATTGGAATCCTGTTGTTTTGCACACATATTGCCATCTTAACCTTTTATCGTCATCCTTGTGCGATTATAGATAATGTTGATCAATAATATGTTGTTAATTGTGATTTTGAAAGTATATGCTCTGTTGAGCATGCTTGGCATACACAGTTTTGCTCACGAACTGCTCATTTGCTAATAACTTTGCACAGAGTTGACGAAAAATAGTTCTGTTTGAAGCAGTCGATAGAATAGAGTCAAAGTTTTTTATAAGTATGCAAAAAAAATGAGATTTTATTTCTAGTAATAAACTATATTTGATTTTGCGTTGCAAAAATGAAGTGAGAAATCTCGCAGTACATCTCGGACTTTAAGTGTAAACATTCATTGGTGTTGATTCAAATGATAAGATTTACCTACTTTTTGCATGTCTACACTAAACTATGATCCTAATCTATCAATTACTTTGAAGAAAACTAAAGTTCAACAAGTGAGTGAAAAGTTATTAAGAAATGAGCAGTTGGTGTGTACAACTGTGCATGCCAAGCATGCTGTTGAGGTAAGACCGTCACTCGTTGAGTGGAGTAAGACCGTCACCCTATTTGGAGTGCTGGGTATAAGGTTGGGTCACAAATATTCACTCTTCATGGTACTTTCGATTTGTGTTGAGCCCCCCATCAGCTGTGCAAAGTTTGAAGAAATTTGGTTGCTATCTGATATTGCACCAGGATTTTAAAGATAGTCTGTGAACATAAAGAGGAACGGAATGAAAATATTAATTTGCTTGTCACTCATTCACACTTTTCTCAACATCGGATATGTTTGAGATTTATATCTGGCAACTCATGCAGAATAAATGTTTTGAACACTGCCAATCGATTTGACTACTGTGCAAAAAATTAACAAACTAATTAAGTTCAATAAATATGAATCAAGTTCTATGCACATACCTACAGGCATAATTTATAAGGTTAGCGAGCCAAAGACGGAGGAGCACCCACAAGGTGGGAAATCTTTCAACAGGCCTGATAGGACTAGAAACACTTATAATAATTTTAAAAATTTCAAATGAACTAAGTTTAAAAGACACATCTGTGTCACTTGATAATTCAAACATGTAAACCACACAACTTCAAGAAATAAAAATCATTTAATGTTAAAAAGAACGGAAGAGCATTGATGAATTCTAAATTCCTAATAGCTACCAGATTGAAGTGTAATGTTTCTAATGAATGCTTTCTTAATCATCATAAATATCCTCATTATTCACTAAGCCACGCAAACATATTATGTAATAAAAAATTAGAAAGAAAAAAAGCTCGTTTGGTAAAGAGTTCCGGTGTTACTCCATAAGAGTTATACGTGCGTCAATTTTTGTCACTTTCTTGTAATGAACAGTAATTAACAACATAACCTATTTAAACCTTGCTACCACACAATTTCTATTCAAAAATGCCTATACATGGGCTCTGCATTGGAAAGATAACCAAATTAGCTCTCTATTATTTTAAAACAGTCTTAATGCTTAAGGGACCGGGCTCACGCCCAATTCCCATACTACTTTTCATCACCCAGTGCCGATAGGTTCTACTTTTCGACACTCTTTTGAGTGAATTTTTTTTTTGCATACGAGCCTCGTTGGATAAACTACGACTCGTGCTGAAAAAATCTTCTTTTTGCAACATGCATAAATAGCTATTTCGACACTGCTTTGAATAACATAATGGCTTACTTTTCCGAACTAAAATAACAATGTCGAAAGTATTACTTTTCAGCACCTAGAAACGCAGAATGAAGATATGGACTTGCATTGTTCAAAATTGTGCTGGGGGTAACATGGTTTGATTACTTGCAATGACTTGGAGTCTGTTCATAATACAGGGGATACAAATTAATCCACCCATCAGGGTTAAGACCATACTACAATTATATTGGAATTCTGTGACGAAGAACCGTATAAATTCTTTGGAAAATGTCATCATTTCAATCACATTAAATCACAGTAAACATAAATATTGCCGTGAGAAGCATTCCTGTCGGTAAAATTTAAAAATGAAAAGTTGGGGAAATGGATGTAATGTCGGCCTGAATGTCCCTAATTTGGGCCCATACATAAATTCAGCAATCGACTAAATTTTCAATAGCGACCAAAAATATCCATTAGTATCGTCCCAATGACGAGTTCATCTAGATAAAATTGATAAATAGCAGATTTTTAGCGATGGGTCCAATATTAGATCTACAGGCCAACATTAGAGCCATTTCCCCTATTTAGAATATTAGATTTTATTCTTTATAATAACAATAACAATGTCGAAAGTACTACTTTCAGCATCTAGAAACGCAGAATTATTATGATATTGACTTGCATTGTGCAAAATTGTACTGGAGTGTTACATGGTTTGATTAAAATTGATAAATAGCAGATTTTTAGCGATGGGCCCAATCTTAGATCCACAGGCCAACATTAGAGCCATTTCCCCTATTTCCGTTTTAATAGATTTTGCACTTCATGATCCCTATACAAAAAATGGTAATAGTATACATTTAGATGTCTTTTGAATGAGTTCATACCATTTAAAGTGCTGTAATATTGTACTCGAACGTGAAATCTGTGTTGTTATACGCCAGCGAGACGTGGTGTGTATCAGCGGAGAACACTCAAAAGCTGCAGGTATTCATCAACCGATGCCTGCGGTATATAATTCGTCCCTGGTGGCCTCACAACTGGATCTCGAATGCCGAGCTCCATCGTCGATGTAATCAGAAGCCGATAGCAACAGAAATTCGAGAGCGAAAGTGGAGGTGGGTTGGCCACACACTTCGACGGGGCGGAAACGAAATCTGCAAGCAAGCGCTGGATTGGAATCCGGCAGGACATCGCAGCAGAGGCAGACCCAGGAGCTCATGGCGGCGGAGCCTCAATAAGGAAATTAAGCAAGTCGATAGGAATCTGACCTGGGCTCAGGTCAAGGCAAAAGCGAGCAGCCGCCCAGGATGGAAGTCTTTCACGTTGGCCACTAGCGTGCACAGGAATCTTGTTAAGGAGGGGCAATTTTTTCTTTTCTATGGTGCATTTAATCTGGGGATGGGGAGTACTTCAAAGTGCATGGTGGATGGTGCTGTCCATCCATAACTGTTTCCCTACTGTTCAATTTAGCTAATTTTATATATTTTTTGCTCCGGTGGTGGTTCATCTTCTGCAATGCAAACTGCTTTCAGAAAGCCAATGGAATTGGCAATTTAATCCCATCGACGATGCCGATGATGGTCGGTTCGTCAAATGGTTGCAAAAATATCCGAAATGGTACATTAACTGCAATGTTCTTGCCTTGGTGGTTGGATTCAGCTGAAGTCACATCAGATGGTGGTGATAGCACCGACAAACCGACATAAATGACCAATAAGAATTGCATACTCCTTTCGCATGCACACTGCCTCGACAAGTACAAGGTTCAAACAGCATAGCAGTGAACAAACAGTATATTGCTCTTGATCAGTGGTGTTGAGTACTTGGCACTGATGAAGTCTGCTAGTAGTAGACGAAATACGCGTATCTGTCAAAAGATAAGCAATTATAACGGAATTAAAAGGAAATAAACCAACACACTCAAAGCTCTTCATAAAAGTATATTGCTGTTTTTGTCCTTGCACTTGGCTTGTACTCCAGCAGTGCTGCCAGGCATTATGCTGGCACCGTCAAAACATACTGCCATCACCTGCTCCCAAGAAAACTGCATCGCTGTCAGGACCTCAGCAATAGTATTGAAGATGGTCGTCGCGTCTGTTTTCAACCACCGTCTCACACCCACGAATGTTTCCGTCGGCCGCTCATTATCAATATACCTTCCCTAATAAAAATTGTATGGTTAATTTGCTTAACGACGTGTTCTGGGTATCATCCAAACCATTTGTGGAATAGTTCAATGATTTGGGTTATCGTTCGTTTATGGTTTTTTTTTATTAGGGTTATGACTAGGTTAGGTCGCTCGTCTCATCTGCAATGATTGCCACTGGTTTTCCTCGCAACGTTTTCGCAATGTTCCGTAACATTGCATTGTGCAACGACGTAATCATGTCATTTTGAATACGGTTACTTGCGTGCTGGCAATTTTTGGCACCTTCCGCCAAGTGTTTTCCAGCACAGGATCGTAGTTAGCCACCAACTGGGAGGCACACTTTCCCAGAATGTTCACGAAGTGGTCGGCCACCTTTGCAAAGTATGCGCACAATATCGATGAAACGTTGCAATGAGCACTCATACATCTGGTTTTTACTGGAAATCCTATATGTGAGTGCTCATTGCAAGACAGTCTATATTACATGATATAAACCATACTCTGTACGGATTATTATATGCTGTTGTAGTTACACTTAACTTTTACCGTTGTGAGTCCGTTAAACTTGGTCATTTTCAGCGAATATTGTAATTCTATTTTTTAAAATTTTGACCTAAACGCCAAAGCCAATAGGATCATTAAGGGGAAGTTCACCGCTCCGAAAAAAATAATTACGTTTTGAGTTTTCTAAAAATATTGGGAAATGGTATCAAAAATCTAACAAAATCACATTTTTTTTCTAATTTTTCATGAAAAATTCACGTGAAAAACACATTTTTTATTAGTCAATATGGTATAAAGTTGGACTCAAAAAACCACAAAACATCGACTTTTCGGTTTTGCTGAAAGTTCAATTTTTTCATGATGATATAGAAAAAATATGATTGCATGTAATTTTTTTAAGAATCTTAGGAAGAAACTGATTTTCTTGGATTTTTGATATTTTTTCCCAATATTTTTAGAAAAATAAAAACGTGTCAAAACTAAATTTTTATTTTCGGGCCGGTAAATTTCCCCTTAAAAAGGTTTAACGATTGGAACAAAAGCGCACAAAACTATTTTGACTAGCGAGTACAGGATTGTTAACGGAATGACGACTTAAGCGAAGGATTGAGCATGTCAACCCTGCCGCAAAGTACCGCCAGTCAGCGTGACAGGAAATAATGCCGAAAATTCAACATGTTTTAAAGATGCTATAGAAGGACAAATCTAGTTTATTGCAACGCACAAAAAAGCTGCAACTTTTGAACCACGGTAACAAATGACTTGAAATTTTCAGAGAAGATTCTTAGACGAATGTTTAGTAAGGCAACAATAGACCAAGGTTCTATGGCAAACTAATATCAACTTTTCAATTAGGAAATCCAAAAGCTGTCTTTGAACTTTGTACAGTTGTGAAATAGTGTAGCATGAGAACAAACCCATAGCTAATTTACATACATATCCCACAGGCAGCAAATTATAATTACGCTTAAAGAAGCACACCTTCTGTGTCTCTACTTCAGTCTCTCTACTCGTTACCACTTTTTACCTCGCACAGCGAAACCCGTACCGGCCGCAGTGCTTTATGTTTATTAGGCGAAAAAACCCAATTTTGTAAAACTGCAAAGGATGCATTTATTGATGTCGCCCCAGCTGTCTCATAGGAAAACTGTATTCGATAACCCCTATAAATAAGAAACGCTGAAATATACGCAGAGGATTATTCGTTCTGAGCTCGACCCAACCGGAGGTTCTCCGATCTTGGCCAATCGACTACTCTGAACAAAGTAATAAGTATTTCTTACTCCTACGGGTTAAGACCTGTAGGTTGGCAAAGAAAGCCCAGGCATGAAGTCTACACGATTCTTTTGAAACTACAAACGAAGCGTAGTTTATGGCGACCGTGACATCCTCGGAATTCCTAGAGGTTCATTTCGAAATTTTTAGAATTCTATGAGCTCTTTTGAAATACTTCTCAATCTGAAATTATTTTTAGAACTTCTTGACTTTTACTCACAACACCTTGGAACTGAAATTCTCCTTATGTTTAAGAAGAATTTCCTCTGTATTCTCCAGAAATTCTTCCCAGAATGAGCTAGAAATAACCCTCGGAATTTCCTTGAAATTTTCCTCAAAATCTCTTTGGAATTTCACTCAAAATTTAATTTTCTCTGTATTCTTTTTGGAATTATCTTGGAACTTTCTGCAGGATTCACTCAAAATAATTCACATAATTTTTTGGAATACTTCCCAGAAATCCTTTAGAACCGTCCTCAGAATTCAATATCCTTGAGGTTCTTCACGGATTTTTTTTAGAACTCTCCTAAGAGCTCTTTTGAAATTCTTCTCAGAGGCCCACTGGAATTATTCTTAGAACTCTTCATGATTTTATCTCAGAACACCTTGGAACTGAAATTCCTTTAGAGTTTCAGAATTTTTTCCGGAATGAGCTAGAAATTATCCTTGGAATTCGCTTGAAATTTTGCTTAAAATCCCTTTGGAATTTCATTGAAAATTTGATTATCTCGGTATTCTTTTCAAAATTATCATGGAACTATTTGCAGGATTCACTAGAAATTATTCGCAGAATTTTCATGAAATCATACCTAGAAATCTTTTCTTTTGAAACTATCCTCAGAATTCAACACCCTTGAGGTTTTTCTCGGAAATGTTCAATAAAGCTAGCCCCTCCATTCACCAGAACTGAGCAATTTTTACACAAGGAATTTTCAATTCAGTTTGCCCCTCCATGCAGCAGATTGTTGCAAATCTTACACCAGAAATTTTCAATACAAGCTTGCCCACAGGTAATTTTAAACCAGAAAATTTGAATTGACCAGATCCGAATGTTCAATAAAAATTGCTTCTCCAATCTTCTGATTGGTGCAGATTTCCTTTTTCTATTTTCCACCAGACATTTTCAATATAGATTGCTTCATCCTATCATGCAGGTTTTCCACTAAATAAAGATTGCCGCTATTTTCAGATTTTTCATCATAAATCATAAATGCAAATTTTACACCAGAAATTATTTCATTTTCATTTTCATTTTGCAGCGTTTGGCGGGGCAATGGGAGCGCAAGTCAATCCAAAGCCGAGGATAAAGGACGGGTAATGGCTGAATAGTCTATGCGGACCACTTGAACGCCATGGGAAAAGGAAGGGATTGAAGAGGCCGGTTATTGGGGGGTTTTGAGGAAATGACATATAGTGATGCAAAATGTAAAGAAACCAAAAATCCATCTCCCACTGATTCATCCTTTCACATATATACCAAATTGATATTTTAAAGCAATAATCAAAATAAACAGACAATACATGAAAAGGCTAGTTGCCAGTTGCTTTAAAGGCTAGTTGCTTCCCTAAGCGGACCCTCCGCATCCTAACTCTTCTGTTAACCAACTAAATGCTACTAGGCTGTCTAAATTTTCTTATTTAAATTCGTTTGATGATTATGATATCTCTAGTGTAATTTAATAAATAATTGAAATCTCTAATCTACCTACCATGCTTTATTAAGTACCTGCACTTGCAAATGTAATCTAAAATTTAACGTGTTTCAAGTTGTTTTTGACTTTGACCTATATTTAATATATATTAGTTCGTCCCAGGTGACACCTTCAAGTGACTAAAATGCTTCACTTTGAAGTTAGTTTCCTAGCTGATTTTTAAATAACAAAGGGTATATGCTTCAACTACGCTCACACGTTTCCACTATGTCGCACCACAAAAAAAACGTATGGTTATGTCACAATAGAAGCACGCCACAGTGGAAATCCCGAGCCATAGTTCAAACACTTATCCCAAATCAAAATGAAGCACATATAAGATAAGTTGCAAAACCATGTACAAAAATGGTGTTTAACATTGTTCCCTGAGTAATACCTCAATGAAAACAACAACGAAAGCTTGTCACGCAAGTAGAAGGAACACTGTTGGGCACTTTCTGAAATATTTCAATAGTATAATTCCCTTGCAAACCCAAATAAATCTATCTGCGTAAAAATAAATAAAATAAGAGTGATTTGCGGCAAAACCCGCCAGTATCGCACCCAACGTCAGTGCCTATACGTAAGCGTACTACAACGCGGCTTTCAAATAAAGGAGTAACAAGTGTGATACTATCACTTCAGGCTAGAACTTTGGTTCTCTTATGCAATGGTTCATCAGAGAGGGGAAGCTCAGTAATCCTCATCGCATGCTCATGACGCTATTCTGTTACGGCATGAGCCAACGATGCCGGACCTAAACCAACCGTCTACAACGCTCCACTATGAAGCATAAGATTAGGCCCGCCCACCAACGTCCAGGTTAAAAAACTAGCCAAGGGGAGGGAAATTTTACACCAGAAATTATTATTAAAATTTGTTTCTCTATTCAGCTAGAGGATGCTAAATTAAGACCAAAATTTTTTCGAAAAGCTTGCAAATCCTTTCACCAGAACGGTGCAAATTTTCCACCAGAAATTTCCAATGTAGCTTAATTTTAAATAAAGCTTGTGCCTTCATTTACCATACCAGTGCAAGTTTTCCACCAGAAATATTTTGTTGATTTTATTTATCAGAGCGATGCAAATTTTGCACCAGAAATTTTCAATAAAGCATGCTCCTCCATTCACCAGAACGGTGCACCAAAATTTGAGAGTGGAGTTTGTTTCACCATACACCTTTGTGGTGTAATTTTCAGGCTTTGCCTCTTCATGCACCAAAATGGTGCAAATTTTCCACCATAAATTTTCAATGAAGCTTGCATTCATCAGAACGATGCAAATTATGCACCAGAAAAATGAATAAATCTTGCTTCTACATTCGCCACAGTGTTGCGAACTTTCCACCAAAGATTTTCAGTTAAGTGTGAACCTTCAAATTTTTAGCGTGATTCAATTTTTCCACCAGAGTTATTCATTTTGATTAGTCCCTCCATGCACCACCTTGATGATATTTGTACACCAGAAATATTCAATAACAAGCTTTTTCTTCGATTTACCACCACGAAGGTGAATTTTTTCAACCTTAAATTTACCCTCCATGAAACACCTTGAAAAAAAAAAAATTACACCAGAAATTTTTTGTATGCACCACTGTGGTGCAATTTTTTAACCAAAAAATTTCATTGAAGTTTGTCCCTTCATGCACCTTTGTGGTGCAATTTTCAGGCACCATCTCAAAGGAATTGACGCAATAAAAGGTTTCCAGTGCCCTTATATTATGAAATGATATTATTTTACCTTCAAATTAAGTTATCAAGAAAGTTATTTTATATCATAATTTTGTAAACGTGGAAATAAAAATCATAATTATAAAAGGTGGGGCAATTGCCCCACCTTGCCCCACCCTGTGCACGCCAATGACGTTGGCCCTTTGCACCGCTGGTGGTGCACAGGACCCTTAACTAAGTAAGTAATATTGTCTAAATATAGAGTAAGGTGGGGCAAAAGTTCGTTTTGGGGTTCTCGAAGCCCATGCAAAATAAAACTCAATGTTTTGGTGCTTGTTTGGAAATTATTTTAAAGTCAGACTTTCCCCCAAAAAATCACAAAAATTAGTCATGTTTTCGAAGAATTATAGGCAAAAGTTTGTTTCGGGATGATAAATTATAACATTTGTACCAATTTTGGGGGCGCACAACAATAAAAATTAGCGGCGCCGGTGGTGTAGTGGTAAGCGTGATAGCGTGATTGCTTCTCAGCTCAAAAGGCCTGGGCTCAATCCTAGTCGGCACCGTCTGGATTTTCTAAGGCATAACTATCTGATCACGCCTTCATTCTGAAGGGAAGTAAAGCCGTTGGTCCCCGGTCGGTAGCATTGGTACTCAGTACGGAAAACAAGATCGACGGAAATCAAATCAAGGAAAAAAAAACAAGAGAAAAATTCAATAGTGAAGGGATAATTTTATTTCAGGGCAAGATTGCTTTTTTCTTGAAGATGATTTTAGGAGCATCATATTTTTGATTAGTTACCATAAATGAAGTAGAATGTGACAAAAGCCTCGAAAAAATTGCGACCCCGTTGCATTTATTGTGGAGAACCACTATTTTCGAGTGGATTTCGTTATTCCCAAGTTTGGACAATATCTGGTCAAAAATAAGTGTAAAGAGAGAGCGAGAGAGAGAGAGAAGGATTACAAATTACCATTTAATTCCACTACCTTATTTGCTTATCATTGACAGATACGCGTATTTCGTCTACAATTTGCTGACTTCTTCAGTGTCTTGTACTAATATTCGACTGAAGAAAACACCGCATTTTACTCTCTTTATACATGAATTCCACTTAGACGTCCACATTAATCAGGATACAAATAAGTGGTTTCTTTATGTCCTTCACACCATTACGGGGCATTGAAAGATTTGTAATGGGAAAACTCAAAAACTGCCTTTGCTGTAAGTCTCCTTAATAAAGATAAAAAAAAAAAAAAATCAAAAACTGCCATTAAGTTTGCGATCTTTTTCCCCATTGCTGAATCGAACTTTTACCCCACCAGTGGGCCTAAAGTTCGGTTTGAACACTCTTGCGAAAAAATCGATTGAACTGAAAATGAATCAAAGCTTTGTAAGAAGAAGTTGTAAACCTTGAATTAGGCATATGCATCGAGTTTTGAAATATTTTAACTTTTAAAAAAATTGTCAGAGTTTTCTCTAAATCTACTTTTTTATGTACACATTTTGAGGCTTATGTAATCTAATCGCATTTCAAAAAGATCATAAAATAAAATTGACTTTAATCACATGATTGATAATTGAAGTCAAATGACAACTTTATTTAATTACTGCAGTTGCAATCACTTATATTACATCCACAGGACGCAAGTGTACCGAAATGTCCTGTCCCTGTCATGCCATGTAATTTGACAAATATTTCCGACATTAACTGACGCCTGGACGGCAGCTGGTAACAAACAGCATTAGCCACAGTAAGTGCAATCCCCACGTCCGTCTTTCCTTACACTCCTCACCCTTCACCAACTGCATTCAGGTGTGCCATCGGAAAAGTGACACCATATGGTTCTACCGGACAATACCCATCACCGATCGCGCCGGGCTATAGCAGACCAACCCACTTTTCATTGCCTGGCCGTTTGCATTTTCCGGAATGTGGCGTGATAATATCACTATTAAGTCATCATAGGTAAGTACATGTGTGATGCAGGGTTGACAAATGTTATTTTCACGATGAAGGAAAAGGTTAGCGTGATTTTTACCAAAAAAAAGTTCTTTCATTGTCAGCGCATGAAATGACGGTGATAAATATTTTTTATTTTTTTTCATGACAGGTCGTGAGTGCTTGGCGGAAATTACAATTATGAGCACATTTTATTGGTATTATTAATAATTACACTTACCGCGAAGATTTTAAAGATATATTCAGTTGCACCGTTGTTGATATTTTTTCTTAAATTAGCTTGAGATTTTTTGTCGTTATGATGACTGTTTTGTAATTTTCCTGATTTATATTAAACCTGTATTGCCGTTCTCACATAATAGTCATGCATTTTGCCAGCACTGGTCTGTACCTACATTGCATTGGGCTCCCGTTCAATCAGCCGATGGTAAAGAGTGGTGTGTGGTCTATGTTTATAATAAAATCATCTGCATAATTCAGAGCACTTTGTATTTGTTGGCCGGTCTACTTCAATAATCGGAAAGTGTCCCACTTCCCCCAGCGTATTCGGGCGATCAACCAAATGCAAGCAAGTATGTAGTTGACTTTTGAACGCATCAGGAAAGGATTGCTATTCACCTGGACTGTACTTGGTTCATTATGCATTAGCAAACCGAAAGCTTTTACGTAATCAACGGTCATAATCTTTGAAACAGCGAAACATGTGTCTGTGGTAACAAAATGTACGGAAAATGTATCAAATATTCATACGTGATAATAATAACTATATGCACGCATGGTTCCTGAATGCTACGGAATGAGGTTAGAGTGTATAATTTTAATTAGTCCACAACAAATCAGCTATCAAAGAAGTCTCAATGCAATTTTGTAATAGACGGAAACTATATTGTATTTCATTTTCTTCCCGATATATCGACTTGATTGATTTTGTTAGAAGAAAGTCATCTGAGCATTGAAAAGAAAAATTGCGGTTCATAGTCAATTATATTTGGCAACTGATTTTAAATTCTATTTGGACAACTGATTGGTACCAAGCAGAAATAGTCTCCTCAGAAACGCTTCTTTTTGCAAAAATAAGCCAGACTCACACCTAAACTATGAACGCAACATCAAAGCCGTCATCTCCCTTGTTATATTTAAGTGAATCCTGATAAATGCCACCACCGGCAAATGAAAGACGTCATGCGGTGCACTCGCACTCGACTGAATTCTCTCGGGATGTGTCCGGTTGTATCTCACGCATAGAAACAATCCGACTCGTTCACCCCGAAGGGGAATTATATTGAATTAGTTTTGATAATTTTTCATATCTCGGTGGCTTTGTGTCTACGCTGCTCGGCTGGTGGGTGCGTGCGATACGCCTTTTTGTTCCTTTGGGGATACCCACTATGATACAGCTACGACGCGATGCACGCGTTTGTACGTCCCCGTGATCTAGCGGGACGAAAATACCAATGGCAACCAACTTGGCGACGATTATTTTATCCGGTAAAAGTTGAAACCCTACACGTGTATCTATGGCGGGAGAAAATGTGTGTTTTATGCGCACTAATTGGCGAGCAACGAGCGAAATTGAGTAAGCCAGGGATTTGCATTGACTGTGGGACTTAGGGGAGGAAGGAATTCGGAACTTATAGTTGGAATTATGCCTTGAACTTTTGAAACGAGGTTTGAAGAAAGAAGAAAAACTATTGAGCTATGGATTTTGACCCAAACGACAATTTTCAAATGTATCAGAATCCTTAGTTTGAAAATCTAGGGCATGTGATTTTTTGGATCGCAATTTCCAATATTTTTCAAAGATGCTGCACTTTAAAAAATATTAAAGATTGCGATTGTTCGTTTCAGAATTATGCATTTTTTTCCTTGTTTTTTATTGAATTTTATTTTATGTAATGTTTTTTTTCTATCTTGATGATTTGAGCAGGTCCTTCAGATTCCAATTTTTTGTATGTATCTATAACTCGACATTTAGTGAAAACACGGAGTGTGGCTCTACAGTGTGAACATTTTTTCGGGAGAATATTAACTTTAATCTGCCTTTTCAACTAAACAATAAATCGGACTTATCTCCTACCACATTTTTTTTATCCTGAATGCTTTTTTTTTCGAAAGTTGAAGGCTATATTAAAAATTACGGAAATTATGTTTATCTGGATCAATTTGTCTAGAGCAGTCAAAAAATTTAACCCTTTTTTGAAGAGGAAGTGAAGTTTTTCGTGTATAAGTGGTGAATTTTAGTGTATTTTTTTGGTGTGCATATGATTCTCACACAAGCAGTTTTCAAACCGAAGTAAAATTTCTACTACTGTGCTAGAAAATGGTTTGTCAGCTTGCTATACAGATTCTTTTGGTCAGGCTCGATGAGATCGTTCTTTTTATTTATAGAGCAGCCACGCTTACACGCTTACACGCTTACACGATCTTCTCCGATTTGGATGATATTTTGTTATGGACAACCAACCACTGCTAAAATTCGGCCATTCTTGTACTTACGAAAACGTCACTTCTAATCGCATTAACGTCTGAGACAAAGTTATAGAGAGAAATAAAGTCTTTTCAGGAAAAATATACGTGGTTATTTTTTGAGTAATTTTGAGAAAAAAAAATGTAAAAAAGTTATGAAAAATTAAATAACAAAAAATGTTCGTATTCAATAGTTTTGATTTTTTTAAAAGCTTCTGAAAAATGCATTTTTTGTATAGAAATTAAATTATATGTAAATTAAATATTTACAAAAAATTTGGATAAATAGTTTTTTTTTCCAAATTTTGACTTAGTTTTTGTACAATATTATTGTACAAAATGCACAAAAAACTATTTAAATTGTCACAAATTTTGTTTTCTTGGCAAAACTTACAAAAAATCTTTTGAACAAATAGTTCAAAAATTTGACCAAAGTAGATATTTTACGATATTTTCAAACTTTTAGTTTCCAAGGTTGTCTATAATCCAAAAGATTGGATTTTTTGGATTTTTTTTTTCTTTGAATAAAAATCACTGGACAAGGACATTTTTTGTTGTTTAACGTTTTATTACCTTTTGATTTATTTTTTTTCTAAAAATTTCATAAAATAAATTACCGTTTATATTTTTCTTAAAAAAATACTTAACTTTTTCCTGCAACTTTGTCTCAGACATCATTGTGATTAGAACTGACGTTTTCGTACTAGGATATATTTAAAAATGCCGAATACGCCATCTTGGAAAAAAAAAACAAGGTTGAAAATGGCCTAGATTTAGCAAAAAAAAGCGCATAACAAACATTTATGTAAAGTTTCATGCACATTGGAGAAGGTCGAGTCTAATCAATTTGTCATTTGGCGTGGAACTGCTCTATATTTATTATTTATATTTTATTTCAATGAATTCATGTGTAAAATTTTCTAGATGCCATCCATAATTTTTAGAATTGCATATGATTATTATAAATCTTTGGATATTTTCAGCCCTTGGCTGATTGAAGCATTACATTAAAATTTATATTATTAAGATGTGTTAAGACCCGTAACGCGGGTAGATCACCTCTCGAGGGTTCGTTACCGTGGTGTAAGATCTTCCGTACTTTGTTTCTAACCTCTTCCTGTTGATTGCTATTAGACCCGGTTTTTTCATTTTCCGTAAAGGGGAGGTTAGGACTAGCGTTCCTGTTTCCTTTTTCGTTTTCCCACTTTCTTTTTCAAGCTTTCATCTCTATGGCGAAAAATGGTGCTATAGCCATGAGCCATATATGCTAGGACAACAGTTATTACTGTTCTTGTCCCGACCGCCATAGGAAAATGAAGCATCTCTTAACCTTTTTAGACTAGATGTTCCCAATCACCAACGAATTATAAATAACAAAGCAGCGTACGATACGAGATGTCCACTTTTCATCCATTTATTTCATTCTGAAGCTTCGTGATTAAATCTTCGATTTAAGCAGGTCCTATGTTTCTGAATCATCTTGCCCCTTAAATGTCGCTCAGTGTATTGCGCATCTCTGATGTGTCAGACAAGATAGATGAATTATGGAGGAATATACATCATTGTCCATGGACTGGCTGTATTGGTGTTGGATTAGATTAAATTACATTGTAACGATTGCTCCAATTTTCACCAAACTATGTCAACGAAACTATTATTTAAGTGCAAATTCTGGTCCAAATTTCAGAAAAATCGGTTCAGTCTAAATGTAATTTTTTTTTCTTTATTTAACGTCGGTCTCTGTTCCGCAATCTAGTGCCAATCACCGACGGACATCGATTGCCATCCATTGACGGCAATCGAATGTGCAGGAAGGCAGCTTCCACACCTGCGTAGGATATCGCACCCATTCAACACACATGGGCCGGGACCAACGGCTTTACTTCCCTTCCGAAGGAAGACGTGACCAGAGATTTTTATGCCTCAGAAAAATCCCACCGACCTCGGCTGGGATTGAACCCAGACCCATCGGGGTGTTAGAAAGCAGTCACGCTTACCACTACACCACCGGCGCCGGCACGGTGTCATTACAATGGATTCTTTTTAGCGGCGCCGGTGGTGTAGTGGTAAGCGTGATTACATCTTACCCAGTAGGCCTAGGTCAATCCTAGTCGGCGCCGCTGGGATGTTCTGAGGCATAGCATCTCTGATCACGCCTTCAGAGATCTCATAATTGTGAATCGCACGATTTGTTCAATGGAGTTTATGTGATTTATTACATAGAATTCATGTGATTTTTCAGTGTACGGAATGTTGCCTCTATTTTTTATTGCCATTTACTATAGACTTCTCTGTCACCGTTAGTATTAATGAGCAGTTTCAGTAATACATACGTTTTACTGGTTGAAAAAAAAAACAAACCGCTGTCAAGTCGAACACTTTGACAGCTGATTTCGTGATTGAAAATAATAAACAAATCGATTTTACACGGCTACACTAGCTAGGTTTTTTTTCCTTGATTTGTCTTCCGTTGATCCTGTTTTCCGTGCTGAGCACCAATGCTACCGACGCCAAGGCGGCAGCTCCCACTCCTGGACCCTACCTATCGACCCATCAACTCATGAACCGGGGACCAACGGCTTTACTTCTACGTAATCAGAGATGTTATGCCTCAGCACATCCCGGCGGCACTGACTGGGATTGAACGCAGGCCTGCTGGGGTGAGAGGTAATCACGCTTACCACTACAACACCGGTGCCGCTCACTAGCTAGGTTGTATTAGTAAGATCTTGCGTCGAGAAGTCAATTCAGTTGTCATAATGGCGCCAAAGCAAAGGAACTACGTATCGAAATTTTGCTCGCGCATAAGCAAAATCCCAATTTTTCCTATGCAGACTTGGCAAAATCGCTGAAAGTGACCAAATCGAAAGTGAAAAACGTTATTAAAGTGTTTGGGGAACGTCTGACGACTGCTATGGAACCAGGATCAGGAGGAAACCAAAACCAGGATGCCGCAGCGACCGGTAGAATAGTGGTCAGCGTTTTCAAGTGTAATCCTAACCTTTCCACCAGAGACGTCTCAAATAAGCTAGAAATATCGCACACAACAGCGTAAAGAGCCAAGAAATGAGCCGGACTGTCAACATACAAGGTTACAGTGACACCCAATCGAGATGACAAGCAAAACATCACGGAGAAAGCACGAATACGTAAGTTGTATACGACGTTGTTGACCAAGTTTGATCGCGCGAAGCCGGATTTCAAGCAGCTCCCACGTCAAGAGTTTTACACGGTTACCGGAAAAGGATAGGTTCAAGATAAGTTTAAGCAGTAAAAGTTGTCAAAGTTCCCGAAAAAAACTTGGTTTGACAGGCGATTTGCACATGGGGGCTTTTTTGAAGGAACACAGTTTAAGTCTTTAAAGTTTGGTCATGTATATAATAACATAATCAGTGTGCACTTAGTTATATTTGACCAATTTTTGACCGTTCCGCCCTTTAGTGTTTTTTGAGCACTTCCGCAGTTGTTAATTGAGAGGTTTCTAAGCGTGTATCATTTTTGGATTAGTACTTATTGTGTGGCAGGTACAATCATACCCAGGGAAGTTGGGAAATTTTATTATCTGAAAAATTCCTAAAACGGACTGGTAAACGAGTCCAGCTGTATAGCTACACCTTTATCAACTGAGGTAAAGGAGACCTCAACTTAGTGTTCTAGATGCACTTGCACAGCTATTAATTGAGAGCTTTTTTATGCCAACAGGGAAATCAAGAAAATTTCCAACCCAAAAGATTTCCTCGGCCTCTCCGGCTTGGTAATACCGTGACTAGGCTATCTGAGGCCCGCACTCGAACAGATTGTAAAATATAAGAGGCAAAAGTTCTCACCGCTCAATGTATGTCCTGTTCGAAGCATAAACAAACATTTCAAAACCCATAATTTTACAAATCTTCCCTTTCTGAATAAACATCATTGAAAAACCGGTATTTATTTCTATTCCAAATATATTCAAATTGTTATTATCACAACACCATTTGGTACATTCGCATCACGCACCGGCCATAAATACGACCGGGAAGCGAAGGTCGAGGCGTGACCTGATCCGCATTGCAACATATTTTTAGCCAGCGACGAACGCTACACCATAGCATACAATCGTACGCGTGTGCAAAAGTATGTCCTTTCATTCAGAGTCACAACCTTCTCGATCGAATCCCTCGAAAAACAAGAAGACAAATTCGTAAGCCGCCACGTGTCGGTACCAAAGAGAAAGAGAAACATGAGAACAAGTGTGCTTTTCTCACATGAAAAGTCTTTTATGTCCCGTTCCTGCAGTATGGAGGCTGAGCCATGTGGATGAAAAGTGATTAATGTTTATCGATTATCACGTCCCATCCGTACGGAGCATCGTCCCATTTTTTCTCTCGTTATGTCTCGGGTGTTCAAAATGTGCTAGCTGGCCACCAACCGTATGAGAAATGTGGTGTTAGTGGAGAACCATAGGCGCACACGTGCCGCTAATTTAATTACTGGTTTCCACCGGGATTGAATGCACTTTTCGGTGGAGTGGCTCGTTGACTGAGGCGGGAATTATGCACGTTGGCAATCAACGACGGGTTTTGAAAGTGATCACGTGCAAGGACTATCCAACAACTATTAGGGATTTCAGACAAGGGCTTGTAGATTTGCTAAATGTGTGCACCCGGTCGAGTGTTACGATAAAATCAAAAAGGACAAGTTAATTTCAAAAGATTTATTTGCATTTCAGGGCATTTAGAGGTTCAGTTTCATCTTTTTATAATTCAACTAAGTATTATTCGTGAATCAATAGAAACAGGTTTTAAATTGGTATTCTTTGCAGTGGCGTAGCGTGACTGGGTGACACCCCTTATCAATCAGATCATTTTTTTTTTCATAGAAGACTTTTGGATTGAAAAAATGCGTATTTGGATATAAGGCGTGTGTAAATTTACTTAAATCAGCAAGACATTTACAAAAAAAAAAACTAGTTCACATGTCCGCACTCAATGTCAAAGCCAATTCTTTCTTATTTCAAAATATAAGATGCTAATTGTGCAACTCTATTATTATTGGTTGTAGCATATATCAGGAATGTTTTTCTATGTTCAAACGTTTTTTTAATGCTTTATTGCTAGTGAGTCGTTTTTTAAATCAGTTTCACGACTTCCACGACAGTTATCGACAACACTCTTAGAAACCTCGAGACGAAGTCACAAGAATCTCCCGTGAGAAGTTGGAATGATTTGCGGTCGAAGGTTTAAAAAACTTTCAGGAAATTTACAGGATTTGGAAATACTTCTGAGAAATCACAAGAAACTATTCATTATCATTATCCTGTCCAGTGACATATTTAAGGGTGATACCCAGCGAGGATACCACTGATTCTTCGAAATGAATACAAAAAATGAAAAATTAATACTAATCTTAAATTATTATTTTCGAATCAGCTTGAATTTTTTCCACTAAAAGCCAGACTGGTTGAACCCGCAGGGAAAGACTTGAAAACCTCACATTAATTTTAAATGGACAAATAGCAACCTTTATACTTTTTTCTTCAAGTTTCTTTTCCATGAAATTCTCGGTCCGTAACCACCCTTTGAAACGTCCAAAGGAGGTAAATTTTCTTTTTTTTTTTTTTCATTCTTCCCTTACCCTTGTCAACTTTTATGAACTCCTATCAACGTACATTTCTTTCAGACACTTGCTTGCAAAGCAAGCTTCCGACTCTGTCCAACTACCATGCTTTTGCCGGTGGGGAACGGCATCATACTTGTGTGGTTTTCAGGTTTGGCCTCATCCCGAGCTATGACTAGTGCGTCATCTAAAAAAGCAAATACTAACAACTCGGCAAACAAACAAGCAAGGTTTCAACTTGAGCCTAACCCGAGGCGTGGTTTTCGAGGTAAACTTTTAAAAATATAACTTATATCCTTTTTTGCCTTCATTCTGTTTCGGCAAACAAACATTTTAAGAGGAGGAAATGGGAGACCCACCTCTTCCCCTTGTTGGCAACTTTATGTTTCCAGCTCATACTCTTTCGCTGAAGAAAAATGCGCCACAAGCAGTGTGGAGCATTTTTCATCCTTTTTTTCCTTCCCTGGAAAGGGCACAACAGTTTGTATTTGCTGAAATTTATTACCATTGTTTCGTTGAAGCAGAATTTGCGAAGCCCTGAGTTGTTTGGAAAATCGCCGACAAAATAAGCACGTGATTTATTAATTCTCTGGAGATACACTACTGAATTTAAGCGACTGCCGGTGGTGACCAGCCCTGAGCTGAATACAAAATGAAAAGCTTTAAGATGCTAGGAAAATTCCCTCGTATGGTAAGAGTAGCATTGGAAGTGGAAAGAGAACACCATTTGAAATGATGAGCTGTAGGGATCTCATGCATAAGATAGTTCCATTTGCATATGGGTTATGATTCGTAGTTTTGCTATCGATTCGATTCACTTTGCTGATATTGGGAAAACTCTTTGCATAAAACTCTATCGGTATAGCATTTGGAAACGGGTAGTCGTATTTCTCCGTTTTGATAAATACGATATATTTTTTGTTAAGGTATAGTTCGGATTATATATTAATAATTCACAAACAAATTATTTAGATTTTGAGAATGAAAAGATAATCTATGAATTTAAAGATTTTTTTTTTGACGTTGGACTACGTCTTTGATTTCTATATGGGGGTACACTTTGTGAAAACCGAAAATGGAACATGTAATAAATTAAGAAAGATTTTGAACGTTAATAACTCAGCTGCCCCTGGTCCAATTTCAATAATTTTATCACCAATCGATCAGAAATATCGCTACGCATCGAATGTTGATTTTCAACAAAAAACTATTGAAAAACTGGTAAATGTCCAGCATCGTCCAAAAGCGTCGAATTAACTAACAAATCCATCAATTACCTACATGCATATGCTGCTTCCCCAGCACAGTCGTCAGAGAGTAGTAAGGAGACGAAACAAGTCGAAGTGGCATTCGCCTCCGATCCTCGGGCGCGTGCGAATAGGGAGGATGGAATTGCGTAATATTTTGCACACTCATCGCCATACTCAGAACCACACGCTCCCAACGACCACACCACTGTGTGGTGGTGTTCGGTCGTCGAAATTAGTAGCAGCAGTAGCAGTGCTTTCGGCGTCTGGCGTTGAAAATTGTTCTCCAGTAACAACGAAAGGCAGCGAGCTGCGGAGCCCGCATAAGCAACCATCAAAGGGGGAAGAAGCTGCATCGTTATGGTATGGATCGGAGTCAGTAGCTCTTCGTGAGTCGCTGCGGATCGGTCATCTATGCCAAGCATGTCACTCTCGCTCCAAACGACATACAGTTCGACAGCCTCATCCGTGTTGAACACACAGCTCAGAATTACTCAACCATCACTACAAAACGGTCCTTTTCAGGGTCACCAAAGATTTGTTAAAGAGTATTACATATTTGGACATTGGTCAAGGTCATCAGTTTCCGCAAGCAGCTAGCTATGAAGGCTCAACCTGGTCTCTATATAAGGTGTGGAATTGTAGGCCCGAATGTATTGGTGAGATTAATCATCGTCCGACCATTTTCCAGAACACGCTGGTAGGAAGTGTTAAAAATCCATATAGAATTTGAGAGAAGTGGGAATAATTCGCTTTGGGTGTATACTCAGTCCCCAGAAAGCCAATAAAATCAAATTTTTGAGAAAATTAGCTCTCACGAGTTCAATCTCTCGAAGTCCCTCCTATTTTACATATTCTGCACAAACGATACTTTCCCCGCCCCATTCATATAATTCGGAAGGAAATCCTGTGAGGGGTTAATTGAATACTATTTAATACCAAAATGCACAAAACTTAAAAATTCATAAATAACAAAAAATTCAAAATACACCTTTTTAAGTCGGGTAGATACATCGAAAATACTCAAGTTGACAGTCCCTTGGATTTTCTTCATCAACTTTCTCTTTGAAATAAATACTACAAATTTGATACGCTTACAAATAAAAAACGGAAAGAGTTAAGATAATGGATGATTGATCAATTAAAAGAACTAAATGTTCACATTTGTTCCGTCCACTAGCGGTGCTACGTCAAGCTTCCGTTCGTGCCCCTAGGCACAGACCCTTCTACTTTTTAACTTTGCGGATGTGAATATTTTGATTTAGCAGCATACATATAAGGGTGCTTCATTTTGAAAAAGTTATGAATTTCTGATATTCCCGTCTCAAGCTCGATTCATAACCCCAAAATATGAGCTTGTGCAAACAATGGTAAAGATTGATCGAGGCTTAGAGGTGACGCAAATGATTTGAATGTTGTTTGGAGATTTCGGTGAATTGGTATGGGAAAAAAATGTTTGCGATTGAAACCAATCTTTCGGACACAACACTCAAAGTCGTTTTTTAACAACATAAAACACTTATATTTTACGAGAACAGTTTATGTTATTACTCAAACACAAAACGAATATTTATTGGCTCTGACGATCTATATAGCGCGACGGATTATTTGGTCTACTCGTTTCCGCGTCCTTAAGTACATCCGCTAAGAACTGACCAAGATTCACTGCACCGACTCAACAAACGTTAAATGTGCGTCAATATTTTGGTCTCATTTAATTTTTTTAACTCTTTATTTGTCCCAAATTCAACATAAATTACATTTTATTTTAACCTAGGTGCTCCAGCTACTACAGTAACATACCAGTCTTAATTATTATGATATATATCTAAATGTTTTTACATTGTTTCTGCCTTGGCAATTCCGTATTTTAAACAGGTTTTTTGAACCTGCACGTCAGTATAACAATTGACATCATAAAACTAAAAACTAATACTAAATCTTATCTAGGTATAGAAGGAATTAATCGTTTACATTTGGCTTGAATGCGAATGTTCATGCCAATTTTTGGTCTAGTACTAATCTAAGATATTTCTCTTGACTTGCCCAAAGAAATCTCCATTTTTGCAAATAAGAAGAGAAAATATCTAAACCTTTCTGCAGTCTGCTGCAAATATCACGAAGACTTCTTCCTTTAGCAGAAATGCCTGTGTCATCAGTAAACAAAGATTTGTGAAAACCCTGGGGCAAATCAGGAAGGTCCGAAGAGAAATTGTTATACAATATAGGCCCAAGAATGCTACCCTGAGGAATTCCTGCTCTAACAGGTATTCGTTCAGAATTGGAGTTTTGATAATTTACCAGCAGAGTTCTGTCAGTAAATTTCATAATAGGGGAAATGGATGTAATGTCGGCCTAAATTCTCCTAATTTGGGCCCATACATAAATTTAGCAATCGATTAAATTTTCAATAGTGACCAAAAATATCCATTAGTAGTCTAGACACGTTCATGTAGATAAAATTGATAAATATCAACTTTTTAGCGATGGGCCCAATCTTAGATCCATAGGCCAACATTAGAGCCATTTCCCTTATATAGTGGAAAATTAAAACTTTTCAATTTAGCAATCAAATCTTCATGCCAAACACTGTCGAATGCTTTTTCTATGTCTAGAAGAGCAACTCCAGTTGAGCAGCCTTCAGATTTGTTTGAAAGAACTAAGTTGGTAACTCTTAAAGGTTGATGAGTAGTTGAATGCCCATGGTGAAATCCAAACTGCTCAACTACAAAAATCCAGTTCGTATTAACGTGAAGCATAATTCTATTCCAAATTATTTTTTTTTTAAAGTTTACTTATTGGATGGTAGCTAGAAGCTTCAGCTGGATTTTTATCCAGCTTCAATATTTGAACAACTTTTGCATTTTTCCATTTATCAGGAAAGTATGCCAAATGAAAACATCTGTTACATAATTCTACCAAGAAAGGCAAGGTACTCTTTGGGAGTTTTTTTTTTAAGAAGTATAAAAATATTCCATCATCACCTGGAGGTTTCATATTTCGTTTTTTTAAGTTACAGATCTTAATTCGTCCAAATCAGTCCCCCAGGAATCATCAAAAATATTTTCCCAAGAGAAAATTTTCATATAATCCCGAGCAATCTGATTCTTAATAGGACTAGTAAGACCCAAACTGAAACTATGGAAACTCTCGAATTCCTTAGCAAGTTTCTGAGCTTTTTCCAAATCAAAATCAAATTCTGAGCTTGTGATCAAAATTTTACCACTTTTTTTAAGCGGCTTTTGATGTTTTTTTTTTTTAATTTTTTTGTGAATTTCGCTTTTAATTTGTTTTTGCAAATCCCGCCAGATAACTTTCATGGCAGGATCGCGTGTTTTTTTATATTGCCTCCTACGAACATTTTTCAGACGGATCAAGAGCTGAAGACCGTCGTCAATTATAATTGAATCGAATTTAGCCTCACATTTTGGTACTGAGGCAGTTCCTTCTTCAACTATAGAAATAGTTAGAGATTCAAGAGCATAATTCTCATCATCTTTGGTTTGCAAAGGAATACTTGGATCAAAGGTATGTTCCAGAAATGTCCGATATTGCTCCCAATCAGGTCTATGGTAATTAAGAGTAGAGCTGTTGGGATTAGAAATTATTTCTTGGGATATTTCAAAAGTTACTGGAGAAGATCAGAACCGAAGTCAGGATGGGTAACCAATTGGCTAAATACTAAGTTGACATGAATCAGTTAAGACCAAATCAATAGTTGAGAGATTTTCTTGCTGAAGAAAAGTAGGTTGGGCTGTTTGGATATTGAATAGTGTAATAACCTGCAGAACAATAATCAAACAGAAGATTACCATTGGAATTGCTTTGGGCATTATTTCATGAGCGGTGTTTTGCATTAAAATCACCAATAATCAAGAATTTAGATGACGGGTAAGTTTCTCACGGTTGCCCTTGAGAACATTCTTTTGCTGACCTACGCATTGGAATGGCAAATAGGCAGCTTTAACGTAAGTTGTCCAAATTTTGTTTCAACAGAAACTCCCAAAGTTTAAAAAACTTTGGTTTCAAACGAAGAAAGAATTTTCATTTCGATAAATGAAATAATTTGGGTCCCTTTTAACTTTATGGTCAGGTTTGAGGAACGTTTCAGTTATAACGGCAATATGCACGTTGTGAACTCTCTAAATTTAAAAGCCATTACGTTCGCAAATTTAACTCCAGTTTGAATAACATCAAACATAGAGTTAGTTTTCAGCATATCGGCAATCATGCCAATTAATGATTTCTTTAAAAATTCCATGTTAGGAGCAGTACCCAAGTAGCATTGCAAGTTTTATCGAGGTGTTGAGTTATGCTTTCTAAGTCAAAATTATCAAAATTTCCGTTAGAATTATGTTGGCATAGCAGCATAAGTAGCTCCATTTACTCGCTGAACAGTGCGGTAACAGAATAAAATAGAAATTTATACTTTTCTCCTAATCGATTTCCAAGCAGATTACTATAAGAATCCGAAGGATTACCACGGGTAGGGTCCAAACAAGCATCGAAGAGTCAAACAATGTAGAAATCTTACATGTAATATTGAGCACTGTAAAGTGCTGTTTAATTTTTTTTTTAACTTTAGGCAGCAAAAACACTTCCTTCAATAAAAATCAGATAGATCCGCACGACAAGACAGCACGATGCGAACTGTAATGATAATGCTCGTAAACATTTATGCATCAGCATGATAATTCTACATTTAAAGGGAAGTTCACCGCTCAAAAAAATTACGTCCCGATTTTCTTAAAATATTGGAAAATGATATCAAAAATCTAAAAAACATCGAGTTTTTGGTTTTGCTGAGAGTCCAATTTTTTTCATGATGAGATAGAAAAAATAGTTTTACATGTATTTTTTGTCATCTCTTCTTGGATTTTTGAAAAGTTTTCCCAATATTAAAAAAAAAAGAATAAAAACCTACTGAAATATTTTTTGTTTGTTTTTGGGCGCAAACTTCCCCTGAAAAACTTAATTACTCGATGGAAATCAGGAATAATGATCGATCTCCACCACACATCAGACTTTTATCCTTCAATAATTCCACATAATTGTAATTCCAAACCTTTCTTATTCATCTTCAAGATGGATGTTTGGATATACTTTGCTGCAATAAGACCACTGAAAAAGCACATGGGTTTCGTAGAACATTAGAAAATATTTTCAAAAAAGTAACTGATAAAATCGGATCATTACTGTAATATGTTGGATGGCATTTATTACGTGCAAAAAGGATTACATTTCCAGCGTTCAGAATCATAAAGGCCAAACTGCTTCGATTAGCTTTATCGATTCCATTCGTCGATTTTTTTTTTTCGATTTTACAGGATTAACATTTCTCGGTGCGTTTGCTGTTCCTTTTACTAGCCAATACAGCCTTTTGGAAACTGTTTTGGAATTTTTTATTTCGGAAAAATGGTTCACTTAATAATAGTATTTCAAAGAGAAAATCGATGTAGAGAATCATTCACCTTAGTCAGGCCCTCATAGATCTGATTACACTAGATTTGAGTTATTGTCTAGTCACTGAACATTCGTAATTATTACGCATGGCAGCAATACGCTCCAATTCCATAGACAACAAGGGCTCCAGTCATAAGCAACAACTTCGGATTTATCATACTCTTGTAGACGTGATTTAGGTTTGAAGAATGCTTTAAATCCTCGATAAAACTTGTAATGTTTATTGGGACTAGCATAGTACGCATTAAGTGCACTAATGAGAGGAGTACTGTATCTCACCATCAACGGCCCAATGTCAACGCCATGTTGCTTTTCGTTATCCCTACAAAGAAACGAAGGAAAAAATAAAATAAACGTAAATAAACCTAAGAACCTTGGGGGAATCGCATGCGCAGACCATTCCCCCCATGTTATCTCATCGTGGCGGCCCCATCCCATCCATGGAAATTGTAGGATGGGACGACAGCGCACCGTACGTACGCACCGAAATACTTCCACGCTACGCTTTTCACCATCCACCCATTACTGTTTCAATGTCCACACACAGATCCTGTGAATTACTGTCTGCATAGAATACGTCCCGTTTACACTCATGCAACAACAATGCATTGAGGGAGGACTCCTCCATCCCCCAGCCGACTTGAAGCATGATCTAGTGCGCCGGAGGAAAACAGATTTGTTACATGAATTATTAACATACCATTCTGGTCGACTGTCTGTTTTAACTGTATTTACTCAAGTAGACAGTTTGACGAATTCATATCTCCTGCAAGTAGGATCTTCTCATATACGCATGAAAACCAAAACATAAAACAGTTATGATACCTTGGATTCCCCACTACAGTTCTGTTCACAATCAACCTGAAAGCCACTCGGAAAAAGGAAACCGCACAGACAGCGCCCACCAGAATCAAGCAGAGTTGTTGAATCCTATCTGGAGTGGTTGGACAAATATTTGCACACGCTTTGATGTTGATGTGCCCCGCTCCGCGGTTCCGGCCCTCCATCATTGAACCCTCCTCCTCTGCCATAACATAGGGAGCAGTGTGAGTGCGCGATGACTTGCTGAGTACATTTGTGCTTGTCTTTGCTTCCCGCTGGCAGGTTCGTTTGGCAATGCTCGCTCTCCTGCGCTCCTCCTGGGTGGGTAATTCACAATTGTTTGATGTTGTTTCACCGGGAGACAAGAGTGCAAATATTTACTCTATTCATAAATTTTATTTGCATTTAATTTTTTACGCTACTCGGAAGGGAATATTAAGTAATCTGAGCTAGTTATGAGCATTTGGGAAGTGGTTCACCATGCACTTGATTTGTTACTGCGGAAACATCATTATATCAACATGGACAACATGCTTGTTGATGTTTCCATTATTTTAGGATCGCTTTGAGCAATAGCAACGTTGACATAAAGTTTTAGGCACATTCGAAATGTATCATATCTCATTCACATCGTGGAATCCTGCAAGATACCTTCATCGCGAATCACGAGCCTCCACAAACGAACAGTCGTCATTTATCGGTGACGGTAAAAGTCGATGCAAAAACACAATGCGACATGACTTGCTGACGTACGCTCTTTTGTAATCTCTCCCCATCGAGCGATAGCGACTTCTGACGAATAAAATGTTCTGCATTTTGCGCACCATATGGCCGATATGTTCTTCCTCATCCACACGTGATTTATGCGGATTCCTGTTTTGGCCACACATGACAAATAGCGCTCGTGCTAATATTTCATGCTTATACAGGCCTGTTAACCAGCAACACGACGGTGCTTGATTCCTCCCCTAGCCGTGCTTGTTTTTTTTTCGACAAACTAAAAGTCACTTCCGACTACCGAGGAAATACCGCTCATTAAGAAGCGAAGAACAACAACAACACGGGAATCAATTCATATTCATTACCACTTTTTTGATCCCCCTCCTACTGAAGTGGAAATCCCTTCACAGCTGGTCTGATGAGCCAAAGCTGTTGTAGCTATGTAGGAAGGAAAAGCACACACGCAACAAATCGAAGGGCTCTTACCCACCAAACTAAGGAACATAGGTGGTAGCGCTGCGCCGCGTAAAAAGCCATAAAAAATAGTCGTAAAAATGTCAAAATACCTGACGCATCCTTTCGATCCAAGAACCTACCATTACGGAGAGAGGGAGGATTTGTGTTATTACTGTTCACCATATGGCACCTTCCGTCGGTTGTCGCGTGAATGCTTACGAACACGTAATACGATCAAAGGTTAATCGATGGCTTGCATGTGACTTGAAGTGCATTTGATGCTATTTGGGTCTATGGTGAGTTTAAAGTGAAAGGGACATTTTTTCATAAATGTAGAAACCGATTTCATATTGAATGGGCAATCAAGATTCCATGCATGCAAGATTCTCTTACAGTTTTGTATGAACTACATTCAACATTTGTAATGAATTACATTGCATCAGGGTTTTAAGATGACGAGTGACTACGGTCCATATAAATTTCCTGAAATTTGTATAGACAATTGTTTACGTAGGGGTACGTAGGGGTACGTAGGGGTAGGTTCCGGATCTTCCGTTGGGTCATTTGGTGATCACTCACAGCCAATGACCAGATAATATATCAACAAACACCAGTTTTCCCACATCGCATATAAATGCGAAGAAAAATCAAGGCATACTGAGGCATTCCACGAAGGTTCGCAAATCGGTCCTGACCGATCATTTCGAATTACGCTGGAACTTTGCACAGTTGTTCCTTTTTAGTAAAGGCGCCATTTTGTGCTCTCAGTTTTTCATATTGAATCACGACTACTTTTTGAAAAGGGCCTGTGTAAAAATAGTACTAATGAGTTTAAAAATATATATTGCCGAAACGCTTTGTTCGATTGATTTGGTGTCTTCAGCAAAGTTGTAGATATTATTTTGGCAATTGTGTAAAAAATATACACTGTAAAAAATTTCGTTTGTATCAATGAAAAATAATATATTTGTTATTAAAAAAGTTAATTTCTCAAAAAGTACAAATTTTCGTTTTAAGCCTCATTGAAGCTCATAATGTTTGCTACTAACTGGCAAAGTTTGGTGATGGTAAACTCAAAAACAAAAAAGTTATGGTTTTTTGAAAATTTCACGATTTTTACATTTTCATTAAAAACACATTTTTTTTAACCGTGTATATTTTTTCAAGAATTGCATTTTAATTTTGCACAACTTTTCCGAAAACACCATAGCAATCAAGCAAGCCGTTTTTGCAATATAGGTATGTTTATTTCATTACTGTTTAACTACACAGGCCCTATTGAAAAGTTAGGATTCATTACATCTGATACCATGAAAAGGTATCGTTACTAACAAAACTAAA
Organism: Ochlerotatus camptorhynchus; assembly: GCF_037179485.1. Classification (NCBI taxonomy): domain Eukaryota; kingdom Metazoa; phylum Arthropoda; class Insecta; order Diptera; family Culicidae; genus Ochlerotatus; species Ochlerotatus camptorhynchus. Next base: position 2,802,626 of record NW_027040701.1, read on the forward strand.
AAATTCATTTGATGAATATTGAGCTAGAACTAAATAAAAGTGATATGATGTTCAAACTGCAACCCTTACTGAAGGAGCAATTCCATTCAAATTTTTTAATTTTCTTTTTTATTCATTGTCTTCAATTTTGCATAGTTGTATCAGTGATCTTAACAGTAATAAGTCAAATACTCGACACTGTAGTAGTGAACACCAAAAACATCTGTCTGTGCCTAATGTAGAAATTGTACCTATTGATCTGATACTTAAATGAGTTTGAAAGGGGGAAAACAAGCAGTTGATCACAAAGATTGCTTTTTACCGCATACATCTTAAAAAGTTATCATAGGAAATAAGTGTAACACCATTTGGTTAAAAGGTAAGCATAACCTTCAGTTGTATTTCAATGAAATCATTTTTAATGATTATTATTTTTAATTTTTTTAATACAGGAAGCAACATGAGTGAACGAGCATGTTTTATCAGGTGCATTCGGCCGTTCGAGGAAGTCAAGTGCTCGAAAGAGCTGAGAAATATTTCGAATATTACCATCCAGAAATTAAAATCGATTGGATATTCTGAAGCATCATGATTGAATACAGGTTTTCGCATTTGCACGTCCTGCCGTCTTTGTCCCTCCCCATGGACATGGAGGTTGACGGTACTGAAGCAAAGGGTTATGTTTAATTTCTTTATATTTGCAACGATGATGATTTCCTATAGTGACACATATCACCTTCTTAATGCTTCAGTATACCTCAAACGATCAATTCTTGGTTGTTAATAGAACTTCCTTGATGCAATCGGCTGCTTCATGCAGACTGAGCAATTCTGATTATAGTATCAGATTTGTTCTGTATACAGAGGAACTGGGAGGGCTTATTAAAAACTTCTCACCAATAAAGTAATGATCTTCTTGTAAATTTTGCATATAATTTTATTGATATTTTATTTTATTTAAGCATATATTCTTTTTGTTACAGTCAATTTGCATTAGCATATGATACAAGAGACTTAATATTATTTGCTCGTTTTTGCGTAATTACTTGTAATTTAATTTTACTTGTAATTACCTTTGAAAGTTTTTTTTTCTAGTTTTTTTTTGTGATCTGAAAATTTACCGAGTTTGGTTAGAAGTTTCGAAGCTAACGCATGTCCACAGGCCTAATAGAAAGATAGACAGACAAAGTGTATCATGAAGAATGGTTGCATGCAGGGTTGCTTCCACTCACATGCTATAGATGAGATTTTCGGAGTTTTGAATTTGTTAGATGTTGTAATGGAGATTTGTGCTGTTGGATGCGGGAGGTGATTGGAGGGCGGGTGTTTGACGCATAGAGCCTGTCAATTTCGCTTTCAGAGTGTCGCAGTCAGCGGTTTTATGATTCGTGAGCACTCGCGATTCGTAGAATCGATGATTGTGACTGCAAGTGGATTTGGCGGATTTTGTGTGTCGGACGCTTGTTTTTTTGCCTCTTCTTGAGTATCATTATAGCGTCTAATGGTTTTAAAATTCTTGGTTGCGTGAAATATATTTGTGAGAATATCTTTTTGAGATTTTAGTAGTCACGTTTTGTTTGTAGTTTATATTTTATTTCTTTCATGTAATTATCGTAAATAATAGTTATTCAATAATAGATAGTTCATCCATATATTCGTACTTTGACGCGAAGCGCTGTGGATTATGAGATGCTCGATGACCCTGGAGGGATCGTTTTTGTTTACTGAGCAGAAAATCATGGGTTTAATCCCAAGCTCTCCATCATGACTCTTAAAATTCATTATCACTAAACAAAATTAATATGTTCTTTCGATAGCCGGCTATGGAGAGATTAAATAAACAACAAATAAACAATACATACTTTTGGTTGCATCGCCAACTTGAGGTGAATCCTAACCGAATACCCTACCCAACCCTCCAACTCCGTAGCACTTATGAGGGTGTCGCTAAGTCGGTGGCCTCTCGTTAAGTAAGTACTACATCAACATTTCCTTCCCTATCCCTAGTTATGGTAAAGATGGGCGTGGCCGGGAATAGCGACAGTCATGCTTCTGTTACTCTTGTTTAGATTGGAACCAATGTTTACTCCTCAGCATTATTCCTGAAAGTAGTCTAACTGAGAATTTCAGAAGAGACGTGAGTGTCGCTAGTATCCAATCTACGAAGTATATCATAACAACGCTAACGCTAACGCTAACGCTAACGCACGTCCTGCCGTCTTTGTGTTGACAAACAAGCTCTTTTCATCTCAAACGAGGAACAGCATGTTGCCGGAAGCTCAAAGATGCCAACTACAGTGATAGTACCTGTCGTACCGAGCTATGAAAGCCTTACAACTGTACCACCAATGACATCAGTTACTTCAATTCAATCGTACCAAGAATTCACTCAACCAGTCAACATCGAGATATTCAACCGAGACATTGCAGGAATCCAGGTATCACCGATAGACGTGGGAAAACTCAACTACATCCACTACCCCGAAAAGAAGCACCGTGAAATCAACGAAGGTATTAGAAAGAATCTTTTCAACTTCGAGCCTGAGGCTCACCATCACCAAACTTTGCCTGTTTGTAGCAAACATAATGAGCTTCAATGAGGCTTAAAACGAAAATTTTCAAAAATGCACTTTTTGAGAAATTAACTTTTTTAATATCAAATATATTTTTTTTTTCATTGAAACAATCGAAAGTTTTTACAGTGTATATTTTTAACATTATTGCCAAAATAATATCTACAACTTTGCTGAAGACACCAAATCAATCCAACAAACCGTTTCAGCAATATATATTTTTTAACTCATTAGTACTATTTTTACACAGGCCCTGTTAGAAAAGTAGTCGTGATTCAATTTGAAGAACTGATAACACAAATTGGCATCTTTACTAAAAAAGAACAACTGTGCATATTTTCATCAAATTTACACAGCAATCAATTATACAAATGTTCCGAATCTTCTGGTGGACCATCTGGTGATCAATATGTCAAAATAACAATTTTCCTTCATTACATATAGTTCAACAGAAAAATCAAGGCCTACTTTGATCAAAAATAAATAATATTCAAGATTAAAGTTGATCCTGGTCGACGCATGGCCTTCCGGTGGACACTTAGTATTTAGATACCTGTTGCTGTGGATTTCCAGCATCACTTTGTTCTAGACGACTGGTACCTTTTCTCCTCCCGATGGCCTCTCGGAAACCCGGAATAAAACCGGAACCACTTAGGCCTGAGAAACATATAAACGTCAAAAGGAGCCAGACATAAGCTGTCAGGAACTGTCATTGGGAGCCAAGCAGTTTGACGATGTGTTTCTTATATGTGAACAAGAATACAGAAGGCGATATTGAAATCTGGCCAAATGTAGTTTCTGACAAACTGTCGTTTCTAGATATCTTATTCAATGGGTCACTGTTTTTTAGATTCATTCATTGAATATGCCTTATGTATACTTAAATCCACATTGATACCATAAGATACCATTAACCAGGTTTCGTCAAAATCTTTGGAGGCATGATAAAATACAAAACAGAAGAGTACATTTTCTCACTGCACACTGAACAACGTCAAGCAAACACTACACGCTCAAAGTAAAACAGGCAATATTGCTACACTCAAAAAATTCCACACGTTTGATCGAAGTGTTTAAACACTTGATTTTTTAAATGCACAATCCCATTTACTTTAAGTGTATCTCACGTTGATTCAATGTGCTATACGCGTTAATTTATAGAGTTTCAAACTGTTCAAAACAGATGGATTTAAAGTGTTTTGCCTTTCAATGCAATGTGAATTGCTTGCTCAGAAAGGTAAACATCGAAAACAAGACTTGTAACTTTATCCTATCAACCCGCCTCATATATGAGAACAACCGTGGCACAGTGAGATCGAACGAAGACTCCAGCAGCAGTACACCCCAACAGTCCATGATCGAATCCCAAATCAGACCCATTAAAAAGATATGTGAAAGCTCTGACCTTTGGCAGTTTTGTTTATATATTTGTCGATTCATTTTAGAGTCGGTAAAGTAGATGTCGATAAAGTAGAATATTGTAGAATATTGAACTATGATGTGCAAAGCTATTGATATCACCAAATGAGGCACATAGAATCCTAGTGTGTCACAATTCAAATCCATAGTGTTCAGACATGATTCATATCATAAGATTCACACATGAAATGGATGTGTTTCACAATAAGCGCAAAATTAAGTATGAGACACATGATGATGACGTGTGGAATTTTTTTAGTGTACGCCTATTTTGATTTTATTTCAGGTGATTCCTTGTAGAGTCCACAAATGGCCGTAATGTAGGCTTTACATGCACTTCCACTTCGAGTTTTCAATTACAAAAATCTCGGAAATCAATGCCCCATTTCACTTGAAATTGCTACTTCAGCAGTGCAGTAACAATTTGAAAGTTGCACGTGTCGTAGAAGCTTATATTTGTGCACTTAATATTTCGAAGTGGTTCCGAGAATAAGGATGTCATAGCGAATCACTTGCAATAGCTCAAATTTTCATGACATGAAGAAAAGCTATAAAATGAATGCCGTGTGTGCTATATGTGTCTCACTCCCAGACTTAGGCAATCTGTTCCAATTTTCGGTAGACCATAATTTCAAACATGTTTCTACTTACTTTGAATATTTCAGCTACTTTCATGTTGATGTTCAAAAAAAGTTATACCCATGCAAACATTGCTGTTCGTATGCCTGTTCGTAATAATAAAAACCGCACGCGTTTGGCCCTCACCAGAAGTAAGGCAGGTGGTGTTTATTTGAAACGCTAATAATGTTTTGAGGTTAACTTGGATTCACATCCGGTCTTCGGCAATACGTTAAAGGTTCTACATTTTGTACACGAAGAAAATTGACCAACTACAGCGCCACCGAGAGCCGAGAATGTGAAAGTGGCTTGTTCACCCAAACATTTTGTCGATTTTTCCCATACGGTATTCAAGCCCTTGAGCGAGGTGTTCCCGTGAACCAAATTACTGGTGTTATTGATGATGATGATGATGATGATGATGGTCCCACCTCTCACCCCTACAAAGGTTTGAGCTGGACGATTTATCTTTAAGATAATTAAATATGACATTTTAACCAGGTTGGCAAACAAAATCGAACTGGTTTCAGTTACAGATATAAATTCCCTCTAGAGTTTACAGTTGCTTCACAGCGATATAAATGTTGAAAAGCTCAGGCGTCCACCTCTTAGTTCGCCTTTTTGTCCACCTAAAATATTCATAAGTATTACAAGCAATCAAGAGTTAATGAACAATCAACAAAGCATCCTATTACACTAGTAACCCCGCAATCTGATGCTATCATAATTTTCAGCAATGTCAGGAATGCTCACGAACCTCCAACATTTGCCAGAAAACTTACTACTAACTCAAGGTATCTTCCAAATAAGCTTCAAAATTGCATTTTTTTTATCAAATGTTAAATTCAGTCCTCTATATCCGTAATACGCGCGCGAGGCTCAAACCTTTGTAGACTACTATTTTTTTTTACTACTACTATTAAATCATATATCAAAAATCCATCATCACCATCGTGGCGAACAAAATAGTTTTTGCAGTGCTACAATAATTATTAAAAAGTCGTTATAACAGCTATCCATACAAAGTAATCCGTTAGAAATAACTTTGTCAAGATACATAATTTGTCAATTCATAAAAAAAAAATCACTGGATAACCGTTCAAAAGACAGTTTTAACGCAATGTCTCTTAAATTCTGCTAATGTTGTTGAACGTTTAATGTGTCTAGGCATCGAATTGAAAACATTTATTCCTTTAAAAAATAATGAATTCTGTGAAGCACAAGTCAAGAAATGTGGTGTTCTTATTTCATCCGCGTTTCTAGTATTATATCTATGATAGTCACTTCCTCTTTCAATTCGATCACACAAATATCGAGGCAGCAAACCGTTAACTACTTTAAAAATGAACACCATAGTCAAATATACAATTCTTTGCTTCACCGACAACCATTGTAAGGCGTCTAGCATCAAAGTTGAGGAAGTGAATCTATTACATCTCAAAATCAAACGCATTATTTTATTCTGCAAGCGCTGTAATCTCGATATTTGTGTTGCATTGGACAGAAATAAAATGGATGGACAAAAGTCTAGATGAGGAGAGATGATTGATTTGTATAGCTGTATTTTACTGGCAATAGTTAAATCGTTTTTCAATCGACATAGAATTCCATACTTCTTGGCAATTTTCTTGATGACATTGTCAATGTGAGAGTTGAACTTAAGTTTGTCATCAATAATCACGCCAAGATATTTAATCTCCTGAACGCGATCAATAGTCTCATCATCAATTACAACAGAGACGTTCTCATTTAATCGATTCCGCGAAATTACCATAAATTTAGTTTTACTTGTATTCAATTTTAACTGCTTACACTTCAACCATCTACTTAGATACTGCAAATCTTCATTCAAGTGTGAGACGGCAACTTCTAAATCCTTAGCTGCAATGAATAACACAGTATCATCTGCAAAAAGGTTAATGTCGCAAAACCGTAAAACACGTCGCAAGTCATTAATATACATAATAAATAAAAGGGGCCCTAATACACTTCCCTGGGGCACTCCAAGGTTGTTCCCCACGGGACTGGAAACAGAATCATTAAAAACAGTCCGTTGAGTTCTGTCAGACAAATAGCTTTCAAACCATTTATATGCAGTACTCGTAATTCCAAAGCGCTTGATTGATCTTAACAATAAGGGCCTAGAAATTGTTTCAAAAGCGCGTTTCAGATCCAAAAAAACAGCAACAATCGTATCTTTACGTTCCAAGTTGTCTTTCCACTTTGCTAACACCAAATTCAATGCAGTTTCACAAGAATGACCTTCCCGATATCCCGATTGTTCTGGTATCAACAAAGAGTTGCTATTCAAATACTCCAACAGCTGGCCTTTAACAACAAGTTCTAAGATTTTCTCTAATGTGTGCAACATGTTGATGGGACGAAACTCTTCGGCTTTAATCGTTCCAGCAACTTTTTGAATAGGAATCACTAAGGATTCCTTCCAAATTTGTGGCACATGTCCATTCTGCAATGATTCATTAATAAGGTCCAGAAAGATGTGGCCAATGACATGAAAGCAATCTTGAATAACTCTAGCATTAACATTATCTACTCCAGCCGATTTTCCTAATGAAAAACAAATAACTCTAAGTTCATCTAATGTAATTGGGTGAAAAACTTCAAATCTGCAACTACTATTAACTGGCTGTTTTATTTCGTCAGGTTCATCGACCAATTCAATAGATTGATTAATCAATGAAACACTGTCTACGAAATAATCATTAAACTTAACCCCCAAACTACCATTCCAGAGGGTAACGTTTGACTTTCCAGACTTTTAATTTTTCCATATAATGCTGAAACACTCTAATTATACATATATCTATATTTTTATATTGAGTCAATGGTTATTGGCTTCACATCGCATAAGAGTGTCATTTGGTAGTATTCAGCTTCAAATGATTGTTCTGTATGATAAGAGAACCATTTGCTCTGAGATGAGGAAGAAACGCAAACGGGTTTTATTCGATACATGTTTAAAAATTTCGACTTAGCAACACGATGCTACAGCGGTGCCGGTGGTGTAGTGGTAAGCGTGATTACCTCTCACCCCAGCAGGCCTGGGTTCAATCCCAGTCGGCGCCGCCGGGATATTCTGAGGCATAACATCTCTGATCACGCCTTCCTTCGGAAGGGAAGTAAAGCCGTTGGTCCCCGGTTCATGAGATGATGGGTCGATAGGTAGGGTCCAGGTGTGGGAGCTGCCTCCCTGGCGTCGGTAGCATTGGTGCTCAGCACGGAAAACAAGATCGACGGAAAACAAATCAAGGGAAAAAAAAAACACGATGCTAAATTATACAATTAATGGACTATTTTGAAAATGGTAGGTGAAGGGGCAAGACAACTTAGATACATTTCAAATTATCATCAAATATTTCTAAATATTATCGAAAATATTAATGTTTTTTCGAAAATTATTATATGTAATATAGAGCTGTTTGTGCTGTTTGTCCTACGGATACTTTTGTTTTTAAGTCAAAGTCAAGAAAATGAAAACATCAAATCATATTTTGATATATTGAACCATGGTGCCATTGGACATGTGGACTGTGTCTGGATTTCGGACCATTTCGGTACTCATAGTCTGATACATACTACATGTTCTATTCATTAGGATAAATGGCTCTCAATACAACACATAACTGGTGCGCAGATGGTAGCACAGAGCCATTTATGTTTTTATGTTAATTTTGCTGACATTTACGAATGATTTAGCACGGATGGTACTCATTTTATCGTTCAACCCCCTAACAGTCCCATATGTGCCGTAACTGGATGAGTTAAGTACCTTTGAAAAAGTTGTCGCAAAAGTCAACCGGGCTCCGGTACTTCTTTATCTAACACATCCGGAACCCAACGGGTATGTTTTGAAAACTTGCTCCTTTGTTCACAGCGGGAAAGGCGGAAAATTTTTGACTCCAGCGAACACGTTACAACAGCGTGGATGGTATCCCGCTGCGAGTATGTCATCCGGGTGTAATAATGTTTTATGTTAGGAAAAGTTCTGATCCACACCAAGCAACAAAAATGTATGTATGAAAAAGGTAAAAGTTGTGAGCAGTTTATGCGAAATTAATAATATTATGAGTTTATAAGTGCATCAAGTCATCGGATTTCTATTCTCAAAGCTAGCTCTAGGGACAATATTTCATGCAGGATCATATTTCATATTTCCGCACTGTTGTCTGATCAAAACAACACAATGCACACACACACACACATCACATAGCCAAACACCATCGAATCGAGAGCAACTTCCGTAAAACATGTGTAACAGTACAGCTCATCCGAACAGAGCGAGCTGCACGAATTCAAACCGAATTAAGGAGCGTAATTTGATAATGCCAGTCACCGAGGGGTTAAGCGTGTAAATATTAAATTTTATTGCATTATAAGTGATAAAATGTAATAAAATAAATAAAGGTTCACGGCGGAGTCACTGCTATTCTATGCTTTTCCATGTAGCATTTGTGTATGGAGGCAGACAAACAGGCGCGCGGTTCCTGCTGGGGCGTGAAATGAATTTATGATCCAGCGTTTTCTTTGTTTTCAGTGGATATTATGACTCCTAACGGGATTATCTCAGTGCGACAGTTGGATTTTATGAAAATTGTTACTAGCCGTTAAATTTCTGTTAAAAAAACACAAATTATTTTGGAAACTACGGGCATCAATCAATTAGTCGCTAGTTGCCCTGATATAATTAAAAATTACGAAACAAATTGATTTTCCCTCCAACATTACAGGTCTATAAATCAGCGAGTATAAAAGCCAAAGCGTGAAACATGCAAACTACAAATTCATCCATCCGGTGCGGAAGGCCGGAAAACACCAACCCATTTGAAAGCACCCAACCTTAAAAAAGGACACGAGACTAGCTGACGTCGCCAGCTTCGCATTCGCTGTGTAAGGGAAGGATGGCGTGCGAGGCTCATGCATAAAGTTCCATTTAACCGTACAAAACACCATCTGTGGTTATTTATGCCGATAATGATATCCTAATGTACGGCTCGTGGCTTAATCCAGTATAGAAACACGTGGGTAGGTATGAGATTCAAAATGCTTTGTGTTTGTATAGGGATTCCGCGTGTGTGTGTGTTTTTGGTTTTTCATTCAGCGAGGGTGTACCGTTAATTGGTGGCTACGCTTCGGCTATCAAAGGGGAAGCGGGTTGGATTGGATAAAATACGTCATTAAGATCGTTCAGTCAATCACATTGCTGGTATGAATGAACATTTGTGCGGAAATTTTAAACAAAAGCTATTCATTGCAATAACAAAAGCTGAAGATTTTTTCGTACTTTTTTTTAAATGCCGAAACGATTGTGAAAATTGCTTACATATAATATACATATGCATAAAATAAAATTTATTTATAAGCAATTAATTGGTACAACGCAGAGTAAGCTATATTTTCATTTACAAATAACACAGTTTGTTAATTACATCGAATAATATTCAAGCTGTCAAATTGAACCGTTTTGATGTTCACCGTAATACTACAGTGTTATTTCAGCTTCACAGTTTACAATTTAGTGGATTAAATTTGGTTTCTATTTATGTGCTCAAATATTACTGTTCTTCAAGAAAATATTTGTATCCATGTTGAGAGGTTAGGTATATCACATCGACATCAGTATTGTTTTAATTATAAAAAGAACATACACAGCAAAAAAATAATATTGATATCCCTCACCATCGCTCTCCAACTGGGAAGTTTGGTAAAGAGAGATGATCAACCCCAATTGTACCTTCCTCAATGTTGTCCTTGCTCGCTTTCTACTCTCTATATTTTCACACTACTGTACTCTAACGGAACTATCAACTCTATACTTTCAACTCCTCATCTATCGTATAAAAATTACCACTCTAAATCTGTTATTTGAAACATAGCATCTTCAACTATGTAAAATTGTTAACTTCACGCAGAAGTAATACAAACAAAATAGTTATTATTTTTTTCCTTGATTTGTTTTCCGTCGATCTTGTTTTCCGTACTGAACACCAAAGCTACAGATGCCAGAGAGGCAGCTCACACATCTGGATCCTACCTATCGACCCATCAACTGGGGATTAACGGCTTTTTAACAAAACAAGATTAACGATGTATGCATAAGTTTATTTCTGGGTCAAAAATTCATCTCTCTTGAATATTATTTGAGGAGCATTATACAGCTGGTATATCTTGAAATGCACAAAGCAATGCAGTGTGGATTGTCGAGTCTCGAACCTATTTCTAAATTTCGGCTATACCGTTGCTGTTTTTTTTTCATTCATGGACACTAACTAACAATCACAGTTCGAGCCCTCGAGTGCGTCACTAAATATAAAGATTCTCAAAACTGTCCAAGCTCTCGAATAAGTCTGAAAGATTTCAATAACAAGCCATTAGAAAATACATGCTGAACAATGGATTAAGTCCTAAGTAACATTATCGATTCTCTTAATAGACATCCTCTTTCGTCAATAGCTTGGATAAAAAACCGTTTCTTGTCGTGCTTGCTGTATTAATTGCTAGATAATAGCTTCTTGTATTGAACTGTGCGTTGAAAATAACTGGAAATATCTTTACATGGCCGTTTGACTGCAAAGAGTAAATAGACGAAGATAATTTGTCAATGTATTGCTTGAGTTATTTTAAGTATGGAAAATCCGAAAAATGTATGGCAGGCCGTTTAACTCAAAAACATCTTTAAGTCCCTGAATGCTGAGAAAAATTTCAAGCCTACACCCACAAGAGGAATGTAGCAATCGTTCAAGAGCAATACAAACATTTGCAGGTCAACATTAATACCCTGTAGCTGATCTGATGAGCAAAGCCCAGTCCGGAACAATGGGTTTGGATAGTTAAAATCAGTTGATCAAAACAGGTTGTGGTAAAACCATAAAGATTTGTGTTAACCAATAGTCCAGGCATGAAGTCATGTTGGTTGCTAAAGATGTAGCTTTGATGCGATCAAGAATATCACCACTCGCCATTATATTAAACAGTTTTGAGGTAGCTGGAAGATTATTTATTTATTTATTTATTGTCGTCAGTCAAATGTAGACTGATTTGTTACAACAATAATTACATTATTTATTTTTCAATAATAATGAATTAAAAAAAGATATAATATAAATTAAGCAGTAATAATATTCTATTTTTATGTGTTAAAATAAAGAATTAAATTGAAGTGTTGTTTCAATTTTGTTTTTTGTCATTGTCAAGCTAATAGCTTTGCAGTGCTTGCTAGCCATCATTTGATTTAAGTGTCCAAATTTAGCATAAGTGGCATAGCCGCATAGCATAGCATAGCCGCCGATGGTGGCTTGTAACAAAAAAATTTCCGTTTGCGCAGTTGTCGAGAAGGTACATTTTTAATAACAGTTCTACAGAATCAATACGATGCGAAACGATATCGTTTACAAATAAGACCATTGCAAATTCACGACGGTCTTTTAATGCTTAAATGTTGATGAACATGCACCGTGCTTCATAAGACCTTCCGTAAGGTAATCTTGTCTAACCTAATTTACGAAGTGCAAACAATAAGCATTGCTTTTGTACTGATTCTATTCGTTCTTCGTGCATTTTTGAATAAGGTTACCAAACTATGCTGCAGTATTCCAGTATTGACCTCACATTGGCAATGTACAGCGTTTTCATTGTGTACGGATCGTGAAAATTATAGCTAAATCGTTTAATAAAGCCAAGCATGTTGTATGCTCTGTTGATGATTGTTTTATAATGTTCACTGAATAAAACAGCAAAAAAGGATATCCTTCATTTAATTCATGAGTTGGTGGGTCAATAGGTAGGGTCCAGGTGTGGGAGCTGCCTTCCTGGCACGTCGGTAGCATTGGTGCTCAGCACGGAAAACAAGATCGACGGAAAAAAAAACAAATCAAAGGAAAAAAAAATAAAATGTTTTTGATGCACCAAATATAGAACATGTGTATTTCGTTCAGGAATGTCCTGACATGGAAGACATCCTTATTTCTAAAAAGTTTTTCATGCCGTTGGCATAAAATAAACCTTTTTTTAAGAATGAAGGATATGTCATTTAAAAATAGTATAAACAAAAGGGGGCCTAGATGAGAGCCTTGCGGGAATCCTGAAGTGACTTCAATGGGATTTGATTTTTTTGTATCTAACTATTTGTTGGCAATCAATCAGTTAGATATGATTCGAACCATTTGAGAAGTCCTGGCTCAATTCCCATTTTTTTTTTTGCAATTTGAAGAGTAGCAAGGGTATTTCAATGCGATCAAATGCCTTACTATAGTTTGTGTATATATCTTCTACGTGGTTTCCATTATCGATTGCAATCAGTGAATAATTAACAAATTCGTATACATTTGTACTAGCTAAACGGCATTTGAAGAAGCCATGTTGCATGTTAGTGATTCTGTTTTTGATTTGATGGAATAATTTTTCATTAACGATTGCTTCAAAAATCTTTGCGGTGGAAGAGATAGTGGCAATCCCACGGAAATTACGTATATCAGATTTTTTTTCCATTTTTAAAAATAAGCACTAAGATAGAACGTTTCCATATTTCGGGGAAATTCCTAGATTCTAGCGACTTATTAAAAAGCCAAGAAAGTGGAACCGTAAGTTCTATTGCTAAGCTTTTCATAACTAGGTACTTGTGGAATCCCTTCAGGTCCTGAACCTTTGAAGGTGTCCATTTTTTTAAGCCACCATAATGTCTTCCACTTTGATTTGATTGACACTAATGTCTCTTATAAATCCAGAGAAGAATGAAAAATATTCCCTAACGGCGCCGGTGGTGTAGTGGTAAGCGTGATTACCTCTCACCCCAGCAGGCCTGGGTTCAATACCAGTCGGCGCCTCCGGGATGTTCTGAGGCATAACATCTCTGATCACGCCTTCCTTCGGATGGGAAGTAAAGCCGTTGGTCCCCGGTTCATGAGTTGATGAGTCGATAGGTAGGGTCCAGGTGTGGGAGCTGCCTTCCTGGCACGTCGGTAGCATTGGTGCTCAGCACGGAAAACAAGATCGACGGAAAAAACAAACCAAAAAAAAAAAAAAAGAAAAATATTCCCGATCGCAATCTTCATCAGAAAAAGTGGTATGTATTTCTTGAAAGAAAGTTACAAATAAGTTGCAAATTTACTTCGAGTTATCACCTTCCTTTTCGTCCAAGTTCAGTCTCGATGGAAAGTTGTCTGATTTTAATTTAGTTTTAACGTAGTTGAAGAAATTTTTTGGTTAAGATTTAATTCCATGTTCTGTTCTTGCATTGTGCTCCTCAAATGCAATATCAATGGCCATATTTAGTTGATTTCAAATGTTCAAATAGTTATCCAAATTACCATTGTTGTTGTACCTTCTATAAATTTTATGTGCTTTCAGTTTTCGGTTTATCAAATTTTTGATTTGTCTGTTGGACCAAACTGGATCACAGCAAAAAAATAATTTTGATATCACATCATAGTTGATGCACTTCAATCGTGTCAAAAATATGGTGTAATATTACTTGCCAAAAAGGACAAAATTATCATTAATACAGTGCATGAACTGACATTAGGCTGCTTTTACTGCATTTGTTTATTGTTGTGGTCATAAAAATTACATGAGATTTTCGACATGATTGAAGTGCATCCTCTTGGATGTAATATTAAAATTTATTTTTTGCTGTGATGCTTTGAGTTGCCCTGAAGCCATCTTCCCAAGTAACGGGCATCATCAGAACTTACAAACACTGATATAGCGTTGTTCAGCTATATATAGCCAAAAAGGTGAAATACCGTGCCTATGGTTACTTGGGTTCTCTTCAATGGTACTTCATCAAGTATTACTTCGATTCGATATCTACAAGATTAGTACACAGCAAAAAAATAATTTTGATATCACATCAAAGTGGATGCACTACAATCATGTCGAAAATTTCATGTAATTTTTATGACCACATAAATAAACAAATACAGTAAAATCAGCGTAATGTCAGTTCATGCATTGTATTAATGATAATTTTGTCCTTTTTAGCAAGTAATATTACACCATATTTTCGACATGATTGTAGTGCATCCACTTTGACGTGATATCAATTTTTTTTTTTTGCTGTGTAGGAACAAACAGACGATATCAATCGAGGTGATGTATTTGGAACATATACCGTATGCGTGATAATGTTTGCACCATTGAACAATGTCAAAATTAAAAAAAATCTCAATGTTTTCGAGTTTTTTTTTTTATTTATTCAAAGGAAGGATGTTTCTCAGAGTCTTAAACTATGTTAATCATCGATCGAGTTTCCACTTGCTGCAGAGTTTCCACACGCTTCCGGAATGCACGGCAGGATCTAATAATGTATTCTGGATCCATTTCTCTCCAGGTACGGGTCAATGTTTGTCTAAGGCTTGCTGTACTCGGGTGGCGTTTAGAACAGGCCTTGGCCATATTGAGTAATCCAGCGGATTAAGATCGGGGCTGGATGGCGGCCCCATATCCTTCGCCCAGAACGGAAGATGTTCCTGCAAACACTTCTGAGTGCGGTTCGAGGTGTGGCACGGAGCCCCATCTTGTTGAAATACAACTTTTGGCTTCGGACCGTACTGTTCTTTGATCCACGGAAGAACATACTTACTTAAAATCCCGATGTAGACCTCGGTGTTGACCTTGTCGCCTTCTGGAATGAACACCGGGTCCTTTTTTTTGCCATCGGAAGCCACCAATCCAAACACCATAACGCTAGCAGGATGCTTGGTCAGATACACGTTCTTGTGCTCGTCGGCCACGTCTTTTACCGGAAGAGAACTAATATATCTGTCGGTTCTGGAATTTGATACGGGATCAACGGTAAATATGCTCTCGTCGGTGAACAGGATTACCGGATTTTTTCGCTTAAGGAAGTTCAAGATTTTCTTGCATCGTTCGACTCGTAGCTCCCGGATGCGGTTGGCAATCATGTGAGTTTTTTTCCGTGCCCTCGACTTCGCCCCGCAATCTTCCTTTACGATCTTTCACTGTAAAGTCACTGATCCCTTGTTCCTTTGCCATTTTCCTTATTGAACGCACTGGATTCACCCGAATCTTCCTTTTGATAGCAACGAAAATCCTCGGAGCTCGAGCTGACCTCGGACGACCTGTGGCCACCTCCGCGGATAGTTGTCCTTTCTTTTCTCGGTCTAAAAACCCTTTTGACGGTCCACCAGAACACTCCCACGGCGATTTAAATGTCTTTTTGCAATATTTGCGTGTGGGATAAATCACGAATACGCTGCCACTTCGTCATGGTGCATGGTGTTTCTTTTATACACAGCCTACTACGGTATGAGCTATAGGTTACGTGCATGCAAAGAAAACCAAGGCATTGTATGCACAGGTGAAACGGGAACCTTATTTGTACGATGGTGCAAACATTATGACGAATACGGTATCTGCCCGTCATATTTTCAGATTCAACGTCTTTGAGAAAAACCCAAATAGGGTAAATTATGGCTTCGGCACCCATTGACTGTTTTCGGCAACCGAAATTGAAACGTTAATTTCACTGTATTTTTCCATCAAAACTCTTCGCTGAATGTATTCAGCCGATTCCTTACCTTTTCAGCTTCAATCTGATTACATTTTTACGACTGTGCAATCCTGTTATGCCATATTTTTCTTTAAATTAAATATACACACTACAAAATACGGCTGATTTCGAGTTGACGATAATAGAACAGCTGGTTAACACGCAGTTCAAATGGAAAGGGTGCCGAAGAAAAAGAGACTGCCGACAATAGTCACACTCACCTGAGAATTTTGAAGCGTTGTAAAAACATGTTCAACCCGTTTTGATCAATTCTGTCGATTGGAATTGGTAGAACAGCAAGCAGCAGATAAATGTCAACAAACAAACCTGTCATGTATGTGTGTGACGCTGAGAAATCGCTAATAGAAGTTCGGACGCTGCTTAGACTGACGAGAATACGTAAATTCCCCTATATTATGTTGGTTGTCTTTTCTGATGTTAGGTGATGTGTCGAACACGAAGTTTTTGTCCGATGCGTGATCAATGGAAAGTGAAGAGTGAAAATTGTTAGTAGGAATTATAGACTTTTCTTCTTAACATATTAATAATTTCAAAAACTCTTACACCGTTCGAAAAATACATGTAAATTTATGTGAGATATAGCGCACATAAAATTAACGCTAGATTTAGCATAAATTTACGCGATATTTCGTGTAAATTTAAGCGCAATATCGCATAAATTAGCAATATTCTATGCAAGCTTGTAAACGATTTCGCTGTTTATGCCAAGTATAGCTCAAAATTAAACGAAGGGAGATTTTACGCGATAGTTTAAATTCAGAATTTTTTTCTGTAACCATAAATAAGTTGTATTCGTTTAACGTATGATTTGTAGAGCGAAGAATTAAGATTACTGTACTTCACCAAGTGAAAACTATGCAATCAAAGGGGAACGATATCGTTATAGTCTACGTTAGGTAGTATTTCGTTTTTGTTTTTGTTTTTGCCACTACACCGTTTGAAAAATTCATGTAAATTTCTGTGAGATATAGCGCACATAAAAGTTAACGCTAGATTTGGCGTAAATTTACACGATATATCGATATATTAGTAATATTGTATGCAAGCTTGTAAACGATATCGTTGTTTATGCCAACTGTAGTTCAAAATTAAACGAGGGGAGATTTTACGGGATAGTTAAAATTCAGAATATTTGACTGTGTAGATACTCCCGGTGTAAAAAACGGGAGGTTGACCACACAATGTTTCAGCCATTTATTTCAACAGCATTCTGTCCATCAACATTTATATGTATGCCGGCAGTCATTCCCGAAAATGAGATAGAGTAGAATTGAAATCGAACAGAAGCACATCGTACTTATTCAGCCTCAGACCACTGCACATTATAGATTCCCCAAACCGTTCGCAATATCGCATGAATTAGCAATATTGTATGCAAGCTTCTAAACGATTTCGCTGTTTATGCCAAGTATAGCTCAAAATTAAACGAAGTTAGGTTTTACGCAATAGGTAAAATTCAGATTTTTTCTCTATGCAAGTGACACAAATTCACATAAGTTGAGTAAACTTTTTTACAATCAAATCCAGTCACACAAAGGTTATATAAACTTTTATAGAACATGTCTATTGCTTGGGTCGTTAAAGTCGTATCACTTGCCTTACTAAGCACCTAACATTAATTACGCGTAAATAAATAAACTATGCTGTAAACCACATCCCAGTATTTCACGTTGAAGTGGAGATGGTTGCACAGCTTCCAACAAAGCGTGTTGGACATTTTGTAGATACAGGTTATATGACAATAACTGCGTAGTAACAGTTTGCGGTCAATTCATTCGGCTTTATTTTTTATATCATTAACTACATTTCATGGCTGTACATAACCAGCCGTCACATATATCGCCAAATATTTGCAAATTCCTCTCGAAAATAGGGAGAAACGGGCATGTCTCTTCCGGTAGTATGCACAAGACAAAACATTGATTTTTTTTTCCCTAGGATTCCTCGGTTTTTTATCATAACATTCCTAAGGGGCTGTTCATAAACTACGAATACAGTATAGGAGGAGGGGTTGGTAATCATCCACGGCCCATACATTTTTTTTTGTATGGACAATTGTCTACGCAGGGGGAGGGGGAGGGGTCAAGAATAAAAAAAATTGTCTACGTAGTTAATGAACAGCCCCTAAAAAGAGGTTTCGCAAACCTGCTGAAAGTTAGAGCATGAAATAGATGCGATTTTGGACACCGTCTCGAACGTTTGCCAAACTTTAGACAAATCAAGCTTTCTTATGCTCTTCAAAAAATCTTCAATCATGCCCTTAATTAAAATCATCCATCGAGTGTTGATTGTTTCGTGTTCTATGCTTACAAAGTTAGTATACGTGATTTATTTTTTCATCTCGAAATAAAATTGTCCACTAACTTTTCGAAAACATCCCCAATTTTCATAATTTCGTTGATAAGCTGTCTTTTTAAAAACCTTTTAGGCAGTAAATTTATAGCAGGCTTCAAAATCATCAAAAGGAACTTGAACTAGTGCCGCAAATTTCCCTTTAAATTTTAGATGATCCTGAAAAGATGCTCCAAACTGATAAATAGCCTCGTTGAGAAATAAATAAACAATTACACATTCGTGTGTAGTGGTAAGCGTGTTTGTTTCTCGCCCTAAAAGACCTGTGTTCAATCCCAGTCGGCGCCGTCAGGATTTTCTGAGGCATAAAATCTCTGATCACGCCTTTGGGAAGTAAAGCTGTTGCTCTCCAGTCTATGAGCTGATAGGAAAGGTCCAGGTGTGGGAGCTGCCTTCCTGGCTTTGGTAGCATTGATACTCAGTACGCAAAATAAGATAAGGTAAAAAAAATCCATATTCGACCTAATGATATTCGAACTATTTTGAAGCTTCTGGAACTCAGAAGAAAAAGGTACGTAAAGAATCTTAAAAAAGTATAAGTCTCGTACTTAAAACAAATAAAAAACTGGTTTGGATGACGCAAAGAAGTTTGGACATTTGGATCACGCAATCAAGTTCGATCTTCCTTCCATGTGGGCTTTAAGATGCGTGCCACACATCTTGAATAGATCCAACCAGTTCATTTATTTTGCTATTAACACGGACATTGTTGTCAAATATTCAAGCGCATCATCGTTGAAGCTGATTCTTCGCTTCTTCAAAAACTTACGACGCTAACCAGAACCCCTTTAAAGAGTGCAGTTATCTTTCTGATTCACTCTTGTCGATGGCACGTCAATTCTACACAGAAATTACACAATCTATTACCGTCGATCAGCGCCATCGGAACTGGAAATTTCGACTGTTCCCTTGTCGCGATTGATGATGCTTTAGTCAATTACCCAGTAGGTATGCTTGAAGAAGAAACGAAATTTCAAAAGTACGTCACTAAAAGCAACCGATTTCGGCACGTACTGGCCAAGACTTGACAAGTCAGGTTGTTTCACGATGATACCCGACCCAAGTAGGTGTTCTAGATACATTCAACTGTCATACCAACCGAAGGAAACTTTGATTGATCGGTTTATCTATATTGGCTCTATTTTCCAATTAGATTTCTTTATAAATATTGATTATTCTACCGTGGAAATCAAAACAATATAAATTGAGTCGGAGACGGTATAAATTAAAATTCTGACCCAGAAAACCCTCAGACTTGGACAGGATCCTGGCGCCATGGTGATTGTTTGCATAAGGTTTTGACTCCTTATCGGTACTTGCCGAGCTACGCATATCGAAGACAGAATATCTAATCACTTGTCTCCAATGGTTGATTGATGGCTCTCAAATGTACTGAATGGGCAATGTTGTACATCGAATTGTATTTGCTACCCGTCCCCGGAGAGTGCGCCTCAATTCGGACAGTGACATCTAAATGCACGGGATGAATGCTGGAAAGCCGTTTGATAGCCAAGAGCGAGCATGGCCCCCGTGGGAAATAATAGCTTTTAAAGCCCTGGAATGATATAATTTAATCCCGGTAATTTGGTCGATGATGAATTAATTGCTCGCAATTGGGCTGCGATGATTGAACTGAGTGGTTGAGGATAGAATCGTTAGTTTTGGGCTACAGCCGGTCTGGACCGGAGCCATTTGCAACGCGTCAATAAAAGTGTTTCTGTTTGATTTATGGCATTCTAAATCGGAAGATAATTGGAGTGACTTGTCACGATGGTGTGGAACTGTATGCGAGGCTGTCAGTTGGATTCAAATTGGACACATTTCGCTGCTTCAGTGATAAATATTAAAGCCATACCGAAATAGAAGCGTTTACAGAATTCTCACCGGAAACACGATACCCTTGTACAACGCAGAAACCATAGATCGTCCATCAATTCGCCACTTGTGCGTCACGTGGCTGCTAAAAAGCGTAAAACTCCTAACTGACGCTGCCTTTCAACACGCCCGAGGACAAATATTGTGTTACAAAATAACATTTACACCATTGTTGATGTTCACTTTTTTCAACAGAGAACACACGCCCTAATCATCAGCGCTCGACATCAACCGTCCCCGGAATGCAGTTTTGTTGACTTGAGCAGCGCATTCGGAAAACCACCGAGGGGTTGTTTGAAGCCTTTACGGTGCATGGTAGCGCTGATGAAGAAAAGTTTTCCCATTTTTTCCCAGCACACCACCAGTAATTGTTTCCTCAGGGCACGCTCGTTCAAACATTCTCGAGAGACTTAACTGCAATACGGTTCGAATGCGAAACAAATACAATCTGATATGTACGGTGCAATTTGAAACCTGCTTGGCTTTGGTGGTAAAAATTTGTTTTTTTGCTTTTCAACACATTTGGACATCGCATACAGGAATCTGAGACCTGTTGAAAACCATACGTGCAAATCAAATCGTACCAAAGTACAGAATAACTATCGGAAACTAGTTAAACTGCGATTTACGCATTCAATTAACTAGGGTTGTGGTTTCCGCACATGTATCTACTAGAGAGGGTAGGCTAACAAGTTTTTCCTCGTAGCAGTCAATCTCTGGCTTCCTGTTTGGACGGAAGAGAGAGTGTAAACTGCTCCCTTCCGGTACCATTGGTGAGTGCGTGCGGTGTGCCGTACTTGAGTGCTACCAAACAAGCCCGGAAGCTAATGAGTGTGGCAAGCACGTGGCTGCCGAAAAGTGTCTGAATGAACAATAAATTTAGTTTTCGGATCGCAGTTCTATGCTGATTCACGCACACCTCACGCCTCCAGAAATATTGTGTTGGATTGTAACCGGTTGCAGGTTAACTTTCAGATTTGAATCATCATGAATTGGAACCATAATAATTTGGGAATTTCCTTTGATCGAAAAGGTACCTTTGCTCCACATTAGTCAGCTACCTTGTGGGGCTCAGTGGTTAATCCGCGACTAACGCTTACCGTTCCAAAGTCGCATTGGCACGAGGTGTGAATGCAATGGAAGGATTAGCCCAAACGCGATACGACCAGAAACGGGTGTAAAGGTGGATTAGCAGCGACCAAGTAGAGGTGATACGCGTGATTATCTCAACCACGGTAGACAATTTTTGTCCAAAATTGAAGTATCATCCTCCACTTGAACTTGGATTCAAGTAGACAACATGAGTAAGATATTTTAGCTTGCATTGTACTGAACATAGAAATTTCTATGTTTCACAGTTGAAATAGTCTCAAGTTATTGGATAGGTGAGCCTAGAGCTCAGCATAATCAAATATTGCTACTGGAATTTGGAATCATTCCAATTGTAAATAGCTCTATTCTTTACTGCGTCACTTATACAGTGGGATAATTTTATCAGTTCCTCAAACAAAAAATGTTTCAGCCTCTAACAAAGTACAAATATTGTAACTTTAGACTGCTACACCTACTTGAACCGGAGCACGATTGTTTGATCTGAGATAAAATAAATGGTAACATATACTTAGTATGAAGCAGCCGTTTGTCTACCGATACCGGTATAGCTATTCTTGAACGAACGTTTATCAACGGATTAGCCAAGTAGCTACTTCATAGGCTAGGAAAACACGGCTAAGACACGAAGTACTCAGCAGTCGCCATAGGTAAGCCGATCGGTACACACACGTGTGTTTATGCATGCCAAGACGCCCTTGCTTCTTCCGGATATGCGAGGCGGACATTTACAGTCTTCTAGTTCTACTTCCATACCTTCCTATCGCTAGCATTTCCCAGGTTGACGTACATTAACATGACAGTATCACGATTTCATGTCCCGTTGTCTCGCTTGATAGCATCTGACAACTCACCATCACCAGAGGCCTGTTTCCACTAACCTTACAACAAGAAGGGTGTTGTCGCTAAATTTGTTGCCCGCCACCTAGGCCCGCGATAAGGCAGCGTGCTTAGCAGTGCAAGTATCTTTTGGTGGCATCTTTTCGTTCTGAGAACACTGATCGGCACTTAGGCTGTGTTCTGGTTGATATCTGATATTGTACATTTTTAGAAGTAGCTGACTGCTGGGCTGCCGGACAGTAGTTTTCCTACGTTACGTCCGAGTTTCAACAACGGAACGATCGAAGAAGGATGTGTTTCGAGACCGAAATATATATATATATATATATATCAAATTTTTGACGAGTTTTGGTATCCGTTTGCTTTTTGCAGAATGTTTTTTTTCCTAGATTTATTTTTCATCGATCTGTTTCCCGTGCTGAGCTCCAATGCTACCGAGGTCAGGGAGATAGTAGCCCACACCTGGACCCTACCTATCGACCCATCAACTTATGAACCGGGGACTAACTTCCCTTGCGAAGATATACGTGAACAGGGATTTTATGCCTTAGAATATGCGGCGGTGCCGACTGGGATTGAACCCAGGCCTGCTGGGGTGAGAGACAATCACGCTTACCAATACATCACCGGCGTCGCTGATTTTATATGAGTTGGAGATGATGCAATTTGAATGCATAGGATATAAATCCACACCATTGGACTTCGATCTTGGACTAATTAAGTAAGTACGTTCCAGTTGAAAACTATTTAAAAATAAAAACGGATGGTGCAGTTTGGTATGTGTGATAAGTTAAGCTTTTGTTTTCGTTAAGACATTAATCATTTTGAGGGAGAAAATAGATACCGCGATCGAAATCGAACATACAAAATTGGTAGTGGGAACAGTCCTATTATTGCGGTACATTAGAAGCGTTAGCCTATTGTTGTATATGGAAGTATCGCAACAATAGGACTGTTTCCCCTACTTGGCCAATTAGATTCAGTTTTGATTGGGAAAAGTTTACTATGTTTATGTTTCCGGGATCGATAGTCGGTCGCAATGGTTTGTTGTGATGCAAGTGGCTCGGTGGTCCAGTGCCAACCGCTTTTCCTTATTGGCTCCTTTACATTACTGAGTTGATAGGGTTGCAGCTTTTGCTGAATTCAGATCTAATTCCCACTTCCCACTAGCAAAAACGTCCTTTGTGTGACAACCGTGGAGAGGTATTCTCGGTTTATTGTAAGAATCGAATTAAAAATCCCCTACCGGATGATCGTGAGGACTTTTCCGATGCCGTTATTGATCTTGAAAGTACTGGTTTATCAGAGTGTGTACACTGAAAATGAATTGCTTATTCAAAGCCTCGTTCATTTGGCTCTTTGTGCGGATTTGACTGGATCGGTCTTTATTGCTACAGAACATGGTACTCATGCTAACATTGCTTGCTCGTCGTGCTTGATGAGGATGTAATTTTTTTTTTTTTTTTTTTTTTTTTTTATAATTCGTTTATTTTTCCAGGCTCATTTGCTGTAGCTTTGCGGAGCCGATATTCATTGTTTAAATAACAAAATTACTTAAAACTAACGTTAGTAAAGCGGAGGCCGATTACTCGCGGCTATCTCGAGGTTAGGGGTAACAAATTGTAACAAATGGATGGCAGGGTAGGGATTGTGAACACAAGGTTTGGAGAGCAAAGTGCTCTTGATCTCGAACTAGGCGACACTCTGATGAAAAAGACAAACATGGGGGTACACCGATGGGCAACTAACAACTTGGGAGAACACAAGATGACACTAACTACTAAATCCTCAAATCTATCCGTTTTAAAAACACATAAATTAAATTCAAATAGTCGAGGTCTCGGCTCGCCAAGACATCTCTAACGGGTATCGCGGGTTGTTTTCCTCGGGCCCTGAGGGATATGGATAATTCAGATCTGGCAACACGGTGTAAGGTACATGACCAAACAACGTGCTCGATATCGTGATAACCACTGCCACACGCACATAAATTGCTGCTTGAGAGCCCAATTCGATAGAAATGCGAGTCTAACGAGCAGTGATTGGACATAAGCCTTGATATAACGCGTATAAAGTCGCGGCTCATGTCCAACCCTTTGAACCATGGCTTGTTCGACACCTGAGGGAGAATAGAATGTAACCATCTTCCCAATTCACCATCATTCCATTTTTGTTGCCAACTGATGAGGACTTGCTGACGAGCAATGGAGAAAAATTCGTTGAAGGCGATTTGTCGCTCAAAAATATCGCCTTCCATAGCGCCCACCTTAGCCAATGAGTCCGCTTTCTCATTACCCGGAATTGAGCAATGAGATGGGACCCAAGCTAAGGTGATAGTATAGGAGCAGTTAGATAAAGCACTCAGTTTAGATCGTATTTCAGGCAGGAAATACGAGGAGTGCTTCATCGGCCTCATTGAACGAATAGCCTCCAATGAGCTAAGACTATCCGTAAAAATAAAATAATGGTCAGACGGTAGTGAGGCAATTCGCTCTACTGCGTAAAATATAGCTGCGAATTCCGCAACGTATACTGAGCATGGTTTCTGCAGTTTATAAGAGGCGCTATGAAATTGATTAAATACACCAAATCCAGTGGAAGCATTTATGGTTGACCCATCTGTGAAAAATCTTTTATCGTTACTTACATGGTGGTACTTGATTGCGAAAATTGAGGGAACAACCATCGACCGATGGTGATCTGGTATTCCATGGATTTCTTGCATCATGGTCAGATCAAAATTTACAGAGGAACTATAGAAGGCTTGAAAGCAATCACGATTGGAGATTAATGAAGAAGGACCAACCTCCAGCGTCATGTACTCATAGTACAAACTCATGAATCTTGTTTGAGGATTTCTGTCGAGTAGCTTCTCAAAATTTTCTATTACCAATGGGTTCATTACTTCACAACGGATAAGAAACCGGAAGGACAGTTCCGCGAAACGATCTGTCAGTGGGAGAACACCCGCGAGTACTTCGAGGCTCATCGTATGCGTCGAGTGCATACAGCCAAGCGCGATTCGGAGGCAACGGTATTGAACCCGTTGCAGCTTCAAGATATGTGTTTTTGCCGCGGATTGAAAGCAGAAGCTACCGTACTCTAGAACCGACAAGATGGTTGTTCGATACAACCTGATCAGATCTTCCGGGTGTGCTCCCCACCAAGTTCCAGTAATTGTACGAAGAAAATTAATTCTTTGCTGGCATTTTTGTTTCAGATACGCAATATGTTTTCCCCATGTGCATTTGGAATCGAACCAGACACCTAAATACTTAAAAGAAATACTTTGAGTGATTGTTTTACCCATTAGCTGAAGCTGTAACTGTGCAGGATGGTGCTTCCTAGAAAAAACAACCAACTCAGTTTTCTCCGGAGAGAATTCGATACCCAGCTTCAAAGCCCAAGTAGACAAGTTGTCTAAGGTATCTTGCAATGGTCCTTGCAGGTCCGGTGCACTTGGCCCTATAACAGACACAACGCCGTCATCTGCAAGCTGCCTTAGCGAGCAATTTTCATCAAGACAACCATCAATGTCTTTGACATAAAAATTATAAAGAAGGGGGCTTAAACATGAGCCCTGGGGGAGACCCATGTAACTAATTCGTGAAGTTGTCGAGTTTCCATGAGAAAAGCTCATATATTTCTCAGACAACAAGTGGCTCAAATAGTTGTTCATAATTGGTGAAAGCCCACTATCGTGGAGTTTATCCGAAAGGACATCGATACAAACAGAATCGAAAGCCCCCTTAATGTCCAAGAAAACTGAACCCATTTGCTGTTTTTGCGCATAGGCCAGTTGAATTTCAGTTGAAAGCAACGCAAGACAGTCGCTCGTTCCTTTGCCTCTCCGAAATCCAAATTGCGTATCTGAAAGTAAACCATTCGACTCGACCCATTTGTCTAGACGAAAAAGAATCATTTTCTCCAACAATTTCCGTATACAGGACAGCATCGCGATGGGACGGTACGAGTTAAAATCCGACGCGGGTTTACCGGGTTTTCGAATGGCGATAACTCTTACTTGCCTCCAATCATCCGGAACAATGTTGTGCTCCAGAAATTGATTGAATAAGTTCAACAAGCGTCTCTTCGCGACGTCTGGGAGATTTTTGAGCAAGTTAAACTTGATTCTATCCATTCCTGGAGCTGAGTTGTTACATGAGAGGAGAGCAAGTGAGAATTCCACCATCGAAAACGGAGAATCTATTTCGTTATTACCCGACGGACGATCACGAACGTTGGTTTGAACCGGCACCGAATCCGGGCAAACTTTCCGCGCGAAGCTGAATATCCAACTGTCTGAGTACTCCTTGTCTTCGTTGACCGGTGATGACGCGTTTCGCATTCTCCTGCCGACATTCCAGAGTGTTCTCATGGAAGTCTCTCGCGACAAACCATCGACGAACCGACGCCAGTAACCGCGTTTCTTGGCTTTAATCAAGCCCTTGAAAGTTTTCTCGAGGTCGGTGTACCGCTCGAAATCCCCGACCTTACCGTGTTTGCGGAAGCGTTTAAACGCGGCGGACTTCTCGCTGTTCGCGTTGGTGCAATCCTTATCCCACCACGGAGTGAGAGGTCGTCTGCGAATGGAAACACCCGGAACGCGTTTCGTCTGTGCTTGAAGAGCGGAGTCAACGATAAGTCGCGATAAAAAGGAGTACTCATCCAGCGGAGGGAGTATCTCAACCGATTCAATACCACCGAGAACCGTGGCCGCAAATTTTTTCCAGTCGATGTTTTTCGTGAGGTCGTACGCGATGTCAACCGAGCGAGTGGAAGATGAACCATTGGTAATAGAAATTTTGATTGGCAAATGATCACTACCGTAGGGATCTTGGATTACTTTCCACGAGCAATCCAACGATAGTGAACTCGAACAAAGTGAGAGGTCTAATCTGCTTACTCTTGCTGGAGGTTTGGCTACTCGTGTTGCTTCCCCGGTGTTCAGAATTGTCATTTTGAAGATGTCGCACATGTCGTATATCAAGGTTGAGCGGTTGTCGTCGTACAGTTCCCCCCAGCCTGTACCGTGAGAGTTAAAATCTCCTAAGATCAACCGAGGCTCAGATAAAACTGAGCAGATATCTGAGAGACCTTGGCGAGAAATCGCAGTTCTCGGAGGAAAATATACTGAGGCAATACTGAGGCTTTTACCTCGAATATTTACCTGACACGCGACAACTTCAATGCCTGTCACGGAAGGCAGATCGATTCTATAAAAGGAATGGAGCTTATTAATCCCTAGAAGCACCCCTCCATACGAATCTGCTCGATCAAGGCGAATAATGTTAAAATCGTGGAAAGGGAGATCGGTGTCTGAAGAAAGCCATGTTTCACAAAGAGCAAATGCGTCACAAAGTGAGTTGTGAACTAAAAATTTGAATGCGTCAAGTTTCGGTATAAGACTTCTACAGTTCCACTGAAGAAGAGAGATCATATCTCCGACCTCATTCGGAAAATTATCCATCAAAAGATATGATCGATGCAAGGAAGGACCACCTAGAAGCTAGTTGCTTCAAAAGAGTTTTCACAAATGGAAGCACTAAATTAATAATGTTCCTAGTTGAGTCAGAGACGTTGAATATATTGAAGATGCTCTCCACAATTCCAGAAAACGTGAACATGGCATCATGTTCTTGCTGGTTATTTAGCTGATTTTCTGGCTGAAAAACTGGGATATCTGGGGTTTTAGATGATCCCGGAAGTGGCGGAAAGTCTTTGTTAAAATTACAAACTTGAAATCCCGGTGGTGGGGGTTTTGCTACATTTCCGCTACCTCTTAAATTTGTCAAGGTAGGTTGAGAGTCCGTACGAGAGGCCTTACGAGGTTTTTGGGTGACGTTTGTTTTGGACCGCTTCCTCGTGTTGCCGTTAAAGACAAAAGGACTACTCTCACCAACCTCTGAGTCAGAGCCCTGATCATCATCTGGCAGGAGGTGGAATGTGTTGTTGCTTTTTGGGGTGGTTTGGGAAGATGAAGCGGTCGTTTTCAAAATTTCTGCTAACGAGCGCTTAGAGCGAGCTTGCAAGGACCGCTTTAGTTTTTCTCCCTGCTGTTTGTACTTCGGGCAATCACTCAGAGCATGCGGAGCATCCTTACAGTAAACGCATATTGGTGTAGCATGACAAGGACCCTCCGTATGCTCCTCCCCACATTGGTCGCACCGCGGTTTGTTGGAACAAAAGTCCGCGGTGTGACCTAGTTGTTTGCATTTCAAGCAATTCATTACCCTCGGTACAAACAAGCGTACAGGTAGTCGAACCTTCCCAATTGTGACGTAGTCAGGTAATGCCGATCCTGAAAAGGTCACACGAAACGAATCTGAGAGGGTATACTTTTTGTTTGTGCCTATGTGCGACACTGACTGCAGTTGAATGCAGTCCAGTATTTTGACTTTCGGAAGGGCACGGTTTTTGAAAATGCCGAAAGATTCGACTTGCAGGAAATCCTCACAAGTCAGACTCGAATCGGTGACCACTCCTTCAATTTCTACGTCACAACTGGGGACGTAGACTCGATATTCGATCGAAAAAAGCTCACAGGCAACAATTCGGTTTGCCTGTTTCAGGTTATCAACGGTAACGCGCAGTTTGTTTGGCGTCACCTTAAAGATATCGGTTACGGCCGAAAAATGTTTTGTCAGATCCTTCGAAATCCGAGAAATATTCAAAGGTTTTTGTTTGGGCCGGAAGAAAACAACCCACGGACCTTTCGAGTCATCAGGGTAAGCCTTGTGGCGGGGGGTCGCTGATATTTTCGGGGGAAGGAGTGGAGTAGGGGGCACATAAGGACAAGGCGGCGATGGTGGACAAGGCGGCGATGGAGGAGAAGGGGGCTGTGGTAGAGATTTCACTTTTGGATAGGCTCCAGTGTTCTTGCTGGTGGTTTGATCAAGGTGCTCTTCGAGGGTATCCATTTCCTCAGAGCTATCAAGCTTTTCAAATGAGGGAGACTTTATTGACTCATCATCAGAGATGTCAAGCGACAGACCCCCGCCTTTATTTGTATCATCCATTGCGGTGACTTAAGATACCACCGCAACGGAATTGGTTGCAATCTTAGTTATTAAATGTTTATATTTTCCACAAATTTCAAATATATGGATTGAAATTGGAAAGGAAACAACAAGAAAAGGAAGTCAACACTGTGAGTGAATTGCTCAGTGTTAAAAAAATAAAAATAAAATAAAATATGTGCAAAAAAAACTAAATAAGATAATGAATAATAATAAAAATAATAATTTGTAAGAAAGGAAACTCAACGCTGCAGGGGGATTACTTAATATTAGCAAATCAAAAACCAAACAAAAAAAAAAAAATATTTACAAAAAAAAAAAAAAAATAAATAATTAGGCTGAGATAAAAATTAACTTATCTCTATATGCCGGGATGGCGCGTTTACAAACTCCACTGTGCGATGAAGCAGAGATGATCGCTCTATTGTTGCAGCACGTGGCTTAGCACAAAGGGCACCGTCCGGTCTGTATAGACCGTATCTGCAGTTCTGCTGCTTCGTTGTACGGTGTATACGGGTGATGACCTTTTGATGCCGTATGATGCGATGTCTAGGTGGTGGTTGATAGTTTTACCGTTGGACAATCCAATCTTCAGACTCGGCTGAGATGGTTGCTTCCTCCGGGGAACGTTTATGTCCGCCTGTGGCACTGCACACCTGAAGGTGTAAAAAAAAACTCCGATCGGGGAGAGAAAAGAGGAGGATGTAATAGTTTACTTAAATCAACATGTAAATTTACAACAAAAAAACTTCACATGTCCTCACTCAATGTCATAGTCCACGAAAGTCTTTCCTTACTTCAAAATGTCAGAGGCTAATTATATCTCAGGAACGGATTCGTTGTTCATACGCTTCATGGAACTGTAAGAATTCTGGGAGTTTGAGAGGTTGCAATCATGTTGAAAGTTATCGGAGGACCGGAATATCCCGGTATTTTCAAGAGTTCGTTTAGTTTCAAAAATCGTCCGAAGCACTTGGAATGTTGTGGAAGTTCCAGGAGTTCAAGATTTGATACACAACTACCACTGGTGAGCACATGGTGGGGCAAGGTGGGGCAATTGGCCCTCCTTTTATAAATAAGATGTTTATTTCCACATATCCAAGTTACGATATAAAATAACTTGTGTTCTTGATAACTTGATTTGAAGGTAAAATAACTTCATTTCATACTATAAGGGCAATGTAAACCTTTTATTGCGTCAATTCCTTTGCGATGGTGTCTGAAAATTGCACCACAAAGGTGCATGAAGGGACAAACTTCAATGAAATGTTTTGGTCAAAAAATTGCACCACAGTGGTGCATACAAAAAAAAATCTGTTGTAATTTTTTTTTCAATGTGGTTCATGGAGGGATAACAGAAGAGGGTTAATTTAAGGTTGAAAAGAATCACCTTCGTGGTGGTAAATTGAAGAGAAAGCTTTTTATTGAATATCTGGCGTAAAAATATCATCAATCATGGAGGGACTAATCAAAATGAATAACCCTGGTGGAAAAATTGAATCACGCTAAAAATTTGGAGGTGCACATTTAACTGAATATTTCTTGTGGAACGTTCGCAATACTGTGGTGAATGTAGAAGCAAGGTTTATTCATTTTTCTGGTGCATAATTTGCATCGTTTTGATGAATGCAAGCTTCATTGAAAATTTATGGTGGAAAATTTGCACCATTCTGGTAACTGAGAATTGCACCACAAAATTGCATGGTAAATCAAACTTCACTGACAATTGTTGGTGCACCATTCTGGTGAATGGAGGAGAATGCTTTATTGAAAAATTATGGTGCAAAATTCACTCTGATAAATGAAATTAACAGAAAATTTCTGGTGGAAAACTTGCACTGGTCTGGTAAATGAAGGCACAAGCTTTATTTAAATTAAGCTATATTGAAAACTTCTGGAGGAAAATTTGACCGTTCTGGTGAACGGATGGGCAAGTTTTTCGGAAAATGTTTGGTCTCAAATTTGCATGCTTTTGCTCAATAGAGGAACAAACTTTAATTATAATTTCTGGTGTAAAATTTGCTCCATTCTTATGATTGGAGGGAAGCTGCTTTACTGAAAATTTATGCTGAAAAATCTGAAAATAGGGGCCAGTTTTATTTGATGGAAAACCTGCAACATTCTGATGATAGGAAAAGCAAGTTATATTGAAAATGTCTGATGGAAAATGGAAAAAGGAAATATGCACCAATCAGAAGATTGGAGAACAATTTTTTTTGAACATAAACGGTGAATTATTTGCATCGTTCTGGTCAATTGAAATTTCCTGGTGTAAAATTTTCTGGTGTACAATTTTCTGGTGTTAAATTTTCTGGGGCAAGTTTTTATTGAAAATTTCTGTTGTAAGATTCAATCTGCTGCATGAAAGGGCTAGCTGAATTGTAAATTCCTGATGTAAAAATTGCACAGTTCTGGTGAATGGCGGGGCAAGCTTTATTGAACATTTCTGATAGAAAAACTATAATGTGAATGGACGGACAACTTAAACTTGACTTCCGAGAAGAACCTCAAGGTATTTAATTCTGAAGATTAGTTCCAAAAGAAAAGATTTCTGAGGATGATTCCATGAAAATTCGGAAAATAATTTCTAGTGAATCCTGCAGATAGTTGCAAGATAATTTCGAAAATAATATCGAGATAATCAAATTTTGAATGAAATTCCAAAGGGATATTGGGGAAAATTTCATGGAAATTCCGGAGATAATTTCAAGTTCATTTTGGGAAGAATTTCTGGAGAATACATTGGAAATTCTTCTGAAACGTTAGGGGAATTTCATTTCCAAGGTGTTCTGAGAAAAAAAAGTTCTAGAATATTATGTTCTTCTCAGATAGGATATTGAAATCATATGACAGTTCCAAAATATTTCTGGAGAGATTTCAAATAAAATTCTGCAGATAATTTCTAGTGCATCCTGCAGAAAGTTCTAAGATAATTTCGAAAAGAATACCGAGAAAATAAAATTTTGAGTTAACTTCCAAAGGGATTTTAAGAAAAATTTCTAGCTCATTCCGGGAATAATTTCTGAAACTCTAATGGAATTTCAGTTCCAAGGTGTTCTGAGAAAAAAATCATGAAGAATTTTAAATATAATTCCAGTGAACTTCTAAGAAGAATTTCAAAAGAGCTCTTCGGAGAGTTCTAAAAATCTGAGAAGATCCTCAATGATATTGAATTCTGAGGACTGTTCCAAAAGATTTCTGGGGAGTTTTCCAAGAAATGTCTGCGAATAATTTCTAGTGAATTCTGCAGATAGTTCCAAGATAATTCCGCGAAAATTAAATTTTGAGTGAAATTCCAAAGGGATTTTGAGGAAAATTTCAAGGGAGTACCAATAATTTCTAGCTCATTCCGGGAATAATTTCTAGATAATACTGAGGAAATTCTTCTGAAACTCTAAGGGAATTCAAGATCCAAGGTGTTCTGAGTAAAAGTCAAGAAGCATTCTCAAAATAATTTCAGAGGACTTCTGAGAAGAATTTCAAAAGAGCTCATAGAGTTCTAAAAATTTCTAAAAGAACATAAGGAATTCTGAGGATGGACTTTTTCGCAACTGTACACAATTTAAAGACAGCTTTTGGATTCCCTAATTGAAAATTAGGTATAAGTTTGCCATTGAACCTTGGTCGATTGTTGTCTTACTAAGAATTTGTCTAAGAATCTTCTCTGAAATTTTCAAGACATTTGTTAGCTAAATTGAACAGTAGGGAAAAAATGGGAGGAGGACAGCACCATCTACCACGTATTTTGGAGTACTCCCCATCCCCAGATTAAATGCACCATAGAAAAAAATTGCCCCTCCTTAACAAGATTCCTGTGCACGCTAGTGACAACTACACATTTTCGAAAGGGTATAAGGTCATTCGATCGAATGCATCTAAGCTAAACGCCACTAAGTCGAATTGGTCACTAGACCAAATGCGTCATTTGACTGAACTTATATTCATACGGCATCCGTATTGTGCCGGTTTAAGAAAATAATGCAAAAAATAAAGGCAGAATCATCTCGATGCATAGTTTATCCAATAGTACTTGGTAAAATCTACACTAGAAGTTCGCTAATTGAAAGACTTTTAACAGAAAATTCTTTTAACTAGAAGTCCGCTAATTGAAAGAATATTCAGTTATCGGACACTTATCTATCAAATTTGTGCATTTCAAAATGTCAAGTTGAACTAGATGTAAACGAAGCTGATTCCGTAAACTTTATTTTCTCAACTTTGCCTTTTACGCACCTCCACTGACTGAAAAGCACATACAAAGACAGTAGGGGTTTGTTGAGAATAGATGCTCTAGACCGATGAAATTTCCGGGTTGTACAATTTCCTGACTTTCCTGTGCATATAGTATCTTAGTGCTCTACAAAAATATATTAATGTAAATTCAGCTCTCAATCATCTACTGTGGAAAAAGTGCTCAAAGAAGTTGAAGCCATGCAAAAGGTTCCAGTTGATCCTGAGCACCCGTAATAGAAAAATGATACTTATATTGGCTTAATGATCATGTATTGCAAAACAAAATTCTATGCTCAGTGCTTCTCAAGAAGTTAGGATATAATAAATGCTGACCAAAAATTATACTTCTGCTATTTCTTTTATGTTTCGTTCCTGTTGGAAATTATGACTTCCCTCAACATCGTGTTCCTCTGAGCACTCCTCAGTTATTAATTGCAAGCATTATAGGCTATCTTCATGCTTAGGGTCATTCGCTTCAAAAAATAATCTAGGTTTTGAAATCCTCAAATAGTACAATAGTGTAATTCAATTTCCTAAATGCCACAAATTTTACGTCACGATATCTATAACTTAGATCTCCAGACTTATCAAAATAAACATAAGCCGAACATTGCGTCTCGCCAGCAGAAAAGATAAGAATTCGGCCTTACGCAGTGGATAACATTGAACGATGAACTTTGTTTACCGTCGAAAAATACGACCAAAGTGATAATGGTTCTGATTTGACACTTTTATATAAGCACGGGCACCCCGTCTAATAAATCCGGAGACAGTGTACGGGTAGAATAACGGTAGATTATGAGTGAGCGTTTAAGCGTTTTATTGGTCATTGTCGGAGCTCAGATTTGGGAGCCACCATAAATCACACTTACCTTCGAGTGCTTTATTCCGCGCTATCAGCGCCAGCAGCATATCCGGATTGGGGTGATCCGTAACGTCGCCGCTGCCAGTGGATCCATTGGTAAGAGGTGACGCATGAAGAGGCGGATGGTGTTGATGATTGTGCAGCTGTGGCTGCTGTTGGGACATGGTGGACGAGTTATGCGGTTGATGGTCGATTCCTGGCATGTTCAACATAGACGACGCTAGTGCATGGGACAGTGGCTGCATCATCGACTGCGACACGACGGACATGTGCGACAGTGACATGCCACCGCCAACACCGCTACTGCTGAGATCCGTTCCACCGGGAATACCGGCGGTCACAGCAGCAAGACTCGTCGCAATTGACAAGGCAGACGACACGCAGACTGACATATGCCAACTTTCTGATTCGGTATTGTGTAATTTTCTTCCTGATACACTATCACTCAATGCATTTCTATTCACTGGTATGACACGGTTTTATAACACGAATAAGCGCGAAATCAAAACAGGTTTGCATTGAATTGCTGTGGATGCGCCTTTTTTAATAATAATAAATGCGAAATCATATCGCACAGAGCATACCTACATTAAAAAAAAACGACACACACGAGAAGTGTTCGCCGCGCCGGTGTTGCTGTCAATGTGGAAAATGGTTTAACGGGAGTTCCGATAGAATTTAGTACACCGTGCCACCACAATGTATTCATTGTACTAAACACCCGCTACACTCACACTTTCCTCGAAAATCCACGAAACGGAAAACATATCTTTCTTCTCATTACTTATCGCTCGTTTTCGTTTCACGATTTATTCCGCTCCGAGGTGCGAATACTGCTCCTGCAGACGAACCGGCCAGAGTTTACGCTTTAATTCTTTAGTGCGGTTAAAACGGTGGTCTCTTAGGGTGGTACCAAGAACTTCAAAGACTGAATCTGTAGAAGAAGAAAAAATCAGAAAATTTATAGTCTTTAATTGTTTAATGTCAATGCGATCAAGGACTGTTTCACAGCAAGGAAAATTAAAAATTTAATATGTCTGGAATGCATTAAAATGTATCTTCCTCATCAGTATGAAGTGTCAGCCCCATCGCTTTGAATTTTACTTTGGACCAAACATGGATGGAATTGCTCCATCTCATCATAGCGATCGGCGGCAGCGGCGTTCTTTGGAACCTTCCTTACCTGATACTGTTACTCGGTGCTGTTAGGTGTCACTCTACACCTGTGTGTACAAACATCAGCCCAACCGACACACCGACCGACCTAGGTTGGTGATAAGGGAACAACCTGAGAGCGGTGCGCACCTATATGTAAGAAGCACACCGCAAAACCTTCCTTCCGAACAGTCAAGTAAACGGTGGAAAAAAATCGTACAACAAAACAACAGAAGAACCAGTTTTTATCATCTACACCAAACATGAGCGAGCAAATAGAAGAAGGTCCTATCTGTTTTGCCTTTTTTTTCGTAACTTGTCCCCTGCGTAAGAAGGGGGGGAGGTTTTGAAGCCAAGGTGCGGATGCAAGTGGTAAGGTTCGAAGCCAAGAAGCAAATTTCTTATCATTTTCGCCTGTTGGTGCTGTTGTTGCTTCTATATTTACATTCTCCACTTTGTTGACTTTTACGGATTTTCCCCTGGCTTTTTTTGTTGCTAGTAGCGAGCTTGAACCGCTTATAAATTATAAATTTGTTTTGATAGTTGCATATACTTCTAATATTAGTGGAGAGACCGGTAGCTTATCGCTTATGCGATGCCTAATCTAGCACAGTAGCAGTTGTGAAACAGGTTCTAAAGTATTCTAAAAAGTCCAATGATGAAAAATGGAATGCTTCGAGAAATGCTTTACATTGAGCAACTTGATTATTTTACTGGGAGACATGCCATAACAAATGTATGTATGGCGTATATAATATATGATGGGGTAGCGAGGGTAATTTTATGGTATCAATACCTACTCCACTGCATAGTATCAAATTATCTCCAACCCACTCGTTCAGTTCCAAAAAAAGGTTCTGATCATAAGTTGAGCTCATTTGGATGCGAACTCATACTGCACTGGTCCTTTGCAGTTTATCTGGGAATTCACAGCAATTTTTTTTTAATTGTGATGTAAACATTGGGCTTTGGTATACAATATTTGCTGCATTTCATGAAATGTTTCAGAACATTACATACATGATTTATAATGTATACGTATATGATATGTGACGCTCCATTTATGTGCAGCATATTGAACAGAAATTTTCACTACTTTTTCGAACTTTGGAAAAGCGTTCACCAGGGTCGTGTAGGAGGAGAATGGAAACGACCCAAATTTGAGTTTAATCGAAGACAACAATTCAAGAAGACTGGCAACTTTGCCAGAATCCAAGCGACAGATACAGTAGCGCTGTGCTTGAGTGAAGGTAGAAGCAACGCATAGAAAAATGAGCAAATACACAAACCTTTCTTCTGAGGATGTAATCTTTGCTATCAAGTTCGTTCGAAGCATTTACCTTCAAGCGGCAGATGACGCGATTGTACCTGTCTCATAGCGTTCGATTGACAAAATGGAAGAGTTGCCAGTCTTTTTGATATGAAGTCTTTGGTTTAATTCACTCAGTAAATTGATGAGTAAATTTGCCTCATGATTTCCTGTGAAAAACTAATCTTAATCAGTTGCTTATACCGAAATGAAATATTTGTTTTCTAAATAAATTTATTTAAAGTTATGTATTATAAAATGTTACTTTCCATGCATCAAATTTGGAGTCACCGTAGTCATTTAAACATTTAAACTAGAGCGCATTCTCAATAAAAAAAAAATAATTGAGCATAAAGCATAGTATGAAATACTAACAAATAATCCAATTAAAACAAACATTAACCACCCTATGTAACTGTTTAAATATTTTTTGATATTCCAAATACTTTTTTTTAATATTAATTGTGTTTTCAATTAAAAAACTTACATTGTTTTAAAATAACTATATCAGTCTGATTAATTAAGTATCTTTTTAACGTAATTTATTATTTTCCGATCCACCCAAGGCAATCAAATGTACAAATTGGGGTATTTTTTTATTTCAAAATTGGACTCAGTGCCCAAAAATTACTCTTAGTCCTTATTTACAGTGATATTTAAATGGTTCGTTCAGCTTTTGTATGTAGTGAATCTGTAATGAAATTTGAATTTTCAAAAACTTAAAAAAAATTCAAATCGTCTTTACTTTGCTCAATTTGAGATATCCCAATAATTTTAAATTCTGATCAAAAATTCACGAGTTAAGCAGGCAAACGAGACGGTTATGCATTTTTATTTGATGTTATTCGCTCTTTTCTTCGAGTTTTTTTTTACCTCGATTGTGCGTGATCTATTGTTAGATTGGTGTGGTAGGTACGGTTTTGTTGAAGTTTTTGTTCACACGAGTGTTCACACGTTTGTGGTGGTGGTGATACGTGATGAACTAGCCTACGGCTAAAAATCACGGTGATAAAGAAAAAAAAAACGAGTGTGGTGCGTTTTGAAAAAGATGCCATAATCACGATCAAACACGAAGGATTGGCTAATTGGATTTTATTGTACCAATGTTGAAGCTGACGATCCCTCTCCGCAATGGAGAGGTTGAATAAGCAATCTGGTTAGTACTTTCCTTTTTTATTTATTCAATTATTGTTCGACTTAAGCTTAATCATATCTACACTCTATATTGTCGAATAAAGTTTCTTAATAATTCTCTATTTCCTATTATCAAACATGTCGTCCTCCCGTGACATTTATGAAGATAGTATCATTTGTGTTCCCTGCTTCTTCTTCAGTAAATGACTAATTTTTCTCATATCTCCTGCAATTGTAAGGACGTGGACAGGTGTATAATGCAATGTTTGTTTTGCAAATTTGTTTGTGTATTTGTGGGGGAAACCACTAATTTAGAGTGCTTTTTCGTGGTGACACGCGATATTTTCTGCAAAATGTATTGGTTATCCATTTTATAGCCACCCACGATTCGTTAAATCGCATATGCTATGCTATGCTATGATATCTGTATTCCTAAACATAAGGACAATCTTCAACACACCGGTTGGTTGCGACCCATAGATTAAGAAACGCTGACGTAAGTATTCTGCATGAATTGTAGAAAAAAAAATTGGTCAATTTTATACACAACACTAACCAGTAGGTTTCTAAGTTAAGTTACTTTGTTTCGCAATACAGTGCCTCCTCATTTTGGGCAACACTTGATTTTTTATTTCTCTGCGTACTATAAATTCCATTCAAATTTTGACTTTATCAGAACGTTCTTTAGGGACCAAAGATCACTGTTAATGTATTGAAAATCATTCATAAAGCATTAGTACAAAACTGTAGGGGACCTGCCCAAAAACCGTTTTATTGTTTTAGATCGATGCGTCAATCTGAATACTTCAGAATTAGCACGAGCGAGGAAACCGTAATTCAATTTCATGGTGTTATTATAAATAGTATCGATAGATTTAAATACTCCAAATGGTTCTGCGTTGCGTTGGATTGAAACAAATTTGATGAAGCGGGACCTTTCTAAAAGCAAGCAGGACTTTGCAAATATTGATAATCCTATAGAACTTTCGTTAGAGAACCACAAATAGCAGGTATGAGTAAACACACATTTCCAAGTAATAATATGTTATAGAAAATACTGATTCTGTTGACCAGTGATGGAAAAGTTCGTTAAAACTCACTATGACTCGCGAACTTTTCCCTTGATGAACTTCGTGAAATATCGCGAACTTTTCCAGTGTTGACCCCATATTGTCGTTTGGAAATAAAGAAAATTGGATTGAAACATTTAAATTAAAACTTAAAATCAAGTTTTTTAATTCAAAAAACGATCATGATTTTTTCGGTTCTAGACCAGGGTACCAAGTGTGCCAGATGTGTTTTGGTGCTAGTGTCCTATAATAAGCCTTATCTTAAATTTCACATTAAATTTTTTATCATTTGCAAAATTTATTTCTTTACGTAAATAAAATCAAGAAAACATATTTCAAATTAGATTTAGGCCCTATTGAAAAAAAAAAACGGCAGCACTAATGCCAAAACTGACAAACTTACCTCATTGAGCATTCGTATATTGTGTGACAAACACAATGCTTCTACATGTCTAGGAAATATGGGTAATTCCAATTAAAAAAACAGCTTGATCGAACCGGAAATCGAATCCGTTGCCTTTCTAAGCTAATTGTAAGACTTCAATTTAAAATATAATATTATCAGTCTCATGGGGTAAGTAATAAACATTCAACTACTTTCTCTTCAAATTGTTTGTCATGACACATTCTAAGTTTTTTGGGCATCTAAGAATGTTTTGAACATGGTTTAAAATGTATTCGGCGAAGCCTTTATTCTTACAGTGAACATGTTCATATATAAAAAAAATCCAGTATTGGAAAAGCTTCTTGCAGCTATGTACGCTAAACTCACATTTTATACCAAAATCAAGAGCAAGTCTCATAAACAAACCAATCTCTACCTCTGCTTATCCACTCACCAGTAACATTTTACAACACTTAAGCTGCCAAATTGTAACCACATTATTCCTCCGGCCAATCCACGAAATGGCTCACTGGGGGACGCTATTCCGACGGTAGTCATCTCTTGTCCACTAATTATGCTAATGAGATCCATTTTGAGCGTCCTTATTCTGACACGTTAACCATCACTGTCTCAATTGACCTTTTTGCTTGCACCAGAACATCGTGGCTCTACCCCACCGCTGGCAAATATCACCATCTCCAATTTAAAAACAAACATTCTTTTAATTATAACCTTCATTCCATTAGCACCGAAATTCAAAGTAGGTCCGTCGCACTCGCAGGAGCTTGTTTTCCACCCTCTTTACCGAGAAATAAGGATGACGACGGAACTTCGCATGGGTTCATCTTAGAAGCTTTCAAATCGAGGAACTGACGGCCAGATTTTTTCACGAACCTGCGCAATCCAACTTCAACATTTCTCGAACTGCTGTTCTACATCGCGGGAAAAAAGGACACTTTAAACGCCAACAAGAAAACGAGTTCTTTCCCGTTTCTGTTCGAAGCCTGTTGTTAGTCCCACACAAAAAGAAGTAATAGAAAACACTTGCAACGGTTTCGGATGTTTTCGCACAAAATGAAGGAAGGAAAACGCCGTCTGTGTGAGGTTGTACTAAAAACGATTCAGTGTGGTGGAAAATTCGTACTAGGCTCCACCCACCCCGTTGCTAAGGGTGATATTTTCCTGCTA
Organism: Ochlerotatus camptorhynchus; assembly: GCF_037179485.1. Lineage (NCBI taxonomy): Eukaryota > Metazoa > Arthropoda > Insecta > Diptera > Culicidae > Ochlerotatus > Ochlerotatus camptorhynchus. The sequence continues at coordinate 2,843,298 of NW_027040701.1, forward strand.
CATGTACAATCGGAAGGAAAATAGAATGACACTAATACAAGTGCAAGCCGTACGGCTAGTAGAGATTTGTACATCCCTTGCACGCATTTTCTTCCGTCCCCTTGGGACCAGTTGGCGGAGCGAAAAACGGTAAAACCCGCTTCCACCCACAGCACTCATATTCACCATCCCACTGGAGAATCTAATGTTGCTTTCCTCACGTAATGTATGCTAATCTGATGCTACTGCTGCTGCTGCTGCTGCTGCTGCTGCTGCTGTTGCTATCGGTATCCCTCTTTAACAAATCGTCTGCGCGTTGAGTCCATATAGGTGATGTCCCACAGTATATCTCTTTTCTGGTTCGTACAAGCTGCCAACGTGTAAAGAGAGAGAGATAGAGAGAGAGATCCAGATGCGTTAACACGCTTTTGCCACCCATCCCCCATAATTCTCGACTCGAGGCAAAATACCGACAGCTTTAGCAGGTCCGACACCACCCACCTCCGGGGAGCAACCTTTCGTTTGGTCGGTTGGATTCAGCTTCGTGCGTAGTGAAGGGTTGATCATGGGAAATAGTTGTGAAGGTCTGGCATCGGTACGAGGTTGGAGAATTTTCCAGTGAAAACCTTCTTGAATCTACACAAAGTATTGTAAATTTAAAACTAAAGTACAAACACATTTTGTGCTGGGAAAGTGCAGAAACTTCTGTAGGACTGAAGTGGTCTGTGGTTGATATTAGAGACCGAATTTAGGTGTGCATCTCCACAATTGCTATGGGTTGTGTACGTGGGTCAGGTTATTTTGAAATTTGGATTAACTGCGAAAAAAAATCTGTCGATAAAGTAGATTATTGATTCTTATTATAATCTATAGATGGGCGTCTTCCTAAATCTAATGGGCCAGAATTAAATAGGAGACGTAGGGACAAATCTGAGCAAGGAATGAGCCGGGAATTGAAAACAAGACCTTCTACTCAGCTAGAGAACATGCATAAATGACGTTGCATTTTAGGTGTAGGGGTGGGGGTGGTTCAGATGTTGTGATTAATGTTTTACACACTACGAAAAAGTCATGTAAATTTCGGTGCCCTGAGACCGACACATGTAAGCGACGAATCAGTTGAAAAAGACGAGAAAATCAATTCAATCAAACACATTTTTCGTCGAGTTGCTTATGGTTCAGTTTTAGGACACATAATTTTACATTACATGATTTACGTCAAAGATTAATTACGTCACGTGTAAAAATAGTAATTTCTAAGTGTGTAGGTATAACCAAATACGCCAAATGGATGAGAGGGGGTCTTAAATTGGTAAAAAATCAGAAATGGTAACTTGCATACATATAAGTGTCTATCTCCAGCAGTGAAGCCTCAACAAATAAATCAAGCAAGTCAGCAGAAATTTGACCTCGGATGGAAGCAACTGCGCAGAATGGAAATTTTTCACGTTGGTTTTATGCACCAGTTGCCCAGTTTTGGGTACATGAAATTAATCCTAAAATTGTGAGTTTGCTAACGGTAAAACACGGAGATATTTTGGGGTAGAGGTGAAGACGAGTGTCTGCGGTTCAAATAAATTTACATGTAATGAACATTCGAACATTTTTTCTTTAGAACTGTTATGTACAAACTTTAAAAAATATCATGTAGAGTTCAACTTCAACATTTCTATCAGTTTTAACATTGCAGTCGCCTTCTTGAGCACTTGAGAGGGTTGTGCATAAGAGAGGAGTGAACTGGTTGGTTCTGAGCCAAACTAACTGTCAGACAGAGCCAATCGAGCAGAACCTATCTTGATTGCATTGGCAGTGTTGCTATAAACTACCTAGGCATAGTTTGGCAAGGCAGTTTGTTTGAATCCGCTCTTGTTTTATACTAGACCTTCTATATTAATCACCATCACCATCGATAATACCATCTATTTCAACATTACAATTGACTTCAATAATGTTATCAATTCAACATTGGGGATAACTTCCTCAACTTTGTCATTAAAAAACATCATATTGATCATATCCAACCTTCAAATTTAAATTCGCCTACTCGTTCATCACTGTCAAGCTTCAATAATACAGTATGGGTCTGGATTTGGCAACACGTCTCCCATGTCTTCAATTTGCTTTTGCTCTGCACTTAGGAACATACATTTAAGATTTTTCATAACCTTTATGGACAAATGTGAAGTTGTGGAATGCAAAAAAGTTCAAAATTGTGTGTTGTCTCAATCAGGCCCTTACTGTACCATCATTTTCATCAATATTAAGTTTCCTCTATTTGTAAAAAAACATGATTTTTGCCAGTCTTCCGGCCATTTGCCGGAAGATTATTATTTCTATTCGATATTTATTTATTTATCGCTCCCGGCCACTCCACTGCCTTTTTCTGTCAGGAAGTCTACCGGGGATATTTCTTCCTCTTTCGCCCTTCCTTCGGAGCAGTTCGCATGTAACACACCCCCGTCACGAAAAGTTGTAGAAAGTTGTTCATGACTGAAATAAGTCGGAGAAAAATTCCTACAACCGATTTGTGACAAGAGTACTACTAGCCTACTAGGGTTTATTAGTCAACATTTAGTTTTTCCACGGTCTACTCTACTGCCATTTTTCGTCATAGCGTACTAGAAACATTTCCTCTTTATTCATTATTTTACTTTGGGGACTTAATTTGCATTTATTGGATGTACACTTACATTCCCAATCCCTAAAGTTTGCTAATTTCACACGTGCTCTTTAAAATTTATCAAAATTATTCAATAACATATAAACAGTCAGACTCGAATCTCGGTGCTTTATCAAATAATTCATTTTAAATTATGCTAACAATAATTAAAATAAAATGGATCATTATTTCAAATTTAAAAATTATAATTACTATTTTTCCAAACTCTACATATCTCATTAAAGAGATGTAGGTATATGGAATCTATCAGATTTACATAAAAATAATGCAGAATTTGCAATGTTTCGTGACATAAACTGATTCTGTAATGTGATTTCAGGATGGTTTTTAAAATAATTGTAATATTTTTATGATAGATTATTTTTCGTTAAGGTTTGAACGAAAACATACAATCTAAAACATACTGGCTTGTATGCTGTAGTCCATTATATTTTTTGTATGAAACATATGCAGAGGCTGAAATAAATCCAACCTTACATTGGATGTAAGAGATATTTGTTTTGCGTGTAGCACTGATATCTTAAAATGACCCTCGCTACGCCATTAGCAAGGATCATTCACTCTTTTCGCCTATCTGCTCCATGTCTCACCAGCAATGTGTCAAGTCTCTGTTGTTTCACCATCATCAACACCATCAACTGCTGTATCAGCGTGTAGAAGAATGGAAACTTGGAAAAGCGCAATAAGCGTTTGTCACTACTGAGCTGTAGAGCTAAAGCATTCCGGCAAAAACTGAACATAGCTGTCAGAGCAGAAAGGTGACTGCCAATGATGATGATGTCGACCAGTCGGCGTCTATTTTGTAGCTGAATATTTGCAAAGAAATGGTATTAACGGATTTCTGATTCCGGTTGCTTACCGATGGAATTGGAACTGATGTTGATTGAAAGCTCATTTGCTCACTCGTCGTCGTAAGAGTGGATGTTTAATCTGAATCCGAAGAATTCTCGTTCGTGCCCTGAAAAAGTTGATTGCGGTGAAGGGTTTTAATGATAAGCAAAGAAAGGGCTTCTGACTCTGCTGGAGCTATAGCAATTCCACATGGATTGCGAAGGATGTTTTATTTATGCTTGTTAGAACTTTCATTTTGAAGATGGGTTTCGTGGTTGAAGAAAATTGGATAATGTTCAAAATGTTTTCAATGATTTAAATTTTTATTCGTTGAATAATATGTAACTTATAATCTTGGGTTTATTTAGATATATCTTCTATTCTATTCACCGTGTTGCTCGAGTTAAGCAGCTAGATTCATGAAAACAATATCCATTCACTGTTTCTTGACACTTAACAACTATTAAAAAGGGTTGAATAACATAAGAAAACACGTTCGCAAAGGTTGAGACTTAAACTATTCGATACTTAAGTTATACATAAGTACTTCATTGCTAATTATTCAATCAACGCCATTCACTGAACCTTTTCATTAGGCAAAACAAGTCCGTTCAAACTTTCAGTAATCTTTTCAATGGGTTTTTCTTTTTCAAACAGTTCCTGTTGAATCAGATCCTTTATCGAAACGTTATTTCCATTATCATCGACACCCAATAGTAAATCGGTCTGAGTTTTGACTTCTTTCCACGCGTAATCTATATCCTCAACTTGTGGATCAATTCCAGCGATCATGAAACGCAGAATAAATTTGCCCCGATACGTTGCAGGGATCATATATATCTTCTTACGCTGGGTGATATTCTCAAGTAACTGTTTCGAAATGCTGTCCTCTCCCTTCAGACGGAAGCATACCAGTGCCAATGTGGATGACGTGACTTCGAATCGTGGATCCGCTTGTACGTAAGCTTCAAATTTCTGGGCAAGACTTATGTGGAACCGAATCAATTCCCGGATCTTCTCGGCCCCCATAGTTTTCAATGTGATCCATACCTTCAATGAGCGGAAGCGTCTACCGAGTTGAATTTGCCAGTGGCGGTAGTCAGGTGCCTTACTCATGCCCTGATACTGATGCTGTAGATATATGCGATCTACACTAAAAGCTTCCGTGATCTTTGAGGCATCCTTGAACCACATGGCACAGCAATCGAAGTTCACGAACATCCACTTGTGTAGATTGAAGTTCAATGAATCAGCCATTTCGAGTCCTTTTTTGATCCAAGCGTACTCCGACAGACAAAATGATGCGCCAGCATAGGCCGCGTCTATGTGAAGCCAAATTTTGTTTTCGTTACAATAAGGTCCGATTTCTTCCAGATTGTCATAAGCGCATGTTCCAGTAGTTCCCAGCGTAGCGACCATTACCACCGGAAACAGACCATTAGATTTGTCTTCTTCAACGGCATTTATCAGCGTCGTTCCTCTCAACACACAATCTTCGTCGGCTGGCAGTAGCCGCATTTTGATGGCTCCCAGTATTCCTGACTTCTCCACAGCACTGTTGCTCTGGTCACTAGTGTAGGCAACCAATCGTCCTCGAATATCGGCTTCGGTCAGCTCAGGATGTTCTTTCTTCAATCTACGCACGGCTTGCTCTCGGGCCACCAGCACCGCAATGAAGATCGATTCACTTGCCGATCCCTGAATGATTCCCCCACCATTGCCTTCGTCACAATTCAAGAAGCACTTCGGTAGATTTAACAACTGACCCAACCAGTTCATCATAATGACTTCCAGCTCGGTGCACGCGGGGCTGCAGATCTAAAAAAAATAAATAATCGAAACTAATAAGCCAAATCTTGTTAAAAATCCTTTGAGCAACTTACCCAACTGAAACCAACGACTCCCAAACCGGCGGCAAGTGTTTCGCCCACAATCGACGAGTAGGATGTCTGTGATGGATAGAATGCGTGGAAGTGTGGCGACTGCCAGTGCGTGAGACCCGGTACAATGAATCGTTTGAATTCCTCCATGATTGATTTCCAATCGTCACCTTTCTCAGGGATTGCGTTCGGAAGCAAATCGTGCAGGTAGCCCGGTTCCACGGATGGCAGAACATCTCTACAAATAAATAACGTAAGAAGAGCATTAGTAGTATGAAACATTGACTGAATATTGTGGCGTGAATTGACGGTTTTGTTCAGGGCCTGTCAAATCTAATATATAACCCATCTACCTCGCTTTCTGGTTGGTTTACCAGAAATCTGGTGCAACGGGGCAAAGGGCTCATTGAGTTCATTGGACTAGTTTTGAAATTTCGATATAAAAATCATAGTTACGATCTATTTTCAATATTTTTTTCAAGGCAATGAGTACTGAGCAACAATAATCTGATAATTGGAAGCCTAGTAAATTCTGCTGTTTTACGATGATCAAAAAAAATCAAAACAAAAACATTGAACGCCATGTTGAATATATGGTACATAGGCAAAATTACGTCCATAACATGTATCTGGTTCTATCGCTCTCCTAATAGAGTGAATCTCTACATCGTCATACAATTATCAAAAACAATTAAGAAAATCGGCTACAACCATCATTTACGTGGATGTATAATTACCGATTTGTGTGCCGAAGCGAAGTGAAGTATGGTGAAGTAGTGCCATACCCTATTCGAGCCTCAACCATTAATTTTATGTTAAAGGTGTCTTCGAGAAAGTTTTTTTCATTTTTATCATGCGAAGCAAATTAGAGTGCTTCCTATGGTTAGTGGATGATAAAAATCATTTGAGATAGGCCGGCGTACGTTAGAAATAAAATAATTTATTTAGCAACATTTTTGGACAGACCCTTTTTCTATTTCTTATTGGCATAGTTCTAGTTATACTGGATTTCAGCGAATTAGTTAGGGTGGCCCCTAAACAATCAATAGGGCAAATAATTCTAGGCACATCTATAACATTGATGGGGCAATTTTTTCTCAAGCAACAAAGTTGGTAACTCTTTTTGGTTGGAAAGAAAGAAACGATTTTAGTTTAAAAAAAAAACACGTTCGCTTTATATGATCATATCTAAAAAATAAACAAGTAGGGAAATGACGGCTTCGGCATGACGTACTATTTTCGGCAACCCAAATTAAAACGCTAATTTCGCTGGATTTTCTCACGAAAACACTTCGCTGAATTCATTCAAACGATTTTTTAGGCTTTCAGCTTCAATTTGATTACATTTTTCCCACTGAGAAAAAGTAATCTAGCAGGGTTTTCTTGAAATGAAACACACGCACTACAAAATGCTGCTGATTTCGAGCTGCCGATGAAAGCACAGCCGTTTAACACGCAGCTCAAATAGAAAGGTTGCCGAATAAAAAGATGTTGCCCACAATAGTCGCTCTCACTAGAGAAGATTGGAGCTTTGTAAAAGCGTTTCAAAACAGTTTTTGGCAATTCTTTCGAATGAAATTGTTAGAGCAGCTGGCAGCAAAAGATTGTAAACAAACCAATAATGCATATGTGTGCGTTCCTTAGAGAAAAAGACTACAGAAAGATGATCGCTGCTTAGGTTGCAGAGAATACGTAAATTCCCCTATTTTGTTTATTTTATTACTGTAATGACCCGGTTTTTTCAGCCCCTCCACGCATCAGATTTTAATCTTTCAATAATTTGGCATAAACGAATATCCAAATCGTCCTCACTGATCTTCAAGATTGATGTTTAAGAATTAAGATTAAGATATACTTTGGTGCAATAAGTCCACTGAAAAAGTGGGTCTATACTGCAGTTGCATTTTCTTGTCAAAAATTTGTGAGAGCCATAGAGTATATAGTTCATTTGAAAAATATAAAAGGTACACTGGGTGCAGTGAGTGCAGGAAAACAGTTACAACAGTTACATTCAAATCTTACTAGGCCAATACTGTGTACATCTAATTTAAAGCTTATGGTACGATTAAACTCAGTCCCATAAATAATAGCGGCTCATAAAAACTGTTTTTTTTTTTTTTTTTGTTAATTACTTTATTTGTACAGGCTCATTCGAATAAACTTTACAGAGCCAAGTTATCATTTTCTTTACACATTATAAATGTCTTAAATCTAAAATTAAAGGATTGGAACCGATTACTCGCGGTCTTCTCGAGGTTAGTGGATGACAATTGTTTGGATCGGGAGAGGGAAAAGGAGATTTGGAATATGATTTATGATTCAAAAATTTCACTATTTCTAAAACAAATACTTAATCCTATCGACGTTATATCAACTCTGTAATTATACAATTATTACAGAAACAAATCTACAAAAAAAATACACACACACATACAAAATACAAACCGAACACAAGGTTAATAAAACTTACAATCTAATGTTAATATTCTTAAAGTAAACATATATGAGTTTCATAAACTCCAGATCGCGTCTAGCCAAAATATCCCGAACTGGAACATTAGGTTGTCTACCTCGAGCCCGAAGGGAATCGTACAACTCGGATCTGACTCCGCGGTGCTCAGCACATGACCAAATAATGTGATCTGCGTCCTGGTAACCTTGTCCACATTCACAGAGATTGCTGTCCCTCAGCCCAACACGGAACAAGTGAGCGTTTAACGAATAGTGATTGGACATGAGGCGAGACATCATACGAATGAAGTCTCGACCCACATCCAACCCCTTGAACCAAGAACTCTTCGACACCTTAGGGATGATCGAATATAGCCATCGTCCCAAACTCCCTTCACTCCACTTATTCTGCCAGCTGACGAGTGACTGTTGACGATAAATGAAGAAAAATTCATCGTAGGCGATTTGTCGATCGTAAATATCGCCTTCCATAGCGCCCACCTTAGCAAGTGAGTCAGCCATCTCATTGCCCGGAATCGAGCAATGAGATGGGACCCATGCAAAGGTGATGACAAAAGATCTTAAAGATAAAGCACTTAAAAGCTCTCGTATTTTCATGAGAAAATACGAGGAGTGCTTTACCGGCCTCATAGAGCGAATAGCCTCGACAGAACTGAGACTATCCGTAAAAATAAAATAATGATCTGGTGCAAGTGAGGCGATCGTTTCTAGCGTATAATGTATTGCCGCCAGCTCAGCAACATATACGGAACAAGGAGCTTGAAGCATTCGAGAGGCGCTATGAAATTCGTTAAAAATACCAAAACCAGCGGACGACTCTATTAGTGATCCATCTGTGAAGAACGATCTTGCGGAATCAACTTGGCCAAACTTTGCAGCGAAAATTGACGGAGCAATCATGGAACGATGATGCTCTGGGATTCCGCGAATCTCTTGCGTCATTGATAAATCAAAACTAACTGAATTGCCGAAGTCGGAGAAGCATACACGATGAGGATTATGCTGTGAAGGGCTGACATCCTGTGTTATGTACACGTAGTACAATGACATAAAACGAGTTTGAGGGTTCAGCTCAAGAAGCTTTTCAAAGTTTTCGATTACCAGTGGGTTCATAACTTCGCAACGGGTGAGGAGCCTGAGGGACAATTCCGAGAACCGATCCGATAGTGGCAACATGCCCGCCAACACTTCTAGACTCATCGTATGAGTCGAGTGCATGCATCCTAACGCGATACGAAGACAACGATACTGGATACGTTCCAGTTTGATGATGTGAGTTTTAGCCGCCGACTGGAAACAAAAACTACCGTATTCTAAAACCGATAAAATCGTTGTCCGGTACAACGTTAGAAGATCTTGCGGATGGGCTCCCCACCACGTTCCGGTAATTGTTCGGAGAAAATTGATCCTTTGTTGGCATTTTCGTCTCAGATACTCAATGTGGGATCTCCAGGTGCAATATAAAAACTGTTGGAATATTAGACATGAACTTATGAACTAGACGACTTTTCAACTTACTGGATTAGCTGGATTAACAATATTATAGTATCGAAATTGTGTAACACATTAAATATGGTGGACAAACCCTTTTTGAATCACAGGAGATGAAAACTAATCCACCTATCAGGACAAAACCACTGTATTCCTGCATTAAATTTCCACAACGATAAGACATATAAGGTATCTGTAAAAATCACATTACATCCCAGTAAATATAATTTTACGTTCTTACGTTTTTGCTGACAAAATAAAAAAAATAAAAAATAAATGTTTAAAGAGAATGCACAGAATCATTTCTATACAAAAGTAAGAGATAGTATACATTCAGGCGTTTTACTACATTTAATGGTTAATCCTAAAGCATCACTTCTGACAATATGTTACTTTTTAATGAGTTTATGGAATTATAAACGCTCATCCATATGTCTATCCTACCACATACACAAGTTTTATTTGGTAAAATGAATCCTCATCGGGGGTCACCCTAACTAATTTGTACAAAATAAACACACGTATAACACGTAAATCATTAAAAACATAAAATTGTTTTCTTCAGCATGGTTGCTTCAAATTAATTGTTTATCAACGATCAATACGCCGATCTATCTAAAAAAATAAAGTTGATATTTAGAACTCACTAATCATAGATACAACTCTAGTTTCACTCACATTAAAAGATTGGCTAAACAAATGTAAAAACTTTTTCTAACAAACCATTGCCTAAAACTAAAAGATAAGACGCAAACATTGTTGTCTTCCTAAATACGGCTTTAAGACCATTGCACAGTAATCCAGAATGAAAGTTTAGCAGGATCAGTAGTCTTAGGTGAAGTTTCTGTGCTTGAAATGACCCTTCTATTGGTGGTTGTCAACATTAGGATAGCCCTCAAATAATTTATATTCAAAAACTAATTTTTTTTTACTTTTGATATTCCAGACATCTTGTTCAGCAAAGTTGTAGCTGAGGTATGTTCAAGCAATTTTGAAGAGGAAACATTTTGTCATTTTGTTGGAGGGCTTTCTTATCCTGTACCATTTTTTTTCATTAGCATAATTGTGTAGCAAGTACAATGCCCAATGAAGTCAAGGAGTTTTTAAATCCGAAAAATTACTTGACCAGACCGGGAACCGAACGCAGCCGTCTTCAGCATGGTCTTGCTTTATAGCTACGCCTTAACCAACTCAGCTAAGAGAGGTCGTGATAATTCAGCTGTGCAACTATTGAAAATAGTATTGATTTTAAACAAAACTTTTATTTAATAAATTCTTTAAATTAAAGGTGCATAGGATATCTGTTGATTCAGCACTTTTTTTTCGAAAACGTATTATTGTATCTCAAAACAACATAAAATATACTGGGTGAAAAAAAAAGTCAATGCCAACATTATTCAAATCCTGAAAATAAAAAAGTATGACATTATACATTTTATGAACATTGCCTGATGTTTCAGATTTAGTCTCGTTTTGTATTGTCTATATTCACATTAAAAAATTGCTGTCGCTTCTTTTCTTGACATCCTAACCGAAAATTGCACCAACATTAAATCATAAGCGACAGTCAACACACTGCTCTTGTTATTTGTTTGCAACGTATACAAAAAACAAGTTAGCCTAGTCATTACCACACCAGTCTTTATTTCAATTAACAGCATTCATATTGCATTCTAAACAGGGTTGATTTCACTCCAATGCCACACTGTCCAGAGATTTCAATCCGCATACCTTTCTCTGATGTTCACCAAATAATCGGCTACAAAGTCGATCGCTGCTTTTCCGAACTCCCGAAACTCATTAATGTCCATATTAGCCATCGTTTCTTCTTACTAATCTGAACACTTTACGATTAAAATGTATCCAAACAGCTTGTATCCAACAGTCCAATGATTCCAACAGCACTTTTAACCTATCACTAAATATCCTTATTATTGCTCAATCACCATACCACCAAAATGACCATCCTGAATCGTATGCTTGTAACGCGAACGCAACCGAACTTGACCACAGACTGACCGAAAGCCACCCCATCCTAGTGGTATTTATGCAAAGAACCGCTGACTGGGCACGCATCGCCGAGACCCCCAAAAAACACAACGCGCCCGACCTCAACACTTTCTTTCGCTCACCACCATCGTAACAAGTTATGTATAAACTGCTGTCAGCAGACGATCTGCAACATTATACAAGCCCATCAAAGTTGGTCGAGCCACAAGCTGAGGATGCTGTATCTACACTGTTGTTAACACCGGAAGGGACCTAAACAATTCGGTCGCGACAGGTAAATATCATCAGCCACGAGCCGTCCGAAGATAGCCATAAGAGCCCCCGAAGAAGAAAATGATAAAAAGCAAACAATACGCTTTGATCATCATCTGCAGAGCGGTGAGAACAAGAGTTACAACTCCTGGAACATCATCATCATCATCATGTCGTCAGTGTCAGCTTCGTCAACTTCGAGAAAGAATCAATTTGTGGCTTCTCTAATGCCCTCTCAAGTGACTAGATCATCTCGAGTGGAGCGCGAGACGAGTGATGCAATTGCGATCTGAAGAGGATTCTCCAACTGTATGATTGTCGCCATTGTGTGAGTATGGAAATGTTGCTAGGGTGGTTATGTTTATAATAAATGCTCAATCTTGTTTGATGCTATTTCTCCGTCTTCTTCAAGACTATTATATCCCAACAGGAATTTTGCACAGGCCTGTAGCCTGGATTAATTTCTTGTCCATACCGAGAATCAAACCTGCCGCAGAATCAAAGCATTTTCAGGACAGTTCGGCTTACCCCTTGCACCTGCTCGTTTCTCCTGAAAAACAATGATTTTTAAAAATCGTTTCTATTATATTTTTTTTAAATAAATTCTTTATTAATTGACATTTATTTAAGTATTTGATGAACGTACTTATTGATGTTACAACTAAAATCCTGTATTTGTTTCTTCTTTTTCTTCTTCTTCTTCGCATTTCGAACTTATTGCTTATCGCATATTAGCTTATTGCGTGCTCTAAACTTGCTGTTCTACTTAGATGCCCTTCCACAGTTGTTAATTGAAAGCTTTCGATGCCTGTACCATTTTTGCATTAGTATAATTGTGTGGAAAGTACAATTATTCTCTATTCCCATAGAGAAGTCGAGAAATTTTTCAACCCGAAAAATTCATTAAAAAATATACGATAAAACGATAAACTTTTCTCAAAGGTAGAACATTTAAAAAAAAATCTGGGTGGCTAATTTTTCCAGAAATTATTAGATGAAGTTTTTGGATTTTCCCGAACATCACGTACTTTGAAAATGTATAACTCATGAAACAAGCATTGTAGAAATAATTTTGTGCAATAAAATGATAAGGAAATTATCTCAGAAATCCTTGGAAAATATGATTTGAAATATATTTTCCACAAACATTTTCGCGGTGAAGGAAAATCAAGAAAACAAATCATTAAATTTATGGAAAATTTTTGTAATGATTTTTTTCATGCTTCAATACATCGTATCATAAGCGAAAATTTCAGAGTGGTGTCTATTACCGGTCTTGAGTTTTATAAAAAAAAAAGATGTTGGTTAAACATTTCTGATATTTTTGAAATTCACACACTTTGGAAATCCATAGATCATGAACCAAGTATTGTAGATTATTATTTTTTAATTAAATGATCTCAGCAATCCATTAAAAATATAAACTGAAAAATCTTTTCGATGAAAATGTTCACGGTGGAGGTTAGGTTAGGTTATCTTTATTAGCGAGACTTTCAGCCAGAGGCTGGTTCATCTCTTCGTTCACGGTGGAGGAAAGTTGCTTTGCTTAGCTAGATTGGCGCAGCTAACCCGTGCCGAGAAATTGAATGTTTTTTTTATACACCGGTATTTTGTCAAGCAGTTTCGAGAGTAGTTCTAATTTTTATTGATTTTTATAAAAGTCTTCTTTTCTTAATGTTCTAAACTAGAAGAAACAATGTGGAGAATTTATATTATATTGACATTTAATCGATAGCATACGTCGATACGTCTTCAAGCTCAACAAATTGACCAAGAGTTCAGGATTTTTCTTTTACCTCAGGCAACTTCGTAAAACTTTAAGGACTTCTAAGAATATCACAGAATACCGTAGAAATTAACAAAACTTAGTAGAAATTCTGGGAACTTTGGAAAAGCTTTGGTAACGTTCAGAAAACTGCGTAGAAGTGGGAACTCTATTTATGTTTTGGGATCTTCGTAGAAATTAAACATTATTTAATTTCAAGTGACCGCATTATTGTTCGAGGATCTGCAGATAATTTCGGTATACTTTTTTGAAGCCTCATGAGCTTGGAATAGTTCAGGGAACTACGTACAAGTTCAAAATCATCGAGAAACGTGGAAGAGCAGCAAACTTTGTAGAAGTTTTGGCAATTTTGTAGCATTTTGTGAAGCTGCACAACATTTCATATAAGTGCAGGGAATTTTGTAGAAGATCTAAAAATAGATCAACAGGGAACTTCGCTTCAGTTCAGGGAATTTCGTTACAGTTTGTCAGAGATCTTACTTCAAAAAAGCTTAACGAACTTCTTGAAAGTTTACAGCATATTCTTTCAGACATCCTTCTTAACCAGCAGGTAATATTCAAAAGATCTTCAGATAGACGAAGATATTAGTTTACTAATATGAACTTTAGTTCATTGGATATTTTTCAAGACTTCTGAATGATCAAGTTCTGAAGATCTCCAACTGTTAGAAAATACAAATTAAGTCTCTCGTATATTCATTGAAGGCTGCATGTTGATCAGAAAGTATTCAAAACTACCCCAGTGAAAAGTAACCTCCTTGGGAATGAAATTCCAGCGATTTTCCAACTTCATGATCCCATCCGAAAAGTATTTTTCCGGAAGGTCTGCAAAATACTCCTCCCGGCGTCGATGATTTCCTCATGTGAGTTGATTTTTTTTTATTGATGAGCCATCTTTTGAGATTTGCGAAGAGATAATAGTCTGAGGAAGCCAAATCGGGTGAATACGGTGGATGCGGAAGCAATTTTAGCCGCAAGTCTTACAAAAACAATTTTTTTTTCGCTTCATGTTAGGCAGTTTTGCAGCGATTTCGGTCTTCAATCGCTCCAATAATGCACAGTGATACTCGCTGTTGATGGTTTTTTTTTTCCATTTTCGAAGTAGTCCACGAAGACAATCCCAGAAAACTGACGCCATAACCTTTCCGACCCATCGAGCCTCCCTCGGCCGCTTCGGTGCACTCGTGCCGGCTTCATTTCATTGCCGGGCACTTATTCTATTCTATGGGGTGTAATAGTGGATCCAGGTTTCATCAACAGTTACCAATCGACGTCAAAAGTCCACTCGATTCCACATCAGCAAGTCCAAATACTCTTTCGAAGTGATCTCGCGTTCGTGTTTTTGGTCCGGAGTAAGCTTGCGTGGCACCCAGCGGCAGGATAACTTTATCATATGCCGAATCTCGCCCAAAATATGGCAAGTGCGCTCAGTACTAATCTGTGCGGTATCTGCTAGCTCGCGTACCGTCACTTTCCGGTCAGCCAACACCATGAAATTTTTAAGGAGGATCCTGGTAGGGCCTCCAAAAATTCTGACTTATGCGCCAGACGACGAGAGTCGTCTGTCAGAACTCAGATCGGTTTGCCCTGCTAGCTGTTTGTCCAACCCTACAGCAGAATCCACCTCTAAGGATGTGCTAAACCTTCAACCAACTTCCCAATATCCTTTCCCATAAATTCTCCCCAAATTAATTCACTAATTTGAAACGAAAAGCATAGTGTTTATTGAGACAAAAACAATAAAAAGTTTTTTTTTGTACTTCCATTCATGCAATATGTTTATCTCCAATGTCTATTTGTTAAGTTTGATATCTGTATTGTAACTATTAAACATTTCTCTCGCCCTACCTTCTCCTAACTGTGACGTCATTCCATGTATCTGGTCCCTAAACGTGAGTCAACCTGGGATTAAATCCCCTCTCCCCTTTCTTCCCCTACTACTATAAACTGTCTTCCCTACTGGAGGTGGAATGTGTTCGTGTGGGTACTAAAGAAATGGTTCAGGTACTTACAGCGTCCGTCGATCGTTGGATTACCTTTCACCAGCCACGGAGTGGGTTGGTGGTGGACGCCGTCGTCGCTCGTCGATCACGGGTGTCTCGACTATCGCCACGTGTGTCCGGACGATGCGAGCCGGTGGATTACCGACTCCGATGACCGGGCGGTGAGTGCGAAAGGGCGACTTGGCGCCAAGACAGCGTTCTATACCACCCGAAAGGGGACTCTCGGCTTCCTTAGGGTGACGGAGGTGTACACTGGGAGAGCTAGGATCTGATCAGGACTGGTTCTTGAGTTTTACCCGGGACGTGAGTCTGGACGATTCACTCTGGCAGTGGCTAACTTTCCCCAGACAGACTACTCGCGGATTGTGGCAACCACGTGGTAACGGGTGGTGCTCGCGAGGTCGAACTATCCTTTCCGATGACCACGCACTCTGAGGTTATTCTTAGCGGCACGCAGCCACGAGACGAAGAATAAACCCAGGGGATCGCCCCAGTCCGATCAACAGCACATGGATAGCTTTGGGTGCTGATTTAGCTACTTCAAGATGGCGGCAGCTCACACCAGCGGCCCGATAAATCTGTCGCCAATATCCCAACAATGGACGCGACCACGTATGGTGACTCGCGTAGTTTCAATTTTATGGTTGCGCTTCCTTTTTAGAAGTTTCTAAACCCACGTTTTTATGACTCACGATTTTATATTAGCTTTTCATTTAATGTCAACAAGTTAGACTATTTAAATTGTTTTTCACAATCACTTAGACTTGGTTTCGATTAGCTTCTAGATACACTTTGAAAATTTTTGATTTACGACTTTACAGTTCGGCGGTCTGAACGGGAAAGATCGAGTCGGTGCTCTTTCCTTGATCAGAAGCCTATTTTTTCCAAATTTCATTTTTATTCCGGTTCTATCGTGCTTGATTCTAAATATTCGTATTAAAATTTTCTTTAAGGTCTGATCAATTAAATGACATGCTACTCCCCATACCATCCTTACCTACTGATTCGAGCACTTTGGTTGCCTATTTCTAAGGCGCAAATTAATTCCACAAATAGGGTTCTTAATGAAACATGGACTGTAAGTCCGTTTCAAATTTTCATGTATTTTTTTGACATTGTCCTCTGTAACCGCATCGGAGGGCCTGCCGCTGCGGACTTGATCGGTAGTGAAGTTGCGGCCACCACAAAACTCTCGAAACCAATATTTGACGTTGTAATCTGACGGAGCATTAGCCCCATAATATTTATCCAACTTTTCTTTTGCTGCCTTGCCTTTCAAAAAATAATGTTTTATGAGAGAACGAAAATCGTTTTTATCCATACTCAACATGATGCCAAACACGTCGACAACAATCAGCTGTCAAAACAAAACTAAAAACAGTATCGCACTGAAATTTGGCATGTCAGCCTAAATATGAACGGACTACAAAGCACCACAACCTTTTTTGCAGTAGCAGCGCATTCTGCCGGTCAAGGAGGTTACTTTTACCCCACCTAGTAGAAACTGATGGATTCTTGAATGATTAATCCGAGACACGTTTGCACATTATCTATAGAGAAGATTGGTGATTTAGTTATTTTGTCAAGAATTAAACTCCAGGATAGTGACTGGTTATTTGATCTTTTTCTATATTGAAAACAATTAGGATGAATGTTTGTCAGGCATAGTTATGGTGTAGTAATTAAAATTCTTACTTATTTTTTATAATATTCTTGTACTAGAATTTTTATGCAATTACAGTCAAGGAACAATATGACATTTTATCTTAGTCTTAAAATTATGATAATTGATCAAATTTCGGGATCTTTTATTTATATTTGACTTCGCAGATTTTAGGCTTGAGATCTTTAAAATCCTTATGAGATCCAGACAATATGTAATTTCATTACAAAAACCTTCATTGCTTGTTCAAAAGGCTCCCTCTAAGCGTTTTTATGAAATAAATGCAATAAAATTTTAATGTTTCACCAAGCTTTGTAAGCTTCGCCATAATAGCATAGAGGTAACTCTAAGACCAGAAGGTCCCGAAGATACGTGCTCAACTTTTTGGCTCAGCTCTGGTACTATCTTCGGTCCCAAGCTAATCGATGCACCCCTCGAAACATAAGAAAATCCATGAACCCCTCATTTTATCTGTCAAAATTTCATAGCAAATCAAAACAAACATAGTGTAGTACTAGAATTTCGACTAGAATGGGATACGGCAATCGTTTGCTTGGGACCAATAGGCTAGTCAAGTAGTGAGCCAATTTAAAATCGTTAGTTTCGAATTGATTGTTGATAATAGGTCATATTATTGGACGAAGTGGAAATGTATCCAACAGGAAAATAAAATAACAAATAGCCTTGACGCCTTTTGATTTAATAACAGTTCCAGTGTTTCTATTTAACCGTAGTTTAACAAAACCAAAAAAACGCTACAGGCACCCCTTAGGCCTCCTCCAGTAAAATTTTTAATCTACGTCAATGTTTAGCTTAGCTTAGATTGACTGCACATATCAAATGTTGCTACTCCGGTATTGACCAAAATCAGTAAAATTGCACAATGAATCAACTGAATGGGACTGGGTGTGATTTTCCATTCTAATTGTGCAAGTTTCAGCGACTCCATATGTAAAAGATCAATAATGGCGCCAGCCATGTCCTTGTAATCAGGTGGGAGTATGAAAGAAATATTAGAGCTACCATTGTTGGGGACCGTGTTTATCTCTGCGTCCCCACAAAAGTCACAGGAGAGGAGATTTTGTTGGTAGTATTGTTTCGATGACAACCAAGCCCCAATTTTTATTCCAGGAAAGACTTCATTTTCTTTGTTTCAGACGTCATTTCGATTAGAAGTGACATTTTCGTGTTACGATCTATTAAAAATTTTAAATGCGATATTTTATAAAGTTTGCAAGATCCAAAATGCATGCAAATCGTTAACGATCGAGTTAAAAATTATTATTTTGCAGATTTGACCTGCAACTGCTCTAGTGGCTTAGTTTTTATTTTAAAGCTATTCAAATATACCTACCTATTTCAATATGAATATATTTTAAATTACGATCTACAGTAAAAATATGCGTCATACTGTAAAAATAAAACTATTTGAAAAATAAAACACAACAGACACCCTGCTTCTTGGAAGGATCAGCACCGTCCAAAACATTTAAAACTAATTACATAATTTTTTAACCGATGAGAATCACCGGAAAAGCTGTCTTCATTTTATCTTAAGGTTTGTATCACGCGCCTCGTGGAATTCATTAATGAAACCATTATCGTAGTGGGGAAAACCACCAGATACTGATTTGTACTACCGCTGCTGTGCAGTTAAAAGTAGGTAGGTAACATACATACGCAAATGGGCCACCCGAAGAATATCCAAAATCCATAAAACTGTCTCGTCGGTCGTCACAACATTGCGGTAGCCAAGTTTATCGAAAGGAACTTGATTATCAGTGTTGGTTGTGTTGGACGGTGATGCATGGAGATACGTACGATCGGAGGTTTCGCTTTCAAGTGCATGTGGTCAACCGGTTGGGTTGAGCAGGTCGGTAATCCTGGCGGGTAGTTATGCCTTCATTCATGCTCGCTGATGTTTTTGTACCCACCTAAGTGCAGCCAGGTGGAGCTGAAGTAGGAGACATGTATAATGATTGCTGTTGACTGATTTTATTATTAAATGCCAATTTGGGCTTGTTGCGGTTTCGTATGAGTAAGAAACACGTTCGAAAGTGAATTTTCGGGGAAATTTTTTGATTGCTTCAAGTGGTTGACTTATGAACCTAGTAGGATGATGCAAAAGAGTATCGATGTTGTCATAACTTCCATAAGCATGTTGGAAAGTTAAATTGTTTGGTGTTAATAAAGTGTTTGATAATAATGTTATATGTACGCATCCGGGATCGAATTTTATTATAAAAGCGTTTAATAATGCTTGACACTATAATTGATCTTTATTCCATGGCCGTCCAGCCACCGATAAGCCGAATTAATTAATCGTCTAGTCTTCAAGCTAAGCATGGTGGAGCGACGAATTCGATTCCTGGTGGTTCAGTCGAGTATTTTTTTGAGTTGCGAACTTGCTGCGTTTTCTTAAGCATAGGTATAATCTTGATTGCTGCACACTATACAATAGTATGCAAACACAAACTCTCAGTTAAGTACTGTAGAAGTGATTGAAAGAACATTAAGATTAAAACATGCATAGCGTCATCATCTGAGAGGAAGAAGAACAAGTTAAACGTATAAATTATCCATAACATTAATTCGAGTGTATTACAGTAGCACATTACCCTGAATGTCAGTAATTCTTCTCTTTTATATAAATAAACTATCAGCTAAGCAGTTAGTAAATAAAAAAAATCACAACTCGAAATGCAAGCCACCCAGCATTACTGCTGCTTTTCCGTAGCATGCTGCCAAAATGTGCACACTTCGTTGCAATTCCCCGTGCGCATCAGCTCGCCTTCCAACTCCCCTTCTATCCATACACAGTTCCCATGGCAGCCCAAGCCCAAGCTACCGTTCAACGACGGAAACGATGCGTTAAGCCTGCCGGGGGGCATCGAGGACCATTTCAAAAAAAAAATGGTTCGCGAGTAAATATTTTATCATCAGTTCAGTTTTTTTCCTCACAGATCACTCTCCCTCTACCCTTCACGTGGAACAAGTTCAGGTTGTAGGGTTTTATGGCTTAATATTCGACGCTTTATTTTTTATTCGCGCTAGTGCAGCCATCCGCTTCCGGGGCTTTCATTTGCATATTCCACTTTTCTCTTCAATTATTGTTTTTATGTTGCGAGTTAAATTTTGTCAATTTTTAATAACGTTTTAAGATTCGAGATTTTCACATGTGTCCCTCATATACATACGAACATGCTTTGTTGATAAATGAAACAGTGTCAGTTCGGGCTGATACAACGAACAAGGGCTATTGCATCATTAAATAGTTGCTATGTTATTCAACAAACAACAACAACAAGTGAAGAAATTTCAGATCAGTGCCATCCCAATCCGATTTTGAAACTTGTCGTATTTGAATAGCAGTCAAAGATCAGAAACTGAATTGTATTTTCGACATTGCCATTTCCTAAATGAAATCTTTCCTCAATTAGACTCTAAAGTTCAAATTTCGTTGAACATCCTAAGAAGTGTTCTCTTAACTCCTTTTGTTTCTAAAAAAAAAAACACAAAAACAAACACAAAAGGAAATTTCACATTAATGTCTTGCTCCCCTAGAGGGGACTGGCTTAATTCTGACGTTTGTCAGAAAACAAGCAGACCCAATCTTGATACCCGATCCAGGTTGGAACTGAATAATAAACGAATTCGCTATAAGTTGAGAGCACGCAATAAGCTAATATGCGATATGCAATAAGCTTGAAATGCGAAGAAGAAGAAGAAGACTTACTTCTGATGTAGTTCTAGAGTTTCCGAGCACAGGTCTCGTTGTCGGCATATTTATCATAACGATGCGTTAACCTTTTGGCTGTGTACAAATGTATTTTTTTTTTGCTTTCGCTATTTTCGCTTTGAATGCCCCTGGCAGGTTGCTGACTTCGTTGGTGATGCTTGACGGTTTGTTTTTACGAAACATTACATTAATTAAACAGAGAATCAAGCATCGCGTTACATTTCCAAATCAGTAAGACATCTGTATTAGTATCTCTGAAAATGCGAAGGGGAAGGATTCCATCAACTTTGTCCTTAATACCTTAAAAACGGCAAAATCAACTTATGAATAATGTCTGGAAAGCGCCCTCATTGCCAGAAAAGTTCAAAATGAATCTTAAAATCTTTTACGAAACGCCAACTCGAAATTGACTTAAATTTTCAAAATCATCTTTCACACGCCAAAACAACTTGAAAAGACCAAAGACTTCAACATTACCTGACAACCGTAAACTTCAAGATAACCCTAACCCTAAGGCCAATAAAACGCCAAAATGGCCTTAAATGATTTGTTAACGAAAATGCCTCCATCTCATTTGCGGGAATTAATCGATGATTGTAATCGGTATAGGAAAAAGCGGCGAGTAATAATGTAACCAGACATGTATGCAATATGGGGGCGTCTAAAATTGGTCGAAAATATGTAGGGGTGGGCATATTTTCGCTAATTGGGTTCTTTAATTTTGAAAAATATATCGGTTTTTATATATCATCTGAAAGAGCTTCATTTTCTGAGCACAACGATATTTTTTTCAACCCCACGCACTTTCATCTCGATTTTTAAATCATGATTTAAAGCAAAAGAATAACTTCACTGTTTGACACTAAACTGACAAATTGGCAGCTCGCTCCCATACAAAGTGACACCGTGGGGCGCTAATTAGGTGATTTTTGCAAATGTAATCGTTCTTATTTAAAATGGTTCCAGTGTGCCAAAATTGATGAAATTTTGGGTTTGGGTTCTATTTTAAATGCAGATTACGAATATGCATTTACCTCAATACCCTTAAAGAACCCAATTCGCTAATCGCTAATTGGGTTGTTTAGGGGTATTGAGGTAAGTGCATATTCGTAATCTGCATTAAAATTGCAGCCGAAATCCAAAATTTCATCAATTTTGGAGCACTGGAACTATTTTAAATAAGAGCGATTACATTAGAAAAAATAAATCGACATCTTAACGCCCCTCGGTGGGACTTTGTATAGGAACGAGCTGTCAACTAATGGATTTAGTGTCAAAAATTAAAAAAATAAATCTTGATTTAAGAATCGGTATGAATATCTATGGGATCGATAAAAATATCGTTATGGTAACAAAACGAAGCTCTTTAAGATGATATATAAAAACCGGTATGTTTTTCGAAAATGAACAACCCAATTGACGAAGTTAAATTTAAATCAGCAGATTAGCGATTCAGCAAAATCTTTAACATATTACCGAACCAGTTAGCTTCACTAAATTTGATTGTGCTGATAGGAGTAGCCAGATGGGGGCAGGCTAAACTGAGCAACACAAAGGCTTTCGGTGAAATGGCATTCGGTCAAATTTTCCATAGTAATTTTTTTTTTCGCCGCTCCCTACGCCGTTGATTGTGCTTATGCCACTAATTCGATAATCAATATTGGTTAGTACACAGAACTCGACACAGAACGTTTGTGAAAGATTCTAAACTGAAATGGGTTTTAACTGAACTCCCACTGATAGAGACAATTTCTAGTTAAGGAATACTTTTAGAAAAGCATGTCACTGCAGTCAAAGATCAACTATATTTTTTGAAAACCAAATTTTCTTTTTATCATAATAGTGTCCAGTCATTTGACCAAATACATGACAAGAATCCATCATTTTTTTATAAATACTATATTGCTGATTTTAAATATGTAATTGAGGAATCGAGAAATGTTATGATTCCAGATCCCAAGCTAAGTGTAATTTTACAATCGGAAACTTGTAGATCGTTCAGTCTCCTGGCGGCTCTAAGTTGTGTTTTATTTTTATGATTTCAAGGCAGTAAACATCAATTAAAATGCGTTATTTTCGAGCAAGAACAATTAACCGCAGTTCCAGGTTTTGATTTTTATAAAGTAAGTTTCAATCAATACCTCTTAAATATCTAAAGAATAAAGAAAATTTGTCGTAAAATGACAGAGATATGAACAAAACACATTTGCATGTTTCGGGAGTGTAATTTTTTAATTAATCATTGAACGAAAATGGATCATCTAATCGGATGACGTCTGGAACAAAAGTGTAGGTGCTAACTTTTTTTAAATGAACACAATGGAACTCTTCAAAATTGACCAAAATAGAAGAAACATAAACTTTTAGAAAAAAAAATGTACTTGTTTTAACGCAATGGAGTTTTATGGAATTCGGAGAGGGAAAATTGAAATCGATTCGTCAGTGTGTGTGGAATTGCTCTATTTCAAAATTCTTGAATTTTCTCAATTCTAAAGTTTTTCAGAAGATTGGAAAATGTTCTAAATGTAATGTAGTGGTGATTAATGAATTATAAATATGGTATTTTCTTTTCTGCATCAAAGCTTGTTCTATTTTTGATGATATTTCTATCACACCAATAGTAAGGAGAAAATCGGCGGGAAATTATGTGATGGGTGAGCTATTTTGTGTGCAGACAAAGTATAATGTAGCCAAACGAACTGTCAGTTAGTGTAGCCAAACGAGCATGACGTCATCATAATGTTGTTTGAGGGAGAAGTATTGTAATATTATGAGCACAAAACAGTTTCCACACTCCAAATTCCGATTTATTTCACGAACAACGGAAGAACGAAAGATATTTATTTAAACCATTCCTCGGTTCATTGTTGCAAAGATTTGCTTTGCACTTCATTTTGAACTTTTGCGCACGAAACAAAACAAAACTGCACAACGAAGAGCTCTATGATGGCATGAACTTTTTTCGTGGGTACTTTTTTCTTACCGTGTAGAGAGTGAACGAAAACGAAAAATTGTCCATACTTTAACTAGAGAGCTTTAGTTTATGGTTGACCCAATCACATACAATAAAATCAGCTCAGTTTGGTGGAGGACAGTCGTGAAATTGTGTTAGGTATAAGGTACCACCCACCACGCTGGAGCGATAATTTCAAATTTTGCATCAGTCTAATAGTCATTCCGTGGGATCTTGAACTATTTCCACATCAAAACGGCTCTTTTCAGAGCCACAAACCATCGAAACAACCACCACAATTTTCAAAGAAAGAGTTAGTTTGGAATATTTTCTAACACAAGAATCATTACACATGAACTGAAAAAGAATCTTATTAGTAATAAACGAAAAATGTACACTGATCAATTATTGCACTTCGGAAGAAATCAACGGATGTCCTAATAATATCAGGATTTTTAAATAACATTCGATCAAAATAGTTAACTATGTGTGCGTAGTCCTACGTCAACTGTTCGTACAACCCCATTGGGGGGCTGTCCCTTGTAGTTTTTTCGTGTAAATGAGTAAAAGTGATTGTCTCACTGAGCTAGTCTCAGCGGCCGTGTGCTAACCCTTAATTCCCAAGCGCAATGACAGCGGAAGCGGAACGGCAGCGGCAGCGGCAAAGCCCGATCTGAGTAAGCCTCCCAACAAACAATCGTCTATCGAAGAAACGACTTCTTGGCCATTTTATTCAACTGCATGCTTAATAGTACTTGTACTATTTTTAATAATAACTTCTGTTCAGGCTTTGTTCACACAAATCTGGAGAATTTATTCAACCACAACATTGAACTGCTGGTGTTGTATAAGGTATGTCGAGAAGCTTTTATTCGACTTATATGAGTTGTAACAGAGTTTATACGATAAAATTTTTGATTATTCAGCGTTTATTAGACATCACTGCTTCCTTAAAACAGTAATGCTCTTTATACGCTTGATTCTCATGCGAAGTAACGTTTAATTAGACATTATTATACATTTATTAAACGATTATTCAACTGTGGGAAAATTAACCCGAAAATAAGAGGACAGGGGGACAGGGACAAGGGAAGGGTGTGTGTGTTTCTTAAGTGTATTGTATTTCAATATTTCTGACGTGGCTCGCACCACACAGATATTAGAAAATTTATTAAATACTTATACATGCCGTTGTATGGGAATCTAACCATGTACCTTCCGATCACCAGCCGCTTGCCTTGTCATCTGAGTTATCCTACACAGCAAAAAAAATAATTTTGATATCACATCAAAGTGGATGCACTACAATCATGTCGAAAATTTCATGTAATTTTTATGACCACATAAATAAACAAATGCAGTAAAAGCAGCGTAATGTCAGTTCATGCATTGTATTAATGATAAGTTTGTCCTTTTTAGCAAGTAATATTACACCATATTTTCGACATGATTGTAGTGCATCCACTTTGACGTGATATCAAAATTATTTTTTTGCTGTGTAGAATTCATCATATGGGCAACTCAATAATCTATAAAAGCTTGCATGAAAGTAAATACTTATCAGCACTCCCGATCGCAACTCTAGGTCCTTCAAGGCCCTGTGGGAATGATTAATTCATTCATCGTTGTTTTAAATGAGACCAATGTTGCCTCTTCACATCTTCAAGTCGAAAGAAAGGATGCTCGGTTATATTTTAAACTAGATCAATGCATTCATTATCGTGAGTCATGTGATCGATGATTACTATTTAAATTAATTATGTTCTACACAAATAAAAAAAAGGGTTGAGCTTGGGATTGAACTCACGACCTTCTAATTGGAAAGCAAAAACGGTAACCACTACTCTACTGATTTCGCCTTGTTGTAAGACTGAATCAGTGTTGTCGAATAATGAATCTAATACGTCGTTTATAAAGCATTTACAAATCATGTGATTACAACATGGAAGCATAGTGGTATAAGAGCTATTATGCTGACTGTATTCACCTTTATTCAGCAATATTGTAAAGTAATGCAATGAAATCTAATAAAGGAGCTGGAGAACATTTATTAGACGTCTAATAAAGCATGTTATTAAATCAATTGAAAACAGTCGAATTAAAGTGTCAATGTCTGTACAAATTACACTTATTCAGTTTGTTATTAGACCGAACTTCTGGCGTTGAATTGGGAAGACATTTAACACTTTTACAGGTTTTAATAAGTAAATTAATCAGATCAGAGCATAAAGTGGAACAATGAGCTTTTTCAGCACATAATTCGACAACTCTTTTTATTCAGCATTGTACACTGTTATACAGCATTTATTCAATATATATATGCTTATTTGTGACTTTGAATTGTTTGTTGGGTGGTATAAGAGCTATTTTGCTGAGTGTATTCACCTTTATACAGCAATATTGTAAAGCAATGCAATGAAATCTAATAATGGAGCTAGAACACATTTATAAGGCGTTTAATAAAGCATTTTATTCAATAATTTGAAAACAGTCGAATAAAAGCGACAATGTATGTGCAAATTACACTTATTCAGTTTGTTATTAGATCAAACTTCTGGTTCTGAATAAGGAAGACAGTCAACGTTTATAAAGCTTTTAATAAGAAAATTAATCATATCAGAGCAAACGGCGGAATAAAAGCGCATCTATCGATCTCAATGAGCTTTTTTCAGCACATAATTCGACATCCTGTTTTATTCAGCATTGTACACTGTTATACAGCATTTATTCAATGTGTATGCTTATTTGTGACTTTGAATTGTTTGTTGGGCTATTGGCAAATCAAAGTTGGCACTCGTGGAGAATAGAAGAACTATGAGAGTGATGATGGTTTCAAAATTTTACACGGTGAGGTATACGAGTGCAATCTTTAAATGCTTTTATTTAACAAATGGAGCATTTTATTTAAATCTGGTTAATGCTACGCTACACTGAAACAAATCGACATGTACCGTTTACTGGATCCATCTTATAACATAGCAATGTCAGCAGATTTATTCATTCTATGTGATGATTGATAGATTCCATTGTATTATCACTTTAAAACTATGACTGCGATATGGAATGATTTCTATCGTAATTTCACATACTTTGTACTTGATAATACTTTGCTTCGAACGTGGTTAGCGATAGGTAAAAAGTATATGAATATTGTCTGATATATTTCATGGTGAAAAATTGTTGATATGTCATGTTGATATATGTGGGAACAGACATCTAGAAAGTAATGGAAAATCATATAAGTTTGCATTATTAGATAATTCAGTACAATATACCTGTTTTCATGATGAATATTGCTCACTAAAAGATATATCTTATAAGATAATCATGTATATTTTATTGAAGTTGCTTTTAACGATTTTTGACGTTTGTTGATATGTCGCGTGTAAACAGACATGTAGAAACTATTGGACTGTCATTTAACTTTGCAGTATAGGAAAACATGTATATCTCATATCTCATTGGAATAGCTTCCTTTGATTTTTGAGGTTTAAAGATTGTAAACAGATTTATCCCAATCATTATATAGTCATATAGATTTGCCTTTTAAGAAATCCAACAGCAAACATTTGTTTTGGCATGTTTTTCTGGGATGAATATCGCTCAAAATAAAATACATCTTACATGATTGCTCTTCATAAATTATTGAAACAATTTTCAACGATGTTATCGTACACTCATTAAAATGATAAGTTGATATTGTTGATATTGTAAATATTGCTAACAACAATGATACTGTATTGAATAATCTTTGTTTGTTATTGTTTCATAAGATAAGGGGTTCCGGAAAAGAATGTATTGAGATTGAAAAAAAATGATTCTACTGCAATATTTACTTTGCTGTGATTCTAATTGTAAGCCTTCTACACAGCTAATTCAGATTCCAGCCCTAGTACTCGAACTTCATGAACCAGTTCCATCAACTCATATAATTTAGTCGTTGTTTTATTGCACACAGGCGCATTAAGAAAGATTTGAACAAACGACACCACCGAAACGGAACATAAACTTGTCAGTGCTATTTGTCTTCACTCTAGCAAAACGAGCATAAAGTTGCACTACATTCCATGTCGGGAGAGCTGTTCTTACTTCATGCTAATTGAACGAGCTCAATCTTGAAGTCAGCCGTGGCCCAGTGGAATCGAGTACAGAAACCGAAAGCATCACACCTCAACAGTTCTTGATCGAATCCCAAATCAGCTACAATAAAAAAAAGACACAACTGTGAAAGCTCCCACTGCCTGTGTTTATTTTTCGATTTATTTTTAGAAATCGATTAAATATATGTGTCAAAAGAAGAAGTAAATTTCATGTGATTTTCACATAAACTTTACTTCGATTGATTTATGACACATATATTATATTGTGGTGAAACGTAAAGCTTATGCTTATGGGTTTCAAATCCATTTCAGTTAATTTTTATAATTTGACTGATTTTCATTTATCATATGACGATCACATAAAAGTTACCAAATTATCAGCATTGTAAATGTATCAGATATTCATATAGAATTTACCTGACACATTTTCAATCATATCATTTTCAATGGATTATCTTATAGCGCAAATTTATTAGATTTCCACATAACAGGAATATGTCAAATTGGTTCAGTGTAGTAGAAAACCTCAGGACTACTTAATAGACATATAATATAGAAAAAATAATTTCTTTTCAGATTTTTATGTGTAGACATAGATTTCAGTTTTTCTACAACTGTAGCAGCAACCAGATTTAAATAAAATGCTCCATTTGCAAAATAAAAGCATTTTAATATTGCAATCGTATACCTCCCCGTGGAAAATTCTGAAACCATCATCACTCTCATAGTTCTTCTATTCTCCACGAGTGCCAACTTTGATTTGCCAATTAGTCGGATTGAAAACTAGTTAGAACCAAATTGGCAAATCAAAGTTAGCACTCGTGGAGAATAGAAGAACTATGAGAGTGATGATGGTTTCAAAATTTTACACGGTGAGGTATACGAGTGCAATCTTAAAATGCTTTTATTTTGCAAATGGAGCATTTTATTTAAATCTGTTTAATACTACGTTAGTAGAAAACTTATGGACTACTTAATAGACATATAATATAGAAAAAATAATTTCTTTTCAGATTTTTAGGTGTAGACATAGATTTCAGCTTTTCTACAACTGTAGTAGCAACCAGATTTAAATAAAATGCTCCATTTGCAAAATAAAAGCATTTTAAGATTGCACTCGTATACCTCCCCGTGGAAAATTTTGAAACCATCATCATTTTCATAGTTCTTCTATTCTCCACGAGTGCCAACTTTGATTTGCCAATCGACTTCGGTTAGACATCTTGCTGTCATTTGTGACAACTGTCAAACTTTCCGTTTCCGTTCCGCTTCCGCCCACATTGCGCTTGGGCCTTTACTTGTATCCAACACATTTTGCGTGCAAGTTTTGGTTCACGCGCGTCCGCTGAGAATAATTCGACAGTGAGCATTCATAAGGGCGTATACGCGATGATCGATTCTCTTCATCGATTTTCTCTTTTGTTAATAACTCGCTAGATTTAACGTTTGTCGGTGCATTTGCTGTTGCTTTTGATAGCCAATGCAACCTGTTACAACTCTACATTGAATAAATTCTACAAAATTGTTGCGCTTAGCTGTAGCAATGCAAAGAGAAAATCGATGAAGAGAATCGATCATCGCGTATAGGCCCTTATGCATGCTCACTGTCGAATTCTAAATTCAGTTAGAATCGTAGAATTAGGTTCTGCAGCGTGACGTCACGAATGAACTCAGTGTTAATAGGCTGAACCTTTTTGGCAGTTCAGTGGTACTGTTTACAAGCACTTAGTCGTTTTTTCGAAATTAAATATTCTAAAATTACCGAACTTTAACTTGAAAATTGTCGAGGAACAGCGCGGTGAAAGGATGCTGCGCGTGGACAATGCAGAAGTGTGGTTTATATCTCACTGCAGTCTGAAAAATTATCGAGAAAATCTTCCGAAGAAAAAAACGACTAAGTCCACGTAAACAGTACCACTGAACTGTCATCAGATTGAGGTTAATCCCCACGGTGCAAAACCTAATTCAAATAATTTTGTCAAAAAACCATGGTTACACATCAGGGTGCTGAGTGTGAGATTTCTTATAGGCCAACCTCCAGTTTGATTCATTCGAGGATTCATTACCCCAGGTCGCGGAAATCTACGAGCATATTCATAGGCTGCCTAATAAAATTTTTATGGTTATTTTGCTAAACGACGTATTCAGGGTGTGATCCAAATAATTTAAGAAACAGGTCTATTATTTGCGTTATCGTTCGGGTATTTATTTTTTTATTCGGGAAAAATTTATTGAGTAACTGAGCAACCTGAGTTTTTAAAAAAATTATCTTTATCCTGAGTAAAAGTTGATCACTCTTTTTGAGTTAGTCGCATCGACCGTGTACTTGTGTAATCTCATTTTGCGTGCAAATGTAATTGCGTACAATATTGTAAACAATTCTTTATCAGTTACGATCCTCTTTTCCGGTAGATGTCTTCATTTGGATACAAATGCAAGGACTAGAGGTGTTCAGACCGGTGTATTGAAAGGGGATTTATTGAATTTTGAAATAATGGTGGATTCTGACATAAGGATTCAAAATTCCGTTGTTCATTGTGCTAATTTAGATAGAGGGTTCTAAATAAAAAAAGTACACTGTTAGTCCTCCAACATAGAATAGCATTCCGAACAGCCTGTTGAGTTTGTTTGTCAACTAAGGGATGGTCCATTAATTATGTCACGCAAATTTGGCCCATATTCAACCCCCCCCCTCTCCCCTTTGTCACATATTTTGTATGAACCTTAATTTTTTTTTTGTATGGCTCGTCACAGTTTTCAAACACCCCCTCCCCCCCTAAATGTGTGACATAATTAATGAACGACCCCTAAGTACTGGATACAGTGGCCCAGGAGATGATTTTTTCGTGAAACTCAACTTCCCAGGACTCAGAGTATGATACTGCTGGCCAAGTCTGTCTAATAAAACAATAAAAATGTACGAATTCAAAAAAGATATTAGTAAACTCTTAGGCTGAATATATACAAATAACACTTAGGGGTCGTCCATTAATTATGTCACACATTTAGGGGGGGGGGGGAAGGGGGGTTTTTTAAAAACTGTGACGAGCCATACAAAAAAAAATAAGGTGCATACAAAAAATGTCACAAAGGGGGGAGCTACACTACACTACTCAAATACTAACATCAGAGCTTCCCACGAACTAATTAAAAAGAAAGGAATTTTAAGTTAAGTAACACATTTACTAAAGTGGACATGAAGAACATTTCGGATAGTAAACACAGCAAGGATAATTTTAAAACATAATAAATTACAATTTATTCATTCTCATGATTCCAACAATAATTTAACATCAAGGGACATTTTTAAAATATGACAGTGAAAATATGATTCCATTCAACGAGCTTTTAATGTACATCAATACTGCTATTTAGTTGGATTTTGTTGATGTGGTCCCACATACATGGTCCTTAGATTTTACTTACAATTCAACAACTGGACATGCATATTTTAAATATCATAACATCGTTATACATTTGAGCAGTTTAGAGAGATTGAGTGAGTGAGTAATATATTTGCACACTGTGCGCCATCAGGAACATTTTGAAGCACCGGTTTACTTCTTCTCAGCCAACAGCTCATCGGCGGCAGCCGAAACTTCTTTCCACGAGTAGTCGATATCCGAGATTTCGGTAAACCGCGAGCACACTGCCATACGCAGGAAGTATACATCGTTAACCTTCGATGGCACCATGTGAATTTTGCCTCGACCGTTGATTCTCTTGAGCAGGGCCTCGTTCAGTTCGTTGGTTCCCTTTAGTTTGAAGCAAACCAAACCCATCTGAACGGTGGAGAAGATTTCGAAACGGCTATCAGCGACACAGAGAGCTTCAAATTGCTTAGCGAATGCACAATGGCGACGAATGTGAGCTTGGATGTTCTCAACGCCATACAGTCGGAGAACAAACCACAGCTTCAGAGCACGGAAACGTCTGCCCAACGGGATTTGCCAGTGACGGTAATCCGGAGCCGATCCTTGCATATCGTGTTTCAGATAAAGTGGATCCACGTTGAAGGCATTTACAATCCAGTACGGTTCCTTCAGCCACAGGGCACTGCAGTCAAAGTTCACCAGCATCCACTTATGTGGGTTGAAGTTGAAGGAATCGGCCGTTTCAATTCCCTTCATCAGAGAACGATACTCCGGGCATACAAAGGCTGATCCAGCGTAGGCAGCATCCACGTGGATCCATACATTGTACTTGTTGCCAACCGGGCCAAGTTCATCCAAGCGATCGAAAGCACAGGTGTTTGTCGTACCGAGGGTGCAAACGGCATAGAAGGGAATCAATCCTTCGGCCAAATCCTGCTTGATGGCTTCCTCAAGAGTTTCACCGCGGAGCTGCAAGTTGCTGTCCGCCTTCAGCGAGCGCAGTTTGACACCTCCTAGGAGACCTGCTCGTTCCACCGACGAGTGCGATTGGACTGAAACAATTTCAAACGTTTAATTATCAAAGTGCTGGTTTTACTATTCGCTTTACTCACTTGAGGTGTATCCCACCAGTCGGGAAACGATGTATGTCTCATCCCACTCAGGATGTTCCTCCTGAGCTCGCTTAATCGCTTTAGCCTTGGCACCGAGCAAAGCGACAAGGGTAGCCTCACTGGCAGTTCCCTGAATGACGCCACCTGCTTGACCTCCAGAGCTAGCTAGGAACTCTTCTGGAAGTCCCAACATTTTACCTAACCAGTTGAGCATTTCGACCTCCAATTCAGTACACGCCGGGCTGGCAATCTACAAGTTATTGTGTTATTAGCCTATAAATTTCCAACTGAAAACAAAAGCAAATCAAACTCACCCATGTGAATCCAATGCAAGCGATCGCACCGCTGAGCATATCGGCTACGATGGCCGGATAGGAGTTGGCCGTCGGGAAGTATGCGTGAAATTTAGGGCTGTGCCAGTGGGTGACACCGGGCATGATGACCCGCTCGATGTCAGCCATCACTTCTTGCCAGCTTTCTGGCTTTTCGGGAGCCTCGGATGGAATCAATGGCCGCAGGTAACCCGGTTGAACTTCCGGAAGGACGCGTCTGTAAAATAAGTAACAAATTTTGAGATGCTGATTGACATGTCAATACCAAACCGTGCTTGAACTAGTAATAGTGGCTCAAGTTTAGTCGTAGCTATTTGGGGGACTGCGAAAGCTTGAGGTTGAATGTTAAGATTTGTTCAAGGAAGTATTGAACCAGTTTACGATCACTTTTTGTGACTCATGTCTCATTTTTAGGTTACCGTACGAGCTAGCGAAGGCAAATCAATCGAAAACTGCATTGCTTGTCTAGAGGATTCAAATCATGTGCGAAAACGTGCGAATTTTGAAATGAGCGAACCCATGCGAATGGAAACATTAAACTACGGTTGGACAACGCAAAGCATGAGACAATAGCATGAATTGAATGCTGTAAGAAAACGACCAACAATTACCACCGATAGATACACCACCACGACGGCGGTGGCGGCTTTATTGGTTTCCGTTTGAGTAGCTAGCGAGACACAAACCAGGCCGGTGAGCAAGTTGTGTAATAATTTATGGTTTTTTGTTTGCTTCGTGGCCTTGCGGTTTCGATTTCGGATGTGTGCATTCATTGGAAATTAGTTTCCGATTAAAATTAGTTGAGATTAGTTTCTTTGATAGAGGTCTGTACAGTTTACTAAAATTAACAATTATCGAAATGAATCAAAATCATTATTCATTAGCATAGAGCCTGCTTTGGGGACATTTTGACCTGGAAACACTGTAAATTTGTCGTAATGCAGTAGGATGGTTAAACCACAGGGATATATTAGGCTATATCTTAATATGGGATTTGTTTAAGTTGATTTCTTTGAATTCTACCACATTCCACATCTGCATTTTAAGGAAATAGATCGCTAGCATTCTTATATAAAGCCAAATAACGGCTGAATTCGCCAGAAAATTGAGTGAAATGCGGTAAATTCCATAAAAATTGATTCTTCATCACTCACTGCAGCCCCAGTTGAACGAAAGTGAATTTCTATTGCATTCACACTACAAAATTCGCTCCGAAGGGAACTACGCAAAATGATTAACCGAACTCATGAAACTGGTTTCACATCCATTTCCAGCACCACTCTTGTATACAGCAGCTAAATTAACAACCTTTACCCATCACTGTATAGGGTCAATTAGGCGCGATCCGACTCGTTGCTGACGTTCCACGTCAATCCAATCTATTCAGCCTTATTGAGCTTGTGTACAACAACCGATCAATGGTGATCTTGAACTTGAAGCCTACAACACGCAAGCGGTAACCGCTGTTTTTGTACTAGGTCAGTGAAACCAAAGCGGATTAGGTTGTGTTGTGGCCGGGCCCCGGCTTCTAAAGAACATTAATCTCAACGTTGCCCAGACTAGAACTGTGATCAAAGTCCAGTTCTTGGAGATATTCGTGAGTGACGACGAGAGTTCATGAAGTATTAAAATAAATCATGATTTACTCAACCCCTTGGATGCCCTTGGTAACAAGCCCCTACACCGATTATAAAGGCTTATATAAGATAGCCTGTAGATCGATTTATGCAGAATCAGAAACAGCACACCTGTTCCTATGTGGAGACACTGGCTATAAGTAACTGGATTGGACATGTAGGTGTGATTTCTTATAATTTTTTGTGCAAACCGGATAGCTTCGTAGGCAGGTGGCGGACACCACCTCGCACCATAAATTGTGATTGGTCATGACATGACGAATGATCACGAAGCAAACCTTGAGCCTAGTTGGTGTTGCTTTTTTACGATCTCTAGTCGTCGCTCTTCCGTTAATAGTAGGCAGAAGCAGTAGCATTTTATGGAACTCGCTATCTATGTAGTCTGTACCTTGATCCTTTAGCCTTGGTTGAAGATATTGCTCTATTTTCGGTCGAAACATATCCAATTGACAGGGTTATTTTATTATATCTACATAATCCAACGAAGAATTGCGGTTGCTAATAATTTAAAACGCCTTTAAAGTTGAACATTCCACCAATGCAGGTCTAGACGGTTATCATCACGTGTGTTGCAGGTACAGAGCTTTTAACCTACCCGTTCGCTGCGCACTGTAGGTCAAGTTCAATGCTTGTAGTGTATCGTGCCTTCGTGCTGGCTTACAATAATTGCTAGCACGATTTAGTCGGATCTGCAGACACGTAAATAAATCTAGCACAAACAGATGGGAAAAATTTGCAACTTTTCGAATACAAATGACAAGGAAGGTTGTACATTTCACAC
This sequence comes from Ochlerotatus camptorhynchus, assembly GCF_037179485.1. Lineage (NCBI taxonomy): Eukaryota > Metazoa > Arthropoda > Insecta > Diptera > Culicidae > Ochlerotatus > Ochlerotatus camptorhynchus. The sequence goes on from NW_027040701.1 coordinate 2,878,373, forward strand.
ACAGTAAAATATCAAAGACTATCATGCGCTACTTGTCAAAACAATAAGCAATACCACAAATGCAATTTGATCACGTATGTATTAACATCGCGAAAAACCACCGCACAATCGTCATCCGAACACAGCAGGCAGAGCGGGACTTTCCCATTCGCTCGGTTCGCTTAGTTTGTTCAACCGTAAAGTTACTAATTGGTCGGGTTTTCAATAGACCGGTTTTGTCGTCATATTGAAAAACCACCAACATTTATAGGTTATGTCACATTCGTCAGTCAATCGAAACTTACCGATCTCGGATGTTCTCCAGGTAGTCGGCGATGTAGTCCACCATTTCCTTGGCAAACTCTTTGAACTGTGGGGCCTGCATTTCGGTCTGCCATGGAAAAAAGATCGGTGGTTGATTATTATCAAGGTTGCTAAGCTGCACAACGGAGAACGAGTGAAGCGACTATGGAGCATGCTTTACTGGTGGGTTAGTTGGAACAATTACTTACGACAGGTGGAACCTCAAACTTGTTAGTGCCCATTCCGAATTTGGTTAGGAAGCTTGCAAGGTTAGTAGAAAATTTAGTGAAACAGAACATGTCTAAAAAGGTGATAGTAAGAATAAAATATGATTGAAATCATTACGCGAGGGAATTGAGGGACTGGCATTTTGATGAAAATTGACTGAACACTTCTAGTATAGAAATATTTTTTAACACAAACGGACAAACGAAGGCGCGATGTGATCGACACAATGCTAACGATATACAATGATTCTTCTTTAGAGATTCAGTATTGCTCAGAGCAGAGATAGAAATTGATCGTTTGCTATAATAAGGGGTTGTTCGTATATCACGTAGACAGTTTAAAAACCCCCCATTATCATTGTGCAGGCAATCATCCACACAAACTGTAATACATTTTTATAGTTCGTGGACACTCGCAAGTGATCAATCTTTGATGTGAATTTTGCGAATAAACGAGGATGATTGATTATAGCAAAACAGACCATATACAATCGTCATAGTTCATTTTAATAAACAAAATAACACTTCTTGCTTGCGTGTCCCATTTGTATTAGGCCCTGCTCCTGAACTTTCTTCGTAGTCTGTGGATAGAGCTGAAATCCCACATGAGTTAAACAAAAAATCGGATACTTCCTTTTGTTATACCAATTTATGGTATATTAGATTCCAATAGATGATTATTCTCTTATTACAAACAATTTGTATGTTACTCATTAAGCCCTATTCACACTTGTGCTTTGTTTTAATGCAAATTTGTAGTTGCACCCATATTTGTTAATCTATATATATTAGACTGATGCAAAATTTGAAATGTTCGCTCCACAGTGCTCAAACGTTTCCAAATAGGGTCCTGATTAGCCTCCCAAAATTTAAACTTATTTGGTAAGAAACTGACTTGGCACAAACCATTTGAAGTTTATATGGAAATTACTATGGGAAACCCAAACTTTTTGTTCACTGTATTCTAGTCTTTTTCTATATTGCAGTGTTAACAAGTTCTATCGCTATTCTTATGGAAAATTTTTTCAGCACAAGATAGTTTTTCAGCCAAGCGTCAAACTAAATATTTATTAATTGATTAAGAGATTGATAAACTTATGGCATGATTAAACAGCTGTATTATGGGCAACACTGTATTCTGCAGTGAGACATAGTAGCCATGATTGGTGTGACCTATTCTACGCCCTAGAAACACCAATGTTGTCTGCTGAACAGTTGATTGAGCATAATCATAAGACATCAGTGACTGAAATCATTAATAACTTATGTTCCTTACATTTAATCGAAAAGTGGTCTTGGACAAAGTTGTAGCTAAGAGAATTCTCATCAAGCGCAGCTATCATTTTCTTAAGCAGATTGAACTGGTGAAATTTGAGATAGATATGAACCAACATTTTGGTTTTCCCATAGTAATTTCTATATAAACTTCACATGGTTTGTGCCAAGTTAGTTTCTTACTAATTAAGTTTAAATTTTGGGAGGCTAATCAATCAGGATACAATTTGGAACCGTTTGAGCACTGTGGAGCGGAAGCTGCAAAATTTGCATCAGTCTAATATATGTATATATATGTAAATGAATTTGTGTATGTCTGTCTGACCCTTTTAGACTCAGAAACTACTGAACCGATCGGCGTGAAAATTTGTACGCCGGGGGTTTTGGAGCCGGAAAAGGTTCTTATGATGGTTCGAGACCCCTCCCCCATCTGTAAGGATGGAGCTCCCATTCAAATAAAAAAGAAAAATACAGCATGCTTTTTTCAATCGGCGCATAAAATTAAGCTAATATTGAATCCCGAGCAAGGCCAGGCACAAGAGATCTATTGATTTTTTATAAAAAATGATACAGCTACAAATTGCTACTGAAATAAGTAGCACGTCTGAATAGACCTGATAATTATAAAATAGTTCCTCCTCCATCGTCTACATATAACGACGTCATATATCAAACACAGTGCAATGGAAACGACCCAAAGCAAAATGTGAGATCGATCTAATAAACTCCTGTATCGTTGTCAGTAAATTAACTTTTGCTCTTTTCAATCAGAGCGACCCATAATTGAGTTATTGTAGCTATAACGAAATGTGTCTCCTTTGTACGGTACTTGCTTTGGTTGGAAGTTATCATCACACCTATTTCGGCTACAGCATTTGATGATTGCATGGATTTTCTGCACAAATACGTGGAATCACCTTTCAGCTACTATCCTGTTTCAAAGTTTTCAATTTGAGCTGAACATTTTGCATTATCGTTACAGATAAATTTTACCAATCACCACACCTCTTTAACCCTTCGAGCATCAAATCACAATCACATTTTTAACTAATTTTAATATCTTTGGTAATTTTAAACTGATTATTCAGTTTTGGGTTTTTCAATTTTTGTCGAACAAGTTAAAAATAATCGATTTATCCGTTCATATTTTCCCTGAAACCTTAAACAAATATCTAATAGAATGGCTGTTTGCTTCTGGGAAATTTGGTTCAAAATCAAAATGTGAATTTTAAGGTGTGAGAATAATTAAAAGTGGAACAAATAACTTCTCAACTGTATATAAAAAAATATGAATGGACTCCGAGAAACATGATTTCTAAAAATGTGGCGATTTTATTTTCAGTATGGTGCTTGAAGAGTTGTCAAATGTAGAAACATTTAATTATTTGTAGGACAACAATAGTTCATTGTTTAGAACAATTTCCCCCATTATTTGATAATTCGGGTACGCAAATTTACGATATTTTTATAGTTCAAATATATCGATCGGCGATATTGACAAAACAGCTTTGGTCGCTCATTCGAGCTACAAGTTATCTTCAAGGAAAACCATGTCAATTGTCGGTGATAATCCTGTCAGTGACGAACACGTGCAGTTTTTGTTATTAGCTAAAATTTGTGAACAAATTAAAAGAATCAAGCAAAACAATTCCTTGAAGCCGTTAAAGCGAACAAGCATCTACGTCCTTAACTGCCTGTGAACCAGAATGCACGAAATTATATGTTTTTGGTTATAGTCAATCTTTGTCATTGAAGAAAAAATAATGAGATTTTGTCAAAAATAATTTTGTCAATATCACGTGAAGTCTTTCAATGACAATGACAAATCTCAGCATTGCTTTCGATTTCCATTAATCGGGGAAACGTTCCGTTGGTTTCTTTAACTGTAAATTCAATAAGTTTTTTTTTTAATTTTATTCAATTGAAGGTTTCATGTTTTTTTTTCACTTACGCGTGGTTCATGCATGAAATCACCACACAAACTGGTGAATTATTGCCAGGAAATTAACTTTATGTAGAAATATACATGAATTTAGAAAATCTTTCAAAGCTTATGGAAACTTCCAAAAGAAGTTAACTTCCAGAGACGTCAAATGTATCTGCAAGGTGAAGCCGGATAAAACAACCAGTAAAATTTGAAGAAACTTCCAGGGGTAGCTGGAAAAAGAACTTCTAAGAGCAAAACGGAAGAAAATTTCTGGTAGAAATCTAAAGGATTTCTACACGGAATCTGGAAGAACTATCAGCAGAAGTTGGAAACATATTTCGTTAGAAGTTAGAAGATACTTCCAGGAGATGTCAGAAAAAACTTCTAGGAGAATCCTAGAGAATCTTTCAAAGGAAGTCTAAAGAATCTTCTGGGGAAAGTCACAAACTTTATAATATTTTCTTGTTACTTACCCATACAACATATCATCATAATATCTTATTATTCCATAATTTAATAAAACATTTTTTTATCCAAAATGAATGGAAGGCACCCTTGGATGCAATTTACCAGATTACGGAGGAAAAAGCACTTTTAGTAAAGTTCAAGTAAAAAAATAATACTTCACTGGGAAGATTTATTTTCCATTATGTGCAGTGGAGGTGCTGGGAAAGCATGTTATCTGGAAGAAATTCCCTATGGTGATGTACTTCGACGTGTACACAGGTGTATGAGATGTTTATATGGATGTGAAAAGGGAAGTCCCACCTTGCTTTATTTCTTCAATCGGATGAGGAATATATTCTATTATGTGTGCTTTTTTGAATGATGGAGGGACACCGGATGAATTTCTGCCTCAAGCATCCAGAATAGTGACAACAAGAAAAAGAAAAACAACAACGGAGCAAAGAACAGAGCTGTATCAGTGCGCGCTGTGTAGGTAACAGGAGGTGCATCTTTGGACAACAATGATACGGAAATAGGCGACGCGGATGAGTTGCTTGATTTCAAGCATCGTAATTATGCGTACACTGGAGTCGCTTTTTACGCGGTTTTTTTTTACACGGTTTTTTTTTTACGCGGTTTTTTTTTACGCGGATTTCGGAATTTACGCGGTTTTTTTTTACGCGGATTCCGGAATTTACGCGGTTTTTTTTTACGCGGATTTTGGTTTTTTTTACGTGGATTTCAGAATTTACGCGGTATATCGCTTTTTACGCGGTTTTTTCTTACACGGTCTTTTTTTACTTGGTTTTTTTTTACGCGGATTTCGGAATTTACGCGGTTTTTTTTTACGCGGATTCCGGAATTTACGCGGTTTTTTTTTACGCGGTTTTTTTTACGCGGGACGTATCACCCGCGTAAAAAGCGACTCCAGTGTACAGTACCCGTTCTATTTTGGCAACACGACTAAATTGCCTTTAATTTGCTCGAGGTCTACAGTTTAAAATCATTAACTCTGTTTAATATATTTCCTACACTGTGTGTGTGACATGTGTGAAGCTTTGAGTGTGACCGGATAATCAGGTTTGTAATTATAAAAAACTGTGGAAAGTTAAGAAGTCAAAATCGTGTGTTGGCAAAATCGAACGGGTACTGTATTGTAGACTACGAAAGTATACACGGCGAATGAGAACGCCCCAAATTTGAGTTTAGTTCTCTCATAATGGCCAAAAGTGCAGAAACGCAGCGATGAGTAAATTTTCCTCATGGTTTCTCCTATGGAAAACCTAAGAAATCTGCCGAAAAATGGGAAGTCCTGGTAAAAAATGGTAAAACCTGGAAAAACCAAATTTACTCATCTAATTCTCCAGGGTAGTTGGACGTTCCGGTCATCTCGGTAAATCTCAATTCTAGATGCTCGGAAAATCTTAAGTTAGCAAAGCATTCCTCGAAAAATCTACTTTCTTTTTTCGCAACTATTATAGAAGTTGATATTTGAATAATCTTTTTGATGAATAACTGTCAAAAATTGATCTTATATCTTATCTGATCACAGGATAATCATATTTTTCGATTCCCGTGAAAGAACCACCAGTTATTTCCCGATTTCCGGGTACCTAAAAATGACCGGAAAATGAAAACCCTACACGACCGCTGAGACTAACCCAATGAGTGAGTAAATTTTACTCAGTTGTATGGGATTTCTTTTTTAAACTAGGGTTACTCAGTAATCCCACTTTTTACAACAACTGAGTTAAATTAATAATGAGAGAGAGAAGGATTAGTATTTTCCATTTAATTCCACTACTTTATTTGCTTATCCTTGACAGATACGCGTATTTCGTCTACAATGTTTTAAAAAGTTGTAGCTTAATTAATTGCAAGCAACTTTGTCGACGAAATTTTTTTTTTATCTCTTAACGTTCTCATTTTAGAGTATTTTTTCGGAGTTGACTTAGGGTGTTCCTGGAAAAAATAGTTTTTTAGCAATAACTTTTTTATTTGAAATTTCTCATGAAAGTTATCTTGTAGAGAATTTTAAAACTCTTTTAGACAAATGTTTTATACCTGAATTTGTTGCCTGTATCTCTTCTTATAAAAAAGATATACTCAAATATAGTAAAAAATATGAATAAATTCAAATTGATTTTTTACGAGTTTAAAAAATAACATACCTCCAATTTTGTCATATTATTGAGAATAACATACGCCCTTTCAAATGCCGTAAAAAAACTTTTTTTTGTTTGCCCCAATCAGAGATATTAACATTTGAAAAGTGCATACGTTTAGTATAAAAACGTCAATAACTCTTGATCGGCGAAAAATATTGACAAGCTTTGTGTAGCAAAAACTTGCGCCTTCTTAAGATCTAAAAGTTATCTCAAGACATCTTTGCTGAGAAATTTGAAATAAGAAAACTAGAGCAAAAAACTGTTTTTTCAAGAGCCACCCTAACTCAATTCAAGAAAATAGCTCTAAATCGGCCAATTTAAGAGATACAAAAAAGTTATTTTCAACAAAGTTGCTTGAAATTTGCTCAGCTATAACTTTGCCCAAGAATGTATACCTTAATTTATTCAAACAAAACAGTTAGGTTTTTGATTTTAATGATAATAGGAATCACCCTAGAATTCATTGTCATCAAAATGAGGGCCTAACTATAAGGAATAACTTTGTAGAAGAGACTTTTAGTCTAAAGTTTCAGTTTCAGGCTCAAAACATATCATTCCACCTAAATCTGCATTCTGGACCACTGTGGATTGTTCGATATTCCTGAAATTTTTTTAAAGCTTTATTAGACAGATTTTCAGCCTTGGACTGATTAGTCTACCTGCAAAATTACTTGTTTTCAAATGGTATTGTAAATTTAATAGAAATAAATTCAATGATTCTATTAAGTTTCAAGCTTTTTTGAAATCACTTAAACGTAAACTTGATTGAAAAAATTCTAAAACTTAAGAGAAAATGTGTATAAGAAACCCATTTTTTTTTAATTATTTAAAAGAAAATAACTATGATTACTTTACTATCCAATGATAATTGAATTCAGAAACTTGATCATTCTTTAAACTGATGCTGAATTTCTCACAATGTAGAAGAGTGCAAAACCATACAAAGTTGCCGATAAAAAAAACGCACAGATTCAGACATTAGAAGAACGGAGAGTTTTTATCCTGGAAAGGTTCAGAGACACCTGTCTGAGATCTTTTTTCAATTCAAACATAACACACCCCTCAAGGGGTATTCTGTAGACTAGAAGGGAAACGTGAAATCGTAAATTAGAATAACGAATTAAACAAAGATAAAGAGCCTGATAAGCTAATCAATTAAAATGTTAAAAGATGTAAAAACATAAATGACTTAAATAAACGTAATTTTACTACTACTACGATAGTAAAAAACACAAACACTACTTAAACGATTGAAAGTTTCTATTTGAACGTTGTGAATTATTAATAACTTTATTTTCTGAAATAAAATTTGTCATTATAATTTAACAACGCAATGATGAATGATGTTTTTCAGTACTTTTGCTATTATGCAAATTCGAATTTCTCGAAAATAGAAAATATCTCTAGCTGCATGTTAAGTGTCGAGGAAGCGCTATTTCAGGCTGATGTGATTGCTAACTTTAAAAATGTATTACTGCTGAAAACATACTATCAAACTGATCAACGTAAATTTCGATAGTATTGATTTGAATTTCTTATGATCAACATTCAGTTTTTTTTTCAATTGTTTCTTTGTCTTCCATAAAAAATCTATGCTTTCTGAGCTCAACTTATGTCACAGCTTGTGCCACATTATATTAATATTCATTGAACTCTTCTCTGGGACGTTCAGTCGCACCACAAAACCACAACCTCTAGAAGACCACTTGACACCACTTGACAAAAATGAACTTCTTTGTGATTGTAACATACGATAACATTCTGCATACAATACAAGCAGTTAATTCCACCTAGCTTTCAAAATATATTTTAAGGCAACGCTCAACCGCGATTGGATTCCATTTCGCAACTCAATTTTCGTTCTAGGTCACCGCCCGAAATGATCGAACATTCACTCGTGCAGAACCTGCCGAAGGTTAAGTCCGGTTTTTGGTTTGCAAAAGTTGCTTTTCAGTTTGTATCGCCACATATTTCTTACTTCTGTTTTCCACCACACTTCTTGTCCTCTCTCACTGAATAGAACATAACATTGTCCTTGATCCGTTTGCGAAGGGAATTCACATTCTTACACTACTGATCTTTTTTGTTACCAATGCCAGTCCCAGAGACTCGAAGCGATTTCGTTGAATGTTGAAAACAACTCACCTGTTTGAATGCCTTAAAATATTCTAAAAAAGAAATACTAAATGCCTCACGCCTTCCGTGGGGAATGTACGAAAAATCACTGGAGTAACACTTCACCACGTCGCGACCAGCTTCCGGAAGTACGCGCGAATAGTTCAACAAGTCACCCCGATTCTACTGAACCGTCGAACGGAAGAAAATAGCGGAAATAAATTATACCGTGAGCGTTGCCACCCCCACCTGGTACACTTCGAAAGCTGATACTGTTCTATGTGCTTGCGATCGCACCGTTTCTATGCAACTGAAAGCTAAATCTGACCGTGGCAGGCTTTTAAAGTTGCTTGTTTCTCATCGTCGTCATCATCGTCATCAATGAAGGAGACCGAGTGCTCTCACATTCGACTGAACTGTTCACTCCACTCCATTCACTCATTCTCATGCACGACAAACGCCACCACTGGCACTGGTTTCTGCTGGCTGGGTTAGCCGGAGAGGGTGGTATCCGAGTCGAGATCTGCCATCAGTTACGCTACTTCAGGGGGTGAGAGATGTGAGAGAATCACCACCATTGCACAGTGGGATTGATGCGGATTAAGATTATTTCTTTATAAATGCCTACCAAGAGTTTGACCACCTTAGACTTTTGGCTTAGATTCGAAACATAATATTCTATTTAAAGAGTGTGCGAAGATTATTAAATGTCCAACCAAAAAATTAAGTATCGGCCAATTTCGACTAAATTTCAAAAGCGATTTTAAACAAAGAAATTTTATAAATTTTCTACTCATTGATTCATTCAAATATTAATTCAAACCGCACGAGACCTAAATCAGTACAACTAAAAAATTATTGGAAATGCGTAAACCTCATACAAAATGAATACATTTTGTAGGAGATCTTTGGATATCATATCTATTTTTAGGTGTTCTGATTTCAGTCAGAAATATATATTGAAGTCTAGCATAGAAATCTAACCGTCTTACTGTTCACTAAACATCCAGTTTGAATAAATATTTAGTGTACCGTAAAACGGGGTGACATTGGGACAAAATAAAAAAAAATAATGACGGAAATGTTTTGAATATACAGAAAATGATGACTAGAGTATGTTTCTTGAACTGCTGGAGTAAAGTGTAGATAAAATTAACCAGTTGTTTTATTTAAATAGAGCTGTAAAGTTAAGTGTCATAAATAGTAGCAAAAACACGTTTTTAAAAATGTCCACAGGCAAACAAAAATTTGAACACACTTTTATGTGGCTAGAAGAGACTTACGATGCAATCTTTAGCCAGACATACGAAGTACATTGTGATCATAACCAAGACAGTAGTTAATATATCATTTATGAATATATTCACATGCTTCAAATTGTTTTCTTTGTTAAAATGTGAAAGTTGTAAGGTTGGGAACGGTTTCTTTTATATTTTTTTCCCAATGCCAATACGGTATACAAAAAAACAAGCAAGACGTGATTTTACGAACTTTGAAGGATACATTCTGATGAGTGAGTTATATTTGTTTGGATTCGCCTTATAAATTTGATAGAGATTAATGAGGGTTTCTCGGATTTTCCTATGTTTTGAGGGGTGCTTCAAGCAGCTTGAGACCGAAGGTCTGGTGCTAAAAGATTGAACATGTTTCTTCGGGACCCCTTGGTCTTAGTGTTAGTATACCCGAGCAAATTACTATCAAATGATGTTTTTGAAATCATGTTGATAACATATTTTGATATGCTATTTTTTTTTTGAACTCATATTTTGATATTACTAAAAAATAGAATTAAAAACAAAATCTCATATTTTATGAAAAGAGCATCCACATTTTTCACTGAAATCTACATTTTATTTTATTTTTTCTTAGTCAATCAGAATACTTGCTGTTTGCTTTATGAACATCACAAGGATAATTTTGATTTTTACAGTTATATTTTACAACATTTATTGATATTGATCTACCTGCGAATTGAATTTTAAAATCGATATAACTGTTAGATATCGATAGAACTGATTGAAATATAGGTTTGTTTTTATATTGAATAGATGAAAATTTATTGAAAACATTTTTTTTATTTTGAATCTTGATATCAACCATTATATTTCAAAAAAGGGGGCGACCCAGACGTAGTGGTTAACATCCATACCTCTCACGCCAAAGTCACGAGTTCAAATCTCACCCCCGGACAAGGCACGAATGACCCAAGAGTGTAAAAGGGACTATAATAATAATAATAATAATAAAAAAAATCAAAATATTCAGATTATTAAATTTAATATCATTATATCAAAATAATAACTAATTTAGATTATTTTTATTTTTTTGTTTTCCTACCATAGTTATAATAATAATGTTTCAACAAAATAATTAATAATTTCAGGCAAAAATCCTTGCAATTCTCAATTGCAACGATTAATTCCCTTTATACTTAGATAAGATTTAGTTTTAGTTTTAAGTTTTAGGACGAAATGAAATTATTTGTCCCATGCTTGGAAGAAACTACGCAAAGTTCAATCGGATTGTTGCAATTTAATAAATGGATAATCGATGAAGAGTATTTTTCACCTTCGAAGCTTTTACGCTTCCGTAGCGAGCGTTTTACCGGTTCTCAACTTAGAATGCCAAGTGCACTTCCAAAGTTATTAATTGAGAGCTTTCCATGCCAACCAATGCATTTTTTTTTTTTTTTTTTTTTAACTCTTTATTTGTTCCAAATTCAAAATAAATTACATTTCATTTTAACCTAGGTGCTCCAGTTACTGCAGTAACGTACCAGCCTTAATTGTTATGATATATATCTAAGTGTTTTTACATTGTTCATGTCTTGGCAATACAGTATTTTAAACAGGTTTTTTAACCTGCATGTCAGTATAACAATTGATATCTTAAAACTAAAAACTAAAACTAATCTTATCTAATTATAAAGGGAATTAATCGTTGCAATCGAGGATTGCAACGACTTTTGCCTGAAATTATTAATTATTTTGTTGGACATTTGTTCTAAAGTCTCAACATTCGAAATTCTATGTACCTCAGTAGTACTGTACCAGGGAGGCAACTTCAAAATCATTTTCAGAACTTTGTTCTGAATCCTTTGAAGTGCTTTTTTCCTGGTAGTGCAACAACTAGACCATATTGGCACAGCGTAAAGCATGGCCGGTCTAAAAACTTGTTTAAATATTAGAAGTTTATTCGTCAGGCAAAGTTTGGATTTCCTGTTTATAAGAGGATACAAACATTTAATATATTTGTTACATTTGGCTTGAATGCCCTCAATGTGATCTTTAAAAGTTAATTTTTGGTCAAGTATTAATCCAAGATATTTCACTTGGTTTGACCAGGAAATTGGAACTCCGTTCATAGTGACTATGTGACTACTACTAGGTTTCAAAAACGAAGCTCTAGGCTTATGTGGAAATATTATAAGTTGAGTTTTGGAAGCGTTGGGAGAAATCTTCCATTTTTGTAAATAAGAAGAGAAAATATCTAAACTTTTCTGCAGTCTGCTGCAAATAACACGAAGACTTCTTCCTTTAGCGGAAATGCCTGTGTCATCAGCGAACAAAGATTTGTGGCAACCCTGAGGCAAATCAGGGAGGTCCGAAGTGAAAATGTTATACAATATAGGCCCAAGAATGCTACCCTGAGGAACTCCTGCCCTAACAGGTAGTCGATTAGATTTGGAATTTTGATAATTTACTTGAAGAGTTCTGTCAGTTAAATAATTTTGAACTAATTTCATAATATAAAGTGGAAAATTAAACTTTTTCAATTTAGCAATCAAACCTTCATGCCAAACACTGTCGAATGCTTTTTCTATGTCTAGAAGAGCAACTCCAGTTGAGTGGCCTTCAGATTTGTTTGAACGAATTAAATTGTTAACTCTTAAGAGTTGATGAGTAGTTGAATGCCCATGGCGAAATCCAAACTGCTCATCTGCAAAAATTGAGTTCGTATTGATGTGAAGCATCATTCTATTCAAAATTATCTTTTCAAAAAGTTTACTTATTGAAGAAAGCAAACTTATTGGACGGTAGCTAGAAGCTTCAGCTGGATTTTTATCCGGCTTCAAAATTGGAACAACTTTTGCATTTTTCCATTTATCAGGAAAGTATGCCAAATGGAAACATCTGTTAAATAATTTTACCAAGAAAGACAAGGTACTCTCTGGGAGTTTTTTGATGAGGATATAGAAAATTCCATCATCACCTGGAGCTTTCATATTTTGAAAATTTTTAGTTATAGACCTTACTTCGTCCAAATCAGTCCCCCAGGAATCATCAAAAATATTTTCCCGAGAGAAAATATTCAGAAAATCCCGAGCAACCTGATTCTCAATAGGACTAGTAAGACCCAAACTGAAATTATGGGAACTCTCGAATTGCTTAGCAAGTTTCTGAGCTTTTTCCAAATTTGTGATCAAAATTTTACCACCTTCTTTAAGCGCTGGAATAGGCTTTTGAGGTTTTTTCAAAATTTTTGTGAGTTTCCAAAAGGGTTTGGAACTCGGGTCTAATTTAGAAATATTATTTTCAAAAGTTTTGTTCCTCAGGGCAGAGAATCGCTTTTTAATTTGTTTTTGCAAATCCCGCCAGATAACTTTCATGGCAGGATCACGTGTTCTTTGATATTGTCTCCTACGGACATTTTTAAGACGGATCAAGAGCTGAAGATCATCGTCTATTATAATTGAATCGAATTTAACCTCGCATTTTGGTACTGAGGCAGCTCTTGCTTCAACTATAGAAGTAGTCAGAGATTCAAGAGCATAATTAATTTCATCTTTGGTTTGCAAAGGAATGTTTGGATCGAAGTTATATTCCATAAATGTTCGATACTGCTCCCAATCAGCTCTATGGTAATTGAAAGTAGAGCTGTTGGGATTACAAATTATTTCTTGGGATATTTCAAAAGTTACTGGAAGGTGATCAGAACCGAAGTCAGCATGGGTAACCAATTGGCTACAAAGTTGACATGAATCAGTTAAGACCAAATCAATAGTAGAGGGATTTCTTGCAGAAGAAAAGCATGTTGGGCTGTTTGGATATTGAATAGTGTAATAACCTGCAGAGCAATCATCAAACAGAATATTACCATTGGAATTGCTTTGAGCATTATTCCATGAGCGGTGTTTTGCATTAAAATCACCAATAATGAAGAATTTAGACCTATGACGGGTAAGTTTCTGGAGGTCACCCTTGAGAAAATTATTTTGCTGGCCTACGCATTGGAATGGCAAATAGGCAGCTATAAACGTAAGTTGTCCAAATTTTGTTTCAATAGAAACCCCCAAAGTTTCAAAAACTTTGGTTTCAAATGAAGAAAGAATTTTATGTTTAATTCGTCTATGAATAATGATGGCAACGCCACCACAGGGTCCATCAAGACGATCATTTCTATAAATCAAGTAATTTTCGTCCTTCTTAACCTTATGGGCAGGTTTAAGGAACGTTTCAGTTATAACGGCAATATGCACGTTATGAACTCTTAAAAAGTTAAATAGCTCGTCTTCATTATCTTTAAGAGATCGAGCATTCCAATTTACAATATTTAATGCTTTAAAATCCATTACTGAATTTTAAAGTCATGACAATATTATTTGCAAATTTTACTCCAGTTTGAATAGCATCAAACATGGAGTTAGATTTAAGCATATCAGAAATCATGTCAATTAATGAATTCTGTAAAAATTCCATTTTGGGGGCAGTAATGCTTCCTAAGTCAAAATTGTCAAAATTTCCATTAGAACGTTGGTTAGTATTTTGATTTCTACCCGCTGCAATAGCAGCATAGGTAGCTCCATTAACTCGCTGAACATTGTTAGCAGCGAGGGGAGTAGGTACAGATGAAACATTTGAAGCAGGGGAGATATTTGTACCTACGGGTACGAATGTAGAATTTGTTCCTCGCTGACCGTTGTTAACAGCAGAGGAATTTGTACCTGGTCGGAAACGTGGAGCGTTTCCTACCTGACGGTTAGAACGAGATTGTAGGATCGCTTTGCGAGTCTTACATTCCCAAAAATTAGATTTGTGGTTTTCACCACAATTTGAACATTTAAATTTCTTAGGATCTTCCTTCACAGGACAGTCGTCCTTTGCGTGAGAGGAATCACCACAATTCATGCATTTAGCTGGCATGTAGCAATTTTTAGTTCCATGACCCCATCCCTGGCACTTACGGCACTGGGTGAGGTTTTGGAAATTTCCTCCAGTCTTCCTGAAGTGTTCCCACTTCACTCGGACATGGAGCATAAGGCTAGCTTTTTCTAAGGCCTTAAGGTTGTTTAGTTCACTAGACTTGAAGTGAACTAAATAAAAATCATTAGAAATCCCGTTGCGCGAATCGCCAGGACGGGATTTCATTTTCATTTTGATTACTTGGAGTGGCACAACTCCAAGTAATTTTGCCAGTTCATCTTTGATCTGATCCAGGGATTCACCACTGGGCAGTCCTTTCATGACAACCTTGAACACACGTTCAGTTTTGGTGTCGTAAGTAAAAAATTTGTGCTTCTTCTCAGTAAGATACTTGAGAAGACATTTAAATCCGTCCAAGGTTTCAGCCAATACACGGCATTCACCCCGACGTCCAATTTGTAGTGAAAACTTAACTTTCACGAAATTCAAAAGTTCCATGCGAAGAGCATGGAAATCGGTAGTGGTTATCACAATAGGGGGAATCTTTTCCTTCTTGGCATTAAGCCGGGAAAGTTTACTAGAATTTTTCTTGGATGATGGATCATTCTCATCATCCGTGAGCAAATCAAATTGATTACTCAAATTAATTTCATCAGAAGGGGGGTCAAGAGTTTGCCCCTTTCTTTTGCGTTTAGGCGCCATGGCGGCAGTAAATTTTTATCCAAATCGACTTCCAAGCAGATTACTATAAGAATCTGAAGGATCGAAGAGGAATTTTCCAAATCGATATCCAAGAAGGATTACCTCGGGTAGGGTCCAAACAAGGATCGAAGAGGAATAAGAGTTGAACAAGGTAGAAAATTTTTACAGGTTGAGCACTGAAAAGTGCTGTTTAAATTTGTTGTAGCTTTAGGTAGTAGTAACACTTCCTTCAGCAAAAAGCAAATAGATCCGCACGGCAAGAGAGCACGATGCGGACTGTGCCAACCAATGCATGAATTTGTATATTGTGTGGCAAGTACAATGATACTCTATGTTCACGGAAGACGGAAAAATTTCCAATCGGAAATATGGTCCAGTCGAGGAAATCCTTCCTCTGGCTAAGAAGTACCGTTCCTTCACTGATAAGGCTATCTGAGTAGCAGTCATGTCACGAATCTTGAATTAAAAGCTGCATTCAAATATCTTCTTCTTCTTCTTCGCATTTCAAGCTTATTGCATATCGCATATTAGCTTATTGCTTGCTCTCAACTTAGTGTTCTAGATGCACTTCCACAGTTATTAATTGAGAGCTTTCGATGCCTGTACCATTTTTGCATTGGAATAATTGTGTGTCAAGTCCAATCATACACTTCTATGCCCAGGGAAGTCGAGAAATTTTCCAACCCGAAAAATTCCTAGACCGAATCGGGAATCGAACCCAGCCACCTCCAGTGTGGTCTTGCTTTGTAGCTGTGCCTTTACCGACTGAGCTAAGAGAGGTCTCCAAATATCATCTTGCGATATCATGCTTTGGATTTCATAGCTCTGTAAGCATGCATATGTTAGCTAAGATTGGAAGTTTTAATAATAAAAACCATCACTGTCTCGAAAGAGCTAGTTCATCAAAGACTTTGCATTTCAAGATCAGTGCGATCCATAATTATACAATGGATACAAATATTTCCCCAGATTCCGTTATTAAGTGTTGTGAAAATTTTCACTACAGCCAACCAGGGGATGTGAGATTTGCTTACAATTATGAGGGATTCATCATCGCAGGATGTTAGTGGAGAACGCATGAATGGAGGATAAGATCTACCAAGCTGCGGTCCAATGCAAGAAAATGGAGAAAGAAAAGTTTGGAGTGAGTAGTTAGTAAAAAAAAATAGAGAAACCCGAATTTATCCACCTATGGTGTGATCAGACCCTTCTTACTTATTCAAGTTTATTTATTTTATTGTCATTATCAGTGACCAAGCCCCCCACCCCCGTGTCATCCAGTGACGCTACGCAACTGCCTGGGTGTACCCGGAATATATCCGGGTGTAGTCTATTTGGTGAGGCTACCAATCACCTTATCATCGTATTTTAATGTGATTTAATGGGTTTTAATTCAATTCATATTCAAGCAACTTCCCCGGGGTACCTGGAACATGTCCTAGTGTGTCCAATGTGGTCTGGAACACTTAACACGACTTGCATTGATCTTATTTTTGAATTCTGTAGTTATTTGATGTGTCGCATGATGGTTTTGATACGTTTTCCGTTAAATCCAGCGTGAAGGTCCATATTCACCGGATCTTATTCCGGCCATATCTCTGGTACCGGTTCACCGATTCCAAAACCGTTCAATAGCGTTCAATGGGACCCCAAGACCTATCATTTGGCGCCGAGTTTGTCCAAATCGGTTGAGCGGTTGCTGAGAAACGTGAGCGCATTCATTTCGTTACATACACACACACATACACACATACACACATACACACGTACACACACACACACAGACATGTTCCGATCTCGTCGAGCTGAGTCGAATGGTATATGATGGTTTTGATACGTTTTCCGTTAAATCCAGCGTGAAGGCCCATATCTCCGGAACCGGTTCACCGATTCCAAAACCGTTCAATAGCGTTCAATGGAACCCCAAGACCTATCATTTGGCGCCAAGTTTGTCCAAATCGGTTGAGCGGTTGCTGAGAAACGTGAGCGCATTCATTTCGTTACATACACACACACATACACACATACACACATACACACACACACAGAGACATGTTCCGATCTCGTCGAGCTGAGTCGAATGGTATATGACACTCGGCCCTCCGGGCCTCGGATCGATAGTCGGTTTTTCAAGTGATATCTTTACCCTTCTTTGTAAGAAGGGTAAAAAGGTTCCCGACTGCACACCAAGTTGTTTTTACAGTTGTCGGTAAACATTTTACTGACTTTCAAACAGCTGAACATTCGGTAATCAGTTCGGTAAAAGTTTGGTTTACTGAACGATCAGTAAACTTGCAATGTATACTCTACTGTCAAAAAATACCGACTAGCTCATCACTCAATAGGGGAAACGCTCCTATAGTTGCGGTACGTTAGAAGCGTTAGGTTCCTATAGTTGTGTATGGAGTCTCCATACACAACTATAGGAACCTAACGCTTCTAACGTATCGCAACTATAGGAGCGTTTACCCTACCGAAGTTCGGTAAAAATTACAAAATAATCGGTAAAAATAGAAAGGTCGTCATCTGCCAAAAATTACAGTTCTTTCGATAGTTTTAACTGAAAAACAGTGAAATGTAGGGAATTGTTCTGTTCAAATCATGCACAATAAAAAAATTTGTTTATATCTTTTATTAAATGCAATTCGTCAATCTGTTTATCCAACGAGTCAGCGATCGCCAGCCATTTTATTTGAGTGCTAAAAAATGAAAACATTTAGATAATATAAATAGTACTTACTGAAAAGATCCCTTACTTCCATCCGGCCGCAAGCACATCTAATCTCATCGGACACGTCTTCAATTTCAATGGTTTACAAGTTTTTTTTTTCTGCTAATATGCGCACGATTTTCTTAAAATTAAACCGCTTAACATGCGAAATTGACGAAGATTTGACAGGCGTGATTTTAACTGAAGCGTTCAGTAATAATTACTGAACTCCTGTATTGTTTACATTTTTCGTCAGTATTAATAAATTGTTCACTGGAAATCGGTAAAACTTTTACTGAACAGTTTAGATTAAATGACATTTCATGGCTTACAAACTACATCGGTAAAATAGATGCAAATTTTCAGTAATATTTTCATGGGAATTACCGAAAACTTGTAGTTATTTGACAGACAGAAGAAAATTAATGCAATTTTACAGATCACTCAGTAGAAATTAAATTTTACAGATCAAAACCGTAAAAAAAATTACCGAACATCAAAACTATAATTTGGTGTGTGGGACTTGAACCACGAACGTTGCAATTTTCAGACATGTGCTTTCTCCACTGGTCTTTCCATGCTTCGGAATATTTTCTTTTTTTTTTTCTTCGCATTTCAAGCTTATTGCTTATCGCATATTAGATTATTGCGTGCTCTCAGCTTAGTATTATAGATGCATTTCCACAGTTATTAAAAGAGAGCTTTCGATACCTGTACAACTTTTGCATTAGTATAATTGTGTGGTAAGTACAATCATACTGTAAAAACGTAGGGAAGTCGAGAAATTTTCCAGCCCGAAAAATTCCTAGACCGAATCGGGAATCGAACCCAGCCACCTCCAGTATGGTCTTGCTTTGTAGCTGTGCCTTTACCGACTGAGCCAAGGGAGATCCCTTGCTTCGGAATATGGATAGGCTTAAAGCGAATAAGAAGCGCTCATTACCTCTCATACTCGATTTCGTAAGATTTTCTGCTGAATGGGAATTTGAGAGGATCGTGACAAGTGTGTGCGTCGTTCTACAATGTTATAAATAAAATGCTTTCTTGTATAGTCGAAAGCGTACACAGAACACGAAATGAGATAGATAAAACATCATTAATCGTCTGCAAGTTCAACTTATATCATTCGAGAAGGTATTCGCTGCGGAAGATGATAGGAAATGCAACTAACATTCAATGTAATACATTTTTGGTTTGCGTATAGATAACTGCGAATAAAGGTCACTGTGACAAGTTTCAAAATGGATCACTTACACAGCAAAAAAAATGTAATAACGTAATTCAATCTGATGTAAGAAATAATGATGTAAGAGCAAAAAGCTGATACTATATTACATCATTGGATGTAAATTGTTCGCAAAATCGATGTACACATTTCAACGTAATATTACACAACCAGCGGAATGACCTCTGTGCAGCTGTGTGGATATAGTATTCAACAACTTTTTTTCTGTGCACCTTAATTTATTTTGATGTAATGATAGAGAAGAATCAAGAACCGATTTTTTCTGCTAATGTTTATACTAAATTCAATGTAAAAAATAAAAATATCATTCAAAATCATTCACTATTTCTAGGCAAATTGTTGCGTTATCATTCGACACAACACGACTGGATACAATTTTCACAATCGTCATAAACTATATTACCACCATAAATTATTATTTACCCACTGTCTTAAGTACGCTTGAAGCGGAGAGAATTTCACACCATGTGAGGGTGAGAGAGAGAGAGAGAGAGCACAGAACAACGCGCGATGTGTAAAATACCGAATGGGAGGCAGACGGAAGTAGAAGGTTAGGTGGTGTAAGGCAGGAAGGTGGTAGCTCGGTAAAGCTTTCATCTGAGGGTAGTTATAGGCTCTGAGGGTAGATACACATAATACATATGAATGAAGTGGAAATGAGGGATAAAACCAGAAATCCAAGTCAAGTGCGTTGGTCGAACACAGACACGACTTGCTTGAACTACATAAATGAATGATATTATTGGTGCTGAAACGGCATTGTTGCTCGGTACTGACCGAGTAAACTGGAAGTTCACGTCAGTCTGTTTTGGACTTATCGAAAGTTAGCAAGGTGTTAAGCGACCGGTTATAAGAATAAAATGTAGATTTCATGGGTATATTAGAAAGCGCATTTAACCAATAATATTGATTTGGTAATTAAGCTAATGTGTTATGTACTCTGATCCACTCGCTTGTTGAATCTAACCCCATCTACCTAGCCGAAACAGAATAAATCACTTCTTCTTGATTATTCTCAATAGATCGAATTGATAGCATTCTAGACATAAGTTCACCCACTTGTAACAAGAGTACAGAAGACCGTCTCAAGCGTAGAATAAATCACAGACATCGCATGGGATAGCAGAAAAAGCTTTTATCGCATTTTCCTTTGCTGCTTGTTGCTTGAAGATCTTAGTTCTCCATCCCCATTTCCCGCTCCAAAGGAGTTTCCCATCAAACATGCGGGCGGGAGAAGTGCCCATGGTATGAGGGAATCGTCATTCATGAGGCAGAAACCGGACGCTAACCGCACACCCACTTGTTGAATCAATGTTCGCCAAGGAGAAACGCAAAAGATTATCTCAGTATTTTTCTATTGTGCGCTTGGCAAATAGTTACAAAGTAAATATCACTTTGCAAGAAAAATCAAATTTAAGAACAAATACATACGCTATAGATGTCAATGTATAATTTGAAACTCTTTCTGCAAATGACTTTTGCATTTGAATGATGAATCAACACAATTTCCTTTTTAGTAGCTTCCCTTTTCACGAAGTTCAACCGGAACAAGTGCGACGGTCATCCTCCATCCCATGACGACCATCACCATCAGCGTAGGATATGCTTGTCGCTTCTGTAGTTCGTTATCAGCACTTTTCTTCTAACGAACTGCTTGGCATTGATGTCAAAGTTGAACCGGAAAAGCTGCTGGTATCATCACGGATCGAGGGATGCTCGCTGTTGAGATACGATTCCCCACCAACATTGAGTTATGTGCTGAATTTAATTCACCCAACCCTCAGACGACCGTAGACACAATTGGCAAAATTAAGCATTTCTAACGTCGTTATGACTCGTTTAACTTTCCTTTGAGACTGTGTGTATATAGTAAGCGGAAACGCAACAATGGCAAAATGGGTTCGCTTTAAAAGAATCACGACTCATACAAAGTGTGAAACAGACATACCCAGCAGCAACAAGGAGGAAATCGATCAAGTTCAGTGCACATTTAGGAAAGCCAATATTGCTTGTCGTGATGTTGATAATCAGAACGTGACGTACTGACTTAGGACTAAGCAAGAGAACCTCAAATACAGAATGTGTGGCGATGATTGGCGGTTCAATAATGAATTTTAATAGCGAAATCGGAAATCACATTAAATTTTCAGGCTTCAAAGTTTTAGAAAAGTATGATTATAATCGTAGTAATCGTTGATTCGAGCAAATGTCATATTCATTATATTGGTAAACACCAACAATAAGTAATATTCAACTTCGAAAACTGCTTGTCGAAACATGGAATTGGCTAAAATCGTCACCATTGTGGCGCCCATCGCAATCCACGCCAGTGGGCTCAGCGTAGTGGAGCTATTAGCCGACCAGCGGCAAATGACCGAATCGATGCTACCGGATGTTGCTTCGCTGATATTTGTCACGGCGACTAGCATGATTGCCACGGAATGGTTGCAGAAAAATCCCATCCGTCTCACGGGTACCGACGGAATGAAATCGTTCGTCGTTGCCATGATTGCGGTAAGTATGAGGAATAAAATTACTTTCCTATGGGGAATACAATGAAGATTGGTTATGCTTTACGATGATTACAGATTCTCTCGAACATTGCGGTTTGTGATTTGTCGTTGAGGCTGCTATGGATACCGATTCAATACTTTTTGCGGAATTTGAAGGATCAGAAAATAATGGTAAGTTTTTTACGTGGGGTGGGACACATCTAAATATCAATTTAAGATCGTCAACAAATCTCACGATAGCATATAAATCTACAAAAAAAATGGTTTTCATATTTTGCATCGAAATCCATCTACACGGATCGCTCTCTACCTTTTTACTGGAAATCTTCAAAATCTTCATTAATCTTTTTTCTATCTACTAAGCGTGCGAGCATCTCACAACAGCAAAGCAAAATTTTTCCTGCATCTTAGATAGAGTCGCTCACCTCGGTTTTTTAGCAACCATTATTTCGGTGAAACTGTGACGGTTAATAAATTGCATTCGAATGGTTTCCATGAGTCGCATTGGATTTGATTTACTCGGATTCAAAATCCAAATAATGCAAATAATTAAGGGATAGTTGCGCACCATCGTTTGAAACCCGTTTTTGTTACATTGATTAACTTATCACCACAATTGGATTGGCTGTTTTTTGTTACATTGATTATATTATTCTATATATATATTGGATATTGGATCGATGTCATCGTAACCGTTTCCTCACCGACAGATGTCCACAAGGTTTATCCTATGGAGATGCGCATCTAGCGATTAGTGGTTGGACATAAGTCTACTCATCACGTGAATGAAGTCACGACTTAAGCCTTTTAAGCCACGTTCACGAAGAAACATTAGGTATAATTAAATGTAACCACCGTCCATGATTTCCAGTGTCCCAATCGGTTTACCAACTCAAATGTACTATTAGTGATTCAAAATCACTCAATTATAAAAATCAAGTTGTCTTGATTAGTAAAGCACCGAAATTCACCGTATTATTCGACCGAATACATGTTCCTTTTGACTATAGTTTTAAGATGTTTTGTATAGTGAAGAAGAATTCTAGGCTCTGTAAAGTTAATTCGATTGCGCCTTATCAAATAAATAAATTAGTCTCTATGCACCCAACTCTTTTGTATTACGCTAGTACAATTTTACAAATTTTCTTTTTCTGTGGACAAGTTAGAAAATTTCTGAGGGCATAATATTTTTCTTTGATTTTTTTTTTCTGATATTTTGCATCAAGCATGGTTTTAGTTGAACAACGGAAAAAAAAGAAAAATAAGACCACGTAAAAAAAGTGTTGGGTGTATTTCACTCAAATACCCAGTCGACCACTTGTTGGCCGCATGACAGTTAACAATTTGGTGGAAACGCCGAATACCTGACTAAATAGCACTATTCGATGTATCACTAATCTTGATCATGAGCATGATGAACTCCCTACACTCAAAAAATTCCACACGTCATCATCATGTGTCTCACACTTAATTTTGCGCATATTGTGAAACACATGCATTTCATGTGTGAATTTTATGCTATGAACCATGCCCGAACACTATGGATTTGAATTGTGACACTCTTGGATTCTATGTGCCTCATATGGTGATATCAATAGCTTTGCACATCATAGTTTAATATTCTATAATATTCTACTTTATCGACTTCTACTTTACCGACTCTAAAAATGAGTCGACAAATATATAAACAAAACTGCCAGAGGCCAGATCTGTCACATATATTTTTAATGGATCTGATTTGGGATTCGATCATGGACTGTTGGGGTGAGCTGCTGCCGGAGTCTTCGTTCGATCTCACTGTGCCACGGTTGTCATCATATATGAGGCGGGTTGATAGGATAAAGTCACAACTCTTGTTTTCGATGTTTACCTTTCTGAGCAAGCAATTCACATCGTATTGAAATGCAAAACACTTTAAATCCATCTGTTTTGAACAGTAGTGTGATTCAATGTGCTATACACTTAAATGTATAGTGAATGATTTTTAACATTTCAAAGTTTGAAACACCGGAAATTAACGTGTAATTAATGTGATTTTGCATTTAAAAAATCAAGTGTTTAAACACTTCGATCAAACGTGTGCAATTTTTTGAGTGTATGGTTGCTAATCCGTTATTGCCAGATCCAGAGGCGTAACTACCGTGTTGGGTTGGAGGGGGCCATTTCCCTAGCTGACAAGACATAAACCATCGGTAGTATGGGGAGGGAGATTACTTACAATATTTTTGCTTCTAACATCAGCAAGCTGCCTATTGGCCTGAACCTTATATAAACGTCATTGGATGACATAGACTTCTTGCCGCGAGATCTCACTAACACAATTGTGCTAGTCTAACAGAGTAAAAACGATTTTGTTTATTTTTTTTTAAACCACAAAATCAACTGTCAAAGTGTCTGACCCAACAGCGGGTTTTTTTACTCACTAAAATTTTACTTAATTACTCCAAAATACGGTGTCAGAGAAGTCTATGAAGAGTGAAGTTGCAGTAACGGTATGCTAATTTAAAAAGTTAGTTACTGCACCAAGCGTCATCAAGGCATAACGTTTCTACACTAAAGGGAATCAACGAAACAAGAAATAAAAGATGAGAACCAATTACCAACCATGAATATGCAATATATCAAGCAATTTAAAATCACAGCAAAATTTATTCTGAATAATCTGGAAAATAAATTGCTCCGGTATTTATTTCTGCAATTTTCTGGGGGGGGAGCAACCCAAAGCCTGGGATAGACCAGCCTCCCCCCCCCCCCCCGGCACCCCTCGATTTACCCAATGCCTGTAGTTATACAGAGAACTAACAGATGATGTTTGAGACTAGCTACCATTCTCAAAGTGTACAAATTGATCTCTAAAAACACTTTATACAAAGACTTGCGGATTTAAAAACAGTAGAACTAGCAACCAGCAAAAATAACAACAAAAGCTACTTAAAAACTGGCCTCACTGCAAATCATGCAAACTTCACATGAACGCTTGATAATGTTTGTTTTGATATCGTAGAAAAAAGTGTTCGCTTCAACGTCATCAGGCAACCGTTTTTTTTTAATCGAAAAAATCATCCAACGCGTTGTAAATCAGTGGAAATGAACTGTTTTTATAAATATTGTGGAAATAACTCCCGAAGTGGAATGCGTTTCGTGGCGTTTTTTCGTTTTCCTCTCAGCGAATCAGAGCGCAAAAAATTGGCTATCGTTTTGTGAGCTTCCGGAGGATTTAAAAATTTTGGGAAGCCATCGTTTGTGCAGTGTTAGTATTTAGACAAAATAGTGAAAAGAGTTATTATCTCATTAAATTATACAATTTTAGTTGCATTTTGCCGAATGTGAGCTGTACATGGATTCCAGCGGTAAGGTGCGTTTACCCAGTTCAAGGATTATACAGGCAACGCTTTAAATTACGTCAACGTTGAAACGTATAACTTGTTTTTGGAGCTGGAAGATATATTTAAACGTAATATTTCAGTATTCCGATTGCTGAATGAGAATCTAGAGTTGAAATATTATAACCTGATGATGAAAGTAGTATCAGCACCACACTTGCCAGAATGTCACAAGATGAAAGAAAAAATCATCAGACGATATATTCAATTCCGCTTACGAGTAAGCCGGTAAATTTTTCCTCGAGACAAACGACATGACAGCAAATCTATGGCCATATGAATGACAACATTTAAAATATACACAATTGATTGAAGTTTCACTAGATTTTAACGCTTAATGAAAGAAAGATTGAATTAAAATCGGCATGGAACAACAAAAACATGTTTGCAGCATTTTTCTTTATTTTCCATTTTAAGTTACCTATTCGAAAATGTTAAATCTGGATAACAATGCTTCCCTCTTACCGAACCATCGAATCTTACATGTTCGTTTGGCTGCACTTTTTGACAGCTCGTTTGGCTGCATAAAACAAATCTTCGCAAGTCTTTGTATAAAGTGTTTTAAGTGATCTCATACTTTCTAATAGGCAATACGAGCGCCATCCACGTCCGAATACAGGTCAATGAAGGAATGGGTAGAAATGTGTTGACGTGATGCTCGCTTTGTTCGAAGCCGAGAAATCCTCTGTACTTCCATGATAAAATGAGACGTTGGATCTAATTGTTAGGATTGCAACAGGGTTTTTTTCCCCTTTGGTTTGTTTTTTTTCCGTCGATCTTGTTTTCCGTGCTGAGCACCAATGCTACCGACGTGCCAGGAAGGCAGTTCCCACACCTGGACCTATCGACCCATCAACTCATGAACCGGTGACCAACAGCTTTACTTCCCATCCGAAGGAAGGCGTGATCAGAGATGTTATGCCTCAGAACATCCCGGCGGCTCCGACTGGGATTGAACCCAGGCCTGCTGGGGTGAGAGGTAATCACGCTTACCACTACACCACCGGTGCCGTTGATTGCAACAGGGTTGGTTTTGGAAAATGGTACGCTGAATTAAAGTCTTAGGTTCATGTTAAGAAAGAAAGCAGCTATCGAATCTGGAATGTGAAGGGCCCTTGGAGTAACCCCATGATGTTCTGGTTAGTAAGCAAAAATGGTCAATATAAGGCCACAGAGCCCCTTATTTCACATCACACTACCAATGACCGGTACTTTACGTTATATAACAATACACCACATTACATTCAATGATCTTCCAAATAAGTAGTCAGAACCTACGAAAAAGCAATTGGGACTTTTCTAAAATCAACTTTCAACGACGTTGACTGTTTCGATTTCGCCTTGGAAACAGAGCTTAAAATGTCTACATATTTTTTATTGATTTATTTCTCTCTTGCGACGTGTCGTAAGGGGTCAGTAAGGTATCCTACTTGTCGAGATATGAACTGCTCATAAAAGCATAGCAGCCCCATCTGGAAAAACAGCGAGCCGGAAAAACGCTATTGAAAATTAATAATGGATATCTTATTTCTGACAAAAATCCACATGGTACTATTATGCCTTTATGGGCAGTGACGCTAGGAGCTAGTTTCACGGTGACAATATCACACCATTTAGTTCGTACGCTTTTTTTGATTAACTTAGTTAGCTTAGTTTAGTTTTCTTTATTAGAGAAGCTTTAAAGTATTGTATCATTCGTTTTAATAATGGTTCGATGGCTATAGGATGAAAGTCTCTTTCTCACCAATGCTTGGTAGTCATAATAATGATGATATTTTTTCTATAATTTTTAATTTTTAAATACAGCGAACTCTCTACAACTCGATATTGAAGGCACCATGGAGAACAACAATTCCATGAGAAATCACTATCACAGTATATAGCCATGAAATCCATTTTTACTATGGTTCTATAACTCGATATCGAGTTAATAAAATAAAATATTAATGTAAGGATGGTTGCTTTTGTTTTCGAAGCTAGCATGGATGGTGAGATAATTTTTTCTTTGTATTAGGATTGTTTTTTTTTATTACTGACCATTTATTTATCGTGTATTGACGTGAACACAACTTAATTGACGTGAACACAACTTAATTGAAGAAGCAATAATCTACCTATAAACGCATAACATTCCCATTTTAATAGGAAATCAAGCAAAGACGACACTGTTATGCATTTGAGGGCAGTAATGGAAATCAAACAGAATACCTTAATTATCAGTGGCAGTTCATGCAACTGGGATGGCATTTCACGCCATTTACGTTACACCGACAGCCTCCACTGGTATCGCCAGCACCACCTGGCCCCCAGCGAGGACCTCGTGTAGCCCAACATACAGCAGTCTTGCACACACTGCAGGTCATGAAGTCACATCCGGCGATTTTCGTTAGAACGATTTTGCACTTCGGGCAACGCATGGCAGCTCCAGAAGCTACCATATTTTCCAAGGCCTGTTCCGAACGACCGCTCTCATCATTCCTACTCAGCTTGTCCTGATAATCTTTGCAGCTCATATTGGCGTGAATAGTCTATCCGAAAAATATGTTTTATAATCTTTAGAACTTATTCGGAAAAGAATGATTACTTAATGTTACCCACCTTACATTTCAAACAATTATCTGTAAAACATATGGGACACCAGAATGAAGTGACATTGTTCTCAGTCAAGCACCATCCAATGCAGTCGGGTGTCTTACAATGAAATGCATTGTTGGCCAAACTTTCGGCCTTCCTCAACGATCGTCCCAAATACTCGTTATATTCATCAGCGCTAAGAAGACACTTGATTTCCCGGTCTTGAATTAAACATTCACATGAATTCTTGTCATCCGTGAAAGGACACTGAACGATCACGTCATCGGCATGCTTAATGGAATTAATTAGACAATCTCGGCAAAAACTATGGAAACATTCACGTAGAATCACCCCTTCGTAAGTATCGTATGGTCCGAAACAAACCGGACAATCGAACGGTTCCGGATTCGGAACCACACTAGCATCGGTAAGCGTCATTAGCATGTCCAATTCTTCCGACACTTCTGTAGCACTTCTGGTAGCTTGCACCATATCGTTCTTAATTGCCTCCAGTTGACGCTCCATCAAATCATTATATTCTTGCGCACTCAGCAGTGCTTTAAGTTCTCTCTCAACCAGGTTCCCTTCGCATTCATGCAGACCATTTGGAAAGGGGCAACCAATAGTAGTGGCTTCAAGTAGGGAATTTTTGAGACATTTAGTACAAAATGAATGCAAACAATTGACCAATAGAACTCCCTTTCCAATAGATATCATTTTGCTACAAAGAATGCATTCGCTCTCATCAATATTGTGAACTAAAGCCTGTTTGTCTAACTCCAACAGCTGCTGATACTGATTTTCAGTGTTACTTGTCGAAGTAGTAGATTCGATTGGAACTGAGTTCGATGTCTGCAAAATAGACCATCAATGTAATGTTTTAAGTAAAGTCTCTAATGAATTACAGCTTACCGAGCACTCCAAAGAGCTGCCAGGATCCACAATTGAGCAGCCACCGTTCCTTTTCCGAATCTTACAATCACGTGCATTGCCGACCTTCCCTAATGATTGGTCCAAATAAACGTTGTAATCTTCAACGCTGAGAAGACACTGTATATCTCGGTCCAGAATCACGTTGCCACATGGATTATTGTTGTCTTTGTTGGGACAACGAACAATCACATCCTCCGCCTGTTTAATGGAATTGCTAAGGCAATTGCGGCAAAAGCTATGTAGGCAGTCAAGTAAAAGCACGCCTTCATAGGCTTCGTACGTTTTGGAGCAAATTGGACAATCGAACGATTCCGGATTTGGAGCCAAACCAGCATCGGTCAGCAGAATCATTGATGCTTCGTCCTTAGTAGCTTCAATCTGACGATCAACTAAATCACAATACTCCTGCGGGCTTAGCAGTGTTTCCAGAACCCGCTCATTCAGAAATCCTTCACATTCGTACCGATTATTAGGGAAAGGACAACGGATAGTGGTGGCTCGAAGGAGTGACTTCTTGAGACATTCGGTACACGAGAAATGCAAACAGTTGACTAATACTACTCCCACCCCGATGGATATCATTTTAGTACAAAGAAAGCACTCGCGCATATTGTGAACTAGCGATGGATCGCTCAATTCTTGCAGCTGCTGATAGTGAGTACCACCGGAATTGTCTGCCCCAATAGCAGTACTGCTTGATGCTGCATCGGTTGTTGAAGTCTGCAAAGATATTAGAAGTTCATTACAGTATTTCAGTTAATTTGTTTTTGGAGGGAGGCTCAAATGTGAGTTGACTTTCATCTAGCATGAAACAAATCTAGATTCGTGCAGAACTGCCTCTGAAAGGTAGATATCGCTCATCTCAATTGCAGACATTTAAACTTAAGAACATTTATGGCATGCTTCTAGAACATCGCGAATCAGTAAACAACAGTTTTGTAGGCTGTGCGTTCATTAACGGGGCTACAGGACAAGGCGAACTAAGTTATTTAAAACAACGCAGTGAGTGTGTCCAATCAGCATGTGCAACTAAAAATACCAATTATACCTAGATCCCTACCTGACTAAAATGAATCAACGTTTAAATGCTGTGCGCATTTCCCGTCTATAGTTTTTGAGAAGTTTTAGAAGCAACAAAAAGTTCAAACATTTTACCAAAAGTTGATGTTCTACGATTTTTGTCAATTTTTAAGTGCGCAAATTTTTCATTTTATGATTAAACAAGACTTAGGCTATTTAAGTTTTCATCACATTTTTTAAATAAAAATTACAAACAAAATTAATTGTGTATGTTTTTCCTAGAAAGACTTATTTTTCTCTACAACTTTGTGTCAGACGTCATTTCGATTAGAAGTGACGTTTTTGAGCTACGATGTATTGAACAATGTCGAATACGCCATTTACAAAAAAAAAACAAGATTCAAAATGACCGAATTTTAGCAAAAATTAGCAAACAATTATGCAAACCAGAGAAGGTCGAGAGATGCTCAAATATTTAATTACTAATTATAACGTATCATTGAACATAAACTGGACGGATCAAGCTTCTCCCTCCGCATCAAGACGACTTGGTATGCCTTCTATCTATCTCTCTACTTGGCTTCGACGCTCTCGCTCTTACACGAGCTTCTACCTGTTCTCAAGTTATTATCGGTACAGCTGAAAACCAGAATAACCCACTAGCTACAATCGATTTTACTCTCGTTATGTACGTTATATATAGTGTCGGAAGTAGTGCGCATTATAGCGCATTATTGTGCGATTACAGCGGACTACTTGCGACACTATGTATAATGTACAGTCGCTAGTGGGTTATTCCGGTTTTCAGCTAGCATAGCATAGCGTTGCATATGCGATTGTACTAGTCGTGGAGGGCTATAAAGTCTGGTCCACTTAGAATCCGGACACTTTATTTGTTCTATAGTAGCGCCTCTAGTGTTCAGATTTAAAATATTTTGTTTTGTAAGTACCGTAAAACGGGGTATCTTTGATAATGCGGGTAACGCTGTGCTTTTTCCAAATAAGAAACATTGGTTCCATATTGTAGCTTAGGGTATTTCCGTTGATATCGTATGTAGTCTTTATGTAGTATGTGTTACATATTTTACAAAAATATTTAAAAAAAAAACCATTTTCGTTTTTTTGCCTTTTTGAAAAAGCACTCAAACCATCACTTATGAAATGTAGTTCCGATACAGCCATCACAAATTCAATGTTGTATTCTTATTGCTTATGAAGTTTTCTGATTATATACTTATTCAAAGTTTCATATTTAAAGAACAAAATTGTTTGAGTTTCACTCATTTTTTTCTACATTCATCGAGCATTATCAAAGTAACCCCAAATCAAAATATTGAAGTTCTGTCACAAAACTAAAAAAATAGTGCAAATGCTTCAATTTTTGTTCAACATATTACCAACGAATTAACTCCTGGATCCTCAGTATTTATTTTAAAAATATAAAATTTGAAAAACATTCATTGCTGTAAAAAATATTTAGAATATACTTTAAAAAACTATCAATGTTACCCCGTTTTACGGTACACGTGTTTCAGTGGTGAAAGTTTCGTCTCGATACGTGCAGTATTGAAAAAGTTTTACTAGGTGTAAGACGGGAAAAGAAAATTGATCCTGCACACCCACGTCGAAAACCCGCCGTGGTGAATTCGAAATACATATCGCGAAAAAGTTGAAAATTTCCGTTTCTACCGTGGGAGCTGGTCTGTTCCCTGATCGCAAGAGTGTGGCCCGGAAGGTTCAAAGCAAACGGCAGCTGAACTGGAAGGTGTTGAGGTCGATCAAGTGAAACCCAGGACTCTCGGATCGGGAAGTCACCAAAAAATACGGTGCCAGGTACTACGGCTTATCGGATGGTAAGCAGGTAACCGTTCATTCCGGGCCTCCAAACAATCCAACAGGACGAAGAAGCAGAAGTTGTACGACCGGGTTCTGACGAAGTATAGAGGATGCCTTTCATGGACGACGAAACCTATGTCAAGATCAGCGGAACCAAACAGATAAAACTACCAACGATAGAGACAAAACGCTTGCTACTACTACCAAGGTAAACTCTCGATGTAATATAGCTTGATCGGAGTTGTAGAAGGATGATGATATATTCCTTGCCTGCTTTGTTGCAATATACATGGTTGAGGACATAGCTTGCTCGGAATCGAGAAAAGACATAACATAAAAATTCCCATTTAAACACATGATACACGTTACTCGGCGTTACTTCGTGAAGCAACTTGCCAACAATTAGGTCGTTTCCTTCTACCGACCCGAGCGAGCTATATTGGCAAAGGCCGTTTATCATGGAAAAAAGGAAGAAGATTATATCATTATAGACGAGTGCACGGATGGATTTGAGTTCACTCACTCGACAAAAAGTGACACAACAGCGGGGCCCTGTTTACTAAAAATGAACACATGAATAATGCTCGCGTAACTTTTGAAAAGGGCTTATCAACTTTTGTACACAAAACTTGTTAAGTTCTTTTTGTACTCCATATTCAAGAACACTGCGGACCATAGAGCAGTACAGCGTACACGTCGTCAAATTGTGCAGTATTGCGGCGCAAAAATTCTAGCATGGAGTTGGCCTTTGCAACTGTCATGGATATGGGCTCGTTAAACCGTAGTTTGCTGTCCAAGATGAGCCCAAGATCCTTAATGGCATTAACCCTTTCCAGCGGCGATTGATTCATAGAGTAATCAAAAATGATCGGAGAGTGAGAGCGGGTAAGGGTAATCACTTTGCATTTGGCAGCATTGGCTTGCATTCCATTCATCTGACACCAGGATGACAATCGCTCTATATCAGCTTGTAGTGCGCAACAATCCACGATCGATTTGATCACACGGTACAGCTTAAGATCATCCGCATATAGCAGCTTGCAGGAACTTAGCATATCACACACGTCGTTAATAAACAGAACGAAAATGAGAGGTGGAACCCCCGATGGTATATGGAATACCTCGGATCTGGAATCACGTACCTTAACGAAAGCCTTCCTGGATGATAAGTATTATTTCAACCAACAAACGATCCACGGTGGAAGACCAAGGCGGTTTAGCTTCATAATGGCTAGGTCGTGAGGGACTTTGTCAAAAGCCTTAAGGGGAAGCTCACCGGCCCAAAAATAAAAAAATATTTTCGGTACGTTTTTATTTTTCTAAAAATATTGGGAAAAATTATCAAAAATCCAAGAAAATCAGTTTCTTCCTTAGATTTTTGTCAAAAATTACATGCAAAACAATTTTTTCTATCCCATCATGAAAAAAAATTGGACTCTCAGAAAAACCGAAAAGTTGATGTTTTGTGGTTTTTTGAGTCCAACTTTATGCCATAATGACTTATAAAAAACATGTTTTTGCACGTGAATTTTCTTTAAAAAATTAGAAAAAATGTGATTTTTTTAGATTTTTGATACTTTTTTTTTCAATATTTTTAGAAAAATCAAAACGTAATTTTTTTTTTTCGGAGCGGTCTGCTTCCCCTTAAAGAAGTCGATGTAAACGGAGTCCACTTGCTGACACTTCTCGATGCTACCTATAAGAGTGTTCGTGTAAGTCATCAAGTTAGGGACTGTCGAGCGCTTTTTCATGAATCCATGCTGAAACTCTGAGATTATGGGTTAAACAGCTGGATACAACTTCTCATGCAGAAGACTTTCGAGAACTTTGGCCAAGCAGTTCAGGATCGAGATAGGTCGGTAATTTTCCACTTTGTGCATGTTACCGGACTTGAAGATTGGTGTAATTGAGGCGAGCTTCCAGGCATCCGGAAAAACGCCATCCTTAAGTGATCGACTGAAAATAGACATAACGGGAGTAGCCAACGATGCTGCACAGTTCTTGACGAAAGACGGTGGAATACGGTCCGGGCCTGGACCTTTCGATGGATCGACTGAGCAAAGGGCTTTGAGAATAGCGTTTTGACTGAAGATGAGCTGCTGCAGGTGAATGTCGTATCTTGGTAGCTGATCAATGTATTGCTGCGGTGGAGGAGTTTGATCGGGTTCGAAAACACTTCGGAAAAAGTCAGCGAAAAGGTCAGCAGAAGTTTTATCTGGCCACAGGACGGGTCGAACTCCTAAGCAAATTCAAGTTTGTTTTCGCCGATAAATTCGCCCGGAAACTGAAAAAATGACCGCTGAGATTGACCAGTCCAGTGTGTAGCAGACGATGTCGGAAATTCCAAAGAAAGTCCGCGAGTTCATCCGAACGCCGTCGAAGTAATTTTGCATTTTTGTTTTATGAAGGTACCAGTGGTTGAAACAGTTGACGTTTTTTACTACACTCGCATCGTTGTCGTGCGCGACAGTCTGTTTGTATTCGTACACTCATGCTCTACCGTCGTCTCTCTCACACAACACAATCGGTATGACATGAGTTACTTCGTTCTAATTCCGCAATTTAATATAATTAAGCCATTTCTGATCAGAAATGTTATTCCTAGGACATCATTGCTTGCTATTTTCAGAATTCACACAAGCGCAACATCAGCAGCTCTTATTTAGAGAAAAAAACCAAAATACATGCATTCGTAACGGTCTTCGGCGACAGTGTCGTATTACAGAGCCCAGGGCTGATAGCAGTGTTAAGCAATAAAAATAGTGAATTAGTGACTAAAAGCATTTAAAAAAAGTGACTAAAAAGTGACCAAAATCATTTAAAAAGTTACCAAAATGTGACTTAAACATGATCAGAAAACTTCCAGAAATAGAATCATGCAAATTGAAATTAGTCATCCAAAAAAGGTAGACATTGATTTCCTATCTGTACGCATTCGTCAAAAGTTTATATTGCAAGATCTTGCACAACTAGATTAAAAACTAACAACACCGTGTAACACGACTTTCAATAACAGAGATATTTTACCATATTTGAAATTATTATGGTCTCCTGAATTAAAGTTTAGAATAAATCTATTCTCTAACACGTTACCCGTTTTAGTTATGAACTATGATAATCTTTATGCGATCTGCGAATTTGCTTCACAAAGGTGCTCCGCGTTTGCTTAGTTACCTAATAAGAAGACAGGGAAATGAGGAAGCGAGATAGCGTTTTAAAATATTAAATGACATAGATACCCAGATCTAGTTTTTGAATTACTGAAAAAAAGCAGAATTCTTCTACAACAGGAGTTGCTATTCATTCTACTGGGCCGAACATCTACTGGATCGAACAAAGGCTGAATGTTTCATTAGGTCGTCTTGGGACAGGTTTTTTCGAATGTATCTACCATAAAGTACCATAGTTTCATTAACCTATGATCCTAATTTCACCCATTTTTCAAAAATACAATCCAAATGTATAATGGAAACATTTTAAATGGAGCCAGAAATTTGATAGGTATTATTGACTAGTGTAAAGAAAAAAAAATGATTTTAAAAAATATTACAACATCTTTAGAAAACTATTTTAATTCACTCTGCAATGCTCATTACATTATTAATAATTCTTACTAGGAACTATGCAATTCTCACCTGAACAATTACTTTCAGTTTTGCTTAAATTTCTCCACAAAATTTGTCAGAACCCTCTTGAAATTTTTAACCGAATTCATTTGAGGTTCTATAGAAATTATACTCATATTCAATTGTAATCCTATGATTTCTCCAAAAACTCACATAGAAATACGCTTCGGATTATTTTGTCTCAGAATCTTCTTTAAATTATCCTCAGAATGTCCTCTTTTGTATTATCTTGAAGTTCTCCTCAGAATGATCATGGTGTAATCCTCCTTCTCGTCCAAATTTTCTCATAATTCCTTAAGAATAAGAGTCAAAAGCTGTTATGAATTTTCATTAAAATTTGTATTGAATCCTATTCAATGTTGCCTTGGAATTGCCTCAGAATTGCCTACAAAACTAAAGTTCTAGGACATTGAAAATGATCCAAGGGTTAAATTTTATACACATTGACAAGAATAAAAATTTAAACTCAACAGGTACATGAACTTGGTGAAAGGTGAAATTTTAGAGACATGGATTCAAATTTAACTTAAACCAATCAGTAGATTAATTATATATAAAACCAAAAGCTACTTATTGATGAAGTGTTTGATTTTAGTTACCATAAGGTTCTTATATATTGTAACGAAATAAATATTTAACATGAGTATTTGAGACTGAAGTTCCAGAGCTTTACAGAGCTTAACAGGATTATATTTAAGTTGAAGTATTTCTTTAAAAGAATTTATTTTTATAGAGTTCATCTAAAATAAATTCGAGTTTATCTCTGGGAGTGCCTTGAATTTTTTTTATAACAGTTCAGAAATTCTCTGCAGAACACTGAAACAATCATCAAATTCGTCCTTAGATTCTCTTTGAATTATAAACTTTTTTAAAGAATTCACCCCCTTAGAAATTCCCATACTGTTCACCTCTGAGTTCTTATAAATTTTTAATCTGAATTGTCTTGGAGTTCTCCTCTAAGTTCTACTGAAAATTCACATGGATTTCTCCTTAAAATTATCTGGAACTGCTTTCCAAGTAGTTCCTAGTCCAATTTGTACCCAAGAAATTGTTCACAGGCCTACTTGGAAAAAGTTCAAAGCAATTCAAGCGGGAATGGCGAAAAAAGTGACTTTAGTGACTTTTTGTCGAAAATAGGGACTTTTTAGTGACCACCTTCAAAAAAGTGACAAAGTCACTAAAAAGTGACCCGCTATCAGCCCTGCAGAGCCTGTCATTTGACATTTTAGTTTGGTACTGTACTATGATACCTTGTTTTGCAAATGTCGGAGGCAAAAGCAGTCAATTATCACAGAAAATGTTTCGAATACCGTGACCGGAAGGTACAATAAAGTACCTTCATTTTGACTAAATTTCATTTTTCTTACGTCAAATCAATTCCTAGAAACACCTGGTTTTATGAGTCCGGATTCTAAGGCTCTGAACCATTTGGCGAATTATTTTAACTTTTGGTTAAAATTTGACAGATGGAAAGTTATCGATTAACCCTGCTACCCGAGCGTGGTTACTTCTGACAGACAAGAAGTTAAATTTTGACAATTGTGGCTCGAAAACCGGTCGATCGACAGCACGGGGATTTTCGAACATAGAAAATAACTTTCGAAATGTCACTTTTAACCACGAGTTAAATTAAACTCGGCAAATGGTTCACAGCCTAAGTGGTTTTTTCAAACATCAAAATTTGCAAAAACTAGAGTCGGTGTATAATGAGTCACGCCAAGAGTGAAGCCAAGTCTACCTATCGAACCGTCAAACCGGCTACCTATCGGGCAAAGTAAATAAACATTACGATGCTATGAAAGGTCCACGAAAGGTATTGCAATAAAATATAAAATATTATCGAAGAAATGAGCATAAACACGCAGTGAGCTTTAAATTGTTATGGGATACGTTCGGTAATGATCAGTAATGAGAATTTCTACTATTTTTTGTTAAGATAATTTGACAAAATCACTGATATAATGATTTACTACAGCCGCATTTTTTTTCTCTCGCTAGAAGTCATTTGAAGTTGTTGTAGAAGTCCTCTGTTGCCAAGTGAAAAGAATGGGAATCTTTCGAAAACCGTGATGCGAGTTCAACTGTTTTTCTCTTGGCGTGACTCATTATACACCGACTCTAGCAAAAACAAGCATCGCCTTATACACCTGACCAAATTCTTACAATCCCAGGGGATAGGAAGGACAATTAGTTCAACATCTACTTAAGAAGGTGCAGGGAACCCATACTACTTTCATAAATGTCACGGGAGGGAACATTCATGTTAGGCGAATAGAACGACCCAAATTTGAGTTTAGTTAACTCATCAATCATGTTTTCCAGGTTTGTCCAGGAAAAACTTCCTGAATATGAGTAAAGTAAAGATTTGATTCACTCAGTCTATTGGTACTACTCCTAGACTGAGTAAAAATTTCGTCTATTCCCTTATTTTCCGGCAGATTTTTTTAGGTTTTCCACAGGAAACCATGGGACAAATTTACTCGTCGCTTAGTTCTTGTTCTTTTGGCGATTATGAGTGCACTAAACTCTAATTTGGGTCGTTCTCATTCGCAATGTAGGAAAGGGTATAAATAATAGAAATACTCAGAGGGAGAGATGGGCGGAGAGAATGTTTTGAGCCAAATGAACTGTCAAAATCTGAGCCAATCGAACATTCCAATTAGATTTTTTCCGAGGATTTCTT
The DNA here is from genome assembly GCF_037179485.1 of Ochlerotatus camptorhynchus. Taxonomy (NCBI): domain Eukaryota; kingdom Metazoa; phylum Arthropoda; class Insecta; order Diptera; family Culicidae; genus Ochlerotatus; species Ochlerotatus camptorhynchus. The sequence goes on from NW_027040701.1 coordinate 2,916,183, forward strand.
ATTCTAACTAGAATAATTTTGAGAGTATTGCAATCGAACAGAAATTCAATCACCTTTATGTTTTGTGTGCTTCTCAAATTCAACTAGTTTTTGGAACCAAAAACAATATTCTAACTCTATTGATTAATTGATCTTCGTTGGTTAATAAATGGCACCAAGAAATGTGCAAAATATTGCAATGCAATCAATTATTATTTTGCACGTAAATCGAATCAAAAATAAGTCATTTGAAATGCTAGCTTCTAGCAAGGGTTGCAAGATAATTTAGGAACAAATCTCTGCTGCCGAATTGTATTTTGTTTTCTCCGCCTATCTCTCCCTCTGAGTATTTCTAATATACACGTATTTCGGAATCTCTATTCGGTAATTGGAAGATTGCCGTAAAAGCTCAACGCAGATGTCGCCACTGCATGATGATGATAATGTTGACAGACTGCATATAAAATTCGTGAAAATTAGCGTTAAATCATAATTTTCATCAAGCCTGTGTAAAATTCTTCCAATATAACATTCGAATTGCAGAAGAAAACGTTTTTACGATCAGACTGATGTGCAACTTTGACTTTTCCAGTTGAACTTTCATAAGATATATTCATTTCATTTCGCGGCTCTAACAATGCTGCATCGTAAATATGATGTAAACAGAAGTAAATTGCTCAATTATTCAAAATAGAGATGATTTGTCATCTTGCTATCACTTTGAAGACCATCTAGCACCATTTTATAGTATGGTGCGTGTTGAGTAAAGCAAGTTCCGTTGCGTTTTCCGTCGAAAATTGTGAGCATCAATGTGTTTGCTAACAAAAGGCCAAAATGAACATTTATTGAATATTGGCGTCCTATACAACCAATCTCCATTACCACCAGCATGATACAACCTTTCCTAAGTAATTTAACTTAATTTCCACTTTCATCCTAGTGGAAATCGCACATATTCACCATTTTCCGAAAAATGCCGCTGCGCAGGAGGTAACCTCTCCCTGTGGGTGCAAACTTGTTATGCATAATTTTCCATGAAAACATCTCCGATCCATACCGAAATAATAACAGTTAGTTTGCAAACACATTTTCTTACACGATTCAAGCAAAAGTTTCCACGGGAAATTATTAGTTTTTCTTTATGTACCGATTTGCCCCAAAAATCGTCTGTTTTACTTGAAGAATTTGGAAACTATCCTCCTTCTAGTAGTTCTCACTTCGAAATGTAGGTGGCGAAAGCATGGAAAAGTTTCACTGCAAGACGCCAATACCCCGTACAGACTATGGCTTATATCATGTAGGCTGTCTTGCAATGAGCACTCATACATCTAGTTTTCACTGGAAATCCTATGTATGAGTGCTTATTGCAAGACAGCCTATATTACATGATATAAGCCGTAGTCTGTCCGCAATGAGCTGGATTACCGAGGTGAAGCAATCGGTTAAGTTGTGTGAGTAAAACCCATGTACGATACAAGCAATTAGTGACGTCACTACTTTCGTTTAAGTAGATTTTTTGGTTTACTAATACAACCATATTTCACGATCTGCTTGCCTGTAATTTACTGATTACCAATTCACGATATATTCCACATAAAGTTGATCGATGTTACAAAACGATTCGTGGACCTTAATGACTACCATAACCATTACCATTAAAGTTCTCAAACCATAAGTTAAAAGGTTCTAATATAGTTCTCTTTCCGAAAATGTATGGAGAAAACAAGAATTTGGAACGGTAATGGTTCTTAACAACCCATTATTTGTAAGGTCCAGTTCCAAAAAACCATAATACATAAGGTTGAAATTTTATCATTAAACGTTCATGTAAAGTTCCATAACCATTTCAGTTAAAGTTTAGCAGGGATTATAAACAATTTTTAACCATTTTAGGTAAGGTCAATTTATGGTTCGCGTTTATGCGGGAATCCCAAGGGCTTTTTCGTGGCAACACACGACATTCGCTGCAAAATTTACCTGTTAACCGTTACATAGCCCCCCACGATTTGTACAATCGCATGTGCTATGCTATGCTAGTCAGTTTCTTACCAAATAAGTTTGAATTTTGGGAGAATGAACAGGATCCGGATTCCGGATCCAATGTGGATTAAAATTTTTAAATTTTGCTTCACTGTAATACACATACACTCATGCAGCCACATACATGGACGCAAATTTGTTAAGTAAGCAAATTTTGCATAGGTATATAGTGCGTTCAATGTTGTAAAAGAAGCAGAATGCTCGAGACACTGTAATAAAGTCGATCGAATCTCCGCTTTGCGCTGAATTGTATTTTCGCCCTGTGATTTCGTTGTACGTACCGTTCTTACTCCTTCCATAATTATTGACTCCGTTCGGGGTCCGTTTCACTGGGTAATATTGGGTTCTGGTTTCTGGTTGGTTTCGCAAATCAACTATTTTTCAAAGCACAACACTACCTTTTAAAGCTACCTCAAGCCACAAAAACTATTAAATCAAATTGAAGACACTTATAGAATGTAAAACAAATAATTATTGTCAAGTTCGAGTGATATAGTCAACGTCATAAATTCAGTGCCAACATTTCAAAGGGGCGTAATTGCATTTGTAAACAATGGCTTTAGCCATAGATTTCTCGCAAATAAAAGCTCACTCATGAAAAATAATAACACCACCAGGTAGATGAATGTTTCCTCTACCAGCTAGCATTGTAATTTTGGAGAGGTAAGATATCATTCGCGAGAAATTGACGACTAAAGTCATTGTTTACAAAAGCAATTACGCCCCTTTGAAATGTTGACACTGAATTGTAGAATGATAAATATCTGATTCGATGCGAAATATTTACTACTCGAAGATTGTATACATCAAGAAGATCGATCACTTACACATTTTTGCCGAGTTAACGAGTTAAGGCCCAAACGCAATGTGGACGGAAGCGGAACGGAAACGGAAAGATTGACAGTTGTCACAAATGACATCAAGTGCCTAACCGAAGTCGATTTGGTTCCAACAAGTTTTCAATCCGAGAAGTTGGCTTACTCAGATCGGGCTTTTCCGCTGCCGTTGCCGTTCCGCTTCCGCTGCCATTGCGCTTCGGCCTTGGTTGGAATTTTACAATATCACTAGTTGGCGTTTTTACTAAGAAAGTCTTGGTTGAACACAAGATTGTAAACACATGATTACGGTTCAACGCTTGCATCGAAACTTGCGATACATGGGAGTTAACACTCTTGTTGAAATGAAGGCTTCGCTTTATATTATCGGTCCTCCCATTTTGCCATAAAATCATTTGACATAATGCCACTCAGCTGTATGTGAAATATATGAACATGAAATATTAACATAGTTGTTTATCCTCTGAACCGCTACTCAGTGTTATACGGTTATACCATTTCTGTTGATGTTACTACATATGGTAGCTTGGTAGTGTTGAAGTAAATATTTTAACCACAGACAAACAGAAATAACACATTGAATATTTCTAATTGTGAAACATCGTCGCTAAAACACTACCGCCATCTGTTGAGCACACTGTGGTGCGTAGTACGCTGAACAGATGACGGTAGTGTGTAAACGTCAAATGCATGTGCATTTACTATGCACGCCACATGTGGCAGTACTACCAACTGAGATAGTTTCAATTATAAGTTTTATGCCTGTTTATCTATGTGTTTTAACCATGTATGTTGTTAACAATAATATGTTAGATTTTAAGGGGAGCATAGCAATTTTGTTTAAATCATAATTGATTTGAACAAAATATCGATACATTTTACTATGGGTTAAAATTAAACACGTTTTGATTTTAGTTTAGTTCCGGAGGCAGTGTGCTATAACGCGCACTACATTTCCCTTTTCAGCATTGTTGTTCCATTTGTTAAAACAGCAAGCTGTTTGAAGATTGTTTTCTCCATGGGCTCTTATTGATGGGACAACATAGTTTTGGTATTTTTCGCGACATTTTTTTAACAAAGCAGGAAACTTTTCGTGTACACTGTAAAGTGATGGTACTTGTAATCGATTCCAATGTACACTCAGGTCAGATTTTGATGCTATTCGTAATTATACTATGGTCCATATAGACATATTTTAAAAATTTCTGTCTTTACACCAAAAATTGAGATTTTTTTTCTAAGTATGCCATTCGATTACCTATAGCTTGAAAAGGATAATGTGCTGGAATCAAGTCGACAGGTTGTATTGTTGTCGAGAAATCGTTAAAAACGTACCGTGTAAATCACGACTCAGCGGCACTAACCGTGTAAAAACGCTTAAAAAACCGTGTAAAAAAGACTTGAGTGCATAACTCATGTTTGCCTAAAATGTTAATGGGACTGTAATGCCACACAGGGCAGTAATGACCCGATTTATCAGACTTTTATCTTTCAATAATTTCAAAAACCGTAAATCTAAATCTTTCTCATTCATTTCATGATGAATGTTTAAGGCATACTTTGGTGCCTAAACTGAAATGTGTCGTGGGTTTCGTAGGATGTTAGAAAAGATTTTCAAAAAGGGGCTAACACAATCGGGTTGAATTCCCAAGAATACATATGGACAAGAATAATGAACACACGGAGAAGCTTAAATAAGAACTGACTGGAAGAATGATAGATTGACAAACATGAGACGGACCGAAAAGTTGTGGATCACCCATGCTCATGAGAACACGACAAAAAATGGAATGTCGATCAACGTAATTCATGTGGATGTATCAAATATTCATGTAATTGTAAAAACCAGATATAATACATATTATATTCATGAAAGCAAATTTGGTTCGCTAAATCTGTTACACTGCTCAATGTAATATCACAAACGAAGTGACAGACGGAGCGGCTCGAAAACTTTGGTGACTAACCTGCTAATGCAATTTTTCAGTGTACCACATGGCAACACCACTACTACTGGATTGTACCACATGGCAACACTACTACTAGATTGAACTAGCATTTTAACCGAATGTACTAGAATGTTTTGGTTCTATCTCTTTCACTCTACTCAAAACTGAAATGCATAAAAAAATGACAAAATGATACGCACTCTTTGCACACTGTCAAAGAATCATTGTACACAAAATCAACTTTGTTCAAATCAAAACAAAAAAAACTAACCCATCTGGTGGATGATGGCACAAGCTTCCAAGAAAATTCTATTACAGTGAACCACATTATTTTAATGGATTTCTTCGCCAGTAAGTCGTCTGTCACTTCGTTTGTGGTAATATTACACAACGATGGAATGATCTATGTGCAGCTGTTTCGGTGTAATATTTTTTTTCTAGTTCGTTTATTTGGGAGGCTCGATCGCGTTAGCTTTACGAAGCCGATTCGCTGTAATATTCCTTTTTTTGCTTTGAAGGAGAGGGTAAGCTGAGTTTCACAGAAAAAATAAAGCTCTTCCTTAATCGATCTCTCTCTAACTCGATGCAGGCTGCTTCAACCGCTTTTCAGATACAAATGCCCAAAATTTACCTATGTAACCGCTATCCTCCTTAAATCGATGGTCTCTTCAATATCGAGTTAGGGAGAGTTGACTGTAGTGTCAAAACCTATTTTTTATAGATTTCTAAGATGCACTATCTAAACTATTGTGATATAAAAAAAACTTTAAGAGTTAATTCAATTACCTAGTTTTTATTCTATAAACTATAAATTATGCCAATTAGGCTATATGCCAACTGTGCTAACCCTCTTCAAGCTTCATTAGTAGTATCATAGTGTATGTAACCACTGATATTATCAAAACAGTAATGCAACTGTTCAAACGATAAGGTGTTGGGTGTTTATTGTGAAGATTTTTATCGCTAGATTAGTGCGCGAATGCAACGCGAATTATTTGCCTTCTTCTCCATGGCTTGTATTCAGTATTCTTTTTCGAACCATCCTATGTTAAACTAGTTGCCATAATTTATGTTTGTATTCCTAGAATTAAACAGTATTTATTGTGCGCTGTAGTCGCGAATGAAAAAATGAAATCAATGACTCATTGGTGGAAAAAGATGTTTTGAAGGGTCTCTCTAGAATTATATAGAGCCGTAGGCAACTGGTACATTACGGTGCTTCATAATGAAGAAAAAAAATGCAAGTAAAGTCCAGTTCGATTCATAATTCCAAAATAGGAACAAATGCAAAAATAGTAATGGTGCCACGCTAGCAGTTTAAAGTTTGTAGAGTGGGTGTGTACCAATTCCTATTATGGTCTGTTCTAATTATGGCCTAAAGACCTTTTTGACGTTTAATCGTCTTTCTCTATCCAGCGCACATGGATGAATGGAAGGTTTGTTTTCCCACTAATCTGTTTCCTCTTGCTCGCACTCGTTCGATTTGAATGGTGCAGTAGTGTGCGAAAATTAAACGTCAAAAAGCCCTATGGGATTCCCATATGCCACAATTGGAAAACCCATAATAGGAACGTATAGGCATAACTGGTGAATCCACCCTATGTAGATTTTGTCGCATGATATGAGCTGAACAAGCCATCAAGTTAAAATCATTATCAGAGATCTCAATACTCAGGTTCGCAAAGGAGTATTTTTACCGGCGCCGCGTGACTGCTTTCTCACCCCAATTGATTTGGGTTCAATTCCAGCCAAGGTCGGTGGGATTTTTCTGAGGCATAAAAATCTCTGGTCACGTCTTTCTTCGGAAGGGAAGTAAAACCGTTGGTCCCGGCCCATGTGTGTTGAATGGGTGCGATATTCTACGCAGGTGTGGAAGCTGCCTTCCTGCACATTTGATTGCCGTCAATGGATGGCAATTGATGCCCGTCGCTGATTGGCACTAGATTGCGGAACAGATACAGCCGTTAAATAAAGGAAATAAAAAGAAGAAACCCGCAAAGAACTTTGACAATGCAATGCCTTGGAGAAGAACCAGCCCAGGGCTGAAAGTCTCCTTAATAAAGATATAAAAAAATGTAATACCTTCTGTTAAACATTGCGCTAGAAAACGGCGTATGGAGGTGAACCACGAGCTGACCCAACGCTATGGTGAAGCCAGTAACCACTTCCAAAAAGTCGCAAAAGTTGGAAGGGGTACAATCAACAATCAATACGAAACTAACGATTTTAAATTGGATCACCACTTTAGTAGCCTATTGGTCCCAAGCAAACGATTAACGTACCCTATTCTAGTCGAAATTCTAGTACTACGCAATGTTTGTTTTGATTCGCTATGAAAGTTTGACAGATAAAATGAGGGGTTATTGGTTTTACCTATGTTTCGAGGGGTGATTCGACAAGCTTGGGACCGAAGATAGTACCAGAGGTGAGCCAAAAAGTTGAGCACGTTTCTTCGGGACCTACTTGTCTTAGAGTTACCTCTATGCTACTACTAGATTGAACAAGCATTTTCACCGAATGTACTAGAATGTTTTGGTTCTATCTCTTTCACTCTACTCAAAACTGAAATGCATAAAAAATGACAAAATGATACGCACTCTTTGCACACTGTCAAAGAATCATTGTATACAAAATCAACTTTGTGCAAAACCAAAACAAAAATACTATTCCATCTGGTGGATGATGGCACAAGCTTCTAAGAAAATTCTATTACAGCGAACCACATTATTTTAATTGGCAAATCAAAGTTGGCACTCGTGGAGAATAGATGAACTATGAAAGTGATGATGGTTTCAAAATTTTACACGGAGAGGTATACGAGTTCAATCTTAAAATGCCTTTATTTTGCAAATTGAGCATTTTATTTAAATCTGGTTAATACTACGTTAGTAGAAAACTTAAGGACTACTCAGTAGATATATAATATAGAAAAAATAATTTCTTTTCAGATTTTTAGGTGTATGCATAGATTTCAGCTTTTCTACAACTTTAGCAACAACCAGATTTAAATTCAATGCTCCATTTTCAAAATAAAAGCATTTTAAGATTGCACTCGTATACCTCCCTAATAAAAATAACCATAAGAAAGAGCTTAACGACGTGTTCGGGGTATCATCCAAACCATTTGTGGGATGGTTCTACCATCCGGGTTACCGTTCGCTAATGGTTTTTATTTATTAGGGCTCTCCGTGGAAAATTTTGAAACCATCATCACTCTCATAGTTCTTCTATTCTCCACGAGTGCCAACTTTGATTTGCCAATTAATTTCTTCGCCAGTTAGTCGTCTGTCACTTCGTTTGTGGTAGTAGTGTTGCCATGTGGTACAATCCAGTTGCGGTTGTCAGTTACGTTGAATTTTCGTTCCCTAAAATGCAAGGGGCTGCTAAGCTAGCATTTTTCTGTTGTCTGCTATTTTTCACTCACACACTTATAGCCAACGCAAACCAAACACACTCTGAAACAAAATCCATTGGTAAAAATACTATATTGCTGGTTTAAATTAAATACCCTCACCAATAGATTTTTGCAGAAAACAATTTCATTTAATTTTACTATTATTTCTATCAAAATTACTATGCATTTTGAGCAAGCATAGTAGTTTTGCTAGAATCATAGTAAATTTTTTAACATTCATGGTAAACTAAACTGAATTCATAGTAGATTTAACAGTAATAAGCATGGTTATATTGATAATAAGTGTTTTCTGCAAAATAGTATTCCAAACTATGGTCCTTGTTTCAGTGCATGCGGTGTAAGCGACAGCAGTAAAATATGTAATACAGTCGCAAAGTTCGTATGTGTTGTTCAAGTTTGTTATGGGCTAAAAATTTTATAGACCTGTACCCTCTGTCAAATTTGTGAAATCCCATAGTGGAAACATTTGATGTGCTAAAATGTAAATATATGTAAGTAGAAAAATTTACATTAATTGACAAATCTCAGGTAATCACGACAGTAGGTCTATTTTCTTCACTCAAATTGTTTTCAATAATCAGGTAGATACCAAATAAGGTAGATACCCGTAAAAAAAGAACCACAGACGGACAAAGAAATGTATTGTAACAATACAATAGAATTTATTGTATTTACAATAAATCATATTGTCTAAAACAATAAAATAAACGTAGATTGTATTGTTTTCACAATAGAATCTATGGTAAATGGAGAAATCTACAATAGAACAAGGGGGTTGTTATGTATCTTAACCATAGGAAAAATCACATTTTCCCGAACAAAAATAAGCCATTTACCATTAATTGTATTGTTGTTCTATTGTTGAAAATTCTTACTATATGGACGTATTGTAAATCTATTGTAATAACAATATGTTACAATTTCTTGTACAATATACGTACAATAATATCGATTGTTGGCAATAGATTTTGATGTAATTGTATCTTAATTTATGGTAATTGTATTGTTATTTTTTTCCGGGTATTTACACCGGTTGCACCAAACAATATAAAATTGCCAAAGACCCCCGTTTACTAGTCTTCTAGTAAAAGTATGGACGTATGTCAAAAGTTGTTCCAATCGAACCGTCAAAATGCACTGCTTTGCTCGACTTTAACAACTTTTTTCAGTTTTGTGGTGACAGTCGTCCATACTTTTACTAGAGTCGGTGTATAATGTAGGATTGGGCGATCTTGGATCGGTCTTTGGAAGATCGATCTTTTTCATCCCGATTCCCGATTTTTCGGATCGATTCTTTGTCCACGAAAAGATCGAAAAAATCGATCTCTTCTTTCGATCTTTTTGATCTCCAAAAAATAGGTGTTTAATTTTTTAAGTGCATTTACATCGAAAAAAAAATGTACTCTCACAACAGACTGCGTAATAAATTTAACGAACATAACGTCAACATTAGCATCGCTCCCCATAATGACGTCACTATTTGCGTTTCCGATATTTACGAATACAGCAACATTTTTGAAGGTTTATGCTACCTCCCTACTGTGCTCATTGCTGCTTACCGTCACGACAACATTGAATTGAATATTATAAAGGAAAGAATTTCTTGGGTACCAACGTAAACAAGCATATTAAAATAAAAATAAACAGATCGATCTACCAAAGATCGATTATTTGGTACCGATTTAATCAGTGGATCGATTCTAGAGCCAAAAATAAGATCGATCCGTCAAGATCGATCTTTCTCTGAATATCGCCCAATCCTAGTATAATGAGTCACGCTAAGAGTGAAGCCAAGTCTACCTATTGAACTGTCAAACCGGCTACCTATCGTGCAAAGTAAACAAACATTACGATGCTATGAAAGGTCCACGAAAGGTATTGCAATAAAATATAAAATATAATCGAAGAAATGATCATCAACACGCAGTGAGCATTAAATTGTCATGGAATACGTTTGGTAATGATCAGTAATGAGAATTTCTACTATTTTTGTTAAGATAGTTTGACAAAATCACAGATATAATGATTTACTACAGCCGCTATTTTTTTCGCTAGAAGTTATTTGAAGTTGATGTAGAAGTCTGTTGTCAAGTGAAAAGAAAGGGAATGTTTCGAAAACCGTGATCCGAGTTCAACTGTTTTTCTCTTGGCGTGACTAGAGTGCTTTACCGTATACTTGTCCTAACAAAGCAACCCAGGTATGCCATAAGTACTTACCTTGAAATGTCATTTTAGGCTCTCGTCATCAGTCGGATGTTCTTTTTTCTCCGTTTTTTCAACTTCACGCGAGAAATTCTAACCCTTTGGATCAAGGCTTCCAAGACCGACGCTGGCTTTGTATTCGCCAGAAATTTGGTAGCCGCTGGATACCTGCTAGGAACGCTGTGGGCCCTAAATTATCTGCCGAAGGTCAAACGATTACGCGCGATTCGTAACAAAAGGTAACAGTTTTTTTTCTCATTTCAAAGTTTTAACATTTTTTAAACTTTCAGACCAGTTCCATCCATGCGATTCACCCAACACGGAGATGAGCAGTAAAATTGCACTGTTCCTAGCCGTCCTCTTACACGCCGGATTCAAAATTCTAGTCTTCATGGAGCCCCCGCAAGGATGCTGCTCGCTCCATCTGAACTCGAGAAGTGTGCTATGTCTCAGTTCGGTCGTAATGTACCTTTCACGGACCAAGATCTTTCCCCAGCGGTATCGTAAGGTTCCACTGACGGCCCAAGCCGTGGTCGAGTTTTTCTTCTTTCTGCTATCGCTCGAGATTGCCATGATTGCAGGCTGGTGTCGTATAGAGGCCATGCTGTTTAAATTTTTTGAGTTTTTAACTGCCAATCAGCAGCCCATGCTGTATCTAGACATGGGTGGTGCCAGTTTGGTGCAGTTCGTAATAACGGTGTGCAGTTTTCTGACATTTGCAATTACCGCCAGTGCAACGGGATACCTGGATTATGCTTCGGTGATTACTAGGAAAGCATTAGGTAAGCTAGAAGATATAGTTGAAAGAGTTCGGAAGCGACGGGAGGGGGAAATTTGTCACGTTTGCTGTTATCCTCCGACGGAAGAGGATACCGACGAGAGTTTTGCAAGGACACCGAGACGATCGCCACGCCGGGCACGAAGCAGAGATAGTTCAGGCTACGGCAGTTACCTTGTTACCCAGCCAAGAGCAAGTTCTTCCAGAAGGAGGTGAAGCGATAGAAAAAATGCAATCAGCCACTGGATGAGAAAATTTAAAATTTTAGGTTTTGTGATTATCACCGTGCAATACAAAAAAAAAATATGATTAACTTCCCGTGGTTGTATTATTTTGTTAACTTTAATAGGGCTTATATAAAATTGATATGAATACTTCTGCACCATATTTATAATTAAATCCGATTTCAGAGGGGTGTCTGAAAGCTATTTTTCTTCATTGACATGTTTTTTGTTTTTAGCCTTACTGTAGTAGTGGAGACATGGATCGGGAAGCCAAAAATTTAAACGCAAAGCAAAATGATACGATACGATCGGATAATCAATGAATACGACAACCTATCATAGAATTTGGTATCAATCAAATCACAATACATACAATAAAACCGATAATTAATCGTTGGGATGCATTATTTTGAAACTTAAATATTAGACTACTACTACTGCTAAAGGGTATTAATTGCTTGTCACTTGTGATGTACTGATGCAAACTAAAATACTTACTCGAATTTGTTTGTGATGTTGTAGTTCCGTGTGATGTTTTATTTTCTACGTTGTTTCAGCCCTTGGATCGAGAGTGTGGAGGGCTTGGGTCAGCGTAGGTCCACCCTTTACCTTGATGCCTTTTTTGCCCATTTCACCAAGACGTTCTTCCAGAAGGCTACGATCACGGCCACGTTGCCACCTGTGAAGTATCGTCGTTGAACTAAATTCAAAACTAAACGAAATTGAATGCAGCTTACCATAAATGCAAACAGGTTTGAAGGAGAGGAATATAAAGCACCAATAGATCCGTATCGCAGACGTGCTCGTACCGTCTGAGTGCGAGCTCAGCCCACTGCTCGGCCAGAGGATGAGGAATCGGTGACGTCGTGCATGCTGCCACCAACCGACACAATAGCAGTAGAACGCACTTGGACTTATCCAGGAAGATCTTGTTTAGCACCCGAAATGTGTTCTCCAAAATCGGCACCGCAAATTCGTTACGCCTCTCGTCTACCAGTTGGCAAGCTTTTCTTAGTTCATCACCTTGTAAAAATTCTAAAAAATGCTCCGAATCACGCAGTGAAGGCACCGAAACGATATAATCAAGGAAGCTCTCAAAGGCCACACTCCGCTCTCCAATCAGTTCTCCGCTGAAGTTGCCAACCAACACCTTCTTCGGAAAGGGCACACCCTGCAACAACTGGTAATGTTCCTTCCTAAGGCCGTCGTAGAGCTTGAGAAAATGCGTGTAGCGCCGCTGGATGCTGGTCGGATTGGGGTCCGGTTCGGCACTGTCCTTTCGGACGCTGACATCGTACGCGACGTACTTTTTCCCACTGGAAGGGGCACCTCCACTACCATCGGCACTGACAGCTGGTGGAAGAACACGGGCGTATGGAATCTCAAAGCAAAGCTCCACGCTCCCGTCCGTGGGCAGGGGACGACTGGACGGACGCTGCCAAATGTCTGAAACAATAGCAAACAAAATGAGATGTGATGGTAAATTGGAGAGGGGAAGTAGAAAAGCCATCAAAAGCAACTACAGAAACCGAATGGATTATGGAAAATTCTACTTTTATTACCTAATCAATCTCTGAGGGAGCTACAAGACGAATGCTAGGGTTAATTTTAGTGCTATTTCGTGATTTTCTGACAAACACCTGTCATACTAAGTGAAAACACACTTATTTGTCCAGTTTGGTGTGAAATGCGCAATATTATATTACATTTTATAATAATCCAATAAAAAGCATGTATAATGTCCAACCACTACTAGAAGTACAACACTTCGTGACGCGATAATTTCTAACATATTTTTACAAGCTCTGTAAGCGATGTTTTTCAAGCTCTGAAAAAGCGGTTGGTCTACTTCATAACGAATTATGAAGACAATCCACTAAAACTTTTAGAGATTAATGAAGAGTCCGATGGGACATTGAAAAAGAGTTCTCGCGGTAATCCCTAGTTTGAAATTTATATCAAGCCTATTCTATTTGCATAATATATAATATCTTAAATTATTGAAAGTTGACGAGTTCATTTTGTAAACTAAATTATGTAATTCTAAATCATTAATTAAAATGAGCTGTATAAGTCGCATCGAAACTCTTATCACAAAGAATCGGCGCATCTGTAACATGCTTAGTATGACATCAGCGTATTTACGATTTAGAGCTTTTTTTTTTTTATCCATTTAATTTATTTGTAAGGCTCAACTGTTAATTAAAACTCTACGGAGCCAAGAGTCAAGAGAATGAATAATTACAATTCATTTGAATTATTAAAACTAATCTGATCCGGTGCCCGAACGTGAAGAGCTGGGACGTAAGGTCTTCCTGGGCGGTGAATTATCATTGGTATACTTCTGTTGTTTCTGCTGTTGCTTCAGCAGCTTTGTATGCAGTTGAACGTGCTCAGTCCAGTTTCCAATCTTTTGCTGCTTTTGCGGTTGGTAGTGTAATACCGGTTGCTTCTGCTGCTGCTGGTTGTGTTGATTGTTCTGCTGTTTTCCGTGATCCAATTCAGCTTCCAGTGTTGTACCGATTTCTTCTTCTTCTTCTTCCTCCTCCAGCATCTCTATTTCCAAATCTATTACCTGCTTCTCGACATTTTCTGGCGAACTCGTTCCTGCGAGAACGGCAGCGAATGTGTTTTTCCCGTCTTCTTTTTTTTCGACACCTGCTCCTGTGTCTCTTGTTATTTTTACGTTCCTCCTTCCGCAAGACTTTTTTTGATGTCCCTCTTGTCCACAAGCAAAGCATTTCAATTTATTTCCACTGTAGAAAATTCTTCCTCTTCTGCTAAGGAAGTAGAGCGCTGGTGGAATTTCTTTCTCTACATCCATGTAAATTCCGCGGACACCAGTGAACAAATCCAGTTGATATTCGGGTGGATACTTTTCCCGCACACAGCGCTTAATCTTCCCAAATTTGATTAGTTCAGCAGCAAGATCACGATCGGATACCTCCGGCGGTAGGTCAAACACCCGTACGTACTGGATGTTACAACCCGCTACCGACATGCAAACCTCCACTTGTGTTCCATTAGAATAATGGAACGTTTTCCTTTCATCGTTACAAGAGAGGGCTTCCCTCATGCCTTCCTCGGACTTGTACTTAATGAATACCGTCCTCTCCTCAGCATTCTTATACGCCGTGTCCATTTTTCCCTGATCACCGGTGAGGCCTTTCACGAAGCGGACCATCTCCGATAGAGTTGGCTGGGCAGCATTATTCGGGAATATGAACGCAATGGTATTCGTGACGGCTACTACACTCGACATTTCACCGTACTGTATAGCTATCAAAAGCAACCGAAAAAAACAACGCAGCGATCGAACAAAACGTCTATCGGCAATGAGATCTAATCTTCAACCCGCGATTTAGAGCTGTAAATAATTTATAATCTACAACTAGCACCTGGACTTGATTTGTCAACAATCAGTAAAACGGATCGTGTACTGATAACGAATAAGGCAATAGCAAATCGAACCCAGAGCAATTGAACAATCCCCTTATTAAATTAAGCCATGAGTAACTTTCTGTTACAAGAAATACTATAATAACCAGTAAAGCACCAAAACCTATTGCTACACTCGTATTATAACAGCTAGGTATTAAGTCATGCACTACGAACTTAGCTGTGTTGAAGTAGATGACTAATATCAAGCGACAACTAAGCAGGTACATACACTACGCCACGCAAATCAACAACAACTCTGGACAATATTGTATTAGTAATTGGGGAATGGGTACCTTGGACTTGGACACTGGCCCTAGTTGGGGTTTTAATGGTTAACATACTTTGCTCGAATGCTTCGACGGGGCTGTCTGAATCATCATCCTCGACAACATCCGCTCCTCCGGTGGCTGCATTCAGGGTGTCAATCGTGACCCGATGACCGACAACCGCAGGATGCACTGCCAAAATGGAAGTCAATAGTCATTTAATCAGGTAGGTATTGGACAATCACGGTGATTCGTGGTCGTAAATAAAACTTACTCTCGTCGTTTGGCTGCAGCAACGTTATCAATATGCTACACAAATCTTATAACTACTATCACAAAATTGTCACCATTACAAGATATTTTTTGCCATTTGAACAACTAGAGTGCACGGTTACTAATGAGAATAAAATTAACTTTTCTTCTGCACTTCCGTACTTGTAACTGCAATTCGTCACTCCGCTTGCCTCTTTGTTTATAAATTGAATCAATGAATGTTTTTTAAAGAAAGAAGCTTGACTTTGCAGGGTCCAAGCCAAATTTACAGGGCTGCCAGGGCGGACAAATTTACATTGCTGCTGTTAGCGCCATAATTCTCGCCATAATTTCACTCACTTAGGGTCCGTTCAAATATTGCGTGATTTCCTCGGTAGAGGCTAGTGACAGTATTAAATATTAAAATTTTAATAATATAATATAATCTCTAGGGGGAAAAATCTCAAAATATTCATTACAAACTAGGTTGCTAACCGTTTTAAAAAGTCCTAAAAACTTCTAACATTTTTCTAGCTGCTTCTTATCTTTGGAAAGATCTGACAGAAATGTCAAAGATTTGTTTATTTTTAAATCATTCACGCTTCATGCAATGTGGAAATCATCGCAAAGCGATCGAGGTTTCCTGTGACATTTTCTATATTATTTTGGCAGCATCAAAGAGAACGACTTTTGTCCGATTTGCCATCCATCCATCGGAGGATGCAGTGCGGATACCATTTATATCTGTTTATCATCTGGATACCCCAAATCTCACGAGTCAGCTGGAATCGTGATGGCAACATTTACTGTATTGCTTGCCACAGCTTGCCACCATCACCAAAGGATGACCCGAGTAAGTTGCATACATTGAAGCATTATTTTACCTCATTTAGCTTATTAAAATTGCTAGTAAATTTCAGCATCAACTGCGTAACCACTTAAAAAGCGAGTTAAAAAGAGACCATCGTGTGGTGGAAAATACCCGAGCAAAATCATATAAATTTAGGAAACATTACTCTTTATTTGCTCTGTAGGCATCGCCTCCATTCGCCCTATAAAAACAACCATAAAAGAGAGCTTAACGAAGTGTTCGGGGTATCATACAAACCATTTGTGGGATAGTTTACCAGTTTACCCATCCGGGCACACAAACAACAAATATTGTATCAATAAAAATTATGCGTTTTCAAATTAAAAGTTTCCAATATTTAGTACTTTTAACTACGAGAAAATTCAAATAGAAATAGATTTTGTTGGTTTGAAAGTGTTTTTTCACTTGCGAGTTGTATAATGTTAAAAGTGAAATTTTCAATAGAAAAGTTGTACAACTGTCAAAAATGCTTTTCCATATTCATTGACAAGTGAATCCAAAAGGCGCGAAAACAAACATTGAATGTGAAGTTTCAAATTATGCACTTCGACAGTAGTTTTTCATAAAGGCCTAGGTTGCAAACGTAAACTTTGTATATGGCTTCTTACATAAATTAAAATCTATCTACGAAAGCCACCAAATTCATCGGATAGAGCCTGGAATAGAGGGCCTTTTCCTTTACACGACAATGCTGGTGATTTACTTGGGAGAGTTTTCATTTCAATTTGTGAAAAAAGTAATTGTTTACATTTACGGGCTCTTATGAAAGATCACTGTTAACTTACCTATGTAAAATACGATTCAGTTTAGAAAATTAATTCCCGTTCAAAAGATGTTTTTCTCACGTGTATTTTGGGTTTTGAGGAAGAATGAGAACCCATTCTCAAGCTGAGCGTGACTCATACAAGCAGATCGAGAAGCAGATACACCGATACGACACTGTGCAGTAGCCGAGGTAGTGGCATCCGGAAGTCAACACCCATCTTTGAACGGCCAGCAAAGGTGACCTGACGCCACCGATTCAATTTTTATTTTTCAGAAGATTCGGTAAATTGAGTAATTGTAGTGTTTTAATTTAATTTATTTTTTCCTGTTTAGCAGCAGCAGCTCCAGAAACAGCCAATACAGCAGAGTCAGCAATTGCTTTCCACAAGATTTCGTGAGGCATGTTTGGCAGCACTTAGCATTGCAGGAGTGGAGGGAGGATGTTTGTCGATATGGCAATAACGGGGTCTGAGCATAACTTCCAGTGGATGGAGTCAGTCTAAGCCAGTGATAGGGATTACGAAATGCGCTGCCACGTGAACCAACAGCAGGAGGAATCCTAGATCAATTGATCCATCTTATCGGTGGCTCAGTATCTTCCGGCTGTGCTGCAAGATCTCAGCCGTACTAATCAGATTCTTTTTTCACCAAATAACATTAATGGCTGCTATGGATTGAACGTTTTTTTTCCTTGATTTGTTTTCCAGGCTGAGCACCAATGCTACCGACGCCAGGGAGGCAGCAACCCACACCTGGACCCTACCTATCAACTAAAAACACTTTATACAAAGACTTGCGAAGATTTGTTTTATGCAGCCAAACGAGCTGTCAAAAAGTGCAGCCAAACGAACATGTAAGATTCGATTGTTCGGTAAGGGGGCAGCATTGTTATCCAGATTTAACATTTTCGAATAGGTAACTTAAAATGGAAAATAAAGAAAAATGCTGCAAACATGTTTTTGTTGTTCCATGCCGATTTTAATTCAATCTTTCTTTCATTAAGCGTTAAAATCTAGTGAAACTTCAATCAATTGTGTATATTTTAAATATTGTCATTCATATGGCCATAGATTTGCTGTCATGTCGTTTGTCTCGAGGAAAAAGGACAGCAACATCGTCACAGATTCATCACCGCCATCGCTGAAATCGTTCTTTTTACGTTTTCGCTGACTCAGTTGGGCTACCGTCTTGTAAACATTATCAAGCGTTCATGTGAAGTTTGCATGATTTGCAGTGAGGCCAGTTTTTAAGTAGCTTTTGTTGTTATTTTCGCTGGTTGCTAGTTCTACTGTTTTTACATCCGCAAGTCTTTGTATAAAGTGTTTTTACTATCAACCCATCAACTCATGAACCGGGGACCAACGGCTTTACTTCCTGTGATCAGAGATGTTATGCCTTAGAACATTCCGGTGACGTCTCAAAGTGTAAGATCAAGATGTCAAGAATGTGAATGTGAATAGTGACTTTTTCTTTTTTGCAGTATGAACCTTACTTTTCCAGTGCACACACCCACGTGTTTGATAAACATGATTCCATTACCCTATCGGCTACATTCGTGCTTAGATTCGTGTGGTAAGATAGGTGGCAGTCTATCGATGCAGGATGAAGCATCCCATCAGTAAGGAGTGGGAAAATTGTCGGAGGACGCCGAGGCCGCAGCAGCGACGGCTTCGGAAATCGGATAGACAACATGAATAATTTAGGAAGTAAATAAATATAAGAAATTAAGAAATTAATTAACATTTATTAGAACTCATTTTGAAAACTCCAGGAAAAAGAACGATAAAAAAGCTTATTTTTAAATTAAAAACACTGTTTTCCATTTTAGAATGGCACATTTTATGTCAACTATACCATATACTTTCCTTTCAAAAGTTTTTATTGAAATGAAAATAATCCGCTTTTAATTTGAGCACTGCCTCGCTTTCCATTTGACAGTACAGTACTACCATAGAGGTAACTCTAAGACCACTGGGTCCCGAAGAAAATCATTATTATTTTTGGCTCACTCAGTACCAGAACAACGGTCCCAAGCAGTCCCAAGCTATTTCACTCACCCCTGCATGTTCTGCATGAATCCACACACCCCTGATGTTATCTGTCAAACTTTCATAGCGAATCAAAACAAACATAGTGTAGTAATAGAATTTCAACTAGAATAGGGTACGTTAATCGTTTGCTTGGGACCAATAGGCTACTATTCTAGTTGAAATTCTAGTACTACGCAATGTTTGTTTTGATTCGCTATGAAAGTTTGACAGATAAAATGAGGGGTTATTGGTTTTTCCTATGTTTCGAGGGGTGATTCGACAAGCTTGGGACCGAAGATAGTACCAGAGGTGAGCCAAAAAGTTTTAGCACGTTTCTTCGGGACCTACTTGTCTTAGAGTTACCTCTATGGTACTACCATAGAGGTAACTCTAAGACCACTGGGTCCTGAAGAAAATCATTATTATTTTTGGCTCACTCAGTACCAAAACAACGGTCCCAAGCAGTCCCAAGCTATTTCACTCACCCCTGCATGTTCTGCATGAATCCACACACCCCTGATGTTATCTGTCAAACTTTCATAGCGAATCAAAACAAACATAGTGTAGTAATAGAATTTCAACTAGAATAGGGCACGTTAATCGTTTGCTTGGGACCAATAGGCTACTAAAGTGGTGAGCCAATTTAAAATCGTTAGTTTCGTATTGATTGTTGGTACTACCACAGACAAACAGACATAACACTCGAAAATTGTTCATCGAACAAGCATTTAACGGATAATTTAAAAGTACCGTAGTTGGTAGTGCCGACACCTGTCGCGCGCATAGTCAATTCCCTTGCGTTTGACGTTTACACACTACCGCCATCTGTTCAGCGTACTACCCACCACAGTGTACTCAACAGATGGCGGTAATGTTTTAGCGACGATGTTTTACAGTGAGAAATATTCAATGTGTTATGTCTGTTTGTCTGTGGTACTACCATAGAGGTAACTCTAAGACAAGTAGGTCCCGAAGAAACGTGCTCAACTTTTTGGCTCACCTCTGGTACTATCTTCGGTCCCAAGCTTGTCGAATCACCCCTCGAAACATAGGAAAAACCAATAACCCCTCATTTTATCTGTCAAACTTTCATAGCGAATCAAAACAAACATTGCGTAGTACTAGAATTTCAACTAGAATAGGGCACGTTAATCGTTTGCTTGGGACCAATAGGCTACTAAAGTGGTGAGCCAATTTAAAATCGTTAGTTTCGTATTGATTGTTGGTACTACAATTCACTTTTAAAATGTCAACTTTTGAAAGTAGGGAGTGGGCAACTTTTGAATTAACAGTTGGGTGACTTTTGTTTTGAAAGCTTAACGCTTTCTACCAAAAAGAACCAATGCAAACTTTTAATTCTACCAATGTTTTTTTTTTAATTTCATTACGATTATTTTTTGTGTGAGATACCGTTCATTTATGGTATTTGTTTATTAGGACGGGCCTTGACAGCTCGTTTGGCTCAGACCAATCAGTCCGTTTCTCTCTAGTTCTACTATACAGTTGAAATATTTTCTATTCGTGTAGCGTCATTCCTCCATGAATCACAACCATAAGATTACCACCTTGAAAATGGTTTATCTTCCTGTAAAAACCATAATGAGAATGGTACAGTCAACTTTAATCGAACCATACCCGAGACCCAAGGTTTTCGAAGACCTAACCATACGAACGTTGGGTGGTTAAGAACGTTCATCACTTTAATTTCTATACTGGGGTACACTTTGTGAAAACCGAAAATGGAACATGAAACAAAATTATGAAAGATTTTGAACATTAATAGCTCAGCTGCCCCTGGATCAATTTCTATAATTTTATCACCAATCGATCAGAAATATGTCTACGCAATGCTTCCAACTGATGATTTCCAACAAGAAACTATTGAAACAGTGGTAATGTCAAGCATTTTCCAAAGTACAAATAAAAAGTGATAATTTGTTCACTGTTTTCATGAAATAAACGTTGTTCCCAAACGCAGTCGTCATAATCAAGTACCACTTGGTTGCACATCATTCTGCTTTATCCTGAAAAGATATAAAACAACGCTGCTGCCTAAGTAGCCTCAACTCATTTTCGCTTCGGACGCCGTGGTGAGCAGACAGCAGAAGCAGCAAAAGCAGAAGCAGTAAAAGCAGTCGTCTGGCTCGCCGTGGCGGTGTCAAACGTGTCTCCGGTCTGATCTACGAGGTGTGCTGAAGGTTTTCTTGGAGCGTAAGTGGCCATGGATGTGTCGTCTACGCTTCGAAGCGACAGACGCACTCTGTACGGTTTCGGAGCCCGAATAGAAATTTACATTAGCCCAACGTTTGATTTTGATGTCTACATCAGCATCGAAATCAAATGTATGCCTGATGTCAAACATTAGAAAACATTATGATTTAGTTGTATTTAAGCAACGTAACATGGTGTATACATCAGAAATTTTGGAACAAAATTTTGCCATTCTAATGTCGGTCTGACGTCAAAAATTTCAATCTATTGACATTAGAACCAAACGTTTTAAGGATGTTTTCGTGTTTTAGGTTTTAGGTTTTAGGTTAAATCATCGCCAACTTTGGCAACAAAATGGCCCTTCTCAGGGCAACCAAGATTATTACAGTAAAGAGTAGGAATAGAATGTATCTGGCTGTTTGTGCATATTCAGCACAACACGCCCCCAACGACCGCAAAAAATGCTCTTGTAACCAAATTGGAAAGCAGGGGTGCAAATGATTTGGATCGATTCTCTTCATCAACTTTTAATCGCCACGGCCGGATATTTTCTACACACAGTTCGATGGTAGAAGCAAAAATCTAGCATCTACACGACTACACGACAGGAAACATTTTTGAAGCCGAGTTATTTACGAAAGAGAGAGTCGATGAAAATCGATCAATGTAGATAGGGCCTATTGAAAAGTGACGCGAGATTTGTTTTCAGTCGATATTGTTTTTCGTGCTGAGCACTAATGCTACCGACGTGCCAGGAAGGCAGCTTCCACACCTGGACCCTACCTACGGCTTTACTTCCCATCCGAAGGAAGGCGTGATCAGAGATGTTATGCCTCAGAACATCCCGGCGGCGCCGACTGGGATTGAACCCAGGTCTGCTGGGGTGAGAGGTAATCACGCTTACCACTACACCACCGGCGCCGTCATTTTATTCGTAATGTTTTATAACAGTTGAATATAGTCTCGTATAGTTGATCATCCGTGTCAAAATGTAGCTGGAGCATACCAGAAACTGTAACAGTAGTGTTTCTTTTATGACTATTAAATTACTAGTTTGTATAAAGTTAACATAGCTAGTAAGGTCTCAATGAAGTTTGAACTGTTTGAGAAATGTTAAAATTTCGATAAATCGGTTAAATTTTCGTCAAACCGATATATCTGGCAACTCTGTCCCATGGGCAACGCGCTATAAAATCCGTTCACATAAACCTTCACAGCAGGATTTACTCCTGCCAAATAATAATAAAAAAAAAAAACGAAGATTGTAAACATAAAACGTTTTGTGGATTCTCGGTTCGCGAAAACCAAGTAAACTTTATTCAGTGAATTCAGCGCATTGCGGTCTAAATAATGAGCCGCCGTAGGCAAGCTACTACATCCTCCTCGGAGGACAGTTCCGTGGACAGTGAGGAAGAGGCACGTCGTCGGGATATCAAGGAAAGGGACGAGTTTTCCCAGCGTTTGAAGCAGAAGGATGAAGGACGAACGCGGAAGGTGGTGGAATCGACGAGCCGGAAAGCGTACGAGGAAGCTGCCAAGCGGTTGAAACTGGAAGCAGAAGATCGTGACAAGTTGCTTCCAAAGTTGAGAATTCATTCACGCCGGCAGTACCTGGAGAAACGCAAGGATGATAAAGTTGCCGAGTTGGAAGCGGACATTTTGGACGATGAGTATCTGTTTGAGGAGTCGAAAATTACCGAGAAGGAACGACAGGATCGTGAGTATAAGAAAAGTCTGCTGCAGATTGCCAAAGAGCATGAGAAGGCAAGGGAGCTGGAACGGGTCCAGCGGTACCATATGCCGAAGGACATCAAGAAAGGGGACAAAGAGGAGTATGTGGAAGTTGATGAACGGGAGAAGGTACCAAATGCGGAACAGAAGAAATGGGAAGCTGAACAGCTAGCTTCAGCGGTTTATAAATTTGGCTCGAAGGACACCCGTCAACAGGAAGAGTATGAACTGCTGTTGGATGATCAGATTGATTTCGTCCAGGCACTCCGACTGGATGGAACTAAAGAAAAGGACCGGAAAGCACCGGTATCTGAGGCGGAAAGGAAGAAGATGGACATTGAGGAAACGAAGAAATCACTTCCGGTTTTTCCGTTTAAGGAGGATCTCATTGCCGCTATAAAAGAACACCAGATTCTTATAATCGAAGGAGAAACGGGTTCGGGAAAAACGACACAGATTCCACAGTATCTCTATGAAGCTGGGTTTACAAACGACGGCAAGAAGATTGGATGTACTCAGCCTCGTCGCGTGGCAGCGATGTCCGTGGCGGCACGTGTTGCGCAGGAAATGGGCGTCAAGTTGGGCAACGAAGTTGGTTATAGTATTCGTTTCGAGGATTGCACATCCGAGCGGACTGTCATTAAATACATGACAGATGGTACGTTGCACAGGGAGTTTCTTTCGGAACCGGACCTAGCTTCTTATAGTGTGATGATTATCGATGAAGCTCACGAGCGTACGTTGCACACGGACATTCTGTTTGGATTGGTGAAGGACATTGCGCGGTTTCGGTTGGATTTGAAGCTACTGATTTCCAGTGCCACGTTGGATGCGGAAAAGTTTTCGGATTTCTTCGATGATGCGAACATATTTCGTATTCCTGGTCGTCGTTTTCCGGTACGTAGTTAGATTTGACTTGCTTTGTGTTTTGCTGTAAAATCTAACTTTTTCTCTTCTAGGTTGATGTCTTCTACACCAAAGCACCGGAAGCAGATTATATCGATGCATGTGTGGTGTCGGTTCTACAGATTCATGCCACTCAGCCTCTTGGAGACATTCTTGTATTTTTAACTGGTAAGTGGGTCTATTTCTATGCGATGTTAAAAAATTACATTTTTTTTTCGTTCCAGGACAAGAGGAAATCGAAGCCTGCCAGGAGATGCTCCAGGATCGCGTCAAGCGGTTGGGTTCCAAACTCAAGGAACTACTCATCCTTCCCATTTATGCCAATCTGCCGTCGGACATGCAGGCGAAAATTTTCGATCCAACTCCACCGAACGCCCGGAAAGTCGTACTGGCCACCAACATCGCCGAGACATCACTAACCATCGATAACATAATGTACGTGATCGATCCGGGCTTTGCAAAGCAAAATAATTTTAACTCCAGAACCGGGATGGAGACCCTGATGGTCGTGCCCATTTCGAAAGCGTCTGCCAATCAACGTGCAGGTCGAGCAGGGCGCGTTGCCCCTGGCAAGTGCTTTCGTCTGTACACAGCCTGGGCATACAAACACGAGCTGGAAGATAACACCGTCCCGGAAATTCAGCGCATAAATCTGGGCAATGCCGTGCTAATGCTCAAAGCTCTTGGAATCAACGATTTGCTTCATTTCGATTTTCTCGATCCTCCACCACATGAAACGTTGGTTTTGGCATTGGAGCAACTTTACGCCCTAGGAGCATTGAATCACCACGGTGAGCTGACCAAACTTGGACGACGGATGGCGGAATTTCCGGTCGATCCCATGATGGCAAAAATGCTGCTTGCTAGTGAAAAGTACAAATGTTCCGAGGAGGTGGTGGCCATCGCTGCAATGCTATCAGTGAATGGAGCCATCTTCTACCGACCGAAAGACAAAATCATCCACGCCGATACGGCACGGAAGAACTTCAACCACATGCACGGGGACCACTTGAGTTTGCTGCAGGTCTACAACCAATGGGCCGAATCGGACTACAGCACTCAGTGGTGTTACGAAAATTTCATTCAGTTCCGTTCGATGAAACGAGCTCGCGATGTCCGGGAGCAGCTGGTTGGGTTAATGCAGCGAGTCGAAATCGAAATGGTTTCCAGTCTGCCGGAAACGACCAACATCCGGAAGGCTATTACAGCCGGGTACTTTTATCACGTCGCTCGGCTTTCCAAAGGGGGTCACTACAAAACGGCCAAGCACAATCAGACGGTGATGATCCATCCGAATTCGGCACTGTTCGAAGAACTGCCTCGTTGGGTGCTGTACCACGAGCTGGTGTTTACGACAAAGGAGTACATGCGGTCGGTGATTGAAATCGAGAGCAAGTGGCTGCTGGAGGCGGCACCGCATTACTACAAACCGAAGGAGCTCGAGGATTCCACCAATAAAAAGATGCCGAAAACGATCGGTCGGGCCACGCTGACCGAGGCGTAGGTTGTGATGAGACGGTTTGGGGAAAGTAAAGAGCATTTTCGCACTATGTATTCAACGGGAATTGTTGTTATTTGCGATGACATTATCCTACCTAGGGTGTCGGGTGTAAATTAGTAATCTTTAGGGACAAATATGTGAAATATAAGGTTGCTGCAACCATGCTATATTGTATGTCGGTAGAGAGCTTCATAAGGCTAGCCCGTCTAATCACAGTCGCGCTCCTTTTCGTTTCTTCAGGTCCGTTTAGGTGGATTAGGTATTCTCTGGCACGCCGAAGCCAACTGCAGGGCTGTTACAAGTGTCGCAAATTTTGTGCGGTTTTATAGCTTTTGAAGTGCGGATTTTGCGGAAAGCTTATCGACATTGAACACATTTTTTTAAATGAAATTTTAGCTTGCCCAACCAACTATTAATAACTTTACTGCTTTACTTCTTTATTAAATAATAGAAGGTCTTTCTAAACGTAGATTTTCCTGGAGTCTTCAAATAATTAGAATCGAAACTTAGTTGAATTAACCCTAAGTGGAACTAATCCGCGCCAAAGCAAATCTGAGATGGCAGTCCACGAATACCTCAGATTTGCGAATTTAGCGTAGTCGTAACAACGCCGTCCTTGACGGGAACTAACAAAGTTTATACTATTTCAAACAATCGCTGATAGGAAGTTTTTTCGCCAAGTGAATGATGAAATACTCACAATGATTTCACTGTCTAAGATTTATTGCTGTCTCTAATAGCATATGTAGCAAAGCTATACATTATTTTTCTCTCGTCTCAATACCTACTTACTACCAAAAGTGGATGTGTTAATAACACAATCAATGATTAACAATTCAAAAAAAAAACCCTCACTGAATTCAACCATACACAGCAGAACATACAAAATCAAATCTCTCTTTAAAATATGCCCCGACCCGTCCGCTCTAATGCTGCGACCACTGGATCGACTTGATGTCGATACCTTCCTGGACCATCTCCCACAGCGGGGACATCTCTCGGAGTCGAGTCACGTGCTTGATGCACTTTTCGGCGATGTAGTCGATTTCCTCGATGGTGGTAAACCGTCCGATGCCAAAGCGAATCGAGCTGTGAGCCAGATCTTCGTCGGCACCAATCGCACGCAGCACATACGACGGTTCCAGCGAAGCCGAAGTGCAAGCGGACCCACTGGAGAGGGCAACGTCTTTCAGGGCCATCAACAGCGATTCACCCTCAACGTATGCAAACGACAGATTGATACATCCGGGATAAGAATGAACTGGATCGCCATTGCGGATGACTTTCGGTAGCGATGCGAAGATTTGGTCCATCAGGCGTTTCGAGAGGAACTCCATCCATTTGTGATCGTACTCCATTTCACGGCTAGCGATTTCACAAGCTTCCCCCAATCCAACGACCAGTGGAGTCGGAACGGTTCCACTTCGAATGCCACGCTCCTGGCCACCTCCGCTCTGAATGGCTTCCACACGAACTCGAGGACGTCGCCGTACGTACAGGGCACCAACTCCTTTGGGTCCGTAAACCTTGTGACCGGAAATCGACATTAGATCAATGTTCATCTTGTTTACGTCGATCGGAATCTTTCCTACCGCTTGAGCGGCATCAGTATGGAAAAATACTTTCTTGGATTTGCATAGTTTACCAATCTCGGCCACGGGTTGTTCAACGCCAATTTCGTTGTTCACGGTCATTATCGATACGAGGGATGTTTCTGGCGTGATAGCTTTGTCTAACTCTTCCATGCTAACCAACCCATTCGGCTGTACCGGTAGATAGGTGACCCGGAATCCTTCCCCTTCGAGAGCTCTGCATGAATCCAGCACGCACTTGTGCTCGGTTTGGGTCGTGATGACGTGCTTCTTCTTGGCCCCATAGAATCGTGCAACTCCCTTTACGGAAATATTGTTCGATTCGGTTGCACCGGATGTAAAAATGATTTCCTTTGGATCAGCTCCGATCAAACTGGCCACCTGGGATCTTGCTTTCTCCATCGCTCCTTCGGATTCCCAACCGTAAGCGTGCGTCCTCGAATGTGGATTGCCATAGTATGCTGTCAGATAGGGTAACATTGCGTCCAATACTCGGGGGTCCTGAAACAATAATTCATTAATTATGCAATCATGCAAGGGAATGCTATTTCATGAATGAGAGAGTATAACTTCCTACAGATAACAGCAATATTTGCAGAATGATTAAATGTTTGATGACCTCGCCTGGATGGTACTTACCAGTGATGTCGTCGCCTGTGCGTCCAAGTAGAGTGGTCTTCCGTCAAGTACTTCATCTTTGATGCTATACTTTTTCTCTGTAATCAAAACAGAACGAAAACATGTCAACTCATTGACTAAGCACTAATTTCACAACTTCTTGACCTTGGATTTTTACATCATTCGGTGAAAAATGATTACAATGTCTACATCCACTCCACTAGATAGTGCATGTTGTTCGCTTACCGGATGAGAAGGTTCGAGTCTGTCCAAGAGCTGTCGCGTTGTTACTGCGTAGAATTTGTCGCGAAACTGCGCCGCCAAGTGTTCGCGAAATATTAATCATTTTGAGGATTAATACCACTCTGATCGGAAAGAAAAAAAGATATTTTTATCCAAAATGAAAAGAATTTCTCGATCGGAGATCAATGAAATCCGTGCGGCAACTTTTTCTTTAAGCGAGTGACGGAATGTTTTTATTTTTTCGGCTTCGGCACCTTTGCTTTGACAGGTACGCAGGGCTGTCCTTTTGGGCAGTTGGAATTGTTGCCAGAAAGGCAGAGTTATTATTTTGCGATGTTTTATTCGTTTCTTTTCGGTTTTATCCTAAGGCTGTGTTCCATTTGGCGAATTTTCACTTAAACTTGACAGATGGAAAAGTTCCAAATTAACCTGCTATTCCAGCAGACTTATATCTGACAGACAAGGAATCAATTTTGACACACACCTTCTCGAAAATTGGCCGATCAACAACAGAGGGATTTTCGAACATTATAATTTAGTTTCGAAGTGTCAAATTTAAGTGAAAATTCACCAAATGGACCACAGCCTAAGGCTGTGGTCCATTTGGTGAATTTTCACTTAAATTTGACACTTCGAAACTAAATTATAATGTTCGAAAATCCCTCTGTTGTTGATCGGCCAATTTTCGAGAAGGTGTGTGTCAAAATTGATTCCTTGTCTGTCAGATATAAGTCTGCTGGAATAGCAGGTTAATTTGGAAATTTTCCATCTGTCAAGTTTAAGTGAAAATTCGCCAAATGGAACACAGCCTAAGATAAAGAGAAGACCCATGGCTTCTTTTTTGTCTGTGACGTGTTCTTTTTCTCTCGTAGAAACGACCGTGCAAAAACTATAGTCGCTATATTCATGGCCTGGGCCCAGTCTTCGGTATTGAACATGCAACGTAGTGTTCGAGATGAACGTGTTTTCGCTGTGTTGCTGCTTTTCATGTTTGCACTCACACAGAATATTTTGAACCTTGTGTTCGAACATGTATCACACATGGGCGCGTCCAATGTTTGTACATGATGTTTGAACCGAGGTTTGAACATTGTGTTTTCAACGTCTTAAACAACAAAAGTGCAGCGTGTTGCAAAGGGGTTTTTTTTGTTGACAAAATTATGATTAATTTCCAAGCCTTTATTTTGATTTCTTGGTGAACAAGCATGCCTTGCGCGTAATTTATGCTTTTGAGTTCACAAATATGTGTTTGGCTGAATATATTTATTACGTTGGTACAAAATATATAGAGAACATGTGGATTTGTTTACCAACATTCACTAAAGAAAAAGTAGTGAAGTAAAACGATGATCAAATGCAATGTCAATGCGAATGAGCGATCTTTTCCTACTTTACAATTTAAAGTATTTTTCATCATACTCCCAGTGCCTATAAATAACAAATCTCGCGCCACACGAGAAAAGGGCCCATCATTGTTGATCGATTCTCTTCATCGATTTTCTCTTTCGCGAATAACCCGACTGCAAATGAATTTCCAATTGAGTGTGCTGTTTCACGCGCAAGCTAACATCATCATCTGTCGAACTATGCTGCGAGCTTAGCGAGAAATTCGTTTATGTTGCCGTAGTAAACCAAAAAGATCGATGGAGAGAATCGATCAACGCGAATAGGCCCTTTTCAAATATTACGCGAGAGATAATAGATAAAGCTAAAGACTTAGTGCGATTTTGTCCGTCATATGTTTTAATCAGGAAAGTATTATACCATAGTCCATTCTACGCGCACGAGAATTGATAGTCCGAAAGTGAGGATAACAATAACAAACCATCATTTTTGGCTGTAGCGAAAGTGAGGATAACAAACTTTGCACTTGAACATGGGACTACGCAAGTGTGCGTGTTATAAACGTCGGAAAGGTCCATGGAAGAAGATTTCCAGATGAAAACATTGACATATACACCTATCACGAACACGATACAAGAGGAGGAAAGATTATTGTGTAAGCACCAAATTCCACACTGTGTCTACTTCTGCGCATCATATTATTTTTGTTTATGTTTCAACAATATTTTTGAATTGTTACCACTTTAAATATTACTTCCCGTGCATTAAAGCTGTAAGTACATGGATCATTTTGAAAATATCTCATAATATGTTGATGCTTTCTAAACACTTGAGTTCACATCAAATAGCGGAACCAATCGAGCAAATCATGAACAACAACAGAAAAGAGCACATCAGCTATTGCGTACAAAATTTCGAAAACCGTTTTCTCGTGACTCAAGGCTCGCCTACACAAACTAACACCAACCGGTGAAAACTAACGGTTTTTAATTGGCTCACTACTTGACTAGCCTATTGGTCCCAAGCAAATCAATTAACGTAACGCATTCTAGTCGAAATTCTAGTATGTAATACACAATGTTTGTTTTGATTTGCTATGAAAGTTTGACAGGTAAAATGAGGGGTTCGTGGATTTTCCTATGCTTCGAAGGGTGCATCGATTAGCTTGGGACCGAAGATAGTACCAGAGTTGAGCCAAAAAGTTGGGCACGTTTCTTCGGGACCTACTAGCCTTAGAGTTACCTCTATGCAAACACCATCTTTAGGTTGTGGACATTTTCCGTTATCCGATGATGCTGGTAATTTACCTTCGCTTGGGTTCTTTAATTTTGAAAAATGTATCGGTTTTTATATATCATCTGAAAGAGCTTCGTTTTCTGAGCACAACGATATTTTTTTCGAACCCACAAACTTTCATCTTGATTTTTAAATCAAGATTGAAAACAAAATAATAACTTCACTGTTTGACACTAAACTAACAAACTGACAGCTCGCTCCTATATAAAGTGACACTGAGGGGCGCTAATAAGGTGATTTTTGCAAATGTAATCGTACTTATTTAAAATAGTTCCAGTGTACCAAAATTGATGAAATTTTGGGCTTAGCTTCCACTTTTAATGCAGATTACGAATATGCATTTACTTCAATACCCTTAAAGAACCCAATTGGCGAGGAAAAAATAATCAACCTTTTGTTTATAAAAGTTTATAGTACCTTTTTAATTGTTGGTCTACAATATATTAAATTGGTTCCACATTAACATCAATCCGATCGACGTTGTTCATTTGTCAACTTGTCACTCCCATCACAGTTTACCCATTTTTGGGTAGGTTCAGTTTTGACGGATCTTGGTGGATTCTACCCAAATTTGGGTAGTTTTGAAATAGCGCGTAATTCATGGGCGACGCAGTTGACTGTCAAAATTAGAAATACTCAGAGGGAGAGATGGGCGGAGAGAATGTTTTGAGCCTAATGAACTGTAAAAATCTGAGCCAATCGAACATTCCAATTAGAATTTTTCCGACGATTTCTTATTCTCACTAGAATAAATTTGAGAGTATTGCAATCGAACAGAAATTCAATCACCTCTATGTTTTGTGTGCTTCTCAAATTCAACTAGTTTTTGGAACCAAAAACTATATTCTAACTCTATTGATTAATTGATCTTCGTTGATTAATGAATGGTACCAAGAAATGTGCAAAATATTGCGATGCACTCAATTATTATTTTGCACGTAAATCGATTCAAAAATAAAAGTCATTTGAAATGCTAGCTTCTAGCAAGGGTTGCAAGATAATTTAGGAACAAATCCCTGTTGCCGAATTGCATTTTGTTTTCTCCGCCTACCTCTCCCTTTCTAGTCAAAATACAAGAAAATAGATTCCCTGTTGTAAAAATTATCGTGTTTCTATACTTTCGCCCTACCAATTGGGCGCTGATTCACGTTTGACAGAAAAATTGGTTCATAAAAGACTGGTACCAACAATCAATTCAAAACTAACGATTTTAAATTGGCTCACTACTTCACGCAGAGAAATGATTTTTAAATTCAAATAGATATATTTTTGGCTCAGGGCCTAATATATTTTTGGTATTGATTCAAATATATTATTCGGTTAATTCAAAGAAAAATATTTTTGAATCAACAAACCGGTTGTAGAGTCAATGATTTGTTTGTTGATTCTAAAAACCATTTTGTTGATTCAAAAACATGTTTTGGTTGAAATAGTGATACAATATGTTTGAATTAATAACAAAATACATTAAACCCTGAAACAAAAATCAAATCAATTTTTCTGCGTGTTGACTAGCCTATTGGTCCCAAGCAAATCGATTAACGTACCCCATTCTAGTATAAATTCCAGTACTACACTATGTTTAGCTATCGATAAGCTTGGGACCGAAGAGAGTATCAGCAAAGAGGTAACTCTAAGACTAGTAGGTCCCGAAGAAACGTGCTCAACTTTTTGGCTCAGCTCTGGTACCAACAATCAATACGAAACTAACGATTTTAAATTGGCTCACTACTTGACTAGCCTATTGGTCCCAAGCAAACGATTAACGTATCCCATTCTAGTCGAAATTCTACTTCTACACAATGTTTGTTTTGATTCACTATGAAAGTTTGATCGATAAAATGAGGGGTTATTGGTTTTTCCTATGCTTCGAGGGGTGAATCGATTAGCTTGGGACTGAAGATAGTACCAGCAACAATCAATACGAAACTAACAATTTTAAATTGGCTCACTACTTGACTAGCCTCCCGCATAAGCGCGAACCATAAATTGACCTTACCGATAATGGTTATAAATTGTTTATAATCCCTGCTAAACTTCAACTGAAATGGTTATGGAACTTTACATGAACGTTTAATGATAAAGTTTTAACCTTAAGTATTATAGTTTTTTGGAAGTGGACCTTACAAATAATGGGTTGTTAAGAACCATTACCATTCAAAATTCTTGTTTTCTCCATACATTTTCGGAAAGAAAACTATACTAAAACCTTTTAACTTATGGTTTGAGAACATTAATGGTAATGGTTATGGTAACCAGTAAGGTCCATGAATGGTTTTGTAACATCGATCAACTTTATGTGGAATATATCGCGAATTGGTTGCCTGTAAATTACTGATTACCAATTCACGATATATTTCACGTAAAGTTGAGTGATAATACAAAACCATTAATGGACCTTACTGACTACCATAACCATAACCATTAATGTTCTCAAACCATAAGTAAAAACGTTCTAATATAGTTCTCTTTCCGAAAATGTATGGAGAAAACAAGAATTTGGAATGGTAATGGTTCTTAACAACCCATTATTTGTAAGGTCCGCTTCCAAAAAACTATAATACTTAAGGTTAAAACTTTATCATTAAACGTTCATGTAAAGTTCCATAACCATTTCAGTTGAAGTTTAGCAGGGATTATAAACAATTTATAACCATTATCGGTAAGGTCATGTGATGGTTCGCGTTTATGCGGGCTATTGGTCCCAAGCAAACGATTAACGTACCTCATTCTAGTTGAAATTCTACTACTACACAATGTTTGTTTTGATTCGCTATGAAAATTTGACAGATAAAATGAGGGGTGATTGGTTTTTCCTATGATTCGAGGGGTGAATCGATTAGCTTGGGACCGAAGAGAGTACCAGGGCTGAGTCAAAAAGTTGAGCACGTTATTTCGGGACCTTCTAGTCTTAGAGTTACCTCTATGGTACCAGAGCTGAGCCAAAAAGTTGAGCACGTTATTTCGGGACCTTCTTGTCTTACACTCAAAAAATTTATCACATATCTAATGGATGAAATCCATGTGAATTTCACATAGCTTTTCTGTGATCACATAGCAGCAAATCCCACCACAAAATCACATGAATATTATGAGGTCGATGAAATTCATATGAAAAATCACATACAATTAATGTGATTGCATAAATGTTATGAGTAATTCAGATGAATTCCATTAATTTTGATTATGGATGAAAATCATGTGCGTTTCCAATGGAAGCTACATGAAAACTTTTTTCGGTGTAGAGTTACCTCTATGCTGGTACTACACAGAAACAAAATCCATTGGCAAAAATACTATATTGATGGTTTAAATTAAATACTCCCACCAATAGATTTTTGCAGAAACGAAATTCATTTAATTTTACTATTTTTTCTATCAAAACTACTATGCCGTTTGAGTAAGCATAGTAGTTTTGACAGAATGGTAGTAAATTTGATTATATTTATAGTCAACTATACTGAAATCATGGTAGATTTAACGGTTTTAAACGTAGTTATACTAAAAATAAGTGTTTTCTGCAAAATAGTATTCCTAACTATTATCTTTGTTCCAGTGTATCTTCGGTCCCAAGCTAATCGATTCACCCCTCGAAACATAGTAAAATCCAATAACCCCTCATTTTATCTGTCAAACTTTCATACACGGTAATCGCAAAAAACTCTTTTATGACTATAAAGTACACATTTTTGAATGAAAACGGGACTACCCACAAAATGAGTAAAATTTTACACATTTATGAGTAATTACTAGTACAAAAATGAATAAATTTTATGCATTTATGAGTACCAGATACTCATAAAATGTGTAAAAAATACACACATTTTAGGTGTAGTCCCGTTTTAGCCGAATATGCATACTTTATAGTCAAAATTGAGTCCTTTATAGTCATTTTTGCGTACTTTGCGGTTTCCGTGTAGCGAATCAAAACAAACATTGTGTAGTACTAGAATTTCGACTAGAATGGGGCACGTTAATCGATTTTCTTGGGACCAATAGGCTAGTCAAGTAGTGATCCAATTGGGTTCTTTAATTTTGAAAAATGTATCGGTTTTTATATATCATCTGAAAGAGCTTCGTTTTCTGAGCACAACGATATTTTTTTCGAACCCACAAACTTTCATCTTGATTTTTAAATCAAGATTGAAAACAAAATGATAACTTCACTGTTTGACACTAAACTAACAAACTGATAGCTCGCTCCTATATAAAGTGACACCGAGGGGTGCTAATAAGGTGATTTTTGCGAATGTAATCGTACTTATTTAAAATAGTTCCAGTGTACCAAAATTGATGAAATTTTGGGTTTAGCTTCCAAGGCTTCCACCACAGAACAGAAGGGGAAGTGCAAACAAATCGGTGAATCAAAAAGTGCTCGTTTTTCTGCTCAACGAGCGATGTGATGTGGTAGCGTTCCACATAGGCTTTCTATGTGCACTCACACTATCATAGCATGCTGCCTATCTTAACTACAGGCCGAAGATGCCTTCTACCGCTAGGTGCGCTAGTGTTCGCAAATGACCAGTGGAGCCACTTTCTGATTTGAAGTTCCACTCCTGTGCTTCCACTTTTAATGCAGATTACGAATATGCATTTACCTCAATACCCTTAAAGAACCCAATTTAAAATTGTTAGTTTCGTATTGATTGTAGCTTCCACAGTTATCAATTGAGAGCTTTCGATGCCTGTACCATTTTTGCATTAGTATAATTGCCACATGTACAATCATACCAATAATCAATACGAAACTAACGATTTTAAATTGGCTCACTACTCCGATTTTGCTTTCAAATTGGAGCTCCGAATGGAATTGATAACATTATGATCATCCCTAAACTTTCAATGTTTTGTCAGAAATATTTTCCATTTCTGACAGTTCCATCGCCCATTGCCGACAGCAGCAGTAAACACTATTTTCGCAGGGAATAGTTTTTCCTTGAATTTTCCACTAAATATACCTGTATTTTCCCATCCAAAACTACGCAAATGTAATTTGCGCAAACATGAGCACTTTTCAGTGAGTATTTCCGGAATTAATCTACTGGGTCAGCGTATTATGGTGGAATTTTGATGGTGCCGATCAAATTTGGCCTGCCAAAAATTTTCTTCCTTTCTAGTGCAAAAATAGAAAACATTTGCAGGCTCTGCTTGTCCGGCGATGACAACTTGGAATCTATTTTTGGTGATAGTGGAAACGAACTGCTGCAGATGATAATTTACGACTGCACAACAGTGAAGGTGCGTATGATGATGCCATTTAGGATCCATGTTCGATGATTAAAGTTCAAGTTAATGATTTATTTATTCGATTTGTTCGAAGGTATCTCAAAAGATGGGATATCCAACTGCAATATGTGTGCCATGCAGGTCCAAAGTGGAGAGCTTCCATCAATTTCGAGAACAATGTATTCAAAATGATGAATATCTACGATCGACCTTTCTCGAGCCTGAAGTGGTGATCAAAACAGAGCCAGATTTTATTCTCGGCACCGCTGGCGACGAGGAAGATGATGACGACGATGATATCAATGAAGCCGATATCGAAGAATGGGATGAATCGGAATCGAACGAGGGTCCTGAAGAAATGCAGATTGATCCAAACTCCAATGGAGTTCATATCCCGATTCAAACGGAGCTAATGGTAAACAGTGGAATTGATTTCAGTCGTCATGCAAGTTTAGTTCCTTTGTTTAAATGTGAATTTTGTTCTGCCGAGTTTGCTATCCTGGAGCAGCTTGAGAAACACATTACTAGTCACAAGGAAGAGAAGATCTTCAAATGTTTTTATTGTCCAAAGACATTTCACTTTGCAAAAAACTTGAATATGCACGTGGAATATATACACTCAAAAGTGAAATACTCGCAACGGACAGCCATCCAGACTACACACGTGGCACCAAATCGGAGGGCTTTGAATGAAACGACTACGAGTCATATTGCGGTCAGTCCGAATAACGTGAATATTAACAATAACATCATCACAAATCGGAGTGGAAAACCAGCTGAGATTCAAGCACCTGTAACCCTGACCCGCGTCCTACCGGTTCGAATCAGCAGCCACGAGTGCCATGTTTGTCACAAATCGTTCAATGATCTCCGCCAACATATGCTGCAGCACGACGGCGAAAAGCCATACAAATGTGATATATGTTCCAAATCGTTTTTCAACGCATCAACACTGAAAACTCACTACCGCGTGCATAGTGACGAGAACCCGTTCCGCTGCACTACCTGTACTAAGGTTTTCGACAACGCTCGCAGCCTGGAGCTGCACTATCGAACCCACACGGGTAAGCTTCGAGAATTGATTCAGAAAAGAAAAACACCAATTGCATTTTACGTTTACTTTTAGGCGAACGCCCGTACTCGTGTGACGTTTGCCTGAAAAAGTTCTCCTGCTCTTCCAATCTGAAACGTCACCGGAAGTTGCATGATCGGGATTAGGGTGCCGCAAAAATATTGCTGTTGAAACAAACACGAATTTCAGCATAGTTTTTATTTTGTTAAAAAAATAACACCTACACTGCATACGCACGCAAATATAGCAGCTAGCAAAAACTGCATTTAATCCGAAGATTTATGGTCAGAAGAGCGCGCATTTCTAAGTCCTTTATTTGCTGCAATTTAATGAGTCATAATGACGTGGTGCTGGTGATTGATTCAAATTGAGCAATTTAAAATATACAACAGCGTAACGCAGAACCTTGTCCAGAAATCGCACTAACATCTTTTAGAATACATAATTCGTAACCGGTTGCGATGGTATATGGAATGTGAGTGGTCTAAGTCATTGTATTTATTTAGTAACTTATTGTCTAGTCGTTATTATCAAAGAAGTTAAGTTATAAAAATAGCATGTTTTTATTTATCGTTGAAGCAACTAAACCAAAATCTGCAATATCAAAGTATCGTAAAGTGTAAACAAGTATATTATCATTACTAGGAACAATAAAACGAAAATTTATCGATTCAATGTGCTTTGTTCTTGGAAAAATGACATCTAGATGCACCCTCGATGGAAAAAGGGGGTCCTAAAGCTTGTGACAGCACAGCAATAAACGTTGCTGAAAATTACATCGAAACAGGAGCCACATTGCGCATCTCGAAACGAAACACTTTTTGTACGAACGCTTGCAATGTGACCCCAGATTCTCATAGGCCGTTCGATCGGTTTAAAACTACTCAAATTAGGGTAGAATCCACCAGATCGGACAAAACTGAGCAATCCCCTATTGACAAAACTGGGGCCTCCTTTCGCAAGTCGAAATGAAATACTTTTTCATACAAAAGTTCATACAAAAAATGCTTCGTTTCAACATGCTCAATAAGGCCCCAGCTTTCGTCACTACATAGCAAACAAAGTTGTTGAATAATAGATCCAAACAGCTGCACAGGTCATTCCGCTGTTTGTGTAATATCATAGAGGTAACTTCAATACCAGGAGGTCCCGAAGAAACGAGCTCAACTTTTTGGCTCAGCTCTGGTACTATCTTCGGTCCCAAGCTAATCGATGCACCCCTCGAAACATATGAAAATCCACGAACCCCTCATTTTATCTGTCAAACTTCATTGCGAATCAAAACAAACATAGTGTAGTACTGAAATTTATACTAGAATGGGGTACGTTAATCGATTTGCTTGGGACCAATAGGCTAGTCAAGTAGTGAGTCAATTTAAAATCGTTAGTTTCGTATTGATTGTAGTTAATATTGCGTTATACCAACAATCAATACGAAACTAACGATTTTAAATTGGCTCACTACTTGACTAGCCTATTGGTCCCAAGCAAATCGATTAACGTATCCCATTCTAGTCAAAATTCTAGTACTACACAATGTTTGTTTTGATTCGCTATGAAAGTTTGACAGCTAAAATGAGGGGTTATTGGATTTTCCTATGTTTCGAGGGGTGAATCGATTAGCTTGGGACCGAAGATAGTACCAGAGCTGAGCCAAAAAGTTGAGCACGTTTCTTCGGGACCTAGTAGTCTTAGAGTTACCTCTATGGTTATACGATGTCTAGGCGCTTAATACAAAGGTGACACACAAGGAAGAAAGTGTTAGTTTCTTTACTAAAATGACCCATGTATATGGCAAAGATTGATCACTTGCGTAGGAAATCAATTTGGCAAGGCATTTGTGACCAGCATAAACCTTCCGGACGTATGAAACAGGTCAAAATCTGTTCAAATCCGCCCGTATTTATTGTTTGTTTTGGCACTGTTTATGGCAAAATAGTGAGCTTTTCATGAGCATAATGTTTTGCACCGTCGGGGTTAACCTCTATCAAGTGGTACTGTTTACGTGGAAGTTAAATAATAAAATTCACAGTATCCCCCCGCTCATCCGACAAAATCATGGCCGGACGATCGGGGTTCGACCAACAATCAATACGAAACTAACGATTTTAAATTGGCTCATTACTTGACTAGCCTATTGGTCCCAAGCAAACGATTAACGTATCCCATTGTAGTCGAAATTCTAGTACTACGCAATGTTTGTTTTGATTCGCTATGAAAGTTTGACAGATAAATGAGGGATTATTGGTTTTTCCTATGTTTCGAGGGGTGAATCGATTAGCTTGGGACCGAAGAGAGTACCAGGGCTGAGCCAAAAAGTTGAGCACGTTATTTCGAGACCTTCTAGTCTTAGAGTTACCTCTATGGGTGAATCGATTAGTTTGGGACCGAAGATAGTACCAGAGCTGAGCCAAAAACTTAAGCACGTTATTTCGGGACCTTCTGGTCTTAGAGTTACCTCTATGGTTCGACTGTCATATCCATACTAAAAAAAAAAAACCAGAACAAATAGACAGAATTATTCTGAAAACTGATTCGAAATTTAATCCGACATTTTCCGGATTATCGAGTGTCGGATGTGCGGAGGGATACATCCAACGCAAAATTTAATTTCCTGGTATAAATAGCCTCACCAATAGATTTTTGTAAAAAACAATTTCATTTAATTTTAAAATATTTTTATCAACATTACTATGCATTTTGAGAAAGCATAGTAGTTTTGCAAGAATCATAGTAAATTTGTTAACATTCATAGTCAAGTGATGGCACGAGTTCGGGAGTGTAACATTTTTTTCCTTAATATTTGATACTTTTCGCGATGACCATAGTGAAGACACACAAAAACAAACTGGCAAGCGGAAAAAATATCGTGACATTTCTGAACTGTTTTGTGCCAGCGACCAAAGATATCTAATTAACAAGATATCCCACTATGATTTGATTAGTAGCTATACTGAAGATCCGAGAGATGTCACCCCTTCAGTGGTAGGAAAATCATTTTTGCAGTATGGAGAATATCAGAAAATCCACGATTTGTGACAAACATGCTTTCACAGAAGAAAACAAATAAACGAGTGTTTACCTTATCACCTGGGTCTGGCGGACTTGTAATGGATTTTGAACCAATTTGAACTGTCAAAATCGAACAATTTTTTACTGTTCTTATAAGAGCTCATATCAAGAGCAAATTTTCATTATGTCGTAAGTAACATTCGCACCAATCCGAGAAAAATAAAGTTTTGTTTTGATGACCGAAAACCCTAATAAAAAATAACCATAAACGAACGATAACCCAAATCATTGAACTATTCCCTAAATGGTTTGGATGATACCCAGAACACGTCGTTAAGCAAATTAACCATACAATTTTTATTAGGGAAGTTATTCCTATTTCCAAGTAAACACATATAATCTCATAGTGATAGCAATGTTTGACATATTTAGCAGGGTTTTAATCATACAAATGCAAATCGCTAGCTTTCATGCTAAAAAATACTGGTTTTTGAGTCAAAAGTTATTATACGTCGTTTGGTGGCCCCTATTGTTACTTAAGTCAAAGTGTATTTACCAGGATATTCGGGAGAATTATCAATTACGTCTCCTTACGTGCAGCCCATTCATCATTTTAGGACTACCGAAATCATCTTAGCATTAAACAGTTCGATTTATTCACTTTAATAATGAGAAAGCGAAACGACGAACGTACACTTTTCACGGGTTTCTCAGCGCTGTTACTTAAGTCAAACGGCATCTTCATAGAAATTGGGTGACTTAAGTAACATCGAAAACTATTTTGATCGGAAGGTGATTACGTCAAAAAGCAATTTGACTGGCAAATAAATTTAAAAATGGGATGTGATCCTATATTCGGACAGTATATAGTGTAATAGCAGGAGCATCGATTGACACTGATAGCTCGACTTTGTTTACCTTTGTTACATTCGACGTAATGAAAATTTGCTCTTGATATAGAAGAAACAGATAGGGAGTATTGTAATCTGAGTAAAACGTAGTTGTTATTATTTTTGGAAACATATTCATAGTTTTGAAAACCGGAAACCGGAAAATTCGACACGCGCCAATCGATTTTACTCTCAATCTGTACATAAAACATAACGTCGGACATAGTGCGCTGTATTTGTACAATGATGCGCCATAATGCACACCATGTCCGACGCTTTGTTGTTGTACAGAACGAGAGTAAAATCGAAAGTCGGGTGTGGGGTTTTCCGGTGTCAAATTCGACCGACAATAACAACGAACTACAACAGACTACAACCACAAACGAAGTGACAGACGACTAACTGGCGAAGAAATCCATTAAAATAATGTGGTTCACTGAAATAGAATTTTCTTGGAAGCTTGTGCCATCATCCACCAGATGGGTTAGTTTTTTTGTTTTGATTTGAACAAAGTTGATTTTGTGTATAATGATTCTTTGACAGTGTGCAAAGAGTGCATCATTTTGTCATTTTTTATGCATTTCAGTTTTGAGTAGAGTGAAAGAGATAGAACCAAAACATTTTAATATATTTGGTGAAAATGCTAGTACAATCCAGTAGTAGTGTTGCCATGTGGTACAATCTAGTAGTAGTGGTGTTGCCATGTGGTACACTGAAAAATTGAAATAGCAGGTTAGTCACCAAAGTTTTCGAGCCGCTCCGTCTGTCACTTCGTTTCCCGAATAGAAATTGTAATGTAGGAAACATCAGCAGACATCTTCAATACATTAAATTTTAACGTGTATTGCTGTAACCTTAATGTATTCAGACTTCAGTGTGACGTCCAAGTACATAAAAATACATTAGCCTCAAACGTTACATCAGAATCAAACGTCTTGACGATGTAAAATTTGACATCAGAATACATCCAATGACAACAGAACCTAACGTTACATTAGAATCAAACATCATCACGATGTAATTTGTTGCACGCATAAAACATCAGAATACATCCAATGACAACAGAACCTAACGTTACATTAGAATCAAACTTCATCACGATGTAATTTGTTGCACGCATAAAACATCAGAATACATCCAATGACAACAGAACCTAACGTTACATTAGAATCAAACATCATCACGATGTAATTTGTTGCACGCATAAAACATCAGAATACATCCAATGACAACAGAACCTAACGTTACATTAGAATCAAACTTCATCACGATGTAATTTGTTGCACGCATAAAACATCAGAATACATCCAATGACAACAGAACCTAACGTTACATTAGAATCAAACATCATCACGATGTAATTTGTTGCACGCATAAAACATCAGAATACATCCAATGACAACAGAACCAAACGTTACATTAGAATCAAAGTTCATCACGATGTAAATTGTTGTCCCTCGGTCTCTCGCCGCATGCAAAGTTTGTTTTGTCCTGAGTCAGCACTACACGGCGAATGAGAACGACCCTAATTTGAGGTTAGTTCACTCATAAATCGCAAAAAGTGCAGGAACTCAGTTTTGAATTAATTTCCCTCATGCTCCGAATATGAGAAAAGCAAAGATTGGATTCTCTGGATTCTCGTAAATTTTCCTTATTTTAGGGCAGATTTTTGAGGTTTTCCAACTACCAACAATCAATACGAAACTAGCGATTTTAAATTGGCTCACTACTTGACTAGCCTATTGGTCCCAAGCAAACGATTAACGTATCCCATTCTAGTCGAAATTCTAGTACTACGCAATGTTTGTTTTGATTCGCTATGAAAGTTTGACAGATAAAATGAGGGGTTATTGGTTTTTCCTATGTTTCGAGGGGTGAATCGATTAGCTTGGGACCGAAGAGAGTACCAGAGCTGAGCCAAAAAGTTGAGCACGTTATTTCTGGAGCTTCTAGTCTTAGAGTTACCTCTATGGTACTACCACCTGTGGCACGCATAGTCAATTCCCTTGCGTTTGACGTTTACACACTACCGCCATCTGTTCAGTGTAGTGCCCACCACAGTGTACCCAACAGATGGCGGTAATGTTTTAGCGACGATGTTTTACAGTGAGAAATATTCAATATGTTATGTCTGTTTGTCTGTGGTTT
This sequence comes from Ochlerotatus camptorhynchus, assembly GCF_037179485.1. NCBI lineage: Eukaryota > Metazoa > Arthropoda > Insecta > Diptera > Culicidae > Ochlerotatus > Ochlerotatus camptorhynchus. The sequence goes on from NW_027040701.1 coordinate 2,959,021, forward strand.
CATATTGATGTTGGTTCGAGGCTCGAAAAAGACAATGGATACACCACCCTTATGTGATCGCAGTACCATCTGGTGAGTGTACATTGAAACAGTTGGCTCACCAGGGCTCAATATCTGCCGGGTACAATCAGCATGACAGATGCCAGCGCGGACATTGACGGCGAGCCGGGGGAAGAGGACGATATCATCCTCGATGTCATCATTATACTGTGGTAGAGAAATTCTCACCTTTTTTTTATTGCACCGATTTTCAATCACATATCGAAGATTGCATCAATGTGGGCTTGTAATATGTTTTGCTTTCAAGTGATAGAGTTTACAATATGAACACCGGTATCAGTAAGATGCAAATCTCTAATAGTAATTGATGATTTGCGAATCTGTTACTTAAAATAATCTTTATAAACAAATAAGTAAGCAAGGAAAAGAACAGTCCCTCTCCCTTATGCTACTGGAAATGCAACGTATCGAAATCATTGCTAAACAATCGTAATAAAATATGCCGACATCCTTGGCCAACGCAGCTCTCATTCTATTAAAAAAAATTACGATGGAATAATGATTACTTTCCTATTTTATAACGAAAAGGGACACTCACATTAGATCCGTTTGCGTTGCGTTGACGTAAATTTGACAGTTAGACAATAGATTTAGCGGTCACTTTGCCGCAACGCGTCCGATCCGGATCTAACATGGGTGACCCTTAAGAAGTTATTTGTCAACGTCAGCGAATGAAAACGAAATCGGAACCTGACGAAGCTGAATGATGACGTGTTTTGATTTGCGCTGTACCGTCCACTCAGTGGTGTGGGTTCGTACATGCATCACGGAACCGAATTTTGTTCATTTAAATCAAAAATATAAATGTTCATTCTATAAACATATGAATAATTCAAAATAAATTAAAAACATGTTTGCAACAAAAATATATATGTTTGAATTAAAGTCAAAAGCATGTTTATTTCAACAATATAGAATTTGGGTAAACGATTTTTAGCGTGCCCTCCCGCATAAACGCGAACCATAAATTGACCTTACCTAAAATGGTTAAAAATAGTTTATAATCCCTGCTAAACTTTAACTGAAATGGTTATGGAACTTTACATGAACGTTTAATGATAAAGTTTCAACCTTATGTATTATGGTTTTTTGGAACTGGACCTTACAAATAATGGGTTGTTAAGAACCATTACCGTTCCAAATTCTTGTTTTCTCCATACATTTTCGGAAAGAAAACTATATTAGAACCTTTTAACTTATGGTTTGAGAACTTTAATGGTAATGGTTATGGTAGTCAGTAAGGTCCACGAATGGTTTTGTAACATCGATCAACTTTATGTGGAATATATCGCGAATTGGTTGCCAGTAATTTACTGATTACCAATTCACGATATATTCCACGTAAAGTTGAGCGATAATACAAAACCATTAATGAACCTTACTGACTACCATAACCATTACCATTAATGTTCTCAAATCATAAGTAAAAACGTTCTTATATAGTTCTCTTTCTGAAAATGTATGGAGAAAACAAGAATTTGGAATGGTAATGGTTCTTAACAACCCATTATTTGTAAGGTCCAGTTCCAAAAAACCATAATACATAAGGTTGAAACTTTATCATTAAACGTTCATGTAAAGTTCCATAACCATTTCAGTTAAAGTTTAGCAGGGATTATAAACAATTTTTAACCATTTTAGGTAAGGTCAATTTATGGTTCGCGTTTATGCGGGCTGCCTTTTTTTCCTTCTTGTTTACATTCGGAAAAAAATTGCCCCAGCTTTGCCAATCAACTGAAAACGGCCGGCAACAAAACCGAAGTCATGGATCCGGAAACCCACCTAGGTAAGTGTCTTAACAAAGTTCCAGCTCGATAAAATCGGAGGAACCCCACAGTATCGTCGTTACTCTGTCGTTTCTGATGCCGATCCCTGTATCATCCTCCTCCACAACTGACGTCAGAAGAAAAACGAAAATCCGAAATAGATTTTGAATCTATTCCGCATCCTTCCAAATAAAAAAATAATCCCGAAGAAACGAGCTCAATTTTTTGGCTCAGTTCTGGTACTATCATCGGTCCCAAGCTAATCGATGCACCCCTCGAAACATAGGAAAATCCACGAACCCCTCATTTTATCTGTCAAACTTTCATAGTGAATCAAAACAAACATAGTGTAGTACTGGAATTTATATTAGAATGGGATACGTTAATCGATTTGCTTGGGACCAATAGGCTAGTCAAGTAGTGAGCCTATAAAAAATCGTTAGTTTCGTATTGATTGTTGGTAGTATTCCTAAATCAAACTGAAGATTGCATTAGGTCCTAAGTAAGGTCATGTTAAGACATTCCCACCTAATTTCAGATTACAGCACAGATCGATGAAATCAGCTTCTATGTATCATTTTATACGACAAGCACCACAAGAAACGGTTCTGCTCCGAAGTTTTTAACGAAAGAGAAAGTCGATGAAGAGAATCGGACATAATGCATTGTTCAGCTTGAATTGAGGTTAAGAAATTGGAAACGAGTCCTAACTAATATTTCAAAACTACCCAAATTAGGGTAGAATCGAAAACTGATCCTACCCAAAAATGGTAAACTAAGTTGAGAGTGACATGTTGACAAATTAACAACACCGTTCGGATTCAGGTTGATGTTGTCCATTTGTCAGCTTATCGCTTCCAACTTAGGTTACCCATTTTTGGACAGGTTCAGTTTTTACCGATCTTTGTTGATTCTACTCAAATTAGAGTGGTTTGAAGTAGCGTACACAGTACTCTCTCATTTTTTTTTTGCAAATTTTGCGAAGCTCGAAAGAGAGAAGAACTGTCAAACACTCGAGTCATGTTTTCTCGTCCTTCAATCTCACGCGATCGGTCCGGTCTCGCGTGGAATCTTGCGTTGCAGTTTTTGCAAGTGAAATTCCCGTAAATTTGTTGCATAAACAAGCTTCCCGGTCACCTGACAAGGTTCACTTCCGCATCCGAAATGACCATCAGTAGTTTTCTGCGAGCACGACCCTCGCTTGTCGTGGTCAAATCTCTTCTTGAGGTAGGTGTACCTTCTTTTTCCATTCTGAGTTATATAACTGGCAGGGTGTTTACCGGGGATCTGATCGCCCGTTCGTTCCGCAGAACGCCAAACAACCATTTTCGAGCCATGTAGCCTTTGCCGAGCATGCAAAGTTGGAGCGAATTCGGAACATCGGTATATCGGCCCACATCGACAGTGGTAAAACGACGCTGACTGAGCGCATTCTGTTCTACACGGGCCGCATCAAGCAGATGCACGAAGTCAAGGGCAAGGACAACGTGGGAGCCACCATGGATTCGATGGAGCTGGAACGACAGCGTGGGATTACGATTCAATCGGCTGCGACTTATACGATATGGAAGGATCACAACATCAACATCATCGATACGCCCGGACATGTGGATTTTACAGTGGAAGTGGAACGGGCGCTGCGCGTTCTGGACGGTGCCATTCTGGTCCTGTGCAGTGTGGGCGGCGTTCAGAGTCAGACATTGACCGTCAATCGCCAGATGAAAAGGTATTTGTTGTATTTCAGTTTTCAGATCTCATTTCTAATAGGAGATTTTTAACATTTCTAGATACAACGTACCCTGCTTAGCTTTCATCAACAAGCTGGATCGAACGGGAGCTAATCCATACCGTGTTCTAGGTCAGCTGCGGTCCAAGCTAAACCATAATGCAGCGTTCATTCAGCTGCCGATAGGAGTGGAGAGCAATTGCAAGGGCATCGTTGATTTGGTTAAACAGAAAGCTCTCTACTTTGATGATCAGATGGGTTTGAAGATACGGGAGGACGAAATTCCACAGGACATGCGGACGGAATGCGACGAACGGCGCCATGAGCTGATTGAACACTTGTCCAACGTGGACGATTCAATTGGAGAGTTTTTCTTGGAGGAGAAGACACCCACTGAAAAGGATATTATGGCAGCCATTCGTAGGACGGCATTGAAGAGAACCTTTACTCCTGTGCTCGTGGGAACTGCTTTGAAAAACAAGGGCGTACAACCGCTGTTGAATGCAGTATTGGACTATCTGCCGCACCCTGGAGAAGTTGAAAATACCGCCCTCATTGAGAAGAAGGGAGAAGAACCGCAGAAAATTGTCCTGAATCCCGCTAGGGACGGAAAGAGTCCGTTTGTAGGGTTAGCTTTCAAGTTGGAAGCCGGTCGGTTTGGTCAGTTGACCTATCTGCGATGTTATCAGGGTGTACTGAAGAAAGGAGATACCATTTTTAACGTACGCTCTGGAAGGAAAGTCAGGTTGGCCCGATTGGTCCGATTGCACTCGAACAACATGGAGGACGTAAATGAAGTCTACGCTGGAGACATTTTTGCCTTGTTTGGCGTCGATTGCGCTAGCGGTGATACCTTCGTGACAAATCCCGACTTGGAGCTTTCCATGGAGTCCATCTTCGTTCCGGATCCTGTCGTTTCAATGGCCATCAAGCCAGCCAACAACAAGGATCGTGATAATTTCTCCAAAGCAGTTGCTCGTTTCACAAAAGAAGACCCAACCTTCCGTTTTGCTTACGACACGGACATCAAGGAAACTCTTGTCTCCGGAATGGGCGAGCTGCATCTGGAAATTTATGCTCAGCGAATGGAACGTGAGTACAATTGTCCTGTTGTGTTGGGAAAACCGAAAGTCGCTTTCCGTGAAACGCTGGTCACTCCTTGCGAATTCGACTTCCTCCATAAGAAGCAATCCGGAGGTCAGGGTCAGTTCGCTAGGGTTACTGGAATTTTGGAACCCCTTCCGCCTCACCAGAACACGGTGATAGAATTCACCGATGAAACCATTGGTACCAACGTTCCGAAGCAGTTCATTCCTGGCGTGGAAAAAGGCTTCCGCCAGATGGCCGAGAAGGGTTTGCTTTCGGGTCATAAGCTCTCCGGTATCAAATTCCGCCTGATGGATGGTGCACATCATATTGTCGATTCTTCGGAGTTGGCGTTCATGTTGGCGGCACAAGGAGCTATCAAAAGTGTGTTCGAAAATGGAAACTGGCAGATTTTGGAACCGATCATGATGGTGGAGGTAACGACTCCGGAGGAGTTCCAGGGTACGGTTATTGGGCAGTTGAACAAGCGACACGGTATCATTACGGGAACCGAGGGCTCCGAGGGATGGTTCACGGTATACGCCGAGGTGCCACTGAACGATATGTTTGGTTATGCGGGAGAGCTGAGATCGAGCACGCAGGGCAAGGGTGAGTTCAGTATGGAATACAGTCGGTATTCGCCGTGCAAGCATGACATACAGGATAAGTTGATGCAAGAGTATCAGATCTCGCTGGGAAATGTCGTGGTGGATGCCAAGAAGCAGCAGCAGCAGAAAAAGAAGAATTGAGAGGTGTGATTCGAAGGGTTGTATTTGGAAGGTGACGAAATGACGCGCGGGTGCTGATCTGTATATAATAGGATTAATTGAAAATATGTTACACTTAAAATTAGGCTAATTGGAACCAATTACAAATGTTTTGTAAATTGATACGAAGGAACGTACGTTGTCATTCACTGGATCCGAAACTTGAGTAGTATTCCTAGTTTAGAATAACCATCAAACCTTAAAACTAGGGCAAGATAATTGGAATACAAAAAATTAAGTTGGACATCGCAACAACATCCGATTGGAAGATCCGGAACATCCGATAAAATGGTCAATCCATTAAACTGATCAAAATACAGAATGAAAAGCAGGAAAAATAACTTTCTTAGTGATGTAAATTTTTCAAACTATATTTTTTAACGTAGAATTACGTCTTTGTCGACTATACTGGGGTGCAAATCAAAAAATATGTGTGGTGAAGGAGTGTTAGGTTTTGAACGCTTGTAACGATAGGATATTACATTACGAACCTGTTGAAATAAGTATTTTTCCAATTTTTCTGTAATTAAACTTTTGAAAATGTACAAATGATAATTTTATCACATTTTATCAGTCATCACAAACGAATACTACTTGGTTGCACATCATTCTGCTTGAACCTGAAAAGATATAAATCAGCGCTGCTCTCATGCCTCTGCTCATTACCGCTTCGGACGGCGTGGCACTAGGTCCTGCATCAAGCAGGACTAGGTCAGCGGCTAAAGGTGGATCACGGCGTGTCCACCACAATGAGGAATGAGACTTGAAAAAACGTGCATGTAAAACCCCCTCCCGCTTAACAACCCCCTCCCCCTCCCCCTTAACAATAACCCGAAAAAGACTGGATGGACAAATAGACTTTGACGATCATTTTTTTTCGGCAAATAAATTTTAAGCAAACCCTAATAATGTATGAACAATTAATTTGTTACATGCAGAGCCAACATTTTCAAAAAAAAAAAAAAATTGCTTAATAGGAGACATACACTCGATGAATTACCAACAACTGACTGTAAAACATATCTGGTACCTCTATATATGCAATTATAGTAACATCCAAAGTCCATCCTTTTTTACATATTCTGCACAAAACAAACTTTTTGCTCCGCCTCATCCATAAAAAACGGCGGGAAATCCTATCAGGTTCAGAACCTGAAAAGATATAAAACAGCGCTGCTGTCATGCTTTTGCACATCATCATTCTCTGCTTGATCGTCAAGCAGTTCAGTTCGGTGTTAGCTCGCTCTCTCGAGTTGGTTGAAAAGTTCATTGCGATAGTGTTCGCGCTCTCTCTTTCGCGGTTTGTCGTGCGTGTGTGTGTGCCCCGTAATGGGGAAGCATCGGTCGCGAAGCCCGGCGAAGGTCCAGAACCCCGGAGAAGGAAGCTCCGGTGTGCCTACCTCGAACAGGTTTGCTGTTCTCCCCATGGATGGGAATATCCAGCCAGCTGTGTTGGAAAAACGCAGTAAGAAGAGGAAGAAGAATCGAGGCCAGTCCGATGTCACTGCGACGAACAACAGCGATGTTGGAGATTTCGGTGACGCTGCCGAAACCGTGAATACTGCCGAAATGAGCACGGCAAAAGTGAAGCTACCTCCATTGGTAGTGAAAAATGCCCATCTTAATGTGCTCATTGCGGATCTAGCGACGCTGGGTGTTAAAGCCGAATACAAGTTGGGCAGAGTCGGCACTAAAGTGATGCTCCGTACCAAAACGGAGTTTGACGTGGTCGTCGCCCACCTGAGGACTTCCAAGGTGGAATTCTTTACCCACGACATTCCCGGTGAGAAGCCGTTCAAGGTCGTCATCAGGGGCCTACCAAACTTCGACCCGAAGTTTATCGAATCAGAAATCAGGGACCGGTACAAGCTGGCCCCAAGTGCCGTGTATCGAATGGCAAGAAGAGACGAGAATGTGAAGGCGTATCCGGATAGCCTTTTCCTGGTACACTTCCAGAAGGGAACGGTGACGCTCAACGCACTGAAAGCCATCCGGTCCATCAATTCCATCATCGTTCGCTGGGAGCCATACCGTGGCGGCCATCGCGATGTGACTCAGTGCCAGCGGTGTCTGAACTTCGGACACGGTACCCGCAACTGCAACATTAAGCCACGCTGCGGAAATTGCGCTCAAGACCATGCCACCTCCGAATGTGCTGCGGATGAAGCTGTGGCGTCCAAATGCGCCAACTGTGGTGGTGCTCACCAAGGATCCAACAAGCAGTGCCCTAAACGCGAGGATTTCAAGCGCATCCGAAATCAAGCGTCCACCAACAATCAACCAGCACGAAGGAAGGATAAGGCCCCGGCTTTCAGGACAGAGGACTTTCCACCTCTTCGTGGACAAGCAAATCCCAGGGTGCGATCCGCGCCCCCTCAAGAAACGTCTGGATCTTCTGCTGGACAAAGCTCTCCATCCCCCCCTGGATTCTGGAGGCAACCAACAGCTCAAACAAACAATCCCGATCTGTTCTCAGCAGACGAACTGATGGAGATTTTTATCAACATGACCGGTGCTCTACGTAAGTGCCGCAATAAGCCCGAACAGATCCAAGTGCTCGGTAAGTTCATCATTCAATATGGTGTCTAAACCACTAACCATCGCTACCTGGAACGCTTGCTCTGTAAGAGCTAAACAGATTGAGCTTGCCGACTTCCTCCGCAAGCATAGCATCGACGTGGGTCTTCTAACCGAAACCCACCTAAAGTTCGGTTTTGCACTCTGCCCCACATCCGCACTTCTATCATCGAGGCCATTAGTGTGGAGGTGGAATCACCAACTGGAAACGTCCGGTTCATCGCTGTTTACTGCCCACGCCAGTGTACCGCAAGCAACGGATTAGGAATCCAATTCAAGAAGGACCTGACCGCCATCACCCGTACTAGCTCCCGATTCATCGTTGGGGGCGACCTGAACGCCCGCCATGAAGCTTGGCGGAACTACCAGAGGAACCGAAACGGATGTCTATTGTTCGACCACGCACAACATGGACTGTACACAGTGCAATTTCCGGACGAACCAACTTTCATCTCTCCAGCGGGAAATCCCTCCACGCTAGACTTTTTCCTGTCAAACATCGGACTATCCAAGCCGGAGGCGCACAACGATCTCAGCTCCGACCACCAACCGGTGGTGACTGAAGTCGGTGTCAACGTGGTTCCTGCTAGAGGCTGCCTGCGTAAAGACTACCACCATGTCAACTGGGTGCAGTACGGTCGAATGGTGGACAGCAACATCGATGAAAATCCACTGCTCGACACCGTAGATGACATCGACCGGGCGTTGGAAGGACTCCAACAGGCCATATCCGAGGCTGACGAGACATGCGTTCGACAAGTTCCTGTGAGGGGTAAGTTTGTTGCTATTGATTCCCACACCCAATTATTGATTCGATTGAGAAATGTGCGTAGACGCCAGTTTCAGAGGACTGGAGACCTGGGCAAAAAACGTGAAATGGCCGATCTGAACAGGCAGATTGCTTCCAGAATGGACTCACTCCGAAATGAAAGTTTCGGGCGTGTTGTCCAGAATCTGGACGACCGCTCCAGACCATTCTGGAAGGTAGCCAAGGTCCTGAAAAATCATCCTAAACCTGTTCCACCTCTCAAAGTCGAAAATGATGACGATCGGCTTTTAATCACCCCACAGGAGAAAGCAAATGCGATCGGCGAGCATGTCGCTTCATCGCATTTGCTTGGCTCGACTATCCAAAGTCCGCTCGATGATCAGGTTGCGCAATGCGTTCAAAACCTAGATGCCTCCCCTTGTGTCGTGCCTCCGGCGGATATGATTACAGTACAACAAATTTGTTCAGCGCTGAAATGCACCAAGAACATGAAGGCTCCCGGGTTTGACGGTATATTCAACTTGATCTTGAAGAGACTCAGCATGAAAGTGCAGTCTCTTCTAACCGCTATCTTCAACAGATGCTTGGAACTGCACTACTTTCCAAGCATCTGGAAAGTAGCAAAAATCATACCAATCCGCAAGCCTGGTAAGGATCCAACATTGCCTTCAAGCTACAGACCAAAACAGGCCATTGCCTCCAGTAGGATGCGTCCTCTCTGGTTGGTGTGGTGGCTACCCCACTCTACCGCCCATGCGTTAAAGTCGCCCGCAATGACCACCGGTCTTAGGCCGACAAGTACCGCAGTCAGTCTGTCCACCATCTGCGAGAATTGCTCGATAGACCACCTGGGCGGAGCATAGCAGCTACTTAAGTATACTCCGTTAACCCTGGCGATCACGAATCCCTCGCTCGAGTTGGACACGACTACCTCCTGAATGGGGAAGCTCCCCATCGTGCATATCGCCGCCATCCCCGACGCGTCCGTGACCCAATTCCCGTTGCCGGTTGGGACGCGGTACGGGTCAGAGATGATTGCGACATCCGCTCCCCATTCCACTGCCGATTGCCACAGCAGTTGCTGGGCAGCCGAACAGTGGTTCAGGTTCAACTGCGCTACCTCGAACATGGCTGAGCATTGCTCTTTGCCTTAGCAGCATTGCTCTTGGACCCCGGGCAGCGGGGGCCACCTGCCATGTGGTTGGTAGGGGTATTCCCCTTCTCCGCGCATATAGTGCACCTCGGCGGCTTTTGGCAACCTCGCGCCTTATGGCCCTCCAAGCCGCACCATCTGCAAAGCTTGCTCCTGTCGGTGTTCTTGCAGTCACGGGCCACATGGCCCTGACCGAAGCACCTAAAGCAAGCCGTCACCGGTCGGGGAATACTGACGGGGCAGACCGACCAGCCCACTCGCACCCTCCCTGCGGCTACCGCCTTTCTGGCCTCAGCTGCAGAGAGCCTGATGGTAGCCACTTGGGTGGAGAACAGTCCCTTCCTCAAGGTAATCGCTGATTGCGGTACCTCGACTTGACACTGTTCCCGGAGCGCCGTGACTATCTCGGTCGCCTCCGTCACTTCGTCCAGATCCTTGACCTGGATGGTGATAGTCGAGCCTAGCGACTTCACCTGCACCCCAGAACCAACAACCTCCTTTGCCAGTTTCTGGTAGGTTGGTCCCTGGTCCTTAGCACCACGTTTGAGCACCAGGAGCATCTCGCCTGTACGAGTGCGCCTGATGCTCCTCACGTTACTGCCCATCTCCACAAGGCGCTCGTCCGTTCTCATTTTCTTCAAGACTTCCGCGTATTTCGACGCGTCCGTCTTGAGGATGAGGTTAGGTGTCTGTATCCGCTGATTTGCCGCAGATCCCGCCACTCAAGGGTGAACAAACTGGCCGTCTACAAACAAATCATAGCACCTGCGATCCTCTACGCAGCTCCGGTGTGGGAATCATGTGCACAGACTCACAGGAACAAAATCCAAATCGCTCAGAATAGAGTGCTGAGGATGGTTCTTGATCGTCATTTCGACACTAGAATAACAAATTTACACGAAGAGGCAGGCATTGCCAAAATAGATTCCAAAATTAACGAAATTAAGACTAAATTTACACAAAAATGTAATTTATCAGAACATGCTTTGATAAGAAATTTGTATATAGTAGGTTAGGTGTACATAGTAGTTGTAGGTTAGTTGTAGTTGTAAATAGTAGTTATAAGTAGTCTCCCTTTTCCAATTCAAATCAAACCAATCCCACCAAGGTGGTCATACTTTAAAATAGGCCTGATAGGACTAGGAACTGTAAATAATAATTAAAATCTCAAATGTACCAAAGTTGAAAAGACGCATCTGTGTCACTTAACAAATTCATACATGTAAACCACACAATCACAAGAAATAAAGATCATTTAAATGGCATGCTTTTGCACATTTTCGCTTCGGACGGGGTGGCACTTGGTCCTGCAGTAATCAGGACCAAATCAGCGGCTAAAGGTGGATCACGGCGTGACCACAATGAGGAAAAGTAATGATGTAAACCCCCTCCCCCTTTCACAACAACCTCTCCCCCCTCCTCAACAACCTCTCCTAACCCCCCCCCCCCATTCATCAACAACCTTTCCTACCCCCCCCCACTCATCAACAACCTCTCCAAACATACCCCCCCCCCCCCACCCCTCAAACCCCACATATGAGTTGTTGCAACGTGATCAACAAATCAATATCTATGTGTCGGCCACATACTTAATATATGTGACCACACATACTATTCATTTGCGTATAAATTTCATGTGTACTTCTGAGTGGATTCTGTTTATGTGTGGTTAAATGAAAATCATGTGGAATTTCACATGGATATTTGTCAAGAAAAATGTGTAAATTGTTTTGAGTCAACCATAACCGAAACATTGAAATACTTGAAAATTTTAAGATAAAGTATAATAGTCAAAAATGCATGAAGAACATCAATTTTGTGTGGTTCTACGTCATACTGCGGTCGTGTGCAGGACACAACCCTTTATTTTTTTTAAAATCCATATCCCAAAATGGTAAGAGACATCACTCTGAAATGTGCACCAGCGAAAGGTAAAACACTTTAATGCATGAGCATTTTTTTTAGGAAAATTATCGCTGCTCGGAAAATTATATTTCTTGATTTTCTTCGCTATTTTCTCAAACCGTGAAAATATTCGTCAAAATCATATTTCAGATTATATTTTTTTATGGATTACTGAGATAAATTCCATACGATTTCTCAATAAAAAAAAATGTTTTTGCTACACTTGGTTCATGAATTATGGATTTTTAAAGTAATCGGAAAAGTTGAAATAAAATTTCTGGGCAGTTAGTTTTTTTTTGTTTTCAACGCAAAAATGGTAAGGGACACAACTTTGAATTTTTCGCCAATAAAAGATTTTTTTTTCTAAACATAAACAATATTAATTTAACAAAAAATCATCCCTCAGATAACGGTTTTTCCTGCTTTTCTTTGTGATTTTCCTCCATCTTGAAAATTTTCGTGAGTTATGATTTTTTATAGATTGAGATGATCCGAAAACTTCAAATAAAGTTTTCCCGGAAAATTTACCATTCCATTTTTTTTATATATTAACTGTACCTGTAGGCGCAATTTCATAGCATTCCGAGAACCTTTGGCTAGAATCAATAATAAAAAAAATCCCCAGTTCCAAGTGATTAAGAAATAACCGTGAAGCTATAGCTATATGCCACGTCCCCAATTTTGTTTTTATTATGGTTCCAAGTATTTTCGAAAAAAAAACCGGAGAGCTATATTGTGTTACCTGACCTATAACGAATATGCGTTGTGCCCGCAGGCCTCAGATACTACGTGTAATTCAGCTAAATTAACATATAATTTGCAATGCAAAACTAGACAAGTTCATGTTCCCCCGGATTACAATGTATATTCGTTATGAGTCAGGTAAGATAGTAGGATCAGCTTCGTGAACTGTGCATTTTTACGGGTGTTCTGGATCTTCTGGTCATTGTTTATGTCATGACCCCAAATTCATTCTTATATCGCAGTTCCAAGTGTTGTATGTATGTATGTAAGGTAGCCACCATCCTTTCAAGACTTGTCTTGGATGCAGCTCCACTTAGGCTCTGAACCATTTGGCGAATTTTTTTAACTTTTGGTTAAAATTTGACAGATGGAAAGTTATTGATTAACCCTGCTATCCGAGCATGGTTATTTCTGACAGACAAGAAGTTAAACTTTGACAACCGTGGCTCGAAAACCGGTCGATCGACAGCACGGGGATTTTCGAACATAGAAAATAACTTTCGAAATGTCACTTTTAACCACGAGTTAAATTTAACTCGGCAAATGGTTCACAGCCTTAATAGCAAGATCAATTTGAGCTACCGATCTGAATTCACTATATCGCTGTATGAAGGGCCAAAAACGGAAGGGTGGACCCGTAAGCAGAGACACTTACGCGAAATCCACGGGAATTTAAGAATCTCCTTCCAACGATACGCTCCAACAAATCGAATAACACAATTCGCAATACTTATTAAGCTTCCTACTGGATGGTTTGTTAAGAAGGGCGCGTCAATCGCCCTGAAACTGTTGGAGTAGAATTCACACCACCACAATCGAATCGGTAGGATAAAGAAAATGATAGGGTTTATTCCCTCCTAGACTCCAGCTGTCAATCATACCATCGTCCAGTTTCAGTTTGAATGATACCCTGATGCTCCCTCCCAACCCAGTATTTATTTATATAATGAAAATATATGCAATGGAGAAATGAAATATATCAGAACATTAAAATATGACATAATGAAATACATTTATATGGATAATATAGTTGCTACTGCAATGAAGAAATATTTTACATATAATAAGATGCAGCTCTATACCTCCTCAGCTCACAATGGCAGGTGGATGCAGCACTGAAATGTATAGGGTATATAAGGCAATTAAATATATTTTGCTCGAATGGTACTAACAATAATGCTAAAAATTGTGATGAATAACTAACAGACGAAAAATATAATTTTATTTAATGTTGTTATTTCCTCTGCTTCATCAGCTTCATATTAATTTCGATGACTTGCTTGGGTAACTGGAATATTAAGCTAATAGTAATAGTACATCATGCAATGTATAATTTATATAATATATGTAGTGACATGCAACATATAAAAAAAATAAACATGTTTTGTTATTTATAATCATTGGCCGTGGTATGATTGAACTCAAATTTACCTAGGGGAATTTACGTATTCTCATCAATCTAAGCAGCGTCCGAACGTCTATTAGCGATTTCTCAGCGTACCACACATACATGACAGGTTTGTTTGTTGACATTTATCTGCTGCTTGCTGTTCTACCAATTCCAATCGACAGAATTGATCAAAACGGGTTGAACATGTTTTTACAACGCTCCAAACTTCTCAGGTGAGTGTGACTATTGTCGGCAGTCTCTTTTTCTTCGGCACCCTTTCCATTTGAACTGCGTGTTAACCAGCTGTTCTATTATCGGCAACTCGAAATCAGCCGTATTTTGTAGTGTGTATATTTCATTTAAAGAAATATATGGCATAACAGGATTGCACAGTCGTAAAAATGTAATCAGATTGAAGCTGAAAAGGTAAGGAATCGGCTTAATATATTCAGCGAATAGTTTTGATGGGAAAATACAGTGAAATTAACGTTTCAATTTCGGTTGCCGAAAACAGTCAATGGGTGCCGAAGCCATAATTTACCCTATTTAATTAATCCACAATTTAAATAAAGAATCAATTTGCTGCATAGTCGAGGATATATGAGCATACAAGATTTATAAAAAAGTATCAATGAATAATTCTTGAAAGAGCAAAATTCTGCAAAAGTAAAACAAATTAAAAACATTGGCCTAATGTATGATGATATTCAGTTTATTCTCTGGGTAGTCCAAATTCTGAAAACCATAGATCATATTATATAATAATAAAATAAAATGTAAATAACAATGATTTGCTATTTGATACACCATCAGTATCTGCAGGACAACTATTTTCTGTAAATGAAAATTATAATTATAATGATATAATGAGATTTTAAATATGTGAAATAAAAATAATTTACTAGTCATGCAATATATAAAATATAATGAATGTAAAATAAACAAGTATTACAAAATACACATAAGTTCAATTTAAGTTAACCGCAGTACATTTTTTTATTATAATTTTTGATATTTTATTGGAATTGAACAAACTCTTTATTATGCATCATGGAATGGTTTAACGCAATATGGAATGCTTTTTTTTAAATATTGGTAAGCTTTAATAAAGAATCAATAGTCACAAAAATCAAGGTTATTTGGACAGTTAACAGTTTTCATGCAATTGTAATCATGCATTACAATGTATTTGTATTTTCCTGAACGAAGGCTGATAAAAGTGAATCATTATAATATTAATTTAAAAATGTTCCATCATCGAAGAGCTGAAAATAAACTTAAGGATTTAAATCAATAAATCCAGCCTAAACGGAGGGTTCGCGAACACAATAAGTTTCCACATCACTCATATTCCGAATCTGATTAAATAAGTATTTACAAGTATACCAATAAATATATCAACAAGTAATGTAATTTTGTCTCCTAGAAAGGAAAAATAGAAAGGTTAATTGCACTATAAACGGTGTGCATACATTAGAGAAAATCAAACAATGTTACTGTGCTTATTCCAGTTTGTTTTGCTCCTGTTTTAAATATGTATTATTGAATATATAATAATAATATAATAGATTCGGGATCCATTCAAACTCAAACTCCACGGCGGCGCCCCCCACACAAGAACAAGCCTCTACCACCAACGATCCTCCAAACCTGGAAACAAAAAAGGTCCCATTCCCTCATTAAATTCTATTCTTACACGACGTTAATAAAAAAATAATAAGATTCTCTTCAATTGGTCGGGTCGCGTTCACTCCGGCCGCGGCCCAAGACCGGACTTTTCTTTTTCTAGTCACTTTGTGCACCAAAGCAATGCACATAATAAACAAAAGATCAGCGCTGTTCAAGTCAAATTATCGCGCCCGGGACACAAAACAATTTCGTTCGAAAAAACTTTTTTTTTGCAAGCGTACCAATCACACACGTATAAACGTCCGGGAGGCAGAGTGACAGCGCTAATCATAAAAGATACAGCGTAAGATTAAATTAAAATCACTTACCATAATTCCTCGTAATCCAAATAGTCCAGTAAACGTATCTTACCCTAGATACTCAATTCGCTTCCATTCCATACATTCATTCTCACGTTTTTCACTTTCACATACAGAAAACTCGCAGTCACACAATCACACAGAATGCCTTTTATCTGTATTCTTAAGCTCCAGCCTAGGGTTCCACTGAGAGTGTTCTCTTTGTCTGCTACACGTATTTCC
Source organism: Ochlerotatus camptorhynchus (assembly GCF_037179485.1). NCBI lineage: Eukaryota > Metazoa > Arthropoda > Insecta > Diptera > Culicidae > Ochlerotatus > Ochlerotatus camptorhynchus. The sequence goes on from NW_027040701.1 coordinate 2,975,174, forward strand.
CCTCTCTCTCTCTCTCTCGTTATCTCGGCCCTCTCCGCTCCAGAATCTCTACGCAGCGCAAGCACCGCTAGAACCATTCGAACACTGCTAGGCGTGTGTACGTTCGTAGAAATTGATTCGCTTTTCTCGCTCTTTTTTTTTTGCTCTCTTTTTTACCACTGCACACGCCAAATAACAGCGCCTTCCAAGTAACCATGAATCAATCACACTACCACTGTGAGCATATTTTTCTTTTCTGTGTTATTCTTACTATTTCGACCCTCCTCGCACTACGGAAACTTCTTGGCCTGAGCACTCTTTTCTGTATTGGTGGAAACGATTTTTTTTTTCGTTCATTCGCTTCCTCCACACTTCACTTGCTGTAGATTTTACACTCTCTATTCGTGTGTGTGTGCGTATGAACGTTGTAATCACTCACTCCGTTTTTCCTATTTTCCCCTCCTTTGAGAGAATTCTATCGCCGTCAAAATGGCGCCCGAAAAATTTAGAAAATTTCACCAATTTGTAGCAAAATAAACACTTCACAGGTTATCCACTGCTACCTTCTTCCGACAAGAAGGAAATTTTGCCTCCCTACATATTTTTTGAGCCACTGGGTGGCACCAGCCAGAGACCTCACAAAAAAGAAAAAAAAAAACGTACATAATTACGCTCGTTTCCGCACTGTGCAACACTTTTATTATTCCAATGACTGTTATATCGCAGTTCCAAGTGTTACAAAAAAAAAAAAACGCGTTGCTCTAGGATCAGTTTCATGAATTGATCATTTTTACGGATGTTCAGGATCTTCCAGAGGACTAGCCCATGACCATGTGGGTCCATTTTTATGCCACGACCTCAAATCCATTCTTATATCACCGTTCCTAATGTTTTTGAAAAAAAAAAACTGCAAAGCTCTAGGATTAGTTTTATTAAGTGTTCACTTTTACTGATGTTCCGGATCTTTTAGAAGACAGTTCCATAGTCATGCGGGTCCATGTTTATGTCCCGACCCCAAATTCATTCTTATATAACAGTTCCAAGCGTTTTTGAAGAAACCGCGGAGCTCTAGAATCAGTTTCATGGATTGACCCCTTTACGGATGTTCTGGATCTTCTAGAGAACGGTCCCATGGCCATCCGGGTCCATGTTTATTTCACGACCCAAAATTAATGCTTACATCACAGTTCCTATTGTTTAAAAAAAAAGCTTTGGAGCTCTAGGATCAGTTTCATAGAATGACCACTTTTACGGATGTTCCGGATCTTCCGAAGGATAGTTCCATAGCCATTCGGGTCCATGTTTATGTCATGACTCAACATTCTTCTATATAACAGTTCCAAGTGTTTTCAAAAAACCACGGGGCTCTAGGATCAGTTTCATGGATGGACCACTTTTACGGATGTTCCGGATCTTTCGGAGGACGGTCTTATGGCCATCCGAACCCAAGTTTATGTCACGACCACAAATTCATTGCAGGGCTGGTAGCAGGTCACTTTTAAGTGACTTGGTCACTATTTTGAAGCCAGTCACTAAAAAGTCACTTTTTGCACCAAAAAGTCACTAAAGTCACTATTTCCTTAAAAATAGTCACTAAAGTCACTTTTTCACTACTAAAATAGAATAAAATTTAAAAATATCAACATAATGTTTAAATTGAGTACTTGGCACTAAGAAAGTCTACAGTAGTTTTAACAAAACATACATATCTGTTAAAATATTGAAAATTTTAACCAGAGTGACCAGTGACCGCAAAACATGAGAACACCAGGACAACTATTGGTAAATGCCTTCAATTTCAATTAAAAATCGGGAAAAATATACCTCCTTTCCCAGAAAATAAATTGTAAAACTTGGAAACTTTCCAAAGGTATTTGTCTGTAATAGATTTTCAAAAGCCTTTCAAGGTTGATTAGGAAGTTTAAAAATCCGAAATCAATTTTAAGAGAATTTTAAAGGATTCCAGGGATGACACCAAGATATATCAGAGAAGAATACCAAAGTACATACTACGAAAGTCTCATGTAAAATTAAGTGCTCTGAGGACCGATTTCTTCATCTTCGCTTAAATCAAAGACATCATATCAAGAAGACTGGCAACTTTGCCAGAATCCAAGCGACAGATACAGTATCGCTGCGCTTGAGCGAAGGTGGAAGCAACGCATAGAGAAATGAGCAAATACACAAACCTTTCTTCTGAGGATGTAATCTTTGCTATCAAATTCGTTCGAAGCATTTACCTTTGAACGGCAGATGACGCGATTGTACCTGTCTCATAGCGGTGTACGAGAAAATGGAAGAGTTGCCAGTCTTCTTGATATGTCGTCTTTGCTTAAATCTTAATCCAGGTTTCCTTGTTTAGGTTGGTAATAATTCCATTATAATTGAGAGTGCATTTTAACGAAAGTTCTGAGAAGAATTCTATGATGATTGGATGAGGATTCTAGGTCCAATTCTAATAAGAATTCAAAATTAGTTCTGAAATTCTACTTAAGGGAGCTTGATGAAAATTCCATGAACATCCCGTGAGCTCCAAAGATGCTCTCTGCGGATAGTTCTAAAAGAATTCTGGGGTGATTCCTGAAGATACTTCCCAGATAATTTTAAAGAGTTCAAAATAAATTCTGAGAAGAATTCCAATGGAATCGAATTTTGAGAATTCAATCTCAAAGGAATTATGGTGAGAGTTTCAAAGTTATTCTGTGATGAATTTTTGTTTTGGATAATTCTGAGGAAATACTGTGGGAATTCAATGGAGAATACGAATTGAATTTCCAATTGAATGCAGGGGAGAAGTTCAAGATTATTCTAAGCAGAAATTTATGAAATTTCTGAGGTGCATGGAAATTCTAAGGAGAATTCAAATAAATTTAAAATTGATTTATGGAAGGAGCCTTCGGGAGTTCCTAGAAGAATCAATAAAAAATCGAAAATAATCTGCTTTAACTAATCATGTGTTATTACCATAGAGGTAACGCTAAGACTAGAAGGTCCCGAAGAAACGTGCTCAACTTTTTGGCTTAGCTCTGGTACTCTCTTCGGTCCCAAGCTAATCGATTCACCCCTCGAAACATAGGAAAATCCACTAACCCCTAATTTTATCTGTCAAACATTCATAGCGAATCAAAACAAACATTGTGTAGTACTAGAATTTCGACTAGAATGGGATACGTTAATCGGTTGTTATTATTTCATGCGTGAATTTAACGATTTACATAGTTGGAGATGCTTAACGTCAAATATCAGACTTAAAGTGCAGATTTTATACGATAGATGAGGAAATTAAATTATAGAGTTGATAGCTCCGTTATAGCAACAATCAATACGAAACTAACGATTTTAAATTGGCTCACCACTTTAGTAGCCTATTGGTCCCAAGCAAACGATTAACGTACCCTATTCTAGTTGAAATTCTATTACTACACTATGTTTGTTTTGATTCGCTATGAAAGTTTGACAGATAACATCAGGGGTGTGTGGATTCATGCAGAACAGACCGTTGTTCTGGTACTGAGTGAGCCAAAAATAATAATGATTTTCTTCGGGACCCAGTGGTCTTAGAGTTACCTCTATGGTTATAGCAACGGGTGGAAACTAACGATTTTAAATTGGCTCACTACTTGACTAGCCTATTGGTCCGAAGCAAATCGATTAACGTACCCCATTCTAGTATAAATTCCAGTACTACACTATGTTTGTTTTGATTCGCTATGAAAGTTTGACAGATAAAATGAGGGTGTTGGTTCTGGCCACACCGAATGCGATTTCCTTCTCCCCGCGATCAGCTAGTGGTAGCAGATGCCAATTTAGACCAGTTTCTCTAGCCGTTCTGGCAACCGCGGTTGCACAGCTGATTGTGTGTGAGGCAAAAACGGATATTGTAACCGAACCAACGATCAGATTTATTTGAACACCCGAGCAGTGAAGTGCAATAAAGTGCCATTGTAAAGTTTGTGAAAGTTCTCAAATAAAGTTCTTTTCTTACCGCTTACCGTGATTTGCTGTCCGTCCTGTTAAAGAAATTAAAGTGAACTTACCTGTGCATCTGCTGTGCTGCTTCCTGCCTGTGTCATCTGCTGTAAGTGGCGGCTATCCACTGTCGCTGCCCACCACCAAGTGAAAGTATAAAAACACAACATAGGATAACTATTTTCGTGGTAAGCGCCCAATGAGGTACAGAGAGAGGTGGCGCAGATCGTGAAATAGGGTTGTATTAGTAAACCAAAAAATCAACGTAAACGCAAGTAGTGACGTCACTACTTGCGTGTACTTGCGTGTATCGTACAGTGGTTGTGTGAGTGATTGCTTCACCTCGGTAATCCAGCTCATTGGTAAGCGCCTACATACATTTGGTGCCGTGACCAATCGTTTGACACCTGCGGGCAACGTTTTCAAGTCTATGTAACCATTGGATGTGTGAAGTGAAAAACGCGATACACTGCTGCAAGGATGCCGTTCCACTTCCAGCTACGATGGTGTGGCCTTCAAGGTAGCCATATAGCTGAGCTACTTACTATATACAAATTTTACACTGCCCTATTATAACGGAGTTATCAATTCTTTACTTTCATCTCATCATCTATCGTATAAAATGTCCACTTTAATTCTAATATTTGATGTTAAGCATTTCAAACTACGAAAATAATCTATTTCCAAGAATTTCAAGAATGCAATATTATTTTTGTAAAAGCTTGTTCGCCTCTAAGTTTAAGAGAAGGGGAATTATTCTAAAAAAGTTCTTGAGATCATTCTGAAGAAATTCTGTGAAAAGTTCTTAGCGAATTATCAAAGTTATCTAACTAGATATACCAAAATTCAAGATTATAAAAGAATGGGAATTACTATTTGCTAGTCATCGTGTATAACGTAAATAAAAGTAAATTATTCAAATCACTTAAATACTCTTCACAGGAGATTCCGTTGTGAGATTCGATTAAATTAGGAGAATTTATGAAATTTGATTTTAAGTTCCATGACATAAAAAGTTTATTTCAATATCAAACCTGTAGTCGGTGTATTATGAGTCATGCGAAGAGCGAAGCCAAGTCTACCTATCGAACTGTCAAACCAGCTACCTATCGTACAAAGCAAACAAACCTTACGATGCTATGAAAGGTCCACGAAAGGTATTGCAATAAAATATAAAATATAATCGAAGAAATGATAATAAACACGCAGTGAGCATTCAATTGTCATGGGATACGTTTGGTAATGACCAGTAATGAGAATTTCTACTATTTTTTGTTAAGATAATTTGACAAAATCACTGATACAACACTGATTTACTACAGCCGCTATTATTTTTCCTCGCTAAAAGTCATTTGAAGTTGATGTAGAAGTCCTCTGTTGCCAAGTTAAAAGAAAGGGAATTTTTCGAAAACCGTGATGCGAGTTCAACTGTTTTTCTCTTGGCGTGACTCATTATACACCGACTCTAATCAAACCGTATTTGAATTTCTAAATTACCATATAAATGGTTATTTATTTATTATTTCAAAGTCACTATTTGGTCATTTCCGTAATTTTAGTCACTAAAGTCACTACTATTATCACCGACAAACCAACATGACACTTAATTCTGACTTATTCACGAAAATCGTAAACGGCCATTTTAAATGTGCAGTGATCCGAACTGTCAAAACCATAGGATTTTTTTTTATCTAGATAAAAATAATTAGTCCAGAATAGATCAGACACGAACCAATTCATTACTTTTGCATGCGGATCCGTGGCTTAGATAAATATTTCCCGCGAAAACGGAGCCAGATGTCAGTAGTGTGCTTTTGTCAGAAATTTTATTGTTTTTACTATGGGCATTCATGTCGGTTTGTCGGTGCTATTATATCGCACCAGCACTGCGAGCCCTGTCATTGTTATATCATAGTTCCACGTGCTTTAAAAAAAATCAGTTTCACGGATGGCCACTTTTACGGATGTTCCGGATGTTCCGGTGGACGGTCCCATAGCTATCCGGGTTCACGTTTTTGTCATGACCCTAAATTCTTTCATACACCACAATTCCAAGCATTTTTGAAGAAACCGTGGAGCTGTGGTTTGAACATTTTTACGGATGTTCCGGATCTTCCGGAGGACCGTTTCATCTCCAGGGTCCATATATAGGAACCATGACTATATTCTGACTAATTATAAACATTTGTGCTCTTTAATCAAAATTATAGATCTTAAGCCACTTGTAAAACCCATAAGCACACCTTAAAAAAAAAGTGTAACGACTCTTTTCGCTTTTAATAAAAGTAGAGGGCCTTATTTTCACATAATCTACAGACCCAAGAAATTCTAGACGTACCAGATTTTTTAAAATTCATCATGAAATTGCTAAGCTATGTCATTGCAAACTTGCGTTACACGTTTTTCGTAGGCATCGTGTTCAGAGTGTTAATTGCTCACTAATCGTTAAAGCATGAGTAATATTGAAAAGTACCATCATTACCCGATTTTGTAGATATGCTCATTTCGTCTCATGGGGGTGCTCAACTCACCCCGTACCTCTAAAATATGGTACTTATGTCAACCAATCTGAAAACTGTATTTTTCAACTAATTTCACACTTTTAAAAACGAAAAGGATTATATTGAACTATACTGCCGTTATACGCATAACTGTCCCATGTTCTATGCAATCCTTATGCACCGTGGGACTCTTATGCGTATAACGGTAGTATAGACGTCTAAAATTTTAAATAGTGATGCATTAAGTCACCAAATAATGTGTACAATGCTTAAGGTGCTTATTATGCCCTTTCTTCCCCTAAATCTTATGAATTCGGATTTTTTTTTCACAAAAAATAAAACGCAAATGCGATCAACCTAATTTGCATTGATTTTGTGTATGTTTATTATCGCAATAATATCAGGTTCAAATTTTACAACTGGATTAGTCTTATCCACTCGAACGGTTTATTAGCCTAGGTCAGGAAAAAAATGCATTTCAATAATTGAGACATGCGTTCGAATATTTGTTTCATTCATGTGGTTTCTCCTTATTTGCCTATAAAAATGGTAGTCTAGTTGGGATATTAGAGCTGTCGCCACAATATTTCAGTCCTAAAAATATGCCACTTTTCATACAACAGTATTGACCTACTATACACGCAACACAACGCTGCTTGCTCTTATTTACGGACGCATTCTTTCCTGTCAGCCAGCAGCGATTCCCCGATTGAGCCGTCAGTCGATCTCACAAACGTTTGTCCTAACCTCTAATATTTTGCCTATTTTCAATGGCGACGGTTCCTAGAGGAACAGGTCCTCAAACTTGCGTTTCTGAAGCATCTCCTCCTCCTCCTCCTCCGCCACCGGCGTCGTTGTGCTTCGTTCCGAACGTCTGGTTGCTTTTGTTACCAACAGCTCCCTGTGACGAGTTCAGCCAAAATTCTCGCTTCAGTTTCTACGGAAATTGCAAACGCGCACGCACATGGGAAGAGAAAGGAAGTTTGCATCAGGTTGGGTTTGTCCCGTTTTCGGTAGTTAATGCTAGTTTTTTTTTTAGGTTAGGCGTGGGTATGTATATTGAACATCAGTTGCTTTTCTTTATGCTAATTGTATAACGCGTTATGGCTATCATTTGGGCTAGTAAGTTTGGTTTGCGCAATGCGTCAACATCTAGAACCATGAACTTAAATGGAACATTTCTCTAATGTGCATAAATTTGGTTAAGGGCTAAACGAAGAAATGCGTGAAATGTACTACATTAAGAGAGCTTTCAATTTGCTAAGTAATTATAACGGCTGGATCTGATCCAATAACGAATTTCATCGACGTTTCGAGTCTCATGCAAAGCATTCTTCAGGGTTAGCTATTTGAATATTTATTAACAAATATTCCAGTAAACAATATGTGGAAGCCATTACAATTACCCTAAGTAGTTTTTTTTATGATGTATGAAAGACATAACTACAGTGAATGTTCGATAACTTGGTGATGTTTGTCCAATGAGTAGCTTTATGTAGCATAAATGAAATGACTGGCGTAAATCTAAATGATGATTGAAATGATGGCATCATTTGCAATGGATTTCTAACAAGCTGCGTGCAGGTTCATTATTCTGTATAGCGTGAAGCTTTATCATCTACTTCTTGCAATTAGTGTTTTGATTCAAAACTCCTATAAAGTCTGCTTTTTTTCTGCATTGTTGTTTTGCGGCTAATCAAGCATGTCTATTGAAACTCAGCTTCAATACGACAATAATTACATAGACAAAGATATAGATAGATGGATCGTAGTTCTTACATAAAACCTGGGGTGTAAAATTATCACGGCTATTTAACTGTACACACTTTGGACACATAAAAACAATATTTGTCTGTCTGGTTTAGCTTGAGTTCGAAAAAGAAGGAATTATGGTGTTCTGTAGCGAGCAGAGTAAAGTGTCTTATGGAAGGGTCTCACTTGGCTTTAGGAGTTTAATATATGTGATTTGCTCTAAACCTGCGTTCGTTTCTGGTGGTTTAATTGACGGTTGTTGGCATCGTCCGAGTTCGTTTCCTCCTCTTCCCTCATCGTGGACAGTCTTTTGTCGATTTCACTCATTTTCCTCAATTTGTTCTCGGATAGTCTGCATGCATGAAAGAGATTTTATTAGTGTTTTTTTTTTCATCCTCGTCATGACATTTTTCAGCCCTCATACTTAATTTTGTTTGCTGAATCTCGGAAAATTTTGCCAGAATTTACACAGCCGGCAATCATTTTTTCTGAGATCTCTGCAAAAGTGACGTTTGGTTGCTGAACCTTGGACTTATGTTAGCTGAGTTCTCAGTAAAATGTCAGTAAAAGCACTCGGCTGTGCGAATCTCGACAGATGCCGAGATAAGGAAAACAAAACTTAGTGAGCTACCCACAATAAACTAACTAAACTCACGATTGTTGTTGTTGCGTTTGTTGGTTGGTGTTTGGATTGTCACCACTGTTGAGACTTCCCGGTGGGTTTTTACGGTAGTTCTGGGAGGTTTTCTTGGTTTGCTTCTTGGTGAACAGGACGTTACAGTTGTTCACTTGCTTCCAGATGGTGGTTCGATTGACTTCTTCCGATATGTTGATTTGGGGTTTGGAGATGAGGGTTCCATTTTCCTGCGGCAGCTGCAGATTGTCGGCCGAATGTTGGCCCGAATCCTGTGAAGGAGTACACGAAGAAGACCGGAAATGTTTCTTTTCGATGATGATGGATATGGTATTGTAAGAAGGCGAGTTGATTTTTTTTTATAAGAACGACCACAAGCACAAAGAGAATCAAAAATTCAATTCAAATTATATGAATACAAAATGATCAAATCATATCGGGTACGTGGAAATGAAACCAATTAGAATGCAACTATTTTTTTTTCCCGCAATGGTAGTATATTGATCATAATTTTTACATGCCAATTATATCATGTTTCAGTTCCATTGTAAAAATATCGCAAACATTTGATATTTTCATGTTTTGCTGTTTCTATCAATATGATCTATTTTCACTAGTTATGTTTCCATATAAATTCATTAAATTACTTGCGACATTCATAATGTACAATACACTTTCTGGTTTGTCTTTCACTGATCATTAATTTTACATCCAATTTCACTACCAATTACTGCTATACTCTTATGTCCAGAACCCTTTAAAACTTAAGCAAAATTGTTCCAACATGCGTAAAATAAAACAAAAATATTATCAATGTTCAGAAAATGTAACTGAGCGACTTAGGTTTCTCTAGTGGTTAGTGACGATGATTTGAGTGCTTGGCACGGGTAGTAGCGTGTGATTTTCCTGTCAGAGAAAAAATAAAACGAAAGAAAAGAAAAGTGAACGAATCGAAAATGATACACTTCAATCTGGTCTGGTTGTTGTTAGTGTTTTTACTATGTACTTATCACATTCGGTATTTCTAGGAATGAGCGGGTGATGCGAAAATGTATGTACAAAGAAGAGCTTGTATACATAATTGGGAAAATGTAGAAAAGCAAGATATTCTACCTTATGAACTAAAACACAGCAAATTTAACTTTACTTATTTTGTGCACATCTAAATGTATGCTTAATTTCACAAACTTATCTAGTTGCTCAAAAACCAATAACTAGACATATAATATTTCAACACTTTTAAAAGAAGTTGAGTGTGCAAGGGACGTATTTGTATACCTTAATCAACTGAGCAAATCCACGCCAAATAGCGAAAAAATAAATTAATTTCAGATTTTCCCTCTCCGAATTCCCTAAGAGAAGAGGTGACAATACGGGGGCGAAAATGAACCACTTTTCTGTCAAACGTGAACCAGCTCCTGATTGGTCGATTTCATGTGCGTAAGATAGAGATAGAGATAGATAAAGATAGAGATAGAGATAGAAATAAAAGAGGAAGAAGCCAATTGTCACCTCTTCCTCTTAGCGAATTCCATGAGACTTTGGAATTATTCGCTATGGGACTAAAAAACGTCAACCGTTCAAACCCCAGCACAACACAGAAGTTTCGTCAATATTTCTATCAATATAGGTGGGGTGAAAAGTAGCCTCCTTGACCGTCAGAATGCGCTGCAACTGCAAAAAAGGTTATGGTGCCTCTTGTAGTCCGTTCATATTTAGGCAGACATTCCAAAGTTCAGTGTGATACTGTATTTAGTTTTGTTTTGACAGCTGATTGTTGTTTACTGAACATGATGTATGGATAAAAACGATTTTCGTTCTCTCATAAAACATTATTTTTTGAAAGGCAAAACGGCGCAGGAAACAAAATAAAAGTTGGATAAATATTATGGGGCTAATGTTCCGTCAGATTACACCGTCAAATATTGGTTTCGAGAGTTTCGTGGTGGCCACAACTCCAATATCGATCAAGTCCGCAGCGGCAGTCCCTCCGATGCGGTTACAGATGACAATGTCAAAAAATACATGAAATGGTGTTGGCTGACCGGAAAGTGACGGTACGCGAGCTAGCAGATACCGCAAAGATTAGTACTGAGCGCACACGCCATATTTTGGGCAAGATTCTGCATATGAAAAAGTTATCCTGCCGCTGGGTGCCGCGCCAGCTCACTCCTGACCAAAAACACCAACGAGAGAGCACTTCGAAAAAGTGTTTGGACTTGCTGATGCGGAATCGGGCGGACTTTTGGCGTCGATTGGTAACTGTTGATGAAACCTGGATCCACTATTACACCCCAGAGAACAGAATGTGTGCCCGGCAATGGACTGAAGCCGGCACGAGTGCTCCAAAGCGACCGAGGGAGGCTCGATGGGTCGTAAAGGTTATGGCGTCGGTTTTCTGGGTTTGTCATGGCATACTCTTCGTGGACTACCTCAAAAAAGGAAAACCCATCAACAGCGAGTATTACTGTGCATTATTGGAGCGATTGAAGGTCGAAATCACTGCAAAACGGCCTCACATGAAGTGAAAAACACGGCTAAAATCAATGACTTACGGCTCCAATTGCTTCCGCATCCACCTTATTCGCCCGATTTGGCTCCCTCAGACTTTTATCTCTTCCCAAACCTCAAAATATGGCTCATCAATAAAAAAAATTCAGCTCAAGTGAGGAATTTCAGAATTTTTCAGACCTTCTGGAAAATTACTTTTCGGACGGGATCATGAAGTTGGAAAATCGCTGGAATAAGTGTATCGAGCTAAAAGGGGACTATATTGAATAATATAAAAACAATTCTTTCCTAGGGAGGTTACTTTTCACCCCACCTAGTACTTTTATGTCAATATTTTCAACAATATTCTCGGTGGGGGCTGCTCGTTGATAAAATTGTTGTATCTGATGGTATATTCGAAGACAAATCACAAAAACCTTGACAAATATTGAAGAGGAACAGGCCCCATCTGCTGCTGTAGCCAAACAGACGGAGAAAATTAAGGGACATATTGAAAAGCGAAATTAATCTTTTTAGATTTTGCATCAATATGTTCACCAATGTTTTCGTCATCAATAATTACATCAATATGATTGTCCATACTTTTAAGTATTGACAATATGTTTGACCGTGTGTTGCTTGCTGCCATTTGTCGTCATTTCAATTAGATGAGAAGTTTTATTGGAAAATATCGACATGACGTTTTACAAATTAGCGCCAACTCAAAATCGAGGGAGGCGACACATCTAAAGCTCAATTCTAGATGCTCAACAAAACTCACATTTCGAAAAATCTTCTTTCATTTCTCGCATCTACTTGCATTGCGCATCATATTTTTGCAGGAAATCTTCAGAATCATCATCAAACTTTTTTCTATCTACTCAATAATCTCAATATAACTCCACTGTGATAGAAAGTATTTTTTTTTTCGTTTCATAAACACGATTAATAATATGTTATCATCATATTCCTTAAATATAATAAGTAGCATGTGGGGACCTAAGATTTACACATTTGATACGAAGTTCAGTATAAAATTCCAGTATATTTCAACGAAATATGACGGATTTTTTGAAAGGGTATTGACTTAAAACTTTTGAGTAATAATTTAATGTAATAATATGTGAATGCAAAATGAATAAGCAAACAACATGTGATCCATTGACGTTGATTTCGCATTCATCGGGATATGATCCATGTCAAGGAGAGAAAGTCTGGCACTGTGAAACTAGTCGTCTCATTCACTCTTACTCTACCTACACACTTAAGTATCCTGAGGACCTCAACTGGTGCAGAGAGCCATCGTGGAAGATTTCCATCCTTGAAGTCTGTTTCTGATCCCAGTATTTGTAACTTTGTGGACGACTCTATCTACGATGCAGGAAAGATTGTGTTTTGCTGTGGCTAGCTGCGTGCACGTTTAGTAGATAGAAAGAAGATTGCCGACGATTCTGAAGATTTCCTGCAAAAAGATGCGCGATGCAAATAGATGCGAGAAATGAAAGAAGATTTTTCGAAGATTGCTTCGCTAGTTGGAGATTTGTTAAGCATCTAGACTTGAGATTTAGATATGTCGCCCCCCTCGGTGGAAACCTCATAAAATTTCTTGAATGTTTAAATATCGGATTTTCTGAATCAGGGTTGCATCCACTCACTTAAAAAATCGTCGGTTGCGACATTCTGAAAGCGAAATAGGCAGGTTTAATGTGTCAAAAACATACTTTACAACCTCTTCTTGTAACCTACAAGTACAAAATATCGTTATTGCATCCAATGAATCCATAATTTAGAAAAAGATTATTTATAGCAAAGTCAGTCGAAGCAACCATGTTTTGATTTCTCATAAAACATTCAAATAGTAGAATTCAGAAATATTGCAAAGTTCTCGAAAAAAAAACTCTTCACTTAATCTTTGGTTTCTGATATCGATATCTGAACATTTTTTCAAATCCTAGATCTCACAAATTGTATGAAAGTTCATTTTAGAATCTGAAATTAAAACTTCAATCGCAGTACAGGACCTACAACCCGAATAAACTGCTCATGTTTAAAAGAACGAAAAATCTCCCAAAATTATTATTTTCGAGCTTGTAGTATTTAGGCTACTGTCACTCGGCCTAGTGTTATAAAACCATCCGAACAGAGAGTGCTGCTGTTTAACTGCTGTTTAACACTCCTATAGAGTTTTATACCTTAAATTATTGCCAATCCGTCAGGCAAATTCAGTTTTGATTTGTTTTCAAATTCTGGCACAATGAAGGTAAGTTCTTTGATGAAGATCACTTTCAGAACTTCCCCCCTGAACTTCTGCGATGTTTTAAAATTTTCTCTGCAGTTCTCTAAACTTTCCTGGACTTTTCAAAACTTTTCGAAGGTTCCCACTATTTTGCTAAAAATAATGGAACTGTCCTAAACTTTTCGAAATTTTCCTGATATTCATGGAACTTTCTGCTCCGAAGTTCGCAAAACTGCTCCAAATTTAACGTAACTTCCCTAAAGATCTGTGAACTTCCCTGAATTTCGTCTTTCTTCATCGCATTTCAAGCTTATTGCATATCGGATTATTGCGTGATCTCAACTCAGTGTTTTAGGTGCACTTCCACAGTTATTAATTGAGAGCTTTCGATGCCTGTATCATTTTTGGATTAATATAATTGTGTGGCAAGTACAATCATACAATAGAAAAGTCGAGAAATGTTCCAACCCGAAAAATGAACCGCAACAATAGTGGCTTTCGAATAAATATCGACAACTATGAGCGCACTGGTTGTGATTAAGCCAATGGCATCGTGTAACCTCACTTTTTACCTGTGAACCAACTTTAGAAACGTGATATGAAGCCAGTCTTGTAAGCGGTCACCGTAGTCGACCCATTTTCTGTGATAATCGACTGCCTTTGCTTCCGACACTTGCAAAACAAGCTATCACATTACAGTACCAAACTAAAATGTCATATGACAGGCTCTGTCATACGAAACTTTCGCCCAAGACCGTCACGAATGTATGTATTTTAGTTTTTCTCATAATTAGAGCTGCTGATGTTGTGCTTGTGTGAATTCTGGAAATAGCAAGCAACGATGTCCTAGTAATAACATTTCTGATCAGAAATGGTTTAATGTACACCAAATTGAGGAATTAGAACGAAATCACACATGTCATATGATAGTCATTTGAAAATTTTCTTTTCGCCCGAACGTTGTTCTACCGTTTGTGTTTTGTAAAAGAGACGACGGTAGAGCATGAGAGTACGAAGACAAACAGACTGTCGCGCACGACAACGAAGCAAGTGTAGTAAAAAACGTCAACCGTTTACACCCCAGTATGTACCATTATCTATATTCAAATCGATTGAAAATGCACAGAATCGTCTAGTTTTACTGATATTTGAAATTTTATCAATTGCAAGCAATATTTTGGCATTTGTTAGTGTTTTGAGAGCTGGTGCACAGCGAGATTGAGATGTTATTTAAAGCGAATTTTTAATTTTGCAGCTAATAATCCTCTGTTGCAAAATAGGCTATTACTAGCTTAAAATTCAATTAACTAAAGAAATATTTCAAGGAAAATGTTGGTTATTCTTTTATCTAAGGACCTATTACAACACATCATCAACATTTACAGGAAAAACATGAATGTTCAGTAATTGGTTCGCATTTGGACTCGTGGTCCTGGGTTATTGTTTATAGGGATAACGCCTTAAGTTATGAGTCGTTTAGTTTTAAACAGCAGCTGCGTATATTCACCGGGTCAATAAAATGAGTAAAATAATCAATATGGTAAGTATAAAGTTACGTTTAATCTTCGAATAGAACCACTGAATGATTCTTATTCCTGAAAAATGTCATTTAGTTATATTTTATGGGTGTTCAATAATAAGATCATAGACAACGAGAAGTCGTATAGTAATGTACAAACAGTATCGTAAATTGCTACAGTTTTAGTCAAAATCGCATATAAGAATGGCATACTTCGCATTATGTTTAAGTTAAATCGTATAGAATGCAAATTTCCGACCAATATGCGATGACTCATTTTTCCATCGTACTGTATCACAAATTAAATCGGATTACATCGTAAGACTTTTCAAAATGAATTTTTTATTACAGATTAAATCGTATATGATGTTAAATCAACTCGTTTAATATTAAATTAAAATATGCACGTATATGGCCTCCACTTTTGTACGTATAAGCCATTTCTTTGCATTATATAAGAATTGTTTGTTTGTATATATGTTTGTATATCACGAAAACAACTTTGAATATACGTGCATTCTGGTTGTCTGGGATACAATGTATGTAATAATAGAATTTCAATACAAAGGTTAGGTGCAACAATTGGGCTCTGAGGCACATTTAGAACAGTTTTTACGAATATATACTACTGATGAACTCTGGAAATGCTTCATGAATCGCATTCACAGGTTTGCAACCTCGTGGAAACGCAAATAAACAAAGAGCGCGTGCAACAATTGGCAAATTAGACTACTTATGTTTACTAGAATAATTCATGTATCATGTTAATGTTAATTTAGTTGTTACTTAATACATCATTCTAGAATTTTCCAATCATCAGTATCTTGTCAAACTTTTCATATGTGAAAACTCAAGGATCTTTAAAATTTCTTTGAGTTCTGGATCGTAAAATTTTACTCAGCTTGTGATCTGTATTCTCATAATTTGTCCACGGGTAGATCATATATCAATAAAATGTATATTTTTTCTCAAGCATTCGGCCAAGCGACTTTCGACCAAACGACCTATTCGGTCAAACGGCGTTTGGCTAGACGTCATTCGGATAAACAGCATTTTATCAAATAGCCGAACACCAGGGAAATCGTAACTAAATCATCTCACAAAATGGAAGGTACCATACTCAACAAACAATTTGCAACTGATTAAAAGCTGAATAAGCATATTTTTTTGCTGAAAAAGCAAATTGTTGCCTGAATATGTTCTAATTCAGCTTTTAATGTTATGCACAATGGTTCAGGATGAGAAAGTGCTAGTGCTTTTGTCTTGAGTTTGAGAGGTTTATTGTCTTCTGTGATATTTTTCAGCTTAAAAAACTACGAGATGAACTAGCCAAAGAGCTTAAAATCAATCTAATAAAGTCTTTAAAAAAGCTTAAAAAGCCAATTTTTTCGCCGTTTTTAAATTAGAGTGGTTCTCAAATTATTGATGTACCTAGATGAACTTTTTTTTTTATTTTTTAAAGGAAAGACGCGTATCCTCCAGCAAAGCTGTAGCTGAGATTATTTCAAGATGCGGATTTATCGTTCCGGTTCCTCATCCGTTGTGAAGTCATGAGCCCGCTGGTGATCAAAAACTTTGAGAAGCTGCTAGAGCGGAATCCTCAAACACGATTCATGAGCTTGTACTACGAGTACATGACTCTGGACATCGGCCCCTCCTCGTTCAACCCCAATCGCGCTGTCTCCCATCATTTCAGTTGTTCTTCTGTGAGATTCGATCTCACAATGAGGTAGGAGATTCAAGGAATTCCAGAGCCTCACCGTTCTCTGATTGTCCCAACTATTTTTGCGAACAAATACCGCCACGTTCCCACCGAGAAGAGATTTTTCACAGATGGGTCGGTGATAAATGCGTCCACTGGTTTTGGAGTATTCCACGATCTTCATAGCGCCTCATACAAGCTTCAAAAGCCGTGTTCGGTATACGTTGCTGAACTAGCAGCTATATCGTACACGTTAGAGCGTATTGCCTCACTTCCACATGATCATTATTTCATTTTTACGGATAGCCTAAGCTCCCTGGAGGCTATGCGTTCAATGAGGCTGATGAAGCACTCGGCGTATTTCCTCCAGGAAATACGATCGTCATTGAGTGCTTTATCAAACAGCTCGCATATCATCACCTTGGTATGGGTCCCTTCTCATTGCTCTATCCCGGGCAATGAGAAAGCGGACTCGCTGGCCAAGGTGGGCGCTATGGAAGGCGATATTTACGAGCGACAAATCGCCTACCACGAATTTTTCACGATTTCTCGTCAGCAAACAAAAGTGGAATGATGGTGATCTGGGAAGATGGCTACATTCTATTGTCCCTGGTTCAAAGGGTTGGATATGAGTCGTGATTTTATTCGTGTACTGTCCAGGCTCATGTCCAATCACTGTTCGTTAAACGCCCACCTCTTCCGTATTTCGCTTGCCGACAGCAACTTGTGTACCTGTGGCAAACGGTTATCACGACATCGATCATGTTGTTTGGTCCTGCTCCTTGCATCGTGAGGCGAGATCCGTTCTATGTGATTCCCTTAGGGTCCGAGGAATACAACCCTTTAAGCCAATTAGAGACGTCTTGGCTTGCCGTGATATCGACTTTATGAAGCTTATTTACGACTTTCTTAAAGCTGTTGATGTATGTGTTTAATGTTTTGTGTTTTAGTCATCCTTTAAGTTTAAGTTTTATATTAGTTCAAAATGCTTTCCCTTGTCCTCCCTCCAAATGATCAATAAATTTAATCCCTAATCTCGAGTAAGCCGCGGCCCCCGTTCTACTAACATTAGTTGTAAGAAATGATATTCACTCTGTAAAAATCACCAGTATGTAAACACAATCATGTAAAAAATATTCGGCTCCGGCCATTTTTCTGAATTCACTTTGGGTGATTTTAATATTTTGGAGCGATTTGAGAAACGATATCGTTAAGAGATAGAAAAAAAATATTTCTTCAGCAAAGTACCTTGAAAGCATCTCAGCTACAACTTTACCAAAGAACATGTGTCTTTATTTTATAAAATTAAAAAAGTAGTTAAATGACCAAAAGAAGATTTTTTTTAAGCTGAAAAGGTTCACAAAAGACACAAACCATCTAAAATCACTAGGACTCTTGTCTTGCTAAATTTCCAACTTGTACTACAGTGAACGGGTGGTATGTCGAAAATTTTAAAAGATATCAATTATTTTTTTGGGCAAAAATGTGTACTTCAAAAAGTCATAATATATAATCATCTGAAGGTGACTTTCATGGAAAAAAATTAGAAACTTTTTAAGGACCACCCCAAGTCAATTCAGAATATTGCTCCAAAATGAGAACGGTAAGAGACAGAAAAATGTTTCTTCGGCAAATTATAACTCTAAAACTTAAGATAAATGTACTAGAACTTTTTTTCTTGCTAAATTCAAGGTTGCAAATACTCATTTGAGCTAAAACAATGTTTTTTTTTTTAATTATGAAATAATTAGATGCTATGATCATATTTTGAATTGGTAAGATACAAGAAGAGGTTACAAAGAATGTGTTTGACATATTAAACCTGTTTATTTCATTTCATGACAGTCACAATAAGCGATTTTTCACACACTCACTCACTTACTCAGCGATCAGCAAATCGCTGATTGTGACTCATAGAAAGCAACATTTACAGGTTTTATGTTTCAAACGTATACTTTGTAACCTCTTCTTGTAAGTTACAAGTAATACATGTCATCATACCATCTTTTGGTTTTATTATTCAAAAAAACATTATTTTAGCTGAAATGAGCATTTGCAACCTTGGCTAAATTCCCACTGGACCACTGTGCATTGATCACTAATTGAAACTAGAAGCGATCTGAAACGTACCTATCACATCATGCTATACATCCAGACACATAAGAATTGTGGGCAAAGAGTACTATATTGGCCACACCTGGATATGTTCCGGGTGACCCCGGGAATGTGAATGGCCAAAACGCATCATGCGACACATTTTATAATTGCATGAGAATTTAAAATCAATATCATTACAGGCTACATTGTGTGCCAAGGACCACATTGGTCTACACGGACATATTCCGGTGCCTTCAGTAAAGTGACTAGCTACTGGCTAGGACTAAAACTTATCATGTGACACATAAAATCACAAGAGGATTGAAAAAAGACATGACCAATAGTGACCACAATGTCCTGGGCACATACCACATTATGTGCCCAGAACCACATTGGTCTACTCGGACATGTACCGAGTACCCCATGTACCAGTGCTGATAAAAATCATTTCTTCTACGCTCAAATTACTTCCGCTCATGGCAAGTCGGTCCCATAGCACAAATCAGAAATCCCGTTTTTCTGTTTTTTCCTAAGATTTCCAGAACAAAGATGTTGAGTTCATCCACTATTACGAAAATAAAGGTGACTATCTACCATTTCAATTGAAAAAAAAATCAGTTTTGTCAAAAACGCAAATGGGACCGATGGGCGGCAGATTAGCTGAAAATCGTGACAACCTTGAAAGATAAACCAACTACCTGCCTGAATTTGAATTTTTACATGACAACATTCTCTTGATCAAGACAACCGCTGAATTTCGAAGTCATCATTTGTGTTTGTTCATTCGTGAATGTATGTTCATTATCGCCTGTGTTGTTGTAATATCAATAATCAGAATCGACTTGGTGGCAAGCATGGGAAAAATCGTTTCATTTTGCATTTACTACTCACTCACACGCATACAACATCAGAAACGAACAGCAGCTTGTGCGAGTCGCACTGATTCCGTTCGTATTCGCATTGCTACTATTTTCTTGCATGAACGCAGAATTGAGCAAAACAGACAACTGAGCGTAACATGAATGAATCTGAGTGTAGTAGTGTGGATGATTCCTCTTTCATTATTTTTTTTCCATGCTGAGCCTTTTACGGTTGCATTCTGCTGAGTGAGCTGAATGAGAATTTTGTAGAAAGAATCACTTTTTATTTTCTAGCTTTATACATACATTGACACATTTAAATCGCTATTAATATCGAGAAAACTGTTATACTGTAACACATAAACATAAGCGTCACGCAAATAACATAAAACTGCTGTGGCCAATTGGGTTATTTAACTTCGAAAAATATACCGATTTTTATACATCATCTGATAGAGCTTCGTTTTCTGAGCACAACGATATTTTTATCGATCCCGTAGATATTCATCTCGCTTTTTAAATCAAGATTTAAATTTATGATCGATGACACTAAATCTATTCGTTGACAGCTCGCTCCCATACAAAGTCCCGCCGAGGGGCGCTAAGATGGTGATTTTTGCTAATGTAATCGTACTTATCTAAAATAGTTCCAGTATACCAAAATTGATTAAATTTCGGATATCGGTTCCATTTTTAATGCAGATGACGAATATGTATTTACCTCAAACAACCCTAAACAACCCAATTCAACTGATTTAAATCAGTGGGCCAAAAACAATCTGACTCGGCTATTTAAATCGTTAGCATTCGGATTGGTTCTCCCTCGTTAGAGAAAATTGTTCGGCTGCCTTTCAGTTTATCCTTCTTTCCTTCTACTGCTGTCAGTTCTGAGTCGAGCTGCTTGCTTGGAAGAATTTACACTCGTTTGGCAATCTGTTTGTAGGTGAGGATGGCTATTTTGATTCTGTGATGCTCGCGCGAGAGAATGAATTTTCCCATGCTTGTTTGGTGGAAATGATTTTGAGTATCAAATGCAAAATGATTTTTTTGACGTAGGATTACATCTTTCGGCAACATATTTGGGGTGCAATTTCAAACAACGAAAATCGACCGCGTTACGAAAAGTGGTCAGATTGGATGGCGGATGGATTTAACTCTAAATTTTTCTACGAATCTGCTAAAATGAACACTTTATCAATTTTCAATAGGTTACTATTGAAAATTACACAAATATCCAACTGTTGCAATGGTGATCAAAATTATCACCGATTGCCTGCAAAAAAAGTGGTTTCCCTAGCACAGTCGTCGAATATTGATACCGAGCACGTAATCCTTCGTCAAATCTATGGTCGTGTCTTGGATACAACCTCTTATTTTTTCTTTTTTTCACAAATATAATGTTATGGAACGCGTGATGTTGCTTTTCACACTCGGATCGATGGAAAATTATTGTCTTTTCCGAATTAATGATAATATCGAGGTTTTAAGGTCTGGGATCGATAATATTAAAAATAATCATTATGTCAAAAAGAATTTGATTTTTTTTGCTATTGGCGATCGCTTCCGATTTTTCAATTCCGGAGTGATTTGAGAACCACATTGGCCATATCCGAATGGAAGTGAGCAGTTTTTGGCTTCAAAATCTATCATGCAAACACACTGTATCATAAATTAGCGGTCATATTGAGTTTCCTGCTGATCATTGTATGTCACACTCTTGAGGAAGTAGCGGAAACTTATCATACGAGACTTTAAATGACACGAGCATTTAAAATTGAGCTAAACCTGAACTTTACCTGTATTAAAGTTTGCGAAATTATGAAATTAAAATTATTCTAAAATTCCTGTTTAACATGAACTTCAAGGATGATCAACGAAAAAGGATAAAGTTTGGTGTGGTAAGCATATTTTTACTATCTCTATTTGATGCAATAAAATAAACTTTGAATTAACTGTACGGATACAGCAGTGATGTCTGCAGCTTTTCGGATATTGCCTTTTTAGTGACTGACAGTAATTGGACACGAAAATAAAGAAACAAACGAAACCAAAAAAAAAACATGGCAAAATGTTCCTAATTTATTATTCGATCCATTATACTACAGTACGATATAGAGTTGTAAATAATAAAAAAAAAAAAACTAGGAAAATAATAGACAAAATCGAATTTTATCGTTGTAAAAATAAATCAATTGTTCTAATTGCGAACGTGCGTGTGTCTGGTGCAAAATCAGCGCTGTGATTATGGAAGCATGTGAGTAAATGACGTGATGTTTAGTTGCTGTGGTTAGCATGATTAGCTGTATAAACATTTATACAATCACAATCAAACAGAACTTGAATGAAAAATGATGCCTACAATTCTCGATGAACATTTCAAATGGTCCTATCTGCTTTGATCGATTCTCTTCATCGACTTTCTCTTTTCATAACCACTGCTATGCAAACAGATTTCGCGCTAATTCTACCACATAGTTTGATAAAGGAGGTTCTTATCTAGCGTCCAAAACGTCAAATACAACAGGGAAAGGTTTTGCAGCTGAGTTATTGACGAAAGAGAAAGTCGATGAAGAGAATCGACCAAAGCAGATAGGACCATTTGAAATGTTCATCGAGAATTGAACAAAAGTCGAAAAAAGTGCATTCACTACAATAATACACGAAAAGTCAGATTAGTATAGGTTGATGACATTGAAACAGAGTAGTGGAATACCATCCGAAGAGGAGTAGCGATTTTCTAATCCTACTTAATTTAAAGGGTTATTTGTTCTAGATCCAATTTGAGTCTTTTGATTTCACTTTTATCCTACACAATCATAAGAGCGTGTAGGTCCTAAAAACTACGGAAAGTTTAAAATATAGTATAGGCGGTCACGTATTGGGAAACGAAAGGTTGAGAAAATAGAAACGTTTGGCAAGTCACAGCTAGTGTTTCGGGAGAGAATAATAGTGTTTTAGCTGCTATGTGTATGGTTGACATTGTTTGTGGTGGGAGTGGCGTGATTTGTTGTAGTGCAGGTGCTTGTATTATTGACGATAGTGTTGTTAGGAGTGGTGCTATTGTTCTGCTTAGATTCTACAACTTTTGTAACGTTTATTGTGGTAACGGAGGACGACGGCTTATCGCCCATACAACAAGCAATAAATCGTCGATATAGGCCCACCTCGCCATCCTCGAGCTGCCGGAGGTCGTCGTCATGAGCTCGCTTCGTCATCTCCGGCATGACATCGTCTAGGATTTTCAGCTCCCGGCGCGTGAAGAGGAGGTCCAATGACTTTCGGATACCGATCATGACGACCAACATCAGCGGGAATAGAATTGAGGTGGAGGAAAATGATTTGATCACCCACAGCATGACCAAACAGGCCAGCTGAATTACCGTGAATAGATGGACTCGACGGATGGGAACCTGTGGAAAGATATCGAAAGAGATGACATGTTAATACACACACGTTTTGAATGATTTGTTTTGTTTAGTCAATCAACCTGTCGTAAGAACATGTAGTCCGGCTGATACTTGTTTGGCATCAGCATGATCATCAGGCGATCAAAGAACTGCAGACCCTTGAGCGATGCCGCTCCCATGTACAGAAAGACGCCGTATAATACTGGCATTGGAATGTGGGACAGAAGCGGTGTCAACAGTACCGAACAACCGATCGTCAGGAAGATCAATATGTGGGTAACTCGTTGTTCGCGAACTCCAAGGAACTGGGGCTTCTCGCCAGGAGCTGCCGTTTCGGATTCTTGCTTGAGTGAATTGACATGATTAATACTGAGTACGGTAGCAGCGACAAACCTGAAAGTGTAAGGATATTTGTAGATTGTTTGGAGATCACTAGGGAGTAAGTTAACCTACCATGGTAGTCCCATGATTGAACAGATCTGTATCAGCAAGGCTAGTACGAAAAGATCCAGATGATAGCCACAGCCCTTCTTTAGCTTATGCTCTTTCCTATTGATTATCACAGCCGTAATTTGTTGATCCATGAAGATCAGAATGGTGCCCAGCAGGGCGGGTAATACAGCGATCACCGGAGACCAGATCGGGTTCTTCTCGTGGAATGGTTGAACGAGCCAGCCTCGATCCGGAATGGTTGGCTTGAACTCCCGAGGGACATCCAGTTTCGGTGTCGGTACGTTGGTTGCATAGTCCAGTATGGTCATCGAAAAGATCGCGATAATGACTGCGAAATCGCTTACCACTTGTCGGATGTTGGACGGGAAGAACAGAGCATTCTTGAAGTCCTTCAGGATGACCGATATTATATACGTTCCGATAAACAGGATGATTGACATCAGGAAGACATCGGAGATGTACTCGGGCTTCAAGCAATCGTCACCAGTGAGGGTACCATTTAGCAACTGTATCGGTATGGCGATGTTCAAATTCATGTTTCCGTGGGACAAAGATTGACAACACTTACCATGCATCTTTTCTTACTATACTGCGCCCATTCGTGAATGATGTCTGGGGATAGGGCTTCTCCTTCCGGTGGCAGACAAGAACAGTCATAGTTTGTACCAGCCGTATTCAAAGGGTAGTCCTTTCCGATGTGCAGAACGTTCTCCACCGCTTTGTAGATGAAGATAAACGCAATAAGGCAGGCAAAGTTCTCCTCGGTGAACCTCGTGATGTAGCACACCAATGCACTGGCATCGACCGCTACCAGGATGACCAGGATGATCGTCACCCATGTGCCGATCCAGAACCTGTTGGTGAAGGAGACACGTTGTACATATTTAAATTTTCTCTTCAAGTTGTGTGGAAGCTCCATACATTCATAGTTATTTTAGATTAGGATCTTATTAATATATTTTTCTTCTTTTTCTTCGCTTTTAAAGCTTATTGATTATCGCATATTAGTCTATTTCGTGCTCTCAGTTTAGTGTTCTAGATGCACTTCCACATTTATTAATTGAGAGCTTTCGATGCCTGGTACTATTTTAACATTAGTATAATTGAGTGGCAAGTAAAATCATATTCTATGCCCAGGGAAGTCGAAAAAATCTCCAACCCGAGAAATTGCTAGACTGGACCGGGAATCTAACCCAGCCACATCCAGCATGGTATTGCTTTGTAGCTGCGCCTTTACCTACTGAGCTAACGGAGGCCCCCTTATTGACGTGCCTCATATGTTTTGTGGAAAGTTCTTCTATGTCGTAGAATGCCCTCTTAATCCATGTGGACTCATTTCTGAAGTCTTGTGACACAGCTCTCATGTTTTGTGAAGAGAAACATGAACTTCTTCCACTGGAGTTGTCTCTTAAATCATGTACCGAAGCTCTTCACGCAGGGTGTCTACTATCTGGAAAACCTGGAAAATTCTTTAAAAACCAGAAATCTTCAGGGAATTTTATTTAATCTGGAAACATCTGGAATTGTCAGGGATTTTCAAATTCCTTTATAATGCAAATTTTTAAAAATATAACATATTGAATTATGCCAGAGAACCTTCGCAGAAATTTAAAAAAAATATTTCATAGTACAACCAACTTTATCTTCCTCATTAGGTTGCTCTTACTCTTTGAACAAAATAATTCTGGTGTGGATTTATCTTCAGTAACAACATACATTCTAAGGTTTGAATTGTGTCTTTTTAAGACTCTGAAACATGGATAATGTCTACAGATTTAAAACTTAAACTATTTTCTAAAATCTTGGACTGAATGTTATCTAACTTGGAGAAATTTTCAAGAATTGAATTCCAACATCCCAGATTTCAAATAAATTAAGGGCCTTCAAAAAGTTTCAAAGCTTATGAACTTTAATTATTTTGTTTTCCTTGGATGATTCGAAAAGTACTATTAGAAGTATTTCATAGAAAATTTTAGGAAAGTTTCAAGGGAATTTTCAACGAAGTTTTGAGGTACTTTTCAAAAGAATACTATGGAAAATCTCAAAGTTGTCCTGTAATCATCTTTAGAGAACTCAAAGAAGAGATTCTAGGGAATTCTGAGGACAGTTTCAAGGAATTCACATTAAACATGTTTCTTCAAAAACCTGGTCATTTTCCGTTGAAGTCCTGGGAAAACCTGGAAAACTCAGAGAAGTTTACTTAGCAAGGGACAAGACACCCGGTCACGTCAATATGTATAGCTCCTCGTTTGTAGTATCTCCTTAAGTCCTCTGGAGTAACGCACTTTAGTCCTGAAAAGTACCTCCAAAATGTTCAAGCTTTCTTCTGAAATCATATTGATCTGCCCTAGATCTGTGGAGTAGCCCCATCCAGTCTGATGAGTTGCTCATTATGTCCTGTTGACTTACCGGATAAGTTCTATAGGCTAGTTCTTTGAGCTCTATGAAGAACTCAATTACACTAGTTTACAGCATATTTGAACTTTGTACGTGACATCATTTTTCAGTTAGATTACTGATATTGTTGACAAATTGTATGGAGTAGCCTATGAGGACTATGCCTTCAGCCTGTGGGTTAGCCCTTACGTTTTATGGAGTTGGCATTTAAGGTTTGATTGAATCCACAAATGGCCGCTATTATGGTTGTCTTGCCTTGCAACTTCGAATTTTTGATGGCACAAGTCTCAAAAACTACAAAGATTTTGAGTACGGCATTATATCAACACGTATGCTGCAGTGCAGCAAAAGTATTTATGTACCTAAATTCGTACACGGAATCTTTGTAGTTTTTGAGATTCGTGCCATCAAAAATTGGAAGTCAACCATAATAACTGCCATTTGTGGATTCTATCAACGTTGATGGGTCATTAAGCTGAATGCCATAAGGCGGAATGGGTCATCAGGCCAGATTATGAAAATATTAAGCAGCTAATGAAGTTTTCAGAATTATGTCGATTATGAAGAAGTCAGAATCATGCTCTGAATGCCTCAAGGAAAAATCTGCTATGAAAAATATTCAACTAGACATTTCAGTTGATAGAATTTCTAGAAACTCGAAAGAACTGCTCATGATTGAAAGAAGGACAAATCTGCTTTGTAGAATAATTGTATAAAAATTACTCTGCTGAAAATATGCCTATATGCGAGATCTTGAAAATCTCTCCAAGTCTTCCCAAAATTCAAATTAAAGATTATGCTATGTTAAGAATATCCTTTCTCAGACAAAGGCCTTGAAAAATTCTCGATGTTACATGTTCTACTAAGTTTAATCTTTAAGTTTTCAGCCTAATGACCTTTTTGGCTTAATGGCTTTCGGTCTAATGACCTATTAACCCCACTGACGTTCGATAGTACAGTACTGGAAAATATTCCTATATGCGAGATCTTGAAAATCTCTCCAAGTCTCAGTCCTTAAAATAATTTCTACGCTCATATAAAATATCTATGCTTGTGATCTTAAAATCAGAACTAAGTTTGGCATGTTATGTTTGAAAAACTACAAAATCTTCACAAAATTCAAATTAGAGATTATGCTATGTTTTGAATATCCCTTCTCAGACAGTGGCCTTGAAAAATTCTCCGTGTTACATGTTCCAAGAAATACTAAATTTAATCTTTGACTTTTCAAAATTCAGCCTAATGACCTTTTCGGTCTAATGATCCATTCACCCCACTGACGTTCGGTAATACAGTACTGGAAATTTAGGATTTTAGTAAATTTTCAACCAATTGAAAGAATTATGTTTTGACAAGATAAGAAGCCGGAGATGAACCAGCGTTCGGCTGAAAGTCTCCTTAATAAAGATAACTAACTAACTAACCAAGACAAGGAAAAAGAAATACAGCACAATTGGATCTTTGTGCATCAACAAATAGCCATTTTGTTAGTAAAATAAAAAAACATTTAACTAAATGTTCTCAAACTTCGTAAAAAATCATCCAATCAAGTTCAAATTTTCACAAGTAAATCTTGAATATTTAATCCACGAATTGCCAATATTTCAGAAATTTTGATGCACATACTGGAAAGCACTTTAAAGTTTTCTTTTCGATTGACAACAACATTATGGTGATTACTTTATTGTTGCTAGTACTTTAGTGGCCCTACACCCTATTAACCATGTCCTGATTATTAATCTCTCAATTTTAATAAACAATACTTCAAGTCCTGTGGGACGAACCAGCCGACGAAAAATTGGTCCTTTGGAGTAACCCTTGAGTTCTAATGAGTGGTTCTTCAAGTTCTGTGGAGTAGTCCCTCGATCAGCCCGTGAGTTGTGGAATATTTCCTTAGGTTTACTAAAGTAGCCCCCCCCCCCCCCGATAGCCCCTCGGTAGTCTTGTGGAGTGCATCTTAACACTCGTTCAGTAGAACATTCAGTCTAGTGAAGTGAAGTAATTCCTTAAGTAGCTTGTAGAGTACGCTAAGTTATGTGGAATTGACTCTTTGGTCTTGCTTACTTGTTATACAAGTTTTGCAGACTTCATTGAAATGATCAGACCCGAATCTTGCAATAAACTGGATCGCAGCTACCTGTTTCTATTATTTTTATATTTTTTAGTTATAGTTTTATCACAGACAAACAGGATATTTTTCACTGTAAAACATCGTCACTAAAGCACTACCGCCATCTATTGAGTACATTGTCATGATCAGTACGCTCAACAGATGGCGGTAGTGAGTAAAAGTCAAAAGCAAGGGAATTGAAAAATATGCTAGTGTAATGTCTGTTTGTTTGTGGTTTTATGATTCGTGCACTTCTCACGATTGCTAGGAATCTTTTGAAGGGTTCAGTTGTGACCTGTAGTAGTCTATGTGTCACCAAAAGGTTGACAACTGTGTGTCGGACAATCGCCCAGAGTCATTTTTGTGAATTGCTCAAAAATGCTTCTAAGGTACAATTTTGTAGCTGCCTAATAACAAAAAAGTAGAAACTCTGACCTAAACATGCCCTATTTCCCCAGGAACTTACCTGAACGTTAGATAGTCCCATCCGACTCGCATGCAGAAATCGTAGACGATCGTTTCGAACACCAGCACCGGGCCGGTCGAGCCAAGGATCGTCAACGGTTGCCCGGAGAAGAACCCATATCCCATACCGCAAACGAATCCCGAAACCAGCGATTCCATGGCGGCAATGTTGTTTCCGGTGGCCGATCCCAGGAGTCCACCGAACGTAATGATTGGCGACAGACAGGCAAAGTACAGAAAGATCCAGGATGCGATGCATTGCAGCGATAGTCCCTCCTTAAAATCGGACCAGTAGAATGGCTTCTTCCGCTTTAG
Source organism: Ochlerotatus camptorhynchus (assembly GCF_037179485.1). NCBI lineage: Eukaryota > Metazoa > Arthropoda > Insecta > Diptera > Culicidae > Ochlerotatus > Ochlerotatus camptorhynchus. Next base: position 3,004,060 of record NW_027040701.1, read on the forward strand.
ATCGTTGACTAGCCCCCCGAATAGGCGTCCGGTTCGCGAAAGACCGGATTCTTCACGTTGACGTTGTTCTTCCTCTTCCTCGTCAATCTCTTCCTTCGGGTTTTTCTCCGGAGGTCGTTTGCGGACTTCCTGCGACGGAATGGCGGCCGGTGGTTCTATCCGAATCGATGGATCCCACTCACCCGGTGGTAATACGGTGACGGCATCTAGGAATTCATCTACACCTGCCAGGAGGTGTTCTCGCTTCTTGGCACGATACGCGACTTCGTGGAAGATTTCATCCGACATGAGGGTGGCCATCGCTCGACCGATCTCGTGGAAGCTATTGTGACTCCCTGGGGGACCCAGCAGAATGAAGATAAACCTGAGGAAGTATGGAGCGAGTTGTTAGCATGAAACTCCAACCCGATTGCAGCAAACTCGTACCTAGTTGGCACAGGGACTTCGGTCAAATCACCCATAACGGATGCGTTGTTCAGCCGAAGGAATGCGGCAAGTGTTTTGTCCAGAAAGTCCACCTCACCGACAAGGATGTTGCTGGCTTCGGCACCCGGTGGTATCTTCCTCATAAAGTTCGTGTTGGATTTGTGTTCGCCATTCTGCAGCTCACCGGAGCTGGTATTCCGGGCCATCGAGATGCTGCTGGGGCTTTGAATGAGATTTTCCCCTGCAAGTAGGCAAGTAGGATGTTAGAAATGACCTTTATCTCGCATGCGGGCGTGGTAAATTCCAGTTTTAAATTGATTCAGCCCAGCCGTTCGAAAAGGGAATTGTTTTTCCGAACGTTCTGTGTTCCGAGAGGAGGGAGTAAAGTGAATTAGTGGGAAAATCCAGACTACGTTTACTACACTGGCATTGGGTCGGAAAAATCGAATGTGTATGTGTGTGTGTGTGTGTATGTATGCGCAAGAATACCGTGGAGACGAATGAAATGTTCGTTTAAACATGCAAAGCGCTTTATGTGGGAAACAAACGTGTGGAATCTACATAACACAATCCAATTGGCTTACTCTAGAAAGGCTCGGGAGTGTTTGTTGGAGTGTTATGGCGTTTCGTGTTTTATGTCGTTCTTTGGTTTTGTTCGGCTGAGGAGGAGGATATTTTACATTGTCCGATAATCCTGTTTGACATATCGTGATTTCCAGGCTTATCTAGCAATGAGCTTCTATGGTTGGATTAGTTCGCTGAATCACATTGGGTATGCACCAAACAGGTCGAATATCTATTATTATTATTATTTAGCTTTATTTAGGAGGCTTTCAGCCTTAGGCTGGTTCGCCTCCACTATGGTCGAATATCTAACGAAAATATCATCAATAAGGCGTTTTCTATAAATATCGAATTCAATGGATACCCACGGTGGTTGCAGCTTGTGACTTGCTGGTCCAGTGCTAATGCACAAACCGTGGTTTGATTACCAATACGAAGCTTTCTACCTTCTGGTAATCGGCAGATTGTTTGTTGAATGAAGGACAGGATCTACGTTCCACTAAATCCTGTAATTAAAATTCTTTTGGTACTCCTCGCGTTGTCCGTTACTGGTATTGGAACGTGCTTTAAAATGTATCATTAAAGCTTGTGTCGTTGTCAGTGTTTGTGTAATTCTGTGTTGTATATTTTCGTGTGACATAAAAGACTGGTTGAATTCACCTGCTGTAACAGAACACTAATCTACCAAAACAGTAAAACCAGATTGGCATATTAACAGCACGTCTAGATAGAAAAAATGAAGGGGGAAAACGGGCCAATTTTCAAAACGAGAAAACTACACAACTACGTATATATTTTATATCTACACAAAAATGAACATCGTAACGTAACATGGAAGGTAGAGCTGAAAACGGTCGTAGCAGAAGTTCAAGTTTATCGCATGAAATTTTGGCATGTATATGTTGCTCTGTGTTGTCGTTGGTGCCGTCGGGATGAAAAATGGAGTTGATGAAATTATCGATTTGTATCTGTTTGTCTGGATCCGGTTGGACCTACGGCATCGACCGGTAATGGGCGGAATGGGAAAATTTGGAATGCGATGGGGATGATTTACGGAGCAATCATGGTTGGGTGAGATGTTTCGTGATGTTAACTACAATATTTTGTGTGGGCTTTATGGACTGCAAAAGTGGTTTAGTTGAATTGTTTAGTGACAGTGGCTCATACATATTTAATTAGGTCAAGTCGATGGTATTTTCAGGTTAGAAATGCGCTCGACTTCCGTGGGCATACAGTACTTGCCACTAAATATACTTATGCTCAATTGAAAACTGTGGATTTGTTGTATATAGTGCAACATAAATTGACAATAACTTCTTCGCTTGTGGAGAATGCCGATATACCGAACAAAGTACTGCAAAGTGGCAGGAAATTGAATTAAAACTTTGATATAATTTGATTCCAGTTTACGCAATTGACAAATGTGATAACAAATGTTGTTTTAATTTTGCTGTGCATTTGCTCTTCATCAATGTGTTGTTGCGCTTGCAGAACATCAAATTGAATACTTATTTTGTTATCAACTGGAAAAATGTACACCATATTAAGTTTTCAGTTTGCTCTCACTGATAGCAGAATTAGTTTTCAATGTAATGTCACAGCATGACAAAAGCAATCTGAGTAATCATTATCAGCAACATCACAACATCAAATTTAGTTTTCAATTTGATCCCAGACTTTACTCGGGATTGTATATGCACATATTATGACTGTGTCCAAAATGAAGAATTAAATCTTAACGGTCCTCTTCCTTCTCCTTCTTCGCATGTCAAGCTTATTGCATATCTCATATTAGCTTATTGCGTGCTCTCAACTTAGTGTTCTAGATGCACTTCTACAGTAATTAATTGAGAGCTTTCGATGCCTCTACCATTTTTGCATTGGTATAATTGTGTGGCAAGTACAATCATACTCTATGCCCAGGGTAGTCTAGAAGTTTTCCAACCCGAAAAATTCCTAGATTGGTTTGTAGATGCGCCTTCACCGACTGAGCTAAGGGAGGCCCCAAAATCTTAACGGTGCTTCGTCGAAAATATATTTAAATGTTATAAAATCATTCTGTTGTTGATCGGCCGATTTCTGACTAGCACACGTCAGTGGTTATCAAGTAAAGCCAGTGAAGTAGTGTAACTTCTTATCTTATTCACCAATTAGAACACAGCCTTAATAAATATGAATCAAGTTACTACATTGTCGAAAAGAAAGATACACGTCTCGAGCAAGAGAAAATAATTTATTAATACCAAATTCAGGTATGAAAATAGCATCACTGGCAACCTAAATATGATATTAGTAAAACTGACATAAGAGGTAAAATACCAAAAAAGATACACACTTAGAAAAAGTCATGTAAATTTAGGTGCTCTGATAGTGACATATGCGAGCGTATATTATGACATAAATTTGAGTCATAACAGACGCGGAATATAGCTTAATGAATTGTACTTTTGTAGAGCAACGAACTTTTCAGTCTCGGAGCACTTGTGACATGACATGTTTGTTTACGTCTCATCTTTTATGTCAAAGATGGATTCCGTCACTTGTAAAATTAGTTATTTCTAAGTGTGTACCTCAAAATATTCTACGAATAACGAACTAATAAATAATTTAGTTATTACTATAACAAACGGATAACAGACGCTTTTTTAGATGCCAGATGCCAGAATACCATAGTTTGTTATTTTGATGGTCTTCTAATACCAATTCAATAACTTTTTTAGGTGTTATAGTCTAAATAGATCTTTCAATTTCGTTATTTTTGTATTCATTTGATATTTTTCAAAATATTTCCATAACTGAATAATATCAAAACAAGGTTTTATACCACAAGCATTTCAATTCCAACCACATTAAGATATTCATTTGTTATCGATTAGCTATCGGTTCCTGCTCGGGGTATAAACATTAATTTTCTACATAAGGTAAGGTAAGGACATTTGGCATGTTCATATAAAAGTATTTAGATTTTCCGTATGATTTTATAACTTCTTTTGAAGAATCGACTGTTGACTGACTTTGGTTGAATATATTTTTTCACTGAAAGTCGTTTGATTGAACACCGTTTGGTCGAAAGCCGTTTTGCTGAACGCCATTTGACTCAACATAATTTATTTAGGTAATTCAATCTCAAGTGACCGATCTAATTTAAACTAAAAAATCCTTGGAGGCAAACCAGCCCAAGGCTGAAAGCCTCCCTAATAAAGTTAAATAATAATAATAATTTAAACTAAAATTGTTGGAGTTACTAATTTTGGGTCAGCAATCAATTGGTGAAAATAGATTTTTTTGCGGCGTTGTCAACTTTGCTATTTAAAACTTTAATACAAATAATTAGGAGCACTCCAGGAACAAATGCACTTAATTAAATAAGTTAAAGTTGAGTTTTCTTTATTATGGAGGCTTTCAGCCTGAGGCTGGTTCGCCTCCGTATACTTAATTAAATAAATTCTGAGAATTATAAATTATCCAAAATGACAACAAATGCATTGACAATTCTCGTATTTTGCTTTGTTTTGAAATTAATTATATCAGCGGTTCTCATCTTGTTGTACGCGTACCCCTAGGTGTACGCCAGACATATAAGGCGATACATCAAAAAATATTTCAAAATGTTGGAAAAGTTTCAATTTATTTTGTCAGAAGTTCTACGTTTTCTACGGAATTTAATTGTGATGTAAGGCGTGTTGCTTATAAGTGCTTTAAATATTGGTAGTCAAGCTTCTCAATAGAGTATAGTAAATTAAGTTTATGAAAATTCTTAACATTCAAAATCCTTGATAACTGTTAGATCACTTTGAAATGATGTACAGCAACTATTTTTTTTTCTTTGTACTTAAGACAAAACAATTTTAGGAGAGCACTTGAAAATAACGAATGACCATAAAAAGTTTAAATAGGGAAAAGGACGCCTTTAGCAGACAGTTACTGTTTTTGGAAGTCTAAATTGAAACGTTAATCTCACTGGATTCTTTCACCAAAATACTTCGCTGAATGTGTTCAAATGATTTTTTAGTCTTTCAGTTTTAAGCTGATTAGAATTCTACGACTGAGCAAACGCATTTTTCCAGGTTTTTCTTAACGACCGTAGATCTTAAAACGAAACATACACACTACAAAGTGCTGCTGATTTCGACTTGTCTAGCACGCAGTTCAAATGGAAAAGTTGCCGAATAAAAACAGCTTACCGACAATATTCACATTCACTACAGAAGTTTGTAGGTAGGTAAGGTAGGTACAGTGTTTTAAAGCATTTTTGGACAATTCTATTGATTGGAATGCAGGCAGAAGGTTAATGTAAACAAACACTTACTGCATACAGTGTATCTAAAAATTAAGCGTACACCTGAATGGACAATTTTTCGGAACACTGTGAAGAGATAGATTTTTCAAATCTCGGCTGGTGATTTAACAATCATTTATTGATTTATCGTTATAGTTTTGGACTTTATTGTAAACTCGTAATAACGTCAAAACTAGTCTTAAGACCAACGAAATTACCTAAAACCACTAAAACAGCTTTAAATCGCAAAAAAAAAACCTTTAAAGCATCTAAATGGTGTTTAAAATTCCAGATAAAGCATGGAAAAATAGCACCAAAAGTCGCCAAAATGCCTTCGAAATCGTCAACATTGTTTTTTTTAAAACGCCAAAACGACCTGAAAATCAAACATAATCTTGAAAATGCGTCAACATGATTCTGAAAACGTAAAAAACGGCATAAGAAACGCCAAAGAGGCCAAAAAAGCAGAAGTGCTTGCTCCAAAAGATATTCATGAGCATTTAATGGTTTGTTTTGTTATAATGACGCTTAAGTAATTATTATCAATTTCAGCATTTTAAAATATCTAGGAAAAAAACCAAATTAAGTTCGCCTTTAAGCTCACCTTTTATTAACCCACCGATCATAATTTTTAATTCAGATCTCATAAGCTTTATAAAGTTTTGATCTAGTGGCAAGAATTTCTGTTACCCATCTCAATCATTTTTACTTAAATTCGGTCATTTTGGATCTTGGCATCCTTGATTTTTTTTTTAAATGTTTGCACGGAAACGGCATTTCTGATCGAAGTTAGGTCTGAGGCAAAGTTGTAGCTAAAGATAAATTGAGATTGTTTTTGGGAAAAATCTACAAACAAATCTTTTTAGTAAATTCATGTAAAAATTCTAAAGAAATGTTAAATACTGACATACATCAAAATGTACTTGTCAATTTTTTGAGAAAATAATCAAAAAGAAGCCAATGAAAATCTTTTGGAATGTTTAACATTATGGACACTTAAAAATTGATAAAAATTGCACAACAAGAACTTTTGGTCAAATTTTGGAACTTTTTGGTAAAACGATTTTTTATGATTTTTTTTTATGTACCGTAAATTTTACAAGACCCAAGATGGTAGAATTTTTGCAAAAATGGTAATCATTGCCCATAACAAACAATTAGGCAAAGTTTCATGCAAATCGCAGAAGGTCGATTCATTTTTTTTTCGCTATTTGTTTAGGGACAATGAACCAAGTTTGGGCCGGAATTCGGCCATTTTAACACACGCCTAATGTTTCAGAATGACGCTTTCAATATTTTTTAATAAATCTTAGCACTTGGTTCATTGTCGCTAGTGAACAATCATGCGAAGTTTCATGGAATTTAGAATGGGAAAAATAGAATCGGTTCATCAGTTGGCGTGGAACTGCTCACATGGGGAAATATTAGGGCTACGTTTCATACCTAACCTGGCGTAATCGATTCCTTATGTATTTCAACCAGTGCTGCAAAATTTCGACAATATACGGTGATACTCAAAATTCTGCTTTGGTCACTCGTTTGAGCTAACAGTCATCGTCAAGGCAAACCATGTCAATTGTCAGTTGCATTTTTGTCAGTGACGAACATGTGCTGATTTGTTTATTAGCTAAATTTGAAATGAAATTAAATGGCTTGAGCAAAACAATTACATGGAGCCATTAAAGTGAATAAGCATCTACGTCCTGAACCGCTTGGATAACAATAATGTGTCTCAGAATGCAAGAAATTACACTTTCTGTTACCAGGTGAATCTTTGTCATTGACGAAAAAATGAATGAGATTTTGACAAAGATTTTTTTGAGGATCAAGTCTATCATTGACTATGTGAAAAACAATTTTGTCAATATCGCGCAAAAGTCTGTCAATGACAATGACAAATCTCAGCACTGATTTCAACAAAGGATTTGATTTGAATCAACGTAACCATTTACGATTTACGAAAATGTTCAAATAACCATAATTTAGTAGCAGTTACATGGGTGGCCAGCCCCTTAAGAATGTTCAGAAGATCATGTATTTACATGCCAGGAAAATGCTGAAATCATTTGCATTTAGTCTTAGAATACATATCACAAAGATTAACAACTCTGCCAAAATCCAAGAGACAAATATAGTAGCGTTGCACTCTAGCAAAAATGGAACCAACGCACATTGCACAGCGGGAAAAAGAGGTCAAAATTCCACGTACTTAGATGGTGCCCGATAGGAAGCTTGCAAAATAGCTCATCTCATGTAAACCATTTCGGCGAATCGATCATTAAAGACAGTTTTCAGGAAGTGGTCCATTTTTGTTGGATCTTTTCCTCAATCTGGAAGAAATATCAAATAGTCATGGTTGCTGCAATAATATTGAATGCACATTAGACTGATGCAAAATTTGAAATTTTTGCTCCACGGTGTTCAAACGGTTTCAATTAGTCTCCTAATTAGCCTCCGAAAGTTTAAACTCATTTGATAAGAAACTGACTTGGCACAAACCATTTGAAGTTTATATGGAAATTACTATGGGAAAACAAAACTTTTTGTTCATTGTCTTTTAGCGTTTTTACATATTGTACTGTTAACAAATTCAATTATGTCAGTGACTTGAATCATTAATAACTTTTGCTCCTTATATTCGATCGGAAACTAGTTTTCAACAAAATTGTAGCTGAGAAAAATAGCAACAAGTTCAGCTATATTTTTTTAAAGTAGAGTGAACTGGTGAATTTTGAGATAGATATAAACCGAAATTATGGTTTCTCCATAGTAATTCCTATACAAACTTCAAGTGGTTTGTGCCAAGTCAGTTTCTCACTAAATGAGTTCAAATTTTGGGAGGCTAATCAGGGCCCAATTTGAAACCGTTTGAGCACTGTGGAGCGAAAATTTCAAATTTTGCATCAGTCTAATGCACATGCCCATAAGGTTTAGATCTAATTTTGACCCTGCTAAGCACAACCCACACCTTAACTCTCTTTTTAGAATGGATTTTTACACCAAATCATGAGAAGGTCTATAATCAATAATCTGGTAATCAGATCGAGAATATATCAAAATACGATGTTCAAAATATGACTTCTAATGGATTCAGTACACTTAGTTAAATAATAACAAGGTCCATACAAACTTATATTAATGGAAGACCTTCACAATTTTTTGGATTTCCCCAAATGGTTTCAATATTACTGTGCATGCACATGGCTCCCCATGGCTAGTTTTTGCACCTTGACGTTGGTGGGAAGGCTTTTTTTTTTTTTTTTTTTTTTTTTTTTTTTTTTTTTAACTCTTTATTTGTTCCAAATTTAAAATAAATTACATTTCATTTTAACCTAGGTGCTCCAGTTACTGCAGTAACGTACCAGCCTTAATTGTTATGATATATATCTAAGTGTTTTTACATTGTTCATGTCTTGGCAATTCAGTATTTTAAACAGGTTTTTTAACCTGCATGTCAGTATAACAATTGATATCTTAAAACTAAAAACTAAAACTTAATCTTATCTAAGTATAAAGGGAATTAATCGTTGCAATTGAGGATTGCAACGATTTTTGCCTGAAATTATTAATTATTTTGTTGGACATTTGTGCTAAAGTCTCAACATTCGAAATTCTATGTACTTCGGTTGTACTGTACCAGGGAGGCAACTTCAAAATCATTTTCAGAATTTTGTTCTGAATCCTTTGAAGTGCTTTTTTCCTGGTAGTGCAGCAACTAGACCATATTGGTACAGCGTAAAGCATGGCCGGTCTAAAAACTTGTTTAAATATTAGAAGTTTATTCGTCAGGCAAAGTTTGGATTTCCTGTTAATAAGAGGATACAAACATTTTATATATTTGTTACATTTGGCTTGAATGCCCTCAATGTGATCTTTAAAAGTTAATTTTTGGTCAAGTATTAATCCAAGATATTTCACTTGGTATGACCAGGAAATTGGAACTCCGTTCATAGTGACTATGTGACTACTACTAGGTTTCAAAAACGAAGCTCTAGGCTTATGTGGAAATATTATAAGTTGAGTTTTGGAAGCGTTGGGAGAAATCTTCCATTTTTGTAAATAAGAAGAGAAAATATCTAAACTTTTCTGAAGTCTGCTGCAAATAACACGAAGACTTCTTCCTTTAGCGGAAATGCCTGTGTCATCAGCGAACAAAGATTTGTGGCAACCCTGAGGCAAATCAGGGAGGTCCGAAGTGAAAATGTTATACAATATAGGCCCAAGAATGCTACCCTGAGGAACTCCTGCCCTAACAGGTAGTCGATTAGATTTGGAATTTTGATAATTTACTTGAAGAGTTCTGTCAGTTAAATAATTTTGAACTAATTTCATAATATAAAGTGGAAAATTAAACTTTTTCAATTTAGCAATCAAACCTTCATGCCAAACACTGTCGAATGCTTTTTCTATGTCTAGAAGAGCAACTCCAGTTGAGTGGCCTTCAGATTTGTTTGAACGAATTAAATTGTTAACTCTTAAGAGTTGATGAGTAGTTGAATGCCCATGGCGAAATCCAAACTGCTCATCTGCAAAAATTGAGTTCGTATTGATGTGAAGCATCATTCTATTCAAAATTATCTTTTCAAAAAGTTTACTTATTGAAGAAAGCAAACTTATTGGACGGTAGCTAGAAGCTTCAGCTGGATTTTTATCCGGCTTCAAAATTGGAACAACTTTTGCATTTTTCCATTTATCAGGAAAGTATGCCAAATGGAAACATCTGTTAAATAATTTTACCAAGAAAGACAAGGTACTCTCTGGGAGTTTTTTGATGAGGATATAGAAAATTCCATCATCACCTGGAGCTTTCATATTTTGAAAATTTTTAGTTATAGACCTTACTTCGTCCAAATCAGTCCCCCAGGAATCATCAAAAATATTTTCCCGAGAGAAAATATTCAGAAAATCCCGAGCAACCTGATTCTCAATAGGACTAGTAAGACCCAAACTGAAATTATGGGAACTCTCGAATTGCTTAGCAAGTTTCTGAGCTTTTTCCAAATTTGTGATCAAAATTTTACCACCTTCTTTAAGCGCTGGAATAGGCTTTTGAGGTTTTTTCAAAATTTTTGTGAGTTTCCAAAAGGGTTTGGAACTCGGGTCTAATTTAGAAATATTATTTTCAAAAGTTTTGTTCCTCAGGGCAGAGAATCGCTTTTTAATTTGTTTTTGCAAATCCCGCCAGATAACTTTCATGGCAGGATCGCGTGTTCTTTGAAATTGTCTCCTACGGACATTTTTAAGACGGATCAAGAGCTGAAGATCATCGTCTATTATAATTGAATCGAATTTAACCTCGCATTTTGGTACTGAGGCAGCTCTTGCTTCAACTATAGAAGTAGTCAGAGATTCAAGAGCATAATTAATTTCATCTTTGGTTTGCAAAGGAATGTTTGGATCGAAGTTATATTCCATAAATGTTCGATACTGCTCCCAATCAGCTCTATGGTAATTGAAAGTAGAGCTGTTGGGATTACAAATTATTTCTTGGGATATTTCAAAAGTTACTGGAAGGTGATCAGAACCGAAGTCAGCATGGGTAACCAATTGGCTACAAAGTTGACATGAATCAGTTAAGACCAAATCAATAGTGGAGGGATTTCTTGCAGAAGAAAAGCATGTTGGGCTGTTTGGATATTGAATAGTGTAATAACCTGCAGAACAATCATCAAACAGAATATTACCATTGGAATTGCTTTGAGCATTATTCCATGAGCGGTGTTTTGCATTAAAATCACCAATAATGAAGAATTTAGACCTATGACGGGTAAGTTTCTGGAGGTCACCCTTGAGAAAATTCTTTTGCTGGCCTACGCATTGGAATGGCAAATAGGCAGCTATAAACGTAAGTTGTCCAAATTTTGTTTCAACAGAAACCCCCAAAGTTTCAAAAACTTTGGTTTCAAATGAAGAAAGAATTTTATGTTTGATTCGTCTATGAATAATGATGGCAACGCCACCACAGGGTCCATCAAGACGATCATTTCTATAAATCAAGTAATTTGCGTCCTTCTTAACCTTATGGGCAGGTTTAAGGAACGTTTCAGTTATAACGGCAATATGCACGTTATGAACTCTTAAAAAGTTAAATAGCTCGTCTTCATTATCTTTAAGAGATCGAGCATTCCAATTTACAATATTTAATGCTTTAAAATCCATTACTGAATTTTAAAGTCATGACAATATTATTTGCAAATTTTACTCCAGTTTGAATAGCATCAAACATGGAGTTAGATTTAAGCATATCAGAAATCATGTCAATTAATGAATTCTGTAAAAATTCCATTTTGGGGGCAGTAATGCTTCCTAAGTCAAAATTGTCAAAATTTCCATTAGAACGTTGGTTAGTATTTTGATTTCTACCCGCTGCAATAGCAGCATAGGTAGCTCCATTAACTCGCTGAACATTGTTAGCAGCGAGGGGAGTAGGTACAGATGAAACATTTGAAGCAGGGGAGATATTTGTACCTACTGGTACGAATGTAGAATTTGTTCCTCGCTGACCGTTGTTAACAGCAGAGGAATTTGTACCTGGTCGGAAACGTGGAGCGTTTCCTACCTGACGGTTAGAACGAGATTGTAGGATCGCTTTGCGAGTCTTACATTCCCAAAAATTGGATTTGTGGTTTTCACCACAATTTGAACATTTAAATTTCTTAGGATCTTCCTTCACAGGACAGTCGTCCTTTGCGTGAGAGGAATCACCACAATTCATGCATTTAGCTGGCATGTAGCAATTTTTAGTTCCGTGACCCCATCCCTGGCACTTACGGCACTGGGTGAGGTTTTGGAAATTTCCTCCAGTCTTCCTGAAGTGTTCCCACTTCACTCGGACATGGAGCATAAGGCTAGCTTTTTCTAAGGCCTTAAGGTTGTTTGGTGGGAAGGCTTAATTTCATGTCATAATGGAGCGTTGGAAACAGTGGGAGATTCTGCATTCACATATCGGTACAATTTAAATTATGAGGTGGCTACTTTAGTAGGTAGCATTTCATAGATTTACTTTATTTTATTTTATTTTATCAAGTGCATTTTTAACTTTCCGCGGCTGTGTATAAACACGGGGCTCAAAGTGAACTACAGAGCTTTCGTAATACATAATTCGATAGACCTTTCCAAACGCGTTCTGGGTTTATGTAGTTTTTGGAATTTAGTCGGTACGGACGCGAAATCTTAGAATCTCTATAGTAAAATTAGTAGAATATTTTGAGAGGAAATCACAATTAATCAACTTGCCAACATAGGCTATCACATTTATTTTGGTGGCACTCTTTAAGTAATTGGTTGTTTATTTTCTGCTGTTTCGCGCGGCGTTCGGAACTCGCCCGGTTTTTGGAACTCACTTATTAGTATAGATATTATATGAACAGATTTACTGATTCAATCGCACACTAATCCAGCATTTAGTTGTTCGGTATTTTTTTGTACTGGGCTTACACGGTAAAACGAAAGATTTACTGAAAATTCAGTTCAAATCAGGTGAATAACCGACGTTCTGTAAAACACAAACTGAACTTCGGTATCGTTTGATGCAAAATACTGTACACAGAACATTTATTTACTGAGAAAGTCGTTAATTTACAAATTTTCGTGATTTCACGAAAAGTCAGTAAAAATAATTACTGTGCACAAAGTAGTCTTTATTTTTTACCGACTGGTCAGCAAAATAGCCACCTCGTTTTACCGACCACGAATTGTAAACTCTAACCTGTCAATTTTATTCCCGCCGCCATTTTAGCTTCAGTAAAATCCGGGAGCAAATGTTGAATCGCGCAGTTTTGTTAAAATTTGAATAATATCAAGAAGTACCACGTGGACGCAGGGTTGCTTCCACTCACTTGCTATAAAACTATATTTTTTCGGAATTATACAATCATTAGATGATATAATAATATGCTGTACTTGTAAGTAACGAGAAGAGGGTTTAAAGTATGTGTTTGACTCATAAAACCTGTCAATTTTGCTTTCAGAGCGTCACAATAAGCGATCTTATGATTCGTGAGCGTTCACTCAGAGTGAGCACTCACGAGTCATAAAATTGCTGATTGTGACGCACTGAAAGCAATATTGACAGATTTTATGTGTCAAACACATACTTCACATCCTCATCTTGTAACTTACATGTACTAATTATCACTATACCATCTCATGACTTCATAATTCTGAAAAACATTTTTTTACAGCAAGTGAGTGGAAGTAACCCTGCGTGGACGTATCCTTTGACTCGTTAATTCTATTTTATGAAGTGCATTTTAAACTTCGTGGCTTTCGGATTTAACGTGGTCTGCGGAGCTCACGGGACTTACAATTCAATACTGATTCAATCGGATTACTACGCGGATGTATCTTTTCTAAAATTTACTCACATAGATCAAGTTTTGAAAACTAAGCTGTCAAACAGCACCAGCTTGATACAATGAAAAATAGTATTGTGTATGTATAGTAGCGGCCGAAGGCATAATCAATTTGGACATTTTTCAAAGCTGATTATCACTTCCTACTATGCTTAAAATAACACGTAAGTTTTATCATGATCTTTTAGTATCGTTCAGAATTATTACGCACAATAATTATCTTGCCAAGTGGATGTCATCTTCTTCTTCTATATAAATAAAAATGGATTTGCGTTGTGTATGTCACGATTTAACTCGAGAACGGATAGGCGGATTTGCAATATTTAAACATGGATTCGTTCGTCTTGATCCCGCCGTAGAAGAAACCCCCAGGAACATTCAAAACCCGCGAGTCCCAGAAATGCCGTGGGCCCCAAAAGGATCCAACGCCTTTGAATCCACTTTGATCTAGGAGGCGGTATCGCAAATATACGAAACCGCGACCGCATCAGCTACTGTCATTCACAATCGATCGCCGACGTTTAGATTAAATTTTTCTATTTGAAAGTGGCCTGTCCAAACATTGATTTGTGAAAAAAAAATCTACTAGAATTTTGCAATATACAAGTGATTTGTGCCGAAATTCAATATTGTCATATCAGTTTCAGCAGTGTTTAAGGCATACCGGCTGTGATAGAAGTGAGACTGTTGGAGCTATTTAATCTCAAGTGGTAAGTTCAATTTCTTCTGAAACCTTTCCAGCTTGTTACGAGGTTAAATTCACAATTTTCATTACTTTTAGTTCTGCCGTCGTATACCAACGATGCCCAAAGTGAAACGTGCGAACATTGGCCGTTGCACACGCAATGCGAGCCAACAGAGAACCATCCGTGGAGCCAAAATGCGGAACAGTGGCTAAAAATGAACGAGGCCACACGACACCGTAACGCTGAAGCACGTTACGAAATTTCTGGCCAGTTACGCTCATACAAATCTATAGATTCCGTTAAAAACGAAGAAGATGTCGTGAACTACCCCACTGAATTTTTGAATTCAATATCAATCAACCTCGTCTTTGCAATGTTACCAGGTTGGTTGTAAAGAAACTGATGAACAACGTCATTGAAGCGACATTTCTTAAGGGAAGTATAAAGGGTGAGGACGTTTTAATTCCGCGCATTCCAATGATACCAACCGATTTGCCTTTTGAATTCAAACGTGTGCAGTTTCCGGTTCGCCTTGCGTTTGAAATGACTGTAAACAAAGCGGAAGGACAGTCATTGGATATTTGCGGATTGAATGTGGAATTTCCATGTTTCTCGCATGGTCAGTTATATGTTGCATGTTCACGAGTGGGCAAAAGCTCTACACTGTATGTATTTGCTCCAGACGGCAAAACTAAAAATTTCGTTTATTTAGCACTTCAATGATTAATCTGTATAATTTTCGAAAACAATGATATTCGTTGTTTCTTTAAGTAATGAAGACTAGGGGTTAGTATAGGTCCATTCAGTATTATTCATTTTTCAAATATCACATCCCGGCAAGTATGTACCAGCAAAGCATAGAAACAAGTTTATTGATGCAAAAGTAAAGAGCCGAAATTAACGGATCCAGCTATTATAGTAAGGAAGTTACAATAGTTCAAAATAATTTTCCTAAATCTATCAAAAACAGCATTAAAGTTTCCCAAAACATACTACTCCGAATAATCCGGAAATCATCACCCAGAGTAATCCATTTCTCTGAATTTATAATTTTGCATTATTTATAGCATAAGCTGTTCTGCCGTTCTACGCATATCTGTCCCATGTTCTAAAAGTAACATTTGAGAAAATCGCGAATATTTTTTTAGAATTATTTCTGCTCATTGGAAGAAATATAAGTTAATATAAGTTAGTGCATTGTTCGCATTTCAACAGAATCAATTTGTTTAAGTGAAAACTACAGAAATTACCTTCAATGAAACTAGTCAAGCCTATTTTTATACGAAAACAATTCAGTGGGACTGTTATGCCGAGAAATTTGCTATGAAGTAGGAAATTCTACGCATATCAGTCCCACTAAGAACTATTACTTTCCGTGTTGCTTTGATGGCCACGTTGCGTTTGACGTCTTTACTCCTGTGGTTGTAGTTGTGTTTACATGAGCGTACTTGAGTTCTCCGTGAAGTTTTGAAAGTGGATAGTTTGCATAGGTTTGCATCATTAACTGAAACCAACAATAAGTGAGTTGACATTGCTGCAATCGTCGTTTGCTACATCTATAAAGCCTATAAGTATGGGCATATTGAGAAACAAATGATGAATGCTCTGTGCAGATCACAATAAGATTGTCGATCGATGATTTCAAGAAAGACTTTGGAAAAGTTAACATACACAGTAAGGATTTCATTATATTCAACCAAATGCAACAACGGTAGGATATTGAGAGCATTCTAACGACTAAATTTACGAAAGGACTATACGACAACGGATATTCTGAATCAGTCAACAGGATCCATAATTTAACTACAAAATATGGTAGCAGCTATCAACTAGAATAATGAACTCATCAAGTGACAGAAAGTGGCATCATTGTTAACTGCGTTGATTCGAGTTGTTTTAGGCAATAATACGTACTTTTTCAATCATACCAATATTGGAAGATGTTTATACATCGTTGCTTTATACAATTGAATTTCAAATCATGTTATTTTGTCTTTGGTTTATGTTAAGATCATTACACTGCTTCGTATCAATTGATTATTATTACTCTAATAATGCACAGTTTGACATCTGAACTATAATCTGGTGTTTTAATATGAATTCCCGTTACATCATAAAATAAAGCTTCTACTTCCCGAAATGACTCATTGAGTTTCTTTTGATCATATAAATCCTGTTTCAATCATTCGTGCACTCAAATCGATTCGTTAATAAAAGATTCAGTAAAAAATTCTTTGTGGGACAGTTATCCGTAGAATTTCAACATGGGACAATTAGATTTGATGTTGTTTTTAAATAAGCTCAAAACAAATAACATGTTTTTCTATTTTCATTCGAAAGTTTACCTAAAAAAGTACTGTTTTATGAACAAAAGTGAAAAACGTCCAAAAGTAACATGGGACAGATATGCGTAGAACGGCAGTGTTCTTCCATATAAATACTCTTACATCAAACTTAGCAAGGTATAACTCACGTTCAGAAGAAGGAAATAACTATTTAATTGTTCATTATTCCTTCTTTTAATCATGAGCGTTTTATTTCATATTTGTACTGTTCTACCAAACTGTAAAAAATTAAAGAAAAAAACAACATAAAAAGGTTTTCACAATAATGTTATTTTGAAAAATGTTAAAGGATCAGGAAATCATACGAAACTACTTCTTAAAGGTTAAGAAGGGAATACACTTTAAAACAAAATCAGAAACAATTTTGAAAAAATGTCAACTTATTATTTGAACTATTCATCATCATTCAAGGCAGTACGAAGTTTGCCGGGTCTGCAAGTATTTAAAAAATAATGGAATATTCGGTTTAACGAACCGCCCGAAATTCGGATTATAACGGTAAAATCTTGTTATATTTTTCCTTTTACGAACAAGTTTAAATATCTGTAATCTTTCTGGATGTGCATAAACACTTCTGAAATCTTAGCTGCTGGTTAATAAAATATTCTAGATATGTCGGTACAGTTTTGGGCTTGATTTTCGGAATTAAATTTCACCATTTTTAGTGAAACACTTCTGTGGAGTAACTTTTGGAAAACTGATATTATGTGAATCAATGAACCAAGTTAGTTGAAATTTTTCCCATAGCACAAAGCTAGAAAAAACAAGATTTTCGAGAAATGTGCTAAAATTGTACCACTTCTAACCATTACATACCACTTTCGAGTATTGGTTACTATTCATTATGAATATGTTTTTTTTCACATGATATTGTAATCTTTGTTTCAAAAGTTCACTCAGGTCGGTCGTTAGCGGTGTGGGTCTAACACTGTGTCCGAAACGCATTAATTAACTTTGAACATGGGATTTTTCTTCGCCAATAGGTAGTTTGGGTCCTCAAATTCCTCAATCGGTTCATTTTAAAATATTCTGTCTACTCAATTTTAATATAATTTTCTATACAAATAATAGGTTATGGCTCTAAAGAGCCAAAATCACCTCACACAAAAATGCACAAAAAATTTCCTCCGGCATAATATTTTAAAACCAAACGATTTAGGAATGTAAGCAACCAAACTATCATTTGGCGAAGAAAAATCGGTTTACATGAAATTTGATTAATCCGCCACTTTGGACACGGCGTGAGTCACTTTTTCGCAAGCAACTGAATGTTTTTTTTTCGCTTTTTCTTTGTCTTGTCATTAACCGTGGGATATCACCGTGTGGATAGGGCATCGAATTGAATGGTGCGGTGCTTGAGCCATAAAAATTTCCACTCCATGGCTTTGATGCATCACTTCATTTCGAGAAAATAAATTAAGGGTAACAATTACCGGATCATTCTCCTTGTTAAATGTGGTTGTAAATCGAATTAGTTATCGTTGTTAGAATCTACAGTTTTACAGCCTTGAGGTACTTGATTCCATTGTCAGATTGTGGACTGTTTTACGACCTAGCATACGTTTAAGTAGTTATTGTTTTAGTATCACTGGCGTCTGGAACTGTATAGATTAGTAGTTCAATGATGAATTGTCGAGTCACATGTTTGTATTGAAGGAAGTTTCCAGCTGAGCCAGCTCACAAATATTGGTTCTACATCACGTCAAACGCTATCGTTTACAGTTAATGGGAAGCAAGTTATGGATGGAAAAGGAAGTTTGTCAGTAATCGTTTGTATGTAATTGACTTTTTTGTCACATACATTGACTATTGCGTGACGTTGGACGCAATGTTCAGCTAGTAAATTGAGCAACACTTGAATGTTTTTTCCCTGTTTTGATTGTTACTAAAATTGGAACTTTATGGACAAAACAACGGAAACAACGCAAGGGTAACGAAACATGACATTGATTTTTGCGCATTTTGGGCATTTTGGATGCGAGTTTTGTGTGTATATGTATGTGCGTGTAAAAGTAGAATCATTTTTTACCGGAAGGTCTTCCAGGTACGGTCAAAAGTTTTCCATTGTTGCCGCCGGGTTTGGCCGAGGTTGTGGCGTTAATATTGCTACTATTGCTGGCACTTTTCAAGACCGGTTGGGAGGCAGAATGTAAGCTATGCTGTTGTTGCTGTTGATGATCGTCAACTGGAAGAATAGATGTTTGGATATACACATTTAAGGGACGGAATGTTACATGTTAGAAGCGATAAAGTTAGCTGAGCTAGAAATGCAACGAGCGATGATCGAAGGAATTCGGTTCGATTTGTCTTTAATTGTTCGTTTGCTTGCATATTCCTCATTCAGAGGATTGGCAAGTGATGCACTACAGGGGTACTGGGTAAGATATGAAGTGAACTACATAGACTGTGGTTGTTAAAGTGGATGAAAATGCTTGATGGCAGTGAATTAACTAATGCTACTGATTAGAACCATTAAAATAGATGACCAACTCTGAAAAGGACACTTAGTGTTAATTTTTGTAAAATATTATTATCATTGCCTTCTCCTGATGTGTGTTAGATTTATGGTCATGGTTTGATGTGTTGACTTGGCGACTCTTGTGTGTAGCATCAAATTGTGAGTTACAGTAAGGGTGGATGCTCCTTCTTCAATTGTCCGACAATTTCCGCCACAAACACTTGACTAATCGCTGCCCGAATGAAGTTGATATTCTCATGTCTGCTAAATGTACCGTCAACGCTATCAATCAGTCAAGCGCAGCGATAAAAAATTCCCTATTGACATAAAAATTTCCCACCACGCTGTGGTGTGGCACTGTGTGGATAGTATTGCAAAAAGGCTATCAAGCTTTAAGAAGTACACTCCACCATGAATGTATGGGTAGTATATAACCATTTCAACAAAGTGGAGAAGCCACGCTGTTTTGAAGCTCTCCATTCACAACGGGAGGTGCGGTGAAAGCTGTCTCTGGCTTGACTTGACTATGGATCGGATCTGATTGTGCTTTATCAATCTCCTCTGACGATTAATTTATTGCATAGAAAGGTTAACATTGGTCGCGGTTAAGTTTGTTGAGTGTGGGTGCTGATGCAATGACTAAATGGATGACCTTTGAAAGAGGATGATTTGTTTGTGAATCAACATCAACAAGTGACAGGTGTGGCGGAGCTACGACAAATTGCAGTAATTAACATGGTCAGAAAAGCTTCTCATAAATCAACATATAAAAAGGAAATTTAGAGATTACTAGGGATAAGTCAAGTATAGAGAAGACATTAAACTTAAGCCACGAATACAGATGAAAACTGCTGATGACACTCGGCAAAGTAGTAGTGCGGAGAAACCGAAAAGTAGTACATCGAGATGTTTATTTATAAGTGAGCCCATAGAGTAGGGTGGTAACCTCTTAATGATAATGGTATGGCCGGTGATGAAGTTGTTGCCGCCGGCGTGGACGACGTCGATGCTGCTGTTACCATTGAAGAGCTGGATGCACCGGCATGGAACCATGTGGTAACTCCAACGCCCGACGAACCACTACCGGTTACAACTGGAGTGGCCGCAGTGCCACCGTGTGACGGTGTTGGCGAAATATCACCTACAGTGAAAAGAGACACAGAGAGATGGGGGAATACCGGAGGTGGTATTTATTATGAGTTTACACACATGTAGGTATGAATAAATAGACCGAACGGACAGACCTGTCGCACTGGATAATGCTATTTACAGGTTTCGATTAATTGCTATTCGTGCTTCCGGGTGGTGTGGCAAGTGAATTGGAACTTAAGCTGAGCAGGTTTGGTGGTTTACAAAAACCAGATTGGAACTATCCTGGTGCAAGTTTTGGAGACGTTTAGATAAATTTTTGATTCATATTGTGGAATTTCCAGTTAAAATTATTGTTCTTGTTCTACTATAATGGAGATTTATAGAATTGAAAGATATTCAACTTTTTTTTTGTATTTTAGTCAGACAGGTTTGAATCGATGTTAGTAAATTTAATAGTACAACTCATGACCTACTATCGAAAATTTTAAAATTCGGAATACATAGCCAATAATGCTAAGGAAGTTATGTTGAAATGGACTAAATATCAGCATTTTCGATTTGTATTATTTTAATGATATGCTTCACTCTTTCGCGCTTCCGGCGATGCAATTATATTTATCGACTATCAAGAGTGACATCATGGGAGGTTTCTTCTGACTTGCTTGAGTCCTTTTGGCTTCGATGGAAATGTATTCTGTATTCTCCAGATTATTTTTGCTAGTCTTCCTAGGAAATTCCTTCTGTATTTCCCCGGTAAACTGTTCAGACTCCTCGTGGAACATCTTTTTGATTTTCTTTAGATGATCTTCAGTCTTCTCAGGAAGTTTAAGGAAGGAGCAACAAGTTTAAGCTCCTTAAGAAGGAGCAAGTTTAAGCTCCTCAGAAGTTTCCTTTGGCTCCTCTGGAAAAATTCTTGTAACTATCGTTAAAAAATTTAAATCTGAAACTGGCAGTCGGGAAACGTGATTTTTCCGTAATTTCCCGTGAATGGTTTCTCGGGGTATCCTGGTTGGGATTCACTTCTCCAGACCTTCTGGATGTTTTATGGATCAGTTCCAAAATTCTAGATATTCTGGTATTATAAAAAAAGTCACTTAAGATTTATAGAACTGCAGTTCTTTATAAAAGGAACATTGAGAATACCAACAAGTTTTAGAACGCAAAGAACACCAGGAACCCTTATAAATCCTGGATACTGTGGTCAAGACTCTGAAATCTCCGTAAACTTTCAGAAAAGAACTATAGGAACCTCTCATTATTCAGTAACCTTTAGAACTTGTGAGAACTCCCACTGGTACTGTAGAACTATAGGATCTACAGAACTTCCAGATCAATAAGAACTGTTGAATTGTTCAGAACTTCTTGAATGTCAGCTCCCATAGCATTCCTGGCAACTGCTCTGATAACTTTAAAAACATCCTTGAAGAACCATAACTTCCACGAAGAACTTTTAGGATCTCCAAGATATTCTGGTACTGTATGACTACAGTGTCTGTAGAACGCCCGGAACATTAAGAACTGAAATAATGTTCTGAGCTTCAAGAATATATGTAGCTCCAGCAAACATTTGAACTCTTTGGAACTCCAAGAAATTCCGTTACTATTAAAATGATGCACAACGATAAGTTTGGTAGAACTTTAAAACCATTGTTTGCATAAACTGTCAGAAATTCAGGAGCTTATTAAGATTCAGCTACCCTTAGGCTTTAAGAAGCATCCACAGGATAAAACACCGAAGTTATCTTTAAAATGTCCAAACACCAAAAATGGCCTTATAAATACCAAAATGGCCTAGAACAGGTTTGAACATGATAAATCTCCCTTGAAATCATCAGAACAGTCTGACACGACTTATAATAATATTGGATGCGACAAATCTCATAAGACCTTTGAAATGCCAAAAACGACCCAAAAACCAAAATTTGACTATCCAATGCACAACTGAATCATTCATATTTCACTGACTTTCCGAAATGCCAAAATGGCCTGGAAACGCCAGAATATTGTTGAAATCCAAGGATAGAACACCCTTGAAAACAGCACAAGATCCCTTATAAATTACCCAAATATCCAATTCCACAAATAGCATTGAAATTGTTAAATTATTTTTAACAGCCATAGCAAAACGATATGGAGGTTCTCAGAATGTCGTAAGAATTTGTAGCTTTGTTCTTGTGACCATTTCCAGGTTTGTCCAAAAAATCTATTTTTTTAATGACTTTTTTCAAAAGCTCATAACTTTTGATTTCTAAGATCAAAATATCAAATGAAAGGTAATTAAAAATAAATAAATATTGATCGAATCAAATAGGTATAGATTATGTGACTATATTAGGTGTGTATCAATGGAGGCGCATGGTAGTCTAGTATTGAGCAAAAAACTAAAATTTGATAACATTGAAAAAATATAACTCAAAAACAAAAAAAAACACATCACTTATTTTTTTATATGTTGTGTAAAAAAACCCTAAATTTTCAATGAAAAATATAAAAAAAAAAACATATTGCACTCTCTGTCTACAAACCATGAAAACCATAAAAAAAAACAAATACAATCAATGTTTTTTTAATACAAAATGCCAATATTTCAATATCGATAAATATTTTTCTTAAAATTATTTTTATTTTCCTTTCATTTGATATTTTGATCTTTTAAAAGTGGTTCAAATGATATACATTTTTGAAGATTTTTTGGACCACCCCAACATGGAAATGGACACCCTAATGGCAAAATTTAAAAATACTTGTACAATATTTTGCGATAAGGAACAAATCTACCCATTTTAACGAAATTCTAAGAACCACTATATCGTTTTGCTATGGCATGGCTGTATAATAAGATAAGATTCCGATAAGAAGTTGAGATTTGCATAAAAAAAATTCCTTTAGTTTTCGGATTTTTTAAATAATTTGTTTTTCAAGCTGTTTGGAATTCTGCGACCCACCTATGGGTCGTGACCCATGGATTGAGAAACGCTGATATAGGGTGTTGTTTAATGTGTTTTCTTGTACAGGCTTATCCAATTAAGGATTTTTTTAAACCATATGAAGAAACTTAATAGACTTTTAGCGGAAGTGCTAAGTGAACTCATTAAAAAAGTTTAGGGTAGCTGTGAGAGATTTCGTTTCGATTTTGAACCATCTATTCTTAATTTTCACAATTTGTTCGGAGTTCATGCTAGTCTTAGGGCTTGTGAAAACTAAAGTTCTATCACTACTTAAATGAATGTATATTTGTGACATAATTAATAACCAAATTGCATGAATGGATTGGTTGACAGCTGTATGAATATTCAGTAAAAAACATCATACAAATTGATGCGATTTTTTCTGTATATGAATTATCTTCTGTGTACAAATAGTTGACATCGCATTAATGAAACACTAGTGATAATAATTGACATAACCAAACTTATTTTTAACGCTCAGAATATTTTGAATACAGTTAAGGTTCAAGACACAGTCAATCAATTGGGATTCTTCTTGTTTTTGAAATCTTCTTCAATCATCATCATTAATATACACATACATTCACACACAAGCCATCCGAAAATTTAAAGCAAGTATTTCATGATTTTACATCGTATATTTTCTGGGTAAAACACTATCACTGCATTTACTTACTTGTGTTATTCGTAGCATTCCACAATTTCATGTAATCGTATACACTAAATTTATAAAAACTGCAAATCAAATCTCTTGGTGAACAAAACAAAACACCAAGAAAATCACTTCGTTTCCACTTCTTTGCTAGCGAACGTAGAAGAATCATTGAATCAAGCGTTGCCAGATGTATTACCTCTAGCATTGAATATATTTTTTTTTAAACATGCCAATACGAAGTTTAACCCAATAACTTAGATGAGTGGATGTTTTTAATGGCGAATAAATATCAAAAACTGAATGAATAAAAATAAAAGGTCCTATTTTGGAACTTAAACGTTCCAATTACAAAGGTAAACAAAGATTGAATTAAACACAAACAGGGGAGATGGCAGCATTGCATGTAGCATGTTATTTGCTTTCCCGCTCAGGGGTGGTCATACACCGTAGTCTGGCAGTGTGAATGTTTTGTCTTCGACATTCTTATACACGTGCATGTGTGACGTCACATTTGCTGTTGTATTGAAAAGTAGAAGAATAAAAGAGACGGCAGATTTTGCCCACCATACCAGTTGATATATACGATTCATTGACTGCTTTGGCACGGCGACGCACGCTACCAACGAATTTTACCAATACTTTTAGAAAGTGATGATTTAGGATTGCAAGAAGAAGAAGCAAAAGCAAATCGAGTGATGGTTAGTTGCCTCTTAAGCATTTGTATTATCAGAAAAGAAATAGACAAGAAATGTGACTAGATTTTAGTTAAATCTGCTGCTTGAAAAAAAAAAAACAATTAGGGGAAATGACGGTTTCGGCATGACAGACTATTTTCGGCAACCCAAATTGAAACACTATTTTCACTGGATTTTCTTACGAAAACACTTCGCTGAATGCATGCAAACGATTCTTTATGCTTTCAGCTTCAATTTGACTATATTTTTACCACTGAGAAAAAGCAATCTAGCAGGGTTTTCTTGAAATGAAACACACGCACTACAAATTGTAGCTGATTTCGAGTTGCCGATAATAGAACAGCAGATTTACGTGCAGTTCAAATGGAACGGTTGCCGAAGAAAAACTGGTTGCCGACAATACTCGCTCTCACTAGAGAAGATTGGAGCTTTTTTAAAAGCGTTTCAAAACAGTGTTTGACAATTCTTTCGACTGAAATTGTTAGAGCAGCTGGCAGCAAAGATTGTAAACAAACCAAACCTGCATATGTGTGCGTTCCATAGAGCAAAAGGCTATAGAAAGAAGGTCGCTGCTTAGGTTGCCGAGAATACGTAAATTCCCCTATTACGACAGAAATGTACTTGCATTGATTTCGCTTTCCTTTCCAAATTATTTCACAAAGCATCTTGAAAATTATAAACCTATCAACATTCTTAGGAATCAATTTCATACTTATGATCATCCCCTCGGAGATACCAAAATCTTGCCACATCCACCCACCCGTCGATGTTCAATTTAATACGCAGAAAACCTACACATACTCACACAACCTGACACAACACATACCCTTGAGAGAGAGAGAGAGAGAGAGAAAGAGCACCAAAGGATGTTCCATTCATTTTCTGTAGGTAAAAGCTGTTGTGACTTGACTTTCATCAATCTTTCTCTTCTGGGAAAAAAATCGTCCAAATTTGACGACCGACAGGGACAACGACGATGAGAAAATTTCGATGCGAATCGCACGAATAACACATCATCATGTGTGAAATGGATGAATGCCACCAAGTGGGAAAGAAGTTTCCATCTTCTGTGAGGATAAGTGGGAAAACATCCCAAACCATGCGATGGGCTGTGGTGCCGGTGGGTTATGGAATCACGGATTACTCCGGATTGCGGTCTGGGAGTTGATATGTTTACAAAAGAAGCAAAGCAAAATGAGGAGACGGCGATATTGTCGGTGTCGGTGGAAAAGGTCTTCATTAGCATCAATTATTGATGACAGTTTGATGATGTTTTACATTGATTGCGTTTCAGTTTGTGCAAAAGATCAGTTCGAAACACTTCTTCAAACGGACATGATGCCAGCATCCCGGCGTAATTTAATCAATAAACCATCCCCGTATTTCACATTTACAAGCTATGTATTAGTATTGCAGAATGATAACTTAAATATTAAAGAATATTTTTGTGGCTTTACAATGAAGAACAAGTTCGTTGTTCTCCGCGTGACGTACCGCCCGGAATGTACACTAGTCAAGCAAATTGAGCCTAAATCTGATTATCTGCTGCTGATACTGTGTGTAAGCGTTAGTGATTGCTTGCTCGAGCACTAACGACGAGCAATCCATATAGAGAAGTCTACCACCAACCAACCGAACCAACTACAAATAGGTTATATCGTTTATCCTTGTTGTGTTACTTGCTAGAGGGTGCAGTCTATACATGTACGTAGTGAAAGTTGACACAGAAGAACCTCCACCTGCTGCAATGATGCGGAAAGCAATTGAATGGTGCAAGCTCTGGCGTAGTTTACTCTAGAGGTCGGAAACAGAACAGAAATGTGTATCCCCGAATCAGTTGGGAGGAAAAGGTATAGTGGGACCCCGCTTTCATAGATACCTGTTGGCAGTGCTAGATAGTGACCCCGCTGATCTTTGGAAGATCCACCGAGCAGTGCGGTGAGTGCTGACGGTGCTGCTTCACCAACGTCATCGTGCATCCCCGGTGCCGATGAGACGACGTGCATTGGGTATGAATTGGCGGTGGATGAAGAACGACGCATATCTGAACGGATTTGTGAAGATTTGAATTCTCTTTCAATTGCATTCGACGACACACTTCTCACGATTGATTTATCACATTTCTGATATAGACTAAATATTTAGATTCAAATGAACCTATATCTACGCTGATAGGTATAGGCCGGTGGACTACAAGTCCAGCAATTTCGATCACCTAGTAGGAGGGAATGAGAATACTTACTCTTGGAGCTCGAGTGATTCTTGCCAATATCGGCCAGCGATCGGATCAGTGGCAGCCGCGTTTTCTTGCTGCCGAACTCGTGCTGATGTTTGTGTCGTTTCAGCAGCGCGTCGATAACCTTATCCCGCGCCTCGATGGGCAACGTGCCAGCATTAACCATATTCTCGCAGACCAACTCGGCGATTTGCTCCAAACTGACGGCTTCCATATCCAGCATGACAGAGCCGTTGAGCAGCAGACTTCTCAGTTCGAAGAGCGAATGCAACGAGAGGGTCGCCACGTGGGGCTTGGACCACCGATTGCCGCCCTCTTCGACGTCCTCTTCGAACTTGACCCACCGGGCGGTCTCCTTCCAGGCCATTTCGTCGCCTTCCTTGACCAGCTCCTCCATCTCGGAGAACAGTGGATGTGACTCATGGTTGCCGTCGTCGCCGACTTCGCCTCCCAGAATGAACTGGACTCTTTGTGCGGGTGGTGTAACTACAGTGGTAGGGGGAGAATCGAGAGGAACGTGAATTAATTTAAATTGAAAATCTGTCAAGCACACTGCACCGGAGAGTAAACGAGAATATGTGACGAAAACCGATCGTGGATCCAGGGCGGAAAGCCATACAGTTGAGTTTTGTCATTCTAAATGGTAGTCGCGTGCGAGGAAATGTGCTCAGCTAATACGTTATAAATGTCAGCTTGGTATACGGATAGCGAATAATATTTGTAATGGGCATGAGAGTTTGTTGTGATGATTGAATCAAAGAGGATCGAAATTGGAACGGACCGAATAGGAAATGATTGAATTCTAATGACGACCCATTAGTCTAGGGTGTCCCATATGCAATTATAGACGTTTTATTGGCGATTTAGAATAGGGCTGAAGTTTGTTATGCCCCTGCAATAGTTTGTAGTAAAATATAAATAAAATGCATCAGCCTAAGGTATGGTAAGGTAAGGTAAGGTATGCATATACCTTTCTATTTTTAGTATATGATTCCCTCTAAGGATTCCCCAGACATTGCTTAGCTCAAAAATTTTCAAATTTTCAAAAGTATATGATTCGCTCTAAGGATTCCCCAAACATTGCTTCGCTCAACAATTTTCAAATTGAACGATATTTTCAGCGTATAAATTTCGACAAAGAATAGTTGCGAACAGACCATAACTGTCCAATTGGTGTTGATGGAATATTTTTATTTTTTTCCACTCCGTCATATAGAAATTCAAGCCTTCAAAATTTGTTCAGACTAGATAATAAAATTTCTATTTCCAAGCTTCAGATTCCGAAAAATGGTGCAGGAACATTTTCATGATCCAGATATTTTTTTCAAAGACTAGAATGTTGAATAATCCTTGAAGTTCGGTAGCTTTAGTATTCATCCAAACATCAAGAAAAATCATGCCGCAGACTTTTGAATTCTTTGCTTTAATAATTGTATTGTATTTTCCGGACTTGCAAGCTGGAATCAACAAATTTCTTAGACCAGATTTTAGAAAACTAAACCATGTCAAAGATCATAATTTTTAGAGATCGAGATTTTAAGTCCTAGACACATACACAATTTTCTTTGCCCGTTATCTTTCCTTCTTGGAAAACTTTCCTCGTTGCAGAATAATGAAATTTGTTTCTTAGACTGCTATCTATAAAACTTGTGAAGGTTTATCAGAGTTGTAAAAATTTGAGGTGTTACAAAAGTTTCTATATCCCAAATCTTTAAAATTTATTGTCAAAATTTGCCTAACATAAATAAATTACATAAATTCAGCAATCGGATAAATTTTCAATAGCGGCCAAAAATATCCATTAGTACCGTCCCATCGCGTTCATCTAGATAAATAGCAGATTTTTAGCAATGAGCCCAATCTTAGAGTCATTTCCTCTAACTGTTCAAAAATTTAATTTCAATTGAGTCAAGTCAAGTCAGATTCCAAACTGATATAATTTCGGAGTTTTTTTTTATCTTATCGATTAGATACATTCAGATAAACTATTCAAAAACAACTGCTCTATCTCATATGCGTAGTTGGAAGGGCCATACCCCCTCCGCACAACGCCACCATTACTCTCATCAATGGAAGTAAAGTTTCAAAATGAAATAACTTTGCAGTTCCTTACCTTATCGATTTGGTATATTCCGTTGAGTTGTTCAAATACAATTGCTCAATCTCATAAGCGTAGTTAGAGAAGGCGTTCTTAATATACCCTCATCCCTCTTACTAATATCAAAGGAAGTTAAGCTTCAAACTGAAATAACTTCAGTGTTTCTCATTTTGTCGAGTTAGTATGTTCAGATGTGTTATTCAAATCTATTTGCTAAATCTAATAGGCGCAGCTGTATGCCCTCCACCCCCACACTTATATCAATGAAAGTAAAGTTACAGACTGAGATAAGTTCGGAGTTTCCCATCTTCTGGGTTTTCAAACCCATTTCAATAATCTCATAGGAGTGGTTTGGAAGTGAGTAGTCCCTCCTCCTTCCCTAAATTTTTGGTGTAATATACAGCATCAGACGTTTTCACGCAAATCTTATGGGATTGTATGATTATATTTCAGTTTAATATATTCTACGATCTCTTAGATGTTGAACTGGGTCTGGATTTCTTGATAAAGTCAGAAATTAGCTTCACCCCTTTTCAGCCACATCGTTGACAATCATCCTGGAAGCAACTCGTTGTATCGCATTGCAATAATCTGTATCATTACTCTACTCGTTTGCGTTTTCGCATGAAGTCGGTCGAAATTTCTAAAAGGAATCAACAACGTCAGAAATTACGTTTGACTATGATTTAGGTGGGCTACAGACCAACTAATGGAAGTCCAACTAAAACGTAGCCCACTTAAAGATACCGCACCCCAATAAAATGGTTATGGTTCTTTTGCGTAGCGACGTGTTCCGGGTATCATCCAAACCATTTGTGGAATAGTTCTATCAGTTAGGTAATCTTTTATTAGGGCAACACACTGAATTTGACTGTACCTACTTTCTTTATGTCTTAGACGAAACTCGTGAAGCCATTTTTCTATTTTTCCTGTTTTTGATTTGTTTTATTTTTTTCTTTTCTGTTTTTTTGTGAATTAATCGTCGCACAGGAAATGTGATTTATTGACCACTGATAAAATGTAATTAGTTGTGATGGCTCGTTTTTTGTTTATTTTTTTATAGAACAGATGAAGGAAATGGTCTGCCCTTTTGAACTACGAATATGAAATTGAGTTAAGATTTTTTTTTAAATCCATTCTAATATACCAACTCGAGAAGATGGGAAACTCCGAAGCTATTTCAGTCTGTAACTTTATTTTTATTGATATAATTGGTAGGCGAAGGGGTTATAGTAACCCACCACCTCCTACTCAACTACGCCGATTGAGCAAATGTTTCTGAATAACACTTCTTAACAGACCAACTCGACAAGATGAGAAACACCCAAGTTGTTTCAGTTTGAAGCATTACTTCCATTCCATTGATATGAAAAAGGAGGGTGGGGTATAGTAAGCACCATCTAACTACGCTTGTGAGATCGATCAATTATTTTTGAATAGTTCGACAGTGAGCATGCATAAGGGCGTATACGCGATGATCGGTTCTCTTAATCGATTTTCTCTTTGCATTGCTACAGCTAAGCGAAACAATTTTCTAGAATTTGTTCAATGCAGAGTTGTAACAGGTTGTATTAGCTATCAACTGTAACAGCAAACGCACCGAGAAACGTTAATTCTAGCGAGTTATTAACAAAAGATAAAATTGACTAAGAGAATCGATCATCGTTTTCACGCCATTATGCATGCTCACTGTCGAATTCACCTATCTTTTCCCAAATCGATAAGATTAGAAACTTCGAAGTTATTTCAGCTTGAATCTTAACTTTCATTGATATGAGTAAAGGGGGGGGGGGGGAGGGTGATGGTGTAGTAAGCTCGTTCTCTCCCCCCTTACCAACTCCGCATATAAGATCAAGCAATTGTTTTTTAATAATTCATCTAACCATACTAAATCGATAAGATAAGAACAAATAGATCGACACACCTAATCGATAAGATAAGAAATTCAGAAGTTATTTCAGTTTGAAGCTTTACTTTCAGTGATATGAGTGACGGTGTAGTAATGCCCCACTCCCCCTCATCAACTACGCATATTAGATTAAGCAATTGTTTTTTTTTATTAATTCATCTGAAAATACTAGATCGATAAGATAAGAGACTCACTCCACAATTGATCTTTGATCTTTGATCTAAAATAGTAGTAGAATTACAAGGAAAAAATAATGTAATATGGTAAACAATTATTCTACTAAAACGTTCATCAATCAATTTAGAATACTTTTATCTACTCACAGTGATGAGTACGTATTACCTATATGTACATGTAATCTGTTAAGTTTTTATCTCCACTCTATTTTTGAAAGATTCTTATGAATTGTATGCATGAAATTATGTATGTTTCAAAGCATAGCTCAAAGCTACATTCTATTTGATTAAACTGTTGAAATCCGTGGAGGAAGTCGTCTCTACCGCCTATCTTCAGCAAGTCAAACTTAATACCATATGTATTATTAATTAGAGTGTGTATGATCAAGCTAAACTCGAAATTGTATGTATATTGAAATGAAGCAATTATTGTTTCATAAATTAGAGCAAAACAGAAAGGTGTTTGCTGAGATTTACTAACATTTTTTTGGAACAGATTCCACTTTAAATGTCTCTATCTGGAAAATTCTAGGTTTTTTAATTATTGGAAAAGCTGGAACATGAAAATGGTTTGAGTATATTCTAAAGGGTGCAAATAGTTACAGTTCAACAATTTTATTTGTTTATAAAGGCCATGAAATGCGAGTTTTGTTTACGTGAATGATTCTAAAGACAATCAATTAAACATTGAATAATTGTGTATGAAAGAATGAACATTTAATGGAAAAAAGTGAACAGTTCTAGCAATAAAAAGTGTATCTTACAAGACTCTCCGTCATCAACGACACTGAATCTACGCTGCGTGACAATGTGAGGCATGGAGATAGCTGTTAGTTTCGTTTTGCGAAG
The DNA here is from genome assembly GCF_037179485.1 of Ochlerotatus camptorhynchus. Lineage (NCBI taxonomy): Eukaryota > Metazoa > Arthropoda > Insecta > Diptera > Culicidae > Ochlerotatus > Ochlerotatus camptorhynchus. The sequence continues at coordinate 3,035,830 of NW_027040701.1, forward strand.
TGCGGATAGTTTGTCGAATTGTTTGTTTTTTTTTTTTAAATTACCAAAAGGAAAAGAAAACACAGTAAATAGGATTAGTAAGAATGGTATGAGCTAGTCCTTAACATTACTGGACATGGGATGACAGCTACCTACAGCCGAGACGGGTCATTTTCGACGCAAATTATGTCTAAATGAATACCAATTCGAAATCGTTGATCTGAATTACGGGTGAATTAGTGTAAAATTTTGAATTTACAGCTGAAAGAGTGATGATGACCGCGAAAGGAAATTTCGATTGCTTTACCTGGTCGATCGGATTCGGTGCTGGCCGAGCTCTTGTCACCATTGTCCCTGCTCGTCTGATGGTGCTTGTGGCGACGCCTTTGCGAGTGGCGCCTCGATGAGCCCGGTATGTGGACGCCAACGAAAACCGTGTGTGCTCGGTGACCTGTAAAAGTAAATGTAATATCGTCAGAAATGTTGGTTATACCGTGTGCACGTCGATACAAATTAATGTGCGGTATGTGTTTCATGACACGTGTTACAATTATCGTAGCAGAACCCGGCGAGACGTAATGCTCGAAAGAAAAACCGTTTCTACTGCTTAAACAATGTACATACAACGATCGTATTTCAATTAACAGATCCATTAGAGCATTCCAGAGAACCTTCCACCCTGCTGATTGGTACGTGGGAAGTCAGATTTCCCGAGGTAATCGTTTTTAATCAACACCTCTCCCTGGTCAACAAGTAGATATAGTCTATACAATTATATAGTCATCGGCTCCTGCCGGCTTATCGTTTTGCAATCTTTCCCCCATATGCAAGCGGATCTTGACTGATGGCTGCGTTTACCTATTTCCTCATAGGTGCATGCATGTGAGTGGAGGTAAACACATCATGTCAGGATTGATTAATGTTATCAGTGGCAGGTAAATATATGTACGCTGGGTGTTAGAGGGTGGACCAGATTTCTTAATGTTCGCGATAATGGGCTTCCTTAAATCTCGGTGGTACTTAATATGATTGTGGCTATAAAATAATTTCATCGTAGGAGAGTCATAATTCTAGAAAAAAAAGTGAGTTTTTTGCAGGCAATTGATTCGAAACCTGTAGCAGAGACGTACATTTATCACTTTTTAACGATTTGCGACTGTCACTGTGTTATCTTTGATTGAATTTATGATCGACATGACCTCAATCAAACCATGCAGATTTGTTCAGCGATAAATGGTAGCGTGAAAAGGGGGAATCATAAATCAATATATATTCAATTGGTATGGTAGTTAGCTTCTGCTGTCATTGATTGCATCTGTGTATTTATAGGAAGGTGCTGTAGGTAACATGTATAGTTGTTGGATCATAGCATAGGGTTAACTGTCACTCATTCGCTCATGCATGTATCCTGCGCACCCCTAGTGGTGCATAGGGCCAACGTGAAAGATTTACATCCTGAGCGGCTGAAAGTCGTTGCCGTAAAACCAGTTCTTAAGCTTTCTCTGTTGGTTTCTATAACAAGTTATACTTTTCGAAGTCAGTAGGTGTTTGGCCTAAGGTCTCCTATCCCTGCGATGTCACCTTTTTGCATATCTCCGGTTCCTTGCATAGGAATTCGGTTCCGAAGATGTGTTCGGAGGTGTAGGGCCATTAGGCCGAACGCCATTAGGCCGAACGCCATTAGGCCGAACGCCATTAGGCCGAACGCCATTAGGCCGAACGCCATTAGGCCGAACGCCATTAGGCCGAACGCCATTAGGCCGAACGCCATTAGGCCGAACGCCATAAGGCTGAACGCCATTAGCACGGTAGTCACTCATTCGGGAATTAATCGGGAATCGAAAAAAACTGGGAAATATCCGGGAATTAGATTGCAATGTCAAAATATGATTGATCGAAGTCTGCTAAATTAAGGTTTGTAAATACAGCTATCTCCCGAAGAATCCGTTACCCACTGGTTTTTTTTTCGGTGGGGCTTCAACCAGTCGGTCTGATTTTTCGCATGTGAGTAGTGCCAATGGAGAACTAGTCACTCGCAGAAAATCAGAGCGCTTGGTTGAAAACCCACCGAAACAAAGCGGTGGGTAGAACTCAGTGGGTAACGCGTTCTTCGGGGGAAAGCTGTAATCATTTCTGATTTTTTTGAAATCCTTACATTGTGCAACATTTCCGATGTCATCAAATGTAAACAAAGTTCGAACTTCATTAGAGCTTGAGCTTGAGCTTGATTGACCGCCCACGGTTGCTACTCTGTTACTGCCAGATCAGCTGTAATTACACAGAGAACCAATAGACGATGCTTGGGACTAGCAATCATCCTCAATGTGTAAAAACTGGTGATCTTAAATTAGGCAATACCAGCGCCGGCCGCGGCCGAACACAGGTCAAGAAAGGAATGGGAAGGATTGTGTTGACATGACACTCGCTTTGATGGAAGCCGAGAACACCTCTGCACTTCCACGAGGAATCACTGGGATGTTGGATAAGAGGGTTGGGTTTGCAGCAGGGTTCGTTTTGGTAAACGATAAGCTGAATTGATGTCCTAACGATCAAATAACGCGAAGGAGCTTGGGACTAAACCCACGGTCTTCTGCTCAGTAAGCAAAAACGTTTGCCACTAGGCAGACGAGCACCTTTTTAATCACCGAGTTGCTGTTATTACCATGTAGTCATATTAACAAATAAAACGATTGACGAATCTTGAATGTGGATGGGCCTGAGATTAGACTCATGATGTTCTACTCAGTAAGCAAAAACGGTTGCTCTAAGGCCACCGAGCCCCTCATATCACATAATACCGTTGCTCAAATTTGTGTATCCATTCAAACCCGGAACCAACGACAACAACGAGTTTCGCAAAATACGCGATACACAAACGATTTTACCATAAATCTCTTTGATATGTAAGGACCTGGGACCGCGTTTTTCTGCTCAGTAAGCAGGCCACTGTAACCGACGATCTTTCAAATCCGAAGACTAAAAACTACGAAAAAGTACTTAGGCCTTCATTAAGTTCCACTTACACGCGACGTTCAATGACAGGGTTCTATCCAGGATTACATCTGAAAAATCCAAATCTGGCCAACGCCCACCTAAACCTGTTCTAATCCACCTGAAATGACTAACGAATGGAAGACTTTGACTACCCAGCCATGCAATAGTCTCATTCCGTGCCTTATGGCAACTTGATGATTCTATTGCGCTCATCTTTTGGCACCACCCAGGGGAGACTTGGTCCTGTACCCAATGCTTAACTTATCTCCATTCCACTCAGCTACTCGCAATTTCTTGTGATATAGTGGGCGGAATATTATTATATGAGACAATTCAATGCAGACGTCTTTCCAAATTTGGTAGATCGACAGGTAATCGGTGAGTTACCACGATAGTTGCTATTCAACAACTCGACAACGTCCCATCGTCAACGCCTGCTATGAGAATTTCCAATTGCAGACGTCAACGAAATGACGTCATCGAGCTATCGATCAACTACCCTGGTTATCGCCTGGTACCTTATAGCACGATGCTAGGAGGCGAACCGGAAGAAACGATGAGCTACCTCTCCCCCTGTAAACAAAGTTCGAACTTCAGTATGCAAACTGATTTTTACTTTAAAAAAAATCCTAAGTGACTTCGGAGTCTCAAACATTTTCGAAGTCCTGAGGAGGATTTAGCGATCCGACTTATAATGGGGGTTCGACTTGTGTCGTGTGACCGGAATCTTAAATCTTTTGTTGTACGCAGTGTTGCAGTGTTGTTGTCAATGTTACCTTGAATTTATTCAATATATTGATATTGACAATAAAAATGACAATATAACTTGATGTCATCAATATTATTGACAATGTTTCCCCCAAGGTTGCAAATACTCATTTCAGCTATAATAATGTTTTTCGGAATAATAAAACCAAAAGATGGTATGATGACATGTTTTACTTGTAACTTACAAGAAAAGGTTACAAAGAATGCGTTTGAAACATAAAACCTGTAAATTTCGCTTTCTATGAGTTACAATCAGCGATTTACTGATCACTGAGTGAGTGAGTGAGTGTGTGAAAAATCGCTGATTGTGACTATCATGAAGTGAAATAAACAGGTTTAATATGCCAAACACATTTTTTGCAACCTTTTCTTTGGGCCAAATTTGAGGATGAAAATCGGGTACCAAAATTTGGAACACCTTAACACCCCTCATATCGCGATGTAGGCCATATTTTTGGAGATAAATGGGTTAAAGATTTGGAACTCCCAAATAGGGTTTTTGGCCAAATTTGGATTGAAAATCGGGTACCAAAATTCCTAACACCTTTCAAATCGCGATTAAGGCTATATTTACGGAGATGCATGGGTTTAAAGATTTGGAAAACCCAAATAGTGATTTATGCCGAATTTGGGGTGAAAACGGGTTACAATATTTCGAGCACTTAATCACGATTAAAGCCATATTTACGGAGATAAATGGATTTCCGACTTTATGTTCATTTTATCATTTAAGTTTCATTTGACCTTTTGTTTTTTTTTTCGATCTGTTGTCCACTTCAACCACTTTTACATTTTGACCTTTTGTCTTGTCGACTTCTTGACCTTTTGTCCTGCAACTTTTTGTGTTTCTACCTTTTGCCATAAATTTCACCGAAAAAATAATTTGCGATTTCCTGGACGATGCCTAGTGCAGTTGTGACAATTTACTGCCGGCCGTTTTCGCACTTTGTTCTGCAGGGTCTGATTTTGTACATTAATTTCTTCATAATGAATCAATTGTAAGCAATCGCATCATCAAGATGTCACGTTCCAGTACGCTGCGAAGTTAAATTTATACTTTATTCATCAAAGTACTATTTCCAGCGCGTGATAAAAATCGCCTATAGTAATTATAGAATGCGAAGCGGTCGCAACCGCATGCACAGTGGGGCGATTCGTAGCAAAAGCTGGACAAAATTCTGAAATATCTCGATCAGTTTGAAGGCTAAGGGCCAGTTTAAGCCAAATTGGGTAAATTCTGAACTGGTACCGGATCAAAGAAGGAGCCAAAATCTATCAAAATCGTTCAACATTTCTACTAACCAAATCCACGCCAACTTCCGGTAAATATGAAAATGCGTTGAAAAATAGTAAATTTTTGTCCAAGGCATGATCATTTCAGAAATTCAATGTATATGGATAGTTGATTTCAATGGCATCATTTTTTCTCATCCCTGACGAGAGAACTAACATTTTATGCAATAAAATGACCTATAATCTGATATAAGCATTGTTTACCTAAGCTATTCTATGGCTAAATCACTATTTTATATAAATAATGTTTAGACATCTATAACTAAATTGCGCCCAATTGCGTCAATATGGTACTTGTGCTGACTGAAGGGGGTTTTCAAGATTTTTCTAAATATCCGGACCAAATTTTGGTCAAGTTTTTGCTTCTATGTTAAAATTGAATATTTTCAAGAAATTCAGTTCCATTCAGCTCTAGAGCGCTAAAAATGTTAAATGCCATAATTATTTTCAACTTTACATGATATTTGCAATCATAATAAATCATTTAGAACCACCCTAGAATGTTATTTTTTTTACATCATTTTGATCGCAAAATGTGAATTCAGGAGCATCAAATTGCTTAAAAAGTATGTTGGTTACGACTTTAAACATTTTGTTTTGTTATGATCGGTTTTTGTATGGGGTCGCCCACTGTGCACTGGTGACATGGTGCTGCTCATCGCAACAGCTGGTTTTATGGGTGTTGGTATAGGATAAAAACGATTTGGTGGAGCGGAAGGTTTTGATTGATATCGTAATCGATACCTTACAACCTACTGCAAATAGGAAAGAAATAGTCTTGGAAGCGATTTGATAGGAAAGGCATTGTTGCCACTTCAGCAGAATGGATCCAATTCATTCGTTTGTGCTTGACTTTATCAACTTCTTGGATTCCATTTGTGTGAAGGGGTAATAGGACGGAACGCTTTTTAATCAATGAAAGGGAAATGCGATATCAAGTGTGAAATACGTGTCGACGAGCCGGCATGAGATGGCACATAAAAGCTAAGTGGATGAACAACGTTTCGCTGGGTGTAAACACGGACACAAGAGAAATATTTACCCAGCGATCAGAGAGTTGCAATACATATTTCTAAACGATTTACTGCAATTTTACGACCGTGTTTGTTTAGATTAAATGTTTGCTCATTTTCTAGACAGAACAAGTAGGACACGAACAAGGCTTACCTTCATAATCAGGGTGTTCCGGAAACGTGCTGCTCTTGAGCCGAGGATCTGTCGGTGCTTCATCATCCCCGCCGCCGTGATCCATTTTCCAAGGCCTGAAATGACGAAATAAATATAAAATTAAGAAAAATTCACTCGAAACGTCTATTAGTCATATCTTTGAAGTGCACTTTACTTTATCACTTGATAACTATCGCTATCAAGAACAATTGAGTCTGTTTCTATGCATCAATCAACATTGAGAATTGAAGTTATTGAGTTCCACAGATAAGCTCTGCTACTAATTTAAAATGCAACTGACTGACCGTCAGCCAATTTCAACTGGTGACCTTTCAGCAAATCAGACATCTAGACAACTCCCACGCGCATAACTGGCATATTTTAAGTATGTCACTCCCCCAGATATGAATGCAAAGAATAATCTACACTATGCTAATTCTAATTTAAATTGAGCTTCCTCTTTCCTGGACTTGGTTCATTGTTTGCTAAAAATAACAACTGCAGCGCTGCATCAACGTAACTGATGGAATCCCGAAAACAATTAATAGCGACAGTCACCCTGGGTCAGGTGACAATTTTTCCGCTGCTACTTGCACGCACAAGGATGGGAATGATTTCCCATGGCGATTATTTAGCAACAGTTTTAAGCTGCAGCGTATTTTCTCGAGTTTTTCTGCGAATGTTAGGTTGTATACATAACGTTATGGAAATGCATTGTCCAGCATTCGATGCAAATGTGTATCCATTGTGGAAGGCTGGATCGGTAGGAAAACGGCAAAATGAAAACTATTATCGCAAACTGCATGTGAAGTGCTCTCTCTCTCTCTCTCTATAGTGGCGGGAGCAATGACAATAATTATGATAAAATGATAACTATATCTTGCGCGAATGCGAGTGTGGGTGGTTGGATAATGCAGCTTGTAACTGGTGGCAGTGGAGACGAACGATATGGTTTGTTAGAGGATGGGTTTGGCGGGAAATATTCATAATTAATGGTGCTGAAAATTCAACCTAGTGTAAATTGTTGCAATTGCATCGTTTGAGGGAGGGTTATGAGTGCTTTTATCTCGGAATGGGTAATGTGTTGACGTTAAGAGGGTGGAATAATGCCGGCAAGATTGATTGTTTATTATTAGCGAGGGAAATCGCAGGAAATTTAGCTACACTTATTCTGTGAAGGATTTGATAGAACCAATCATTTTCCTGACTTGAAATATTTTCAGATATTTAGAGGCTTCGCAAAATCAGGATCATATTTCCAATCTTGACAAATTTTTAGAACAGTTATAGATTTTGTTAAGTTTAAGAACTAAAAAAATCTGACCAGTGTGCTTGAAAATGTTGTCTGTACTTCTATACCCTGATCACTTAGAAAATTTTCGTTCATGATTAGGCCTTCTGGATGCTCAGTTCATATTATAACGCAGCGGCAAGGTTGCAAAGACTCATTTCAGCTAAAATAATGTTTTTCGGAATAATAAAACCAAAAGATGGTATGATGGCATGTTTTACTTGTAACTTACAAGAAGAGGTTACAAAGTATGCGTTGGAAACATAAAACTTGTAAATTTTGCATTCTATGAGTCACAATCAGCGATTTGCTGATCGCTGAGTGAGTGAGTGAGTGAGTGAGTGAGTTTGTGAAAAATCGCTGATTGTGACTCTCATGAAGTGAAATAAACAGGTTTAATATGTCAAACACATTCTTTGCAACCTCTTCTTGTATCCTACCAATTCAAAATTTAATCATGGCATCTAATTATTTCATAATTTAGAAAAACATTGTTTTAGCTGAAATGAGTCTTTGCAACCTTGCGCAGCGGTAGTGTGAACACTAAGATACATAGTTTTACTGATGTTTCACCACAAATCGGCTTAATATTCAACGCTTAGACCCACGTGAAAGGAGTTAGGCGCTCATTAGTATTAGGGTACATCACGGTACATATACACTACCTCGAAATCCCAATCATCGTGAATGCATCAGGGGAGCATTGCACACCAAATAGCGAAAATATAAACGATTTTTAGATTTTACCTCTCAGAATTCTATGAAATTTTGAATACAATTGTAATTGTTCGGTGGGAACAAATGAACCAGGTTTGTGCTGGGATTCGGCCATTTCATCTCGCATGGTGCAATATGTTCCAGATGATTTTGAGCGGTCACAATAGTTTGTACGGAGATCAGTCTACGTAGGGGAAACGGATGTAATGTCAGCCTAAATTCCCCTAATTTGAGCCCATACATATATTCAGCAATCGACTAAATTTTCAATAGCGAACAAAAATATCCATTAGTACCGTCCCAACGACGTGTTCATCTAGATAAAATTGATAAATAGCTGATTTTTAGCGATGTGCCCAATCTTAGATCCATAGGCCAACATTAGAGCCATTTCCCCAATGTAGGATTGTTCTTTGAAGACTATCAATCAAATATGCACGTTGTGAAAGCTTTGCTTCTAACTGAGCAACCTGATTTTTGGGCATCATTAAAATAAACTGCTGAAACCGAAAAACGTCAAGACTTCATAAAGTTTTATGCAACCCGTTTATTTTCGTACCAAAGTAAACTACTGCGCTAAAAATAATCCCTCAGAGTTTTTTCACTCAGTCCAATAAATATTAATATTTGCCACTTCAATGTAAGAAAGTGCAACATTTTACAATAGAGTGTCATATCGACATACTACTGGCAATAGAACTTTGATATTTATTTATTTTTTTATTTTTTTCTAGCAGGGGAATTGGCTCTAATGTTGGTCTATGGATCTTAGATTGAGCCCATCGCTAAAAATCAGCTATTTATCAATTTTATCTAGATGAACGCGTCATTGGGACGGTACTAATTGATATTTTGGTCGCTATTGAAAATTTAGTCGATTGCTGAATTTTTGTATGGGTCCAAATTAGGGGCATTTAGGCCGACATTACATCCATTCCCCTATGAGGCTATTTTTAGAACAGCAGTTATGCGAAATGCGTAATAATTAATCTTATTACATTTACAGGAATTGTATTCATTAAATGTTTAACAACATGTGATATCAGCGACATGTGGAACGCATGTAGCAATAGATGTTTTCTAATAAGTGGTAATGGCCTCAATATTACCTAACATAATTGGAACGGGAATTGAAATTGTTGCTGGTACTGAAACCAGTGCTGAAAAATCTCGACATTACACAGGGATATTCAAAATGCTGGTTTGGTCACTCATTTGAGATAACAGTCATCGTCAAGACAAACCATATCAATTGTCAATGACAACGCTGTCAGTGACGAACATGTGCAGTTTTTTTGTTCGCTAAATGTGTAACGAAATTAAGTGACATGAGCAAAAGAATTACATGGAGCCGTTAAAGTGAACAAGCATCTACGTCCTGAACTGCTAGGATAACAATAATGTGACACAGACTACACAAAATTACAGTTTTTGTTACTATGTTAATCTTTGTCATTGACGAAAAAATGAATGAGATTTTGACGAAGTTTTTTTTGTTGATCAAGTCTTTTAGTGACTATGTGAAAAACAATTTTGTCAATATCGTGCGAAAGTCTGTCAATCACAAAGACAAATCTTAGAACTGAATGAAACACAGTGAACGATGCATCCTTGTTAATGAAATCGGTTTTTAGCCTATTGGACATCGTGGGTGTTAAGTTATGAACTCTTCAACTGTAGCTACCAGTAAACCCTTTAAATGCAGCTTCAAATTGAATTCCACTGTTTGACTAGAGAATCCGGTTCAGTTATGTTCCAGTTCCAATTATGTTAGGTGAGTTCCAGTTCCAGTTATGCTAGGTACTAGTGAGGCCATTATCACTTGTTAGAAAACCCCTAGTGCTACATGCATTCTACAACCAAGTCGCTGGTATCACATCTTGTTCAATGTATAGAATTCCTGTAAATGGAATAATATTAATAACAGATTACAATTGCGGAAGTTGCCATCTTGGATTCCAATAATCGATTTCCGGCCTCTACACGTCGTCCCCGTTCCAAAAATGCCCATCTTGAAGGATATTCGGAATTTCATCACAAACCGGAAGTCGCCATCTTGGATTCCAGAATGACTTCAACCATAGATTTTCGGCCTCTACACGTGGTTCGCGTTCAGAAAATACCTATATTGTAAGGTATTTGATAGTTTTGCACAAACTGAAAGTCGCCATTTTGATTCCAAAATGGTGTCAATGATCGATTTTCATCCTCTACACGACCGTTTAAAAAATACCCATATTGTAGGGTATTCGACGGTGTTTAACAAACCGGAAGACACCACCATAGATTTCAAAATGGTGCGAATTACCGATTTCCGGTTACTACATGTCATCCCCGTATCGAAAATACCCATATTGTAAGGAATTCGAAATTTAATCAAAAATCGGAAGTCGCCATCTCGGATTCCAAAATGGCGGGAATAATCGATTTCCGGCTTCTACACGTTGTTCCTGTTCCGAAAGTATGTACCCATATTGTTCGGTGAACCCACTCGAAGTACACTTTCATGTTTGCTTCTCAGAAAACACTTAGAATCTGGTGGCTCGTAACCCGCGTTATTTAAAAAAAACGTGTTATTTAAAATAAAAATCATCGTAACAAAACGTGTTAAGTTTATCTGTATAAATCCGACCAAACAGATTAGAAAGAAACCAAGTCCTTTGAAATTTGCCTTGTTTTATTTCGGAAAATTGAAAACATTAGACTTCCAAAGCGGCATCACCATCATGACATTTACATAAAATTTATCAAGACATTGCAAATAAGGCTATTTTTCATTTGTTTCGAACATTTAGTGATAACAATTTCAAGATCACAGACAAAAAGACATAACACATTGAATATTTTTCACTGTAAAACATTGTCACTAAAACACTAAAAGTGGCGTCGGTGGTGTAGTGGTACACGTGATTGTTTCTCACTTCAAATGAACTGGGTTGAATCCCAGTCAGCGCCACCGGGTTTTTCTGAGGCATAAAATCTCTGATCACACCTTCTTTCGGAAGGGAAGTAAAGCCGTTGGTCCCCGGTCTATGAGTTGATGGGTCGATAGCTAGGGTCCAGGTGTGGGAGCTGCCTTCCTGGCGTTGGTACTAAGTACGGAAAACAAGATCGACGAAAAATCTCTGTTGAGTACATTGCGCAGTATGCTCAACAGATGGCGGTAGTGTGTCAACGTCAAACACAAGGGAATTGAATATGCGCGCCACAAGTGGTGGTACTGTCAATATTTTTTTTTTAAATTGACCGTTAAATGCGTGTTCGATGAAAAAGATGCTTTTGTTATGTCTGTTTGTCTGTGATAAGATGGAGTCTGAATTGATTGATGAGCGTTTTAGTTGAATAATCTTATCCCTTATTAAGTTGTGTTTTTCTTTTAGTTATACTACTATTGTATCAATTTCACTTTCGCTAACTCACTATTCACTTTCACTATTTACTTTCACTATCACTTAAATAAACAATAACAGATACGTGTTTCGTTTACTACTTGCAAACATATGCAGTGTCTAGTCTAGACACTGAAGTCTGTTGTAAGTAGTAAACGAAATACGTATCTTTTATAGTTTTTTTTAAAGTGATTGAATGGAAGTGAATAGTGAATTAGTGATAGTGAAAGTGAAACAATAGTAGTAGAATTAAAAGAAAAATGTAATAAGGTACACAATAGGAGGTTGCAAACACTGTGTTGTATACATAACACCTGCCAATTTTGCTTTCAAATTTTCACAATCTGCGAAAAATTAAGAATGAAGAATTGAAGAATGGGTCAGTGACAATGATTGCGACTCTCATAAAGCGAAATTGGCTGGGTTTATATGTCAAACTCAAACTTTACAACCTTTTCTTGTTATTTCAAATAACACAATATAACATTATAATACCTTATGATCCCATAATCCCATAAAACATTTTTTCATGCGAAATTATTGGAAGTGACCCTGGTTTGGAACATTAATTAAAGTGGCGATGCCTGTCTGTTAATTCAATTCGCATCGCATGGCAATATTTAATTTTCACAAGTCACGGAAAAAGTCAACAAATCTGAACAATATGGACTGAGCTACCACACCTGACGGACACTAGCAGTTACTCAATCGAGACTAACCACCGTGTGGCAGTTATGACTGTAACAAGCAGTGTTCATTCATACTGAAAGCCGTCCAAACAACAGTGCACCCCGCAGTAAATTGCTCCCGTTCTGTTGCGGCATAAAATGATGCAAAAACGAACTCTTTTCATGAGTGCACGATGGGGGGCACCTTTTCCGCTTTGATGTGTCATAATGTCGTTCACTCGATAACGGCTAGGTACCTACTCAGCACAGTCCAACAGGTTAGGATATTTCATTATGAAGCGATAATGCGCCAATCAAATTGAGCAAACTAGTATAATTACGTACTTCACGCAGTTTTCATCCATGGTTGGATTCCGAAGGTTCGAGCTTCCACTGTTGCAACCGACCGGTGATGAACTGCCCGATAGGAAATTCACTTAAACTATCACTACTCTTTTCACTTGTGCTCGTTGGTTTGACGTCGTTGTTGGTCGTTTGGTAGGCACTAAGTACCGGCCTTACCGGAGGGTTGTATAGTGACTACTGTAAGTAGCGGTTGTGATCGTTGTTAATTATTGCCGCCTGATGACGATGATGGTGAGCTACTGATAAAGAGGATGTTTATTGTTGACCGAGGGGTTTTGTCTTCATCAATCGGGAAAGCTGGCTGCAGTTGTTCCAGCAATAAAGATCAATGCAGCATGGGAAAATATGCTGATAATTACACCGACTGGTCGAAAAGCGAGGTTTGTCACACGTATTACTGATTACCGAAGCTAGTGATCGTCAAAGGAAGCTTGAACGCATTAAGGATGGTCTGGAAGTTGGACGCAGTGAGTTTATAATAATTGTGAGTTTATGACGTTGTAGATCGACGACGACGACGTTATCAGTTCATTTGGTAAATTTACGCTTCTAGTTCGTTCAATGTACTGCGCGATAGTTAACCGAAGGATGATCAGGCACTCGCCCCGTAAACCAAAGCCAAGCAGCACATAACAAACGGCGAGCATCATGCAGCGCATAACGACCGGCGAGGTCTGACCCAGATGATTGCCAGGTCGTGTTTTTTTTCATACATTCGCAAACACTATGGTCACTGATAAGCAGACGAGCCTTGTCGCAGTTTCAATAATCACAGGAATTTTCATCAGAGCACTCTTTCTCTGAAGTTGTTTACAAACACTCGACTTCACCTCGGCTTCTGATAGAGGATTAACGAGGCGATGCCTGTGGCACTTGTTGGTAAGCTCGACAGTCGACATACTCGACTGATAGGGCAGGTACTCGGCGTAAAAATAAAAACTAATAACCATCATCGGATCATTACCAACTGGGTGTAGGACCTCATCGGATCAGCTCGAGTAACGCGTGCACTCACGCGCTGCATTCGGTTCAGTTTGGTGTTTGAATCGCATCAATTATTAATCAACTGGTTTGAATAAGCATTCTGAAGTGGCACTGTTGCTTATCATTCGGCTTTGCATAACTGATTGGATTCTTTGAGCAAGATCATACACACACGGAGTTCAGTGTATGAGTTGTAGATAATTTCAATAATTTACACCCTTGTTTGATTGCACTACATGGTAGGTCACATTGCGGATGCACCACATATTGCAAGAAGACGCAGTCTTTCAAATGGTAGGTGCAAGGAGGCGTATAAAACCATGAATAGGAAAAAGAAAACAAGTGCAGTTGATGCAGGAAGTCTTGTTTTCCAAGCATCGAAATGCTGTCCCAATAAACGTGTGACTAGAAAAGTTTTATGCTTGACTATAGACAACATGTGTACGCCGTAAGGCAATCTATGATGGTGATTAGCCTCTTAGCAATTGTTTACCATGTGATATTAAGCTTTTAATTTCTTTATTGAAGAGTTTTGGCCGTTGGCTGATTCATCACTGTAGCATTATTGATCAATTTTCGATGTTTTTCATCTTCTTCAGTACTTTTCGATTGTTTTCAGTTTTGAAAAATGTGGGAAGATGTGTGGGAACTTTCATGACAGTTGTTTAACCAACTGAGCTATTAGACAGGGCTGTATTTGAGGGAGGCAATTTGGAAAATTGCCACAGACCTCCAGCTAGAGGAGCTGTCCAGCTATAGAGGCTGAACAAATACAGATTTGCTGTATTTTTTAGTATATAATATTTTTTTCTACTAAAGAAAATAATTTTTCAATTCATTATTTGAATTTTTGGAATTGGACGGTTATTGAGTAAATTGAAATTAGAAAATCAGTTCCTTCATTATTCATAATTAGGTTGCAAACAAGTACATCCAACTTTTGGAAACTTACTAATGTTAGTCATGGCAAAACAGTTTTAGAAATCAAACTGCACCTGACATCACAAATCTTTATGTTGCAGATCTATGACAGACAAGTGAATTTCACCGAAAACTTTTTTTTAAGTTAGTTTAAATTCAGTTTATCATACCTGTGCTCATTTAAAAAACTATAAAATAGCAAACGTTGTAATTGAATAAATGAGATGTCAATTTGAATGTTTCATTGTTAACCCCATATATACAACATTTAGTTTTAGTTATAGTTTTCATAACTTTCATTATTGTTTGTCCTCTTTTCTTTAGAGAAAGATTGCCACGCAAATTGCATATATCGTGAGATATTCATCCATATTCTTGTTTTCGTTCGAACCGTTTGAGCCATACAATAACATTTTATTTCGCATGGTTCGAACGGTTCGAATAAAGACAAGAATATGAGTGATTGAAAAACATATTTGTGTTTTGTGTATTCCCCATTTCCCAGGTAACGGCAAATAAAATGAAAGTTGAAGACATACACATAATCCCAGTTGGAACGTAACAATAAAATTACTAATTTGTTGTATTCATCTGAACAACTTTTCCAACGACAGCAACCTTCTATGTAGTAGAGCGGTCTAGTTAAAGCAAGCAATCAAAAGTCAAATGGTATAAAAGCGCCGAAAAATAGGGGAAATGACGGCTTCGGCATGACAGACTATTTTCGGCAACCCAAATTGAAACACTATTTTCACTGGATTTTCTTACGAAAACACTTCGCTGAATGCATGCAAACGATTCTTTATGCTTTCAGCCTCAATTTGACTATATTTTTACCACTGAGAAAAAGCAATCTAGCAAGGTTTTCTTGAAATGAAACATACGCACTACAAATTGTAGCTGATTTGGAGTTGCCGATAATAGAACAGCAGATTTACATGCAGTTCAAATGGAACGGTTGCCGAAGAAAAACTGGTTGCCGACAATACTCGCCCTCACTAGAAAAGATTGGAGCTTTGTAAAAGCGTTTCAAAACAGTTTTTGACAATTCTTTCGACTGAAATTGTTAGAGCAGCTGGCAGCAAAAGATTGTAAACAAACCAATACTGCATATGTGTGCGTTCCATAGAGAAAAAGGCTATAGAAAGAACGTCGCTGCTTAGGTTGCCGAGAATACGTAAATTCCCCTACGAGAATCTTGATTTGAGCTGTCCATTATACAATAGATCTTATCCATCTGAATAACTTTTCTAAAGACAGCCACTTTCCTATATAGTCGAAACACTGAAGACGAAACCAACTCAGAGAGTGAGTCACTTTTACTCATTCGTATGGAGAAATTTCTTAAAAGGTCACACAGCACATGAGTTTTATCATTCGTTTTCAGTGAGACTGCTTCAATAAGCAATCAAATGACACTAACGGTGTATGGTGAGTGAATTCTGAATTGAGAGGTCATTCATGCGATATGTCTTGTGTATCCGAATAAGTTCACTGAATACAGCAACCTGCTTTTTGGTCATGCTGCCATATTAAAACATCGAATTTGATGCAAATTGCACACTGAGCTTGACCATCAAAAGGCCTTATGCATCTGAATCACTTTTTTTTTAGCCAAGATGGCAAGTTACATTGAAAACTAATCTTATTCAGAGAGTGAGTCACTTTAACTCATTTGTATGGAGAAATCGTTTTCAGTGTACAACGCAACGAACATCCCTTTTTAGCACTCGGCAGTCAAACAATAACGACAGTACAATTTTCTACGTTTTCCTTACTTAAGCATTTAGATTAGCATTCTTAGCCCCACCTTTTATTTGTATTTTGCTGACGTAGGTAAATGAATAGAAAATAGCAAAGAAAAAAAAAATGAAATTAAGTGGTTCGTCTCTCTGTTCTCCCGATAGTCATAGCGAGCAAACACGTGATTGGTTGATTATGGCGAAAATTTTTGATCAATTTTCAATAGTTAACATTTATTCTCTAAACAGATTAAATATTCAAAGTAAATTTAAACATGTTTAAAACTAAAATATTTATGTTTGAATCAAATGCAAAAGCATGTTTATGTCAGCAATATAGACTTTGTTTACCCGTGTTCTTTTTGTTTGTTTGTTTAAACGTGTCCTTTTTTTCCTTTTTGTTTATATTCGGCAAACTCAACCGAAAACGGCCCACAAGCAGCGAAATCGAAGTAAAGGGTCCGGAAACCCACGTAGGCAAGTCTTCCAAGCTCGAAAACGGCGGAAAAGTATCAACTTCACTCCGTCGTTTCTGATGCCGATCCCCATATTACTCTCACCCCACCCGACGTCGAAAGATAAACGAAAATCTTAAATGATTTCTGAATCCATTCCGGATCTTCCCCCAACACCAAATGTTGAATGAGGCCGGTATGAGGACCAGCGTCAGAAACGACAAAACGACGCTAATATCACAAAGTTTCACCGATTCTACTGAACTGGATCCCCCGAATACCCACCCCGACGGGCCACCGGATCTCTGACCACCCACAGACCAGCCTTAATCACACCGAAAAATAGCAGGAATTTTGATACCCTGTCTACAGATTTCCATTTATTTACTATTCATTTTATTTTGTTTTATCCCGCATTAAAATGCTAAAATAATTTTAAAAATAGGTTGTTTAAAAAAAAGCATGTTTAAAACAAACATTTATTTTTTCAAAAATCAAAAATATTCACGTTTATTTTCAACACGAATATTTTTAAAATAAACGTAAATTATTTATGTTTAAAACATTGATATCAATGACTTCTAACATGGTATATGTTTGAAATCAACCTAGTTTATGTTTGTGACCAGAACAGTTTACGTTTAAATTTACCTCAAATATTTTTAAAACGACGATCAACTTTTCTGCGTGTTTATACTCAACACATCTTACATTCAATCTGAATAAAAAGATGTTACTAAAATTGAATTTCATTCATAAATTACCATGTTATAAGCGTTCAAAACCTAACACTATTGCGTCACAATATTTTTTTTTTATTTGCACCCCAGTATAACCCACAAGGTCAGGCAAAACATTGCATCGCTTTTCAACAATATCTGTGCTTGTTGATCACCAATTGTTGAGTTGAGGTAAAAGGTCTTTCATCAAAATAGCTTAGATTAATTGCATTTAATTTTGGTTATGTTTCGAAAGTAATGTTCTTAAGTAGATTGATTTTGAAGCATGACGCCTTCATTGAAGCTTTATGTAGTCATCAATGCTTCATGAATGTTTCCTTTTTACTGATTTGTGTGGTTTTTGTGTAGCATTGAACAAAGAGAATAAGCGGATCGCTAAATTCAATACCGTAATTCCGGGGTAAATTAAACACGGACTGCTTTATAGTTAGGCCTCAGCTGGTTGGGCCATGACCCAATTAAAAAGCAACTGGATGTCATAATCTCATGTCAAGTTGCATTTGACTATCAAACATAAATTCTTTCAAGGTGAGATCATATGCATTTTGGACTGCGCATTCAATGTAATGATTGTAAACATTTGGTATTTGTTCGAACCATTTGAGCCAACTTATTCTACTCATTTTCAGTAACTTGCTTCAATCAGCTTTGATTGAATCCGTTTACAGTGAAATCTTCTCAACCACAACAAAGGATGCGCTCAACCTTCATCAAATTTTGACCGTCACGTTAATTGACCCAACTACACGAAACGAAAATCAATTATTTAATTCATGTGTTTCACTTATACATTTTTGCCAAAGCATCAGCCTTATACAATCCATAAGACAAACCACATAGCTCCTATTAGAATGCATAAAAGGTATGTGTGACCGCTTATCCATTTCATTTGACACATGATCTTTATTAACTTTTTGCAAGGCGTCTGCTTATTAGTTGGCTTATACATTTTATGAATAATCAGCAATGGAAATTTGCCAAAAGGTATAAGGAGATTTCTATCCGTGTAACGAACCGAATCCGCTAGTTGGGCCGAGGTAGAGACCCAGCCAGGGAATTACCACGGTACTTATCAGATTGAGCGTTTTGTTTAGTTATTAGACATTTTTGACGTAGAACTACGTCTGTGGGGGTACACTTTTTGAAAGCCGAAGATGGAACATGTAACGAAATTATGAAAGATTTTGAACGTTAATAACTCAGCTGCCCCTGGACTAATTTCCATAATTTCCTCACCAATCGATCAGAAATATTTCCACGCATCGATAACAAAGCTTCCAATTGTTGATTTTCAAAAAAAAAACTATAGTAAAAGTGGTAAATGTCAAGCATTGTTCAAAAGCGAATTGCGTACATGCATATGCTGCTTCCCCAACACAGTCATCAGAGAATCGTTTCTAGACGAAACAAGTCGCATTCGCCTGCGATCTTCGGGCGTGTGTGAATAGGGAGGATGCAATTGCGAAATAGGTTAGTGAAGCCATGGTCATCAAAAGAGGAAATCGATGAAGAGAATTGACTTTCACCCCTCTGCTTCTAAGCCCCTTAATTCAATCGTCGTCATAGCAATGAAAACTAGCATCGCACCGCTTTTGGTTCTTGGGTTACACTTGCTGGTTGCAATTCTACTGGTGGAAGACCATCATAAACCTTAAATTACACTGTTTTTTAGGGATGCCTCGAAGTCCAATTATTCGATTAACAATTAATCGTAAAGATTTTTCCAGCTGTTCGATGTTCAGTTCAACCCCTGTCCAGCAGCAGACGGGCCGAGACTCTTGAGAGTGCCCAATCATGGAACCGAAAAATATGGGATTGTTCGGTCCGATTTGCTGATCCAGCTGCCAACACGTCATCATCATCTTTCATCGACTTTAAGCGTGTACTACAATTGGCCCTTTTCAAGGCCACCAAGATTTTCCAACATGTCCCAACTAAAATTCATATCAAAAGGTTCTTTTCAGGGCAATCATAGTCATACCAAAAAGAGTATAAACAGAGAGAACCCCGCTCAAATTCCTATTCCTACACAAAAGACAAGCTCTTGCTGCCGTTAACAAATAACATTTATTATATAAGACCACGTAGTCCTACGTCACCATTGCGTACAACCTTATAGGTTTTTAAATAACAAAGTGGAAAATATAGATATGGAGTGGAATTGATAAAATCCTCAAATGGCTTTCGAGTGACTTTCTATGAGATATTCGTATTAAATTTGGGTTTTATCTTCCATCCCTCCCCTCTTCTTCATTTATTTGAAAGGCTCAATTGCTTTAGCTTTACGGAGAAAATAATTCATTTTTGTAACTTAAGATTTGTGCTTAAATCTACATCTGGTGGTTTACTCGAGGTTAGAGGGTTGAACTTTTTGAGGATAGGATCAGATGAGAAGCTTTGGAATTAGTTTTCGTTGCCTCATCAGTAAATTGTCGCTAAATAGTTAACGGTTATGACGTTAAGACTTCGTCTTCGCTTGGAGCTCGGCTGTCGGTGGTGGGCGACGGTGATGTTCATATATAGAGTTAATTTCAAAAGTTTTCTGAAGGGAATTCCAAAAATGATTTGCACAGTAATCCAAGACTGTTATACTGAAAATTTCTAAAGATTACCGGGAAAGATCATTAAATTTTTAACGGGAATCCTGAATGTAACTCTGAAAACGTTTTGGAACGATCCTAAGGAAATCCTTGATATAAGTTCCAAAGACATTGTTTAGTTAATCTGGAATTTTTAAGTCCCATACCGACACAGACATTCATGATCCATAATTAAGACAATATCAAGATCCTGGTCTTAGGAAACTATTCAAGACTATGAGACTTTACATTTTTGAAAACTGAAACACAGCGTGTTAAAGCGTAACAGTGAAATGTGTGAGATCTTAAACAAGAACAAATTCTCTATACCAGTGGTTCTCTTTTTTTTTAGACCAACTTTTAGGAGTTTTGTAAGGCCAAAATGATATTTAAAAAATGCCAGAAAAGCCGTGGAATTTTAATGGCTATAATCGCCAATACAGCCCAAAAAATGCATAGAATGATAAAATAACTAGATATGACAAAATTTTGGAAAGCGATAAATCAATTCAAAAACGGCCTAACATGTGCGAAAATGATCTGAAAACACTGAAAGAGTTATCCAAATGCAAAAGTAGTATCAAAACATTAATATGGCATTCAAACAAATTAGAAAACCACCTCATAACGTTGTAAAAAAACCGACTTGAGACCTGCTTTCAACGCCAGAATGACCATTGTACAAAAAAAGGCTTCAGAATCGCTAAACATGGTTAAACCGACCTAGAATTGCTTTAGAAATGCCAAATTCTTATCAACTGCCTGAAAATGGCAACCATCATAATAATCACGAAACGTTAAAATGATCCTAAAACACCAACAATTGTCCAACTAAGTGAAAATAGCCTAGACTGGTTGTATAATGCCAAAATGGCATTACGTCCCAGCAATTGTTTTAAATAAGATAAATTCTGTATGCTTTTTAAAAAAAAAAAACGATTATGGTGGAATGTTGCTGGAATAGATTGAGAAATGTTGCTCTATACACCAGACATAATTTCAATATCCCCGATCCTGACAAATTTGCGTATCTTTGGGACATTTTAATTTTTTTGAAATCTCAAACTTTTTTTTTATTATAGGCACTTTAACGCTCTTGGGCCATTCGTGACTTGTCTGGGGTGAGATTTGAACTCGTGACTTTGGCGTGAGAGGTATAGATGCTAACCACTACGGCGGGGTCGCCCCTCAAACAAACTTAATTTATTGGTATTTCGTACTAAGAAAAAGTTAAGAATTTCGCGTCCTAAATAATAATCATAATTCTAAGATAATTGAGATGTTGTGCATATTTTGTGTTAGCAGAATCAGATTAATACACAACCATTCCATAGCAAAACTATATAGTGCATACTTAGTTTTTTTTCTATCGAGCTTGACTGCGCAAGTCTCGAAAAAAAAAAAGTTTTACTGTGATCTCAGCAAACATTTAATTTGTTTGCTGAGATTTAGCTAAGCATTATCCGAGACTCAGCAATCAAATGTCACTTTTTCTGAGATCTCAGTGAAACTTATTTTTGCCGAAATTTGCACAACCGAGCTCGGTCAAAAAAAATTAAGTGTGTGGTTTTCAGAATTTCGTAAAAATTGGCAATTTTGTTCCTAATCGCAAAATATTAGACGTGCATTCATTAGGGTGACCATATTAGTGTGGTCCAAAAAATGATTTATATCGACTGTAACATGGTCACGACACATCGCTTAAAGTGGAGAATACTCAAAAGTTTAGGTTTTCATCAACCGGTGCCTGGATCTCGAATGTACAATCAGAAGTTGATATGAACAAACATTCGGGAACGTATGGTGAACGGTGGTGGTTCGGTCACACAGTACGAAAAGGCGTTAACGAAATGGTCATGCAAGAGCTCGATTGGAATCTAACAGGATATCGTCGTGGAGGAAGACCCAACAGCTTATGGCTCATAGTTCACCTCAACAAAGAAATCATGCAAGCTCTAGACCAGGCTAAAGTCAACCAGGATGACCCTATGCACCACTGGAGGTGCTCGGGTCTTGTGCCGAAATTACACTATATATCTCAAAGAGTATGGTTGTACTTGCCACACAATTATACTGATGCAAATATGGAACTGATTAAAAAAAACTCACAATCATAAACTATGGAAGTGCTCAAAATACTTGAGAAATTCAATAGGAGCTTATTTGCATGTCTAGATGAAATTTTTCAATATTTCAAGCGCTTTGCATATCACATGCCATGCCGATAATTGAAAAAGGATTGTTCTGCAAATATGGTAAGTACTTGTGCTTGAGAAAATCCAGCAGAAAAAAAAATCTTCCTAAAAAAATCCACCAAAAAAATTCCACAATATCAATATATTAAAACGGTTGAACTTTGGATCATTCCACAGCAAAATTTGCGATGTCATCCTTTAAAAAACTGACGTCCGATCACTGATTAGCATTTCGCAGCCACGCCGTCGTGAAATAGCATATTCAGACTTCCTTTGACGCTAGTCTCGAACCATTTTGTGCGAAATGGTTTCTCGGAATCAAACTCTGGTCTGTGCCTTGATCGTTGCCGAAAACAGCTTTGTCACAGCTATCAAATATAACTAATTCGAATCTTCTTGAATTTACTAATGAGTGATAACTATTCAGGTTCCGTTAGCACCACGCGTATCGCGAGACGGTTTACGACGCGCTATCTACATTCCGAACCGGCCCACGAGCGAATTACAACTGATCGTCGTCCGGCGACCAGCGTCTCCATTCTCCGGTTGTGTGAGCATTACTAGCTTAGCCTCTTCCGTTGATAGTGGATAGGCAGTAGGCAAAAAAAGTAACTATCGCCGCCGGGTGGTGGCTTTGATCTGTAATCTACATGTGAACGCGACCTCTGCTGTCGGGTTGCATATTGTTATTTATATTGGTCAAGTAACAGACACACACATGGGCTGGGAGTATTGTGCAAATCCAGCCATTGAACGTCTGTGGCAGGGTCATCCAAGCATGCTTGATCTACGCAATGTTGCATGCAAGGTGAAGAGACTACCAGTGGGTACTCCCATTGATGATTTGCCTACATTGTTTAGTTCCGTTTTCCACGGTAGATCTCGTGCCACTGATTGGACGCGAGATCTTCCAGTTATTCAATTATACCGATCATCAGTTGAACGCTTATGCAAATTCTGGTTCTTAGTTGAGCAACCCTGGAATGGCTGTAGTAAATTGCAGTTGATCATGCGATCGATATTCGGAAGGAGGAAAACTGAAGAAAATCTGCAATATGCTTTTTGTGTTACTCATGGTTGATTGTACTCAAAACACTACAGACTCATCAGTAGAACGCAGAGAAATTGGGAACATACATGTTTACATACAAACTCTCAATCACTTAACTGTTGAAACTGACCAATTCACTAACTATGGACACTTTTACTGGTTTCCAAGTTTTGAATCCGACTTGATCTTTGAAATTTTCAGAAAACGTATACAAAATTACACAAAATAATCTCTCAACTCACTTCTGTACTTTATAGCAGTTAAACTTCGAATAAACGAAACATCTAGCAAGTTCGTTCCTTTTTGGCTTTTATATTTACCTGGAATGAAATAAAAGAAATCAAAACATTTGTCAATATTGACACATTTCATTGACAGATAATATTAGTAATGTAAATGTGGGCACGCAACCTGTGAATCATTAAATTCGAATTGTCGCTGCAAGCATTTCCGTACGGGGGCAAACCATTCTGCAAACAGCTGATTCAATAACGAGCTTCATAATTCGTGCTAATTAATGGCAATCAGATAAGCCTCTGCTATATGGCCCAGTTCGCGCACTTGATGATGAAATAAATGTCCAGAATCCAAACTAATGCGGTTTAAATTAGAGTATTCTAAGTAAGTCATCCACCGGCACCGAGTGAAGTAAAATAAAAACTATAGGTAGAGAACGTGACAGACAGAACGAAGACATCATGACACCAACCCGATAAATAGAGCTATAGATAACTCATATCGTTAAGCTGGTCCGGAAGGAATTGAGCCATCAATAAATTCGCCGAACAAATTGCGTATATTATGTCTACTACAAATGACTGAAGGACAAAAAGGTGCAAATGTTTCCACTGTTGTGATCGACCGCGGCACTTAGTTTTTTTTTGGAGGTGTCCGATCAAATTACCTGTCACACGTTGTTGCCTCGGTCAGGTTGGACAGGAAAAGCGATGTCTTTTTTTGCTGGCTGCCCATGAAAAATTGGCTCGATAGCGCTATCTCGTTGAATGAACTTTCGTCCGTGCTGTCGTGACCGTCGTATCTAATAAAATTGCTCCAATAGGAAAGTGTAGGCGAGCGAAAATAAATGGTGAGTTGGAATGGTTCCAAAAATATTGCGGAAAAGACTATGTTTAGCTATTCGTTTGCCTGCGGTTAGGTTGAATGATTTTGCAGCCTTCGTCGCTTGTTGCATGCCAAAAGCAATTAAGTTTCCCGGTTTGTTTACGTAGTTGGCTTCATCACCATGAGTTATGCTACCGAGGCCTAGTTGCAACAGGATAACTTTCGTGAGTTCAATGAACTGCAGTCGGGCGGTGTTTATTGATGACACTGAGGGATAGATAGTGTGAATTGCAGACGTTTTCTTATCCTGACAGAATTTTAGTATGAGTAACCGATCTTCACGCATGTTGGAATTATCGCTCTCTGGAGCTGCTAAAAATTGTGATAGCATAGCATAGTATAAACGAGGTTGCGCAATGTCGTAGGTGGTACGAGCTCTAAACGGTTGTTAAGAAGGAGACCCACCTTCATCCGTTGCTATTACATAGTAATTTGTGATAAATGACTCCCTCTTAGATAAAGGATGTGTCTCCCTCCAACAGAGCAGAGCTGTCCTGGCCACGTACTTGCATCTGGTGGGGAAAGGGGAGGAATGTTAGTCCGACACTTACTTAAAAGAGATGCAGAGAACTCAACGACCCCTCATAAGTGTCACGGGAAGGGTGGATTTTTGTTAGTAGGGAGGGTAAGCCGGCGTTGCTGGCAATCGTTGTATCAAGCATTTAATAAATAGAAGCTGTAAGTAGTTTATCTGTCCGTTGTTGCTGCCCATTACTTAAACATATTATTCAAAACAGTCTTCAGATTTTAGAATTAAGAAACGTTATCAGCTCGATCCTGTTGCTCCTTTGCGCCTGAAAATGTTTGTTGATCCTAAACTTATGCACAATTCATTCTGATCAATAGGAGGTTCTCTGTCTGGCACACACACACACTTCCACAGTGGCATTATGGATAAAATCTGCCTGCAATCATTTCTTATGAATGCAAGAAGCTTGAACCCGGGAGTTAGAAGGTGACAGCTCTACCGCAGCTGCAATAGCCCATTTCAAGAATGCAAGCATTCCGAAGCTATTTTCACACATGATAAGCCCCGCTCCAATACATTATCGATGCAAATATACACCATTGATACTGTACTGAAACTTTCAATCAAGCAGTAGTGCAATACTTGATTGACGCGTATTTAGTAAGTTTTGAAATGATCGTCTTGAATCAAATGGATATTTTCTATCGAGGACACCCAACTAACAATTTTAGCTACAGACTAGCTTATACAGCCAAAAATTGCCTTATGGAGCTAATTTTTGTCTGTATAAGCTGATCTGCAGCTAAAATTGTTTGTTGAGCAGAGGAACGAAAAGGTAAATAAACATAGCTGAGCGTAACTACGCGTAGGTTAGAACAGTCGGCAATTCGAATATTATCACTTAATGCACTTTTCAACTTCACTTCTGTACTTTCAAATTAACACTTTTTAAAAATGAAATTGTCAATTTATAACATTTTCACTAGAACGAAAACGACCTGGAGCTACTAAGAACTGTGATGAACATTAATTCTATGTATGTCAAGCTAGTTTTAGTTTTGGGTCTCTGATCTTAATATTTTTGACATGTCGTCAACTTATACGGGAAATCTGGATCACCAGTGGATTTCGATGACAAATCGGGAATAAATAAATAAGATCCTGGACCATTAAACAATTTCAAAACCTTTGAACTGTCCAAGAAACAATTTTGGTTTTATGAGGGTTCTGTAGATCATGATTTACACTTGTAGCATGCTTTAAAACCACTATAAAATTTACGATGTTACTTGGGTGCACAAGGTTTTCAGGATACAGTCACTGTGATGCACTAAAATTTAAGAGAATTTTGAAAAGATTTAAGAATAAGTTCTGGAGATACTCGAAGAAAAATACATAGAGATTTTTTTTGAAGAATTCTAATGCTGATAAGCTTCAACCGGTATTATCCTCAGATTAAATCCCGATCAAGAATGTCCTTCTACTTTGATGTCGACATCAGAGTTGATCAACATGACTCTCAGCAAAACATTTGTTGATCATCCAAACAGGAACGGTATTAAAAGTTAATCCGAGTTGGAGCTTACCGCTGCACGCTATGTCTTAAGGCACTGTTTTTGCAACATTCATGTACCTCAGTTTTTTCTTCACAGGATGTTAGTACTGATCCTATCAATCAACTCTGTGATGGTTTGAAAATATTTCATCTTGGGTTTTTTGAGAAAAGGTGTTTTGAAGTTTACAACGCCGATGACGAAGGCGTATTGGGCTATTGACGATACAAAACTATTTCGAATTGAACAAATGCAGTTAAATCAGGTTCAAAAATGATAGAATTAATCCAAATGGCATTAAAGAATTCCCTCTGACTCTCAAGCAAGATGCGTATTGATTTCGTCGACTTTGCGCAAAATCAATTAATATTTGTTGCTAGAACAACTGCTTGTTTAATTTCTCTTCCCTCATAAGAGTAAAAGAGAAATAAACGAGCATGACAGTTCAAGACAGCCACGTAATCATAGTAGGCATTGATTTTCTGCCTGTTTCGAGTGTTTTTTGAATCTCTCGAAGAAAATAGAGAGTTCGCTTGTTGTTTTTCGAAAAAGCGATTCTGTAAAAAAAAATAAAATCACGCCATTCTAGTAGCGACGTTCGTTAAAAGATTTTTATCGGAGTTCAATAAAGGAATTAGTAGGTATCTGAAATGTTTGTGTCCCGTACTCAGCTGGTGACGAAGGTGGCATTTACAATTTGAGGGATAGAAAATTAGTTTGGATTTTTGGAACCCATGACGAAGTTGTTTGAAAATCGGTTAACAGATAATGCCGATAATACAAGAATGAAACTCACATGATGTTAGCTACTCTTGCCCAGTTAGTTTAGGTAGCCTTCACCTTTAATTACTACATAATTGCTAGAGGTTCATTGCAGTTCCTATATTTTGTCTAAGGAAACTTTCAGGAAGGCTCAGCGACTTTCTAGGAAATTCTGGGAACTATAGGGAACAGTAATGAATATTAGGAAGGTTAAAACGTTCCTTAAAAGAATCAGAGAAGTTTAACAACCTTCAGAGAAGTTCAATGATCTCAGTTCAGGAAAATTCTTCAAACTTTAAATATGTGTTTCGATCTTCAGAGAAGCTCTATAAACTTCATCGAAGTTCAACGAAATCAAGGAAAAACCAAATGAACAGGGATATAAATTTGAATGTATTTAACTTCTTTAAGCTGTCTCATCGGGTCGTTGGTGGAACAACTCCCACTCCATGTCTTAGAAAACAGGTATGCTAGTGAGAATTTGTTGCGATATCTCTTTCTCTTTTACACTTCCTTTATGAAATGTGATCAACGGCATGAGCAGGGTGGCAGCAGGGGCGGGATGTGCTGTCAAATCGGCCTACTGAAAGTCCATCAAAGAGATAAAAATATTTAAGGCGTAGTGAATTTGTTATCTCTTTCGTTCTCCCGCTGTTTAAACGGTTGAAGGAGTGTGACGTCAAAATAACTTCATCCATTTAATCAGCCGGAGAACGAAAGAGACGACAAATTAACTGGGCCTCACCTATTTACGCTCATTGATTTTCCATATGGGAATTTGGTTCCAAACATCAACAAACCATCGTTGCTTATGCCTTTGTTGTCGTTTGGAACCAGTTATACGAGGTAGGCGATAATTGTTCGTATTTGACAGTCACCTCCCCCCAGGGTGGAAGGCCGTAAAAAATGAGAGTTCACCACCTACAAAATATCCTGAGTACGGCTCACGCTTGTTACATTGCCGTTAACCAGTATAAACAAATTGATCAGTTTATGAAAATTTAAGGTTCACAAATATCCAGAAAAAGATGTTAACAAGACGTTCAAACCATGTTGACTGTCGAATTGTGCGAGTGTGTAGATATGTATAAGAAAAAAAGTAACACATAAAATAAACAAATTCATAAAAATGTGTAAATAATGCAAGGGGTAGGTCACTTCGCACACCAATCTTGGGTCATCTTTTTTGCAAGTGTGCCGATTGTGCCGGTCATAGAGTAAGCTGCGGTTGTTTGTAAAATACCCATCCTGGCAACCCGGTATTTCTGACGCCTTGAATGTTTTGGTTTGAAATCGCAAGGATAATTCGAATTGAGGATGACCCGCGGAAAGAGGCGGGTGTGTGAAATTGTGGTGTTTTGTGTTCATAAGATAATAAAAGTCTTGTGTTTAAGGGTTTTAAATGCGCTCAAAGGCAGACTAGAAACTTAGTTTTTCGTGATGTGAAAAGCAACGGTCTATCAGCGGTCGGAAAGAGTTGGAACCGGGGTTGGGAACGTTGTTGGAGACCGACTATAGAAGAGGATGATGAATATGACTTCTGTAGTTTGTTTTGTGTGAGTTACAGCATTATTTGA
Source organism: Ochlerotatus camptorhynchus (assembly GCF_037179485.1). NCBI lineage: Eukaryota > Metazoa > Arthropoda > Insecta > Diptera > Culicidae > Ochlerotatus > Ochlerotatus camptorhynchus. The sequence goes on from NW_027040701.1 coordinate 3,064,612, forward strand.
ATTAAGGGTACTAATGGGTACTGATTAACTGCCTCTTTCTCTTGAGCCCAGTCTAGAACCTACATTTCGTATTTAGATCTATAAGTGAACCGAGAAGTGAACTGCTGGTCTGAGTTCCTCTGGTTTATTCAATTAGAGGAATTTCTTGAAATTCAGTAAACAGCACGTAATGTTGTGAACAACTTCAATGACAGTTGTCCGTCAGTGCTCCCAATTTATTAAAAACAATCCAATGCCTACTAGATTGTGCCGAAGGTGTGCCGATAGATGTGCCCAAGCTGTGCCGAATCTAATTTCGACAATATGGGCTGAGTGACCTACCCCTTGAAATCATTTCTGACGCAGAAGAACCTGGGGAACGTCATGCATGTAGTGAAAACCGGAAACTTCAGAATCGCTCCGAGTTGGCAGATGAAAGTAAGGATCACTTTGTTGCCAAAAGCATTAGAGAGATAGCAAGCAAAAAACTAGCCGTGATAAGTTTTTCAAACGTTGCTGGACGACCAGTGGGCTTAAATTTAAAACAATCAGGTAAAAAATCTCTTACGAAGATTTACTCAGCTTTAAGAAAGATCTTAATCCGAGTGTTAATAAGGTCAGTATGTACATAACTTTACACTATATTTTTGTTATGTTACATACGCATGATACATACCGACCGTCAAACTATCTAGCCCGGTCTCAAATCAGCTATGACGAAAGGCAACGTGGCCAATAATGATCCCAATAACGCATCAAATTCTGTGGCTGCTGCAGCAATTGTCAAGCAAACATGGAGTATCTATAAAGCAGTGGAAAATAATTTCAGTCGTATCTGATGAAAGCGGTGGTATCGTATAGTAGTGCTCATTTGAAGTAATCTCCTTATCTTGACAGCTCCATGTTATTTATCATTCTCTTTAGATTTAAGCATTTATAAGAATGGATGAAACAGATGGAACTGATAATTATAGTAAATTTAGAGAATAAACCATTGTATAATTATTTTATCATTTTAAACATAATGAGATCCTGACAAAGTTACGATATCTTACGGTGCCGAAGAGGAAATCTTACTGTACCATTGAAACGAAGTATTTTTTATACTTTAATCTCCAACAATCATATTCAGCTGTATTTGTTTCGATCCGTAACAGTTTTGTATAGTCAGTAGTCCATATACGCCTTCATAAACGACTAAGTATATTTAAAATAGTTTTTCTCAAAAAACCCAAGATGAAATATTTCAAGACCATCACTGATTTGGTCGTTAGGATCCATTCTAACTTCCTGTGATGAATAAACTGAGGTACATGAAAGTTGCAAAAAAAGTGCCTTCAGACATAGCGTGCGCTGTAAGAGAGATTTGACTAGTCGTTTGTGGTAGTTCAGACGTTCAGAGTAGACTCTTTAGATAGTTCTTTTGGAAAATTCAAGACGATTGTTGGATTCCAGGTCCATTTCTTATGAATATTCAAAATAATGTCTGAGTATTTGTTTTAAGGAAATTCTGTGGAAACATTGCAGATAATTCTTAAGAGAGTTACATTGAAATATCGTGATAAATACCAAGAGGATCGAATTTTGAGGGAACAATTCTTAAGAAATTCTTGGATGAGTTTTATGAGAATAATTCCAAGGGCATCTCGTGAAGAATTTCAAGATAATGCTATGGAGAATACCAGTTGAATTTTCAGATAAATTTAGAGAAGAGCTCCAATATAATTTTGAGCAGAATTGCAAGACAATTTTGAGGATAATTTTATGGAAATTTTAAGGAAAATTCAGGCTATTTTTAAATAGAATTATGTAAGAAAGCCTCATGTTTTTAAAATTATAGTTACTTTAACGCTCTTGGGTCATTCGTGACTTGTCCGGGTGAGATTAAAACTCGTGACTTTGGCATGAAAAGTATGAATGCTAACCACTACGCCGGGGCCGCCTCCAGGAAGCCTCAATGAATTATTTCGAAGTGCATCTTTGTATGAATTCCTCGAATTGTTTTTTAGTGTTTTGAAATGTTGTTTTCAAGGGACTCTCAGAGAGATTCTCGAATTTATAAACTCTTAAACGAAGTCTGTGAAGGGAATTGATTCTAAATGAAATTTAAAACCATTTAATAAAAATCCTGTAAAGAGTTCTGTGCGAACTTTTTCAAGGTTGTTAAAACATTGAAAATTTTTGATGACTTCAAACGTAGAAACAAACGATTTTTTCCCGGAATTTTGGAAATTTCCCGGTTGTGTGGTACACATTTAAGTTAAGCATATAGCCTAATGCGGTTGAGCTGGATTAAATGGGTTATAATTTAGACAGCAGAATTTGTCCTAGGTCAAAACAATCGGAAATATTCCTGGAAAAAATCTTTTAAAAATCAGGGATTTGATACGGGGATTTGCTGGTCACCATGTTCATTTAAATGCTTGAAATTCCCATGAAATTCTCCGATCTTCTTGAAAGGTTCTCGCAATTTTTCTGATGTTAATGGAACTAACATAAAGTTAGTTATCGCTGACGTTCATAGGACTCTTAACTTTTTAAAGTTAGCAGCGCCGGTGGTGTACTGGTAAGCGTGATTACCTCTCATCCCAGCAGGCCTGGGTTCAATCCCAGTCGGCGCCGCCGGGATGTTCTGAGGCATAACATCTCTGATCACGCCTTCAAGGAAAGGGATCAAGAGAAGTAAAGCTATCGGTCTCCGGTTCATGAGTTGATGGGTCAATAGGTAGAATCCAGGTGTGGGAGCTGCCTCCCTTACATCGGTAGCATTGGCGCTCAGTGCAGAAAACAAGATCGACGGAAAACAAATGAGAAATCAATAAAATCTTTAAATTTTATTTTTATAAATAAATGGGATAAACTGATCAAAGTCTGTACAAGTTTGGAATAAATATATTAATTATTGGATTTTTCATTGAATTTTAAACTTTTACCGAACAGTTTTGATGTTCAAGATTTACTGAACGGCTGAGGCCTGGATTAGTGTGTAAGTTCACACAAATTTATTGAAGCGCGTAGAGCTGAACTGAAGTTCTTGGAACTTGCTCTTAAAGATCTTAAATCTTCCACAACGATCTGGAGTTTCTTGTAGTTTTTGGAACTTTCATGAAGTGTTAAAAAGTTCTCTGAACGCTTCGCACATTCCGTAAAGCTCTTGGAACATCACTAAAGACAGTATTCGAAACTAACCTAAAGAGCTGCTGATTTTTTCACGGCCCCAACAATCGGTTTTTGTACATGCTATTCCCCTTGCAATTTGACGTGCAATACAATGTTGAAATCACTCAGATTCTAAGTTAACCATGCTGTTAAGTACACTCTCAATCAGCATGTTGTTTGTATAGGATACGTCCGCTGGAAGTGAGTAAGGTTGTTTTTAATCAGGAATTTATGTTGAGGTTTGAGTAAGATAATATGAAAGCTGAAAATAAGATTAATTAATTAATTTATCTTTATTAGGGAGGCTTTCAGCCTGGGGCTGGTTCGCCTCCAGGTGAAAATAAGATCTGACAACGTGACAATTGGCATGTTCCTTAATCTTTTCCTTCTACTTTCAGCTAATTAACCATTCAAATTATTAGAATCAATGATAGGGATAGTAATTTGATTTATATTTAAATTATAGTCAATTAAACTCATTTTAAGTGTCATTCGTTACTTGTTTGGGGTTGAGATCGATAGATTTCATGACCTACAGTGTAAGAGGTGTGTGTGCTTACTTCTGCGCTAGGCTCGTTCCCCATTATATTAAATTGTCATTAAAGTGACTTACAGTAAATTATAAGTTTATTTTGAATTTGTCTCACATAATTTGTTGTTTGACTAGTTGATTTCATCGCCACTTCTGCTCGCTAATCAAGTAATCAAATATGTGCCACATTTAGCATTCACGTAGCTGTGACAGAGAAGCAAGATGATTCATCTTATTTTGATTGTCATTTCATAGCAACAGTAGTAGAGGTAGGTATGAGTTACGACAGTAGTGAGCAACCCACAACGACTAATTTTGCTGTTGCCTTTCAAATCACGTCCTCAAAATCAGACAGCTAAACTGCTGAACCGAATTAAATGGACGAGAGTAAAAAATTCGCATTCAGTTATTTGGAAAATTCCACCAGACGCAAGTCATTCTTTGATTGGCGGTCATTTTGTCGGTGGATTTCAGTCGATACAATTGCAAACAAAATGCATCCTTGTTCGCTCAGGTGTGGAATGCGGATCCCCCGACCAAGTAATCAACCGTGCATGGAGGGGGGAGGGTGGAGAACATTAAGGAAGAAGAGATTGAAGACCGTCTCGTCTATATAACCGTCGTGGAAGACAGCTGTCGGTTGATCGAAAGTTGAGTAAACAAGCGATTGGGCTGCAGTCTTGGTTGCATACTAGTGGGGTGCAGTGGCGTTCCAGTGCATTGACTGCGTGGTGTTCACACAAACATGTGAACTCAAAAAAAAAGGTGAATGGCAGTAACTTGAACTCGTACATGGTCGGTAGGTACCTATCTACTCTAGTGGAAATAACTACAAGAAGAGAGCTCTATCTTGGGATGCACTTGGGTGGGATGACTTGCAACAAAGAGACCGTGTGGAAGTCAGAACAGGAAAAGGATCACGGCTCTGTTTGCTGCGGGCTATTAAGAGATTTGCTGACGTATTTTATACGCTCCAAACATGTGGCTCCAAGATGTCGCATGTTGGTTGTTGCGAAGTTGCGAATTGAAACGTGTGGCAAATTTTGTTTGGGTGTGTGAGTTCGCTAAAGGGTACTGACCTACGAGACGACGAATGAAGTGTTGTAAGATTTTCGTTAGGTTTTCTTGAGGGAAGAGAAATAACTTGGCCGGTTTTTTTGGGTATCCAAGAGAGTAGGTCATTAACTTTCGTCATGAGTGCGATTTTGTTTGTTTGTTTGGGTTTCTCTTTGCAGTAGTGTTCCGTTGTGCTACTTTAATTTGGGGGACGTTTATTGTATAGTTTTAATTTGAACGATGCATGTTATACGGAAGTGGGCAGTGGTGTTTTTATTTGGTTGAATTTCTGTCGATAACTTTTGTGAGCATTGTTTAGTGCTTATAATTTATTCTAATGGAAGAAGATAATCATATGGTTTTACTCATAACAACTGAATTGTTCAACGTCAACACGCAGGGCTTTGATTGTTTTAAAATCAATGTCGCGTGTCGGTTGAGGTGTTTTTATGAAATGCTCGTTTTTGATTCGTGATTGAATAATCTTGTTGAATTGAATGTAGAGGAAAACTTGTTTGTGGACGTCGAATTTAGTCAATTTTACGTTATTTGATATTATACAACATGAATTTTTCGACTCGATTGAGTCACTTGAGACACTTGAGTATTTCGATATTGATATCGAGTAGTTCCTTACTGTAAGAATTGCATCATGTTATTTATTTCTATACAACTTAGATTTAATATTTATGACCTTTATTGAAACGATAACTAGAATGCATGCAAGAAAATTCAACAAACCACCTTTAAGCTGCATTCAGGTGACAGGTTTATTTTTAGACCACTATGTTCACGCCCTAGATAAAATATGCAAACTTATCTAACCGCAATTGCACACACCTAACCTCAATAACTCATCGGCTTATTAGTCACATCGTTTGCTGGTGGGATTGAAACGGGGTCACGTGATCGCATACCAAAATAAACAAAAGAAATTGTAACAACCGATGACAACCAGCAGACAACAAGTGCAGCAAGTCTAACCATGGGTGTTGTTCTCAGGTGTATGGCGCTCGGCTACTTTACTTATTAAAACTGCAATTGCACTCAAGAAGGTGGTGTCTCTCCACCAGTACCAGTATATGCATACAAGCAGACAAACTGCATCGAGACCAAAACAGAAAATTGCAAAAACTGCATTCCAGTCACACATACACTGAAAGAAACACTCATCCGCGTCGTAAAACAAAACTTGCTTGCTGCGCTCCATGCACGTTGCACCGCGGTTTATTAAAATGCGAATTTTAAAAACAACACCACGCGACGCATTCCCCCCAGCTGCACCGGTGCTGGGTGTTGATATTGATATCCAATAGGAAAGGAAATTCGAATAAAACTGATAGCGCGTGCGAGTGATTGTTTGGTTTACTCAGTAGCTACAGCATCTCCGGTTGCTCCTCCGGTTTGGCGGTTGATGAAATGTGGGTGAAGGTGATGGCCGTTGTTGTCGGTTGGCGACGATGCTAACAAACTTGGAATATGTTTGTGAAGGAGATGCAGCAGTGCATTCAACTGGGTTATTGTCCTGTCTTGGGCGAATGTGCTTCGCGTTCTGCTGCTGTTTGTTTTGTTTATACTATAGTTCAAGAGCGTGTCGGTGCAAGTGGCAGGAAGGTTTTTGTACCTTTGGAAGGATTGTCATTCTCTGACTGTGGTCTGAGCTTGAAGTGTTGACTTTTGGTAATCTGTGTTGTTCATATTATGGAGCAAGATACCCTGTCATTGTGAATACTTCCCAAGCAACACAAATCGTCATAAAGAAGATGAAATTTCTGTTCATTGGCTTATGCATGTTATACGGAAATATGCACATTTATATAATTTTTAAATAACATAATGAGCGTAATTTATGATAGGATGATTTGATTTGATCGCTGGCATTTCTCATTATTTTCTGCATTTAAAATATTTTTTTTTTATTGTTTCAGGAGCTTCAGGGTTTTATATCTGAACCAAAATAATGAGGAACTTCAGTGATCAAACAAACCCCGCTGATCAATTTGACCACGTTTTATGTTAACGCTTCCATAATGCCAATCAACCAACCTTGTGTGTTGTAGTTTTGTGGTGGATTTTGAACTGAAAACTCAATTTGATGAACGTTTTGCCTGTTGATAACAAAATAAGTATTCAAAGTATTGAATTTGATGTACTGCTAAAGCAATGAAAACAAAACTGCAACAAATATTTTTGAAAAGCAAATGTACAGCAAAATGACAACAAATTTTGTTATAAAATTGGTCAGTCAAATTATGATTTCAGTTTGAACTTGTTAGCAAAATTTGATTTCGATTTGCTGTCATTTTGATGCTGGACTTTACTCGGGTACCCGAGTAAAGTCCAACATCAAAATAACAGTAAATCGTAATAAAATTCTGATGCCAACATCAAACAAAAATCAGTCTACGCGATTAAAATTTTTTATAACAAATTTTATTTTCACTTTTCTGTGCATATGCTCTTCAAAAATATGTTGTTGCAGTTTTGTTTTCATTGCCTTAGCAGAACATCTAATTAAAATACTCATTTTATTATCAACAGGAAAAATTGATATCAAATTGAGTTTTCAGTTTGCTCTCACTGATAGCAGAAATAGTTTTCAACGTGATATCACAGGAAGATTTTTTTGTTTGCTGATATTTTAACCGTTAAAATGACCAAAAACGACAGCAACCTGAGCAATCATTATCAGCGAAATCACAACATCAAATTTAGATTTCAATTTGATCTCAGACTTTGCTCGGGTAATTACCTATATTTTCATAATACTAGATAAATTCTACAACTTTGTTCTGGAAAGTTTTGAAAAAGCAGCAAAACGGATTGCCCCATTACATAAGAAGCAATGGTACGAAGCAAACATAAAATGGGTTTTTCTCGGCTTGCTGATTTTTGCTATGGGAACGGTAGTGCATCACTCTCATTCAATGATTATGTAAGCACTGAGGGAGAGAGGGGGTGTTAGAAATTTTCTTACGTTTTCTTACTGGGAGGGAGGGGGTCTCAGAAATCTCTTACGTAAGCATGGCCATAAGACCATTCAAATATTCGATGGAATAGGGGTTGGAAAATCTCCCAAAAGTGCTTACGTAATTAGTACATAACCCAATAATACATTTTCATAACAAGTAATTCTTGTTCCTATTCACCAATACGTTTGGGTTCTGTTGTGGGTTGAATTATGGGACAGTTTCTTAATCAGATTGTTATTACTTTATGCGTGAAGTTGGCCATTACACGATTGAAAAAAAATGCACACTTAGAAAAAATCCTGTAAATTTTGGTGCTCTGAGACTGACATATACACCCATCCGGGAAATGTAAAATCCTATTACAGATTTGCATGAAAAGTATGCAGCATTTGAAATGTTTTGTAATATGAACAGATTCAGTAATGTGGAAATTTTTATGTTAGCTTAATTTACGAACAAAGCTTGTTTCCCTGAATGCATTGCGTCTAGAAAATCATCACGTTTTATATATGCATTCTTGAAAAAAAAAACTTGCGTGTACGCTGCTGTCCATTGCAAGAACTGTTATTACATTTATTGCATGAAACATATGCAGATGATGAAATGAATCCAACCTTCCATTGGATGTAAGAGAAATTCGGTTTGCGTGTATGAGCGTCAATTTCAACATAAAATTAAGTCATGGCAGCTGTGTTGGGAAAATATAAAAAAAATCCAATCTCACCAATGCCCAAGATCACGCTTGATTTTTGTAGACAAAAATCAACAAGCATACAGCTGCGGTTGATTTTGCAAGCTGTGATATCGCAGCTCGGAATATCAAGCTAACGAAACTCACCAGCTGCAAATCTCAACAAACTGTGGTGAGATTGAGTTTAATGATTTTTGCTTTAAACCCAAACGCAACCGAAACTTCCATAACGGCTGGCAGCAGTCACTTCGTGTCTTGTGTCGGTGAACAGTAAAAAGAGATAGCATACTATACGTTCTCTTTCTACGAAAACGATGTGCAACGGAATGATTTTTGTGTCTAGTCAACTCTCCGCTTGATTTTTGCACGTTGTGAATAGCCTCGCAATATCAAAGGAGCTTGTAAAATCAATATTAAGTATGATATTTTGTTCCTATATCACGCGTGATATTGAGAGCGTATGAGAGCGGAAAAATATCACTTGATTGATGATTTTGCCAACACTGCATGGCAGACACGAAAATCAGTTCAATCAATTGTACTTTTCGTCGAGTAACGATCTTTTCAGTCTGCACTTAATATTTCATGACATGTTTGTTTACGTCGCATCCTTTATTTTAAAAATGGATTCCGTAACGAGTAAAATAAGTTATTTCTATGTGTGTGCTTTACTTAAACCATGGTCCACTTAGTTATGGAACAAACTCTTTTGCTTATTACAGCGCTCCTAGTGAAAGTTTTCGGAAGTTTTTGACGTCTGTTTGTTTCGTATTTTTTTCAGTTCATAAAACGACAGTCACTATACAAGAGGAGCGTAAAAATCCATCGTGGTCCGCGTCCAAACTGGTTAAAGGGTTGAATTTTCCTAGAAACACCGTATGGCGCGTGCTCAAAAAGTACAGGGAAACCTTGATGACGAATCGGAAGCCTCCAAGTAAACGCCGGAGTGGAACTGCCAACCGTCAGCTCAATGGACCCAGGTATGTCAGATAGCGATTTGAGTAAAAAGTATGATGCCCGTAGTACAGTGCAGCGAATTCGCTACCGCGAAGGCTTAAAGCTATACCGAACCAGAAGGCAACCAAATCGATCACTTAAGCAGAATACCTTAGCTAGAACCAGTGCTCGAAAACTGTATGACAACCTACTGACCAAGTCCCTGTTTAAAGGCCGATTTCGGACAGCTTCCAGGAACAACATTTTACAAGGCGAAGGCTCGAAGAGGTGTGCCTTGCAGATTCAAATTTGTTTTTGCGGATAAATTCGCACGCAAAAATATGTTCTGGAATTTGCAGCTGCGGTGAGAAGATAAAGGCTTCCGTCACTGAGAAAATGATGAACTCGGAGGTTTACAAAACCCAATGTCTCCAGAAGCAAATTCTGCCCTTCATCCAGTCACATGATGGTCCGGTGACATTTTGGCCGGATGTTGCGAGTTGTCACTACAGCCGGGAAGTACAACAATGGTACAATGACAACAGAATCCAGTTTGCTCCGAAAACTTTCAATTCGATATTCACAACTGTGTCATCTAAGAGTATTAATTTAAGGCTTATCTTTGCTTGCCTATGTACACTATGGTTTAACTCCGACTATCTGTATGACATTGTAATACTATCTTTTTGTCCCTAGATTATCTGTTTATGTTTGCTCGTCCCACTGTCTTCGCAATATAGATATGACCTACAAGAAAATATACAACGTTGTTATTAAAAAGTCGTTTATGAAGCTTACTTATAGTAAAGCTGGGCAAAGGTTTTTGAAACAATGCCTCAGACCAAAAGACCCGTAAAACTTGCAGTCCCATTGTATTTATTGTGGGAAATCACTATTTATTCAATTCGTTGTTTGTCAAGCTCTGGTGGTTTCTCCATGTCTTACAAATCTTCATTATATATTGTATGCCGATTTTCATACAAAATTATCAAATTTGACATGATGTAACTTTGTTAACTTATGATCAATTGAGCTATTATTTTGAACAATTGTAACACTTTCCGGCAGGTGCTTCCAAAAATTTAATATTTTGTAATCGTAAAATTGTAGTTCTTTGGTGAACGTTTCAGCTCAATTGATCATAAGTTAACAAAATTACATCATGTCATAGTTGACCATTTTGTATGAAAGTCGGCATGCGCTGCTATTTTATCGAACAGTTGTGTCTCATCCTTTATGTGAAAGATGGATTCCGTCACGTGTAAAATTAGTTTTTTCTAAGTGTGCATGCAAATGGTACAGGCATCGAAAAACTGTGGAAGCGCATCTAGAACGCTGTGTTGAGAGCACGCAAAAGCTAATATGCGATATGCAATTAGCTTGAAATTCGAATAAGAAGAAGAAGAAGAAGAAGAAGAAGAAGAAGAAGCCAAACTGAAACTTTTTTCCTTGATTTGTTTTTCGTCGGTCACGGAAAACAGCTGAGCACCAATGCTACCGACGTCAGGAAGGCAGCTCCCACACCTGGACCATACCTATCGAACCATCAACTCATGAACCGCAGACCAACGGCTTTACTTTACGGCGTGATCAGAGATGTTATGCCTCAGAACATCCCGGCGGCGCCGACTGGGATTGAACCCAGGCCTGCTGGGGTGAGAGGCAATCACGCTTACCACTACACCACCGGCGCCGCTAAACTGAAACTTTGATTGATTGCTTAAAACCCTAACAAGTAGTGATTGACCGAACAGAAGGGTGTAATTCAGGTTGACCAACCGCTACTGCGAAGGTCAATTTAAATTTTATGCAAAAACGACCAAAAAAACTCACCTTGCTTTATAAAATCGCTTGTTATCCTTCATCTTAACTGGTGAGGGGCTTTCACTGTCAAACGATGGCTACTTCCAACTGGGTCAAGTATTATTCTATTGCCACACTAACATCTCCCTAATCGTTTTCCAAGTCCAAGTAAAGGAAGCAAACAAGTTTACTCGTTATGCTCGAATTGACTGTGTCGTGTAGTGCTGGTGTCGTGAATATCCTTTCTTCTGCCGATTGGGTTCGTTGGTTGCACCATTAGCCAACAGCTGCGCTATTTATCCCTAGCACACAATGGCTGCTTTATCACTACTGTTGGGTATCATCATCGTCGGTAGCGAACGCGGAACTGTTGACGATAATACTTTCTCGTGATTCATCAACAAAACCACACAATCTGACTCCCGTTCCTCGTGCGTGTATTCAAACAAATGTTGGATTGATTGGTGGACTTTGTTTTGAGGATTGAAGCTCTTCACTGTGTTCGTGTTGTGCGGTTGAATGGAACGGGTTATTTGCTTGGGGTGGTGGCAATGACAAACTGATATCGTATCACTGTAGACAACTAGCGAAAGGATACCAATTGAGATATGGTCTGACAAACCAAACAAGTTTCCAATGAATGGCGCCAGTTCACAGCGCAATCATTTGTGGTCGAAGGATATTCAATAACACCATTTTAATTGAGCTTAAATTGAAATTCAAAACGTTGACGTAAACCGGACGGCTGTTCAAACACTTTGGAAAACGTTGTTCCTTATCACGTTACGGGGAAATGTATCCTTTTAAGATAAAAATACTCGACTTTTTTAATTGCAGTTCCCTTTTTCATCATTCAGCTTATTATGTTTTGATCGTAACTTTTGCTTCTTCAGTAGCATTTCCTATCGAATTCACTAAAGGCACACATTTTCCTGATTTGCCGGTTTCCTCCAGAAACTTCTAACATCACAAGAACAAAATTCTTACTCACAGCGCACCGAACATCAACGGCGAAATAGAACGACACCAAGGGGGAAAAGTCGGGGAAAACTACCCAAAAGGAAATGCGCGTTCCCTCCCAAGCAGAAGAAAGGAAAGAAAAACTTATACTCTTTCTTCGCCAACGACCACACGTCCGTTCGCGTCGAGAGTCGCGTGGCTAACTAACTTGGAAACCGTCGTCGTGGTCGTTCGTTCGCTTGTTCGTCTACCAAGTAGGAGCCGTTTTACGGCTGCTTGCTACCATTGCTCCACTTCCATCGCACATATCGCCGCTGTTCGCCATGCTTATTCTATCCCCTGCTGCAGGCCCCTCTTTGTGCTCTGCCTGGATTTGCTTTTCTTGTAGTTTGGTGCACAAGGAGAGACCGATCCGACTCCCCATTTCTTCGCCCCCTCCTGGTTGTTGCTCATGTGCGCGAAGGTTTGTTCTACTACTGTACGCTACGACTAGGTACTGTTTCGCCTCTCTCTCGAGCCTTGGACTGGGACGTGTGCTTTAGCTCCTTGTTTTGTTGTCTGGGTCGGACGAGCGACATCTTGATGCGACGCCGGTCGGAGTTGGGGCTGACTGGAGTGGATCGATGAAGTTGCGGCTCGACGATGTGTGTTGGTGAAATCGCGGAGGAGCATAACGATCATAGGTTGACAGGGGAGAGTGGGGTGAAATGGGTTGATTAATGCATATGAAAAAGGGTTGCAACATGATTGATGATGATATTTGCGCAGCATTTGTGTTTGGATGGTAGTTTAATGTTTTAAGTAAAGTTAAAGTGGGGTTTTTCAGATAAGCCAGTAGGCTGAGGCAAAATTTGAAATTTGCACTCCACAGTGCCCAAACATCAAAACTCAAAAAACCTGATAACTTCATGAATTGAAAGGATATACCTTTTGAAACATGGCAAGCTCAATATCACACTTTTCATTCTTATTGAAAATTTAGAAGTTTTAACGCTTTTAGCGCTTCATAACTATGGACCAAACATTAGGGACATAATTTTAAGACGTGTTCCTAATTACGACCTACGAACTTTATTTGATCACTTTGTTTTGGTATTGGTGAATCCATTCGCGATGACAACGACTCTGCAACTGTTCACTTTTATAGGAAAACCCCATAAGCAAATGCCAATTTTTTTTTAAACATTGCGGAAGTTGCTTTTCCTTTCACTCCACTGAAAAATCTCGTAGGCACAATGTTTATCTTTGCGTGAAAGGATTGGTCAACACGGTACACAGTTCTATAGATTCGATTCTCTAAAGTGAGCTGATGACCCGCGGTTCATTTTTTAGGAACCGTAGCTCATCAGCTCACTGATATCACCAGTCTAAACCATTCAATCCATCACAAATAGCGAAACTTTTCAAAAAACGACTCATTAGGTCGTATGAATAAAAGCGTTTACTTTAGTTTTCCCGTAAGAAAAGCACGGGTAAGTAAAGTAAACTCTTTTTATTCATACAGCCCATTACTCCACTTACGCATTGAACAGTCTCCGCGTAAACTAAGACGCGCGCTTAATACAACATGTGCCTACTGATCGACAGCACCAACGGTAAAAGCAAACTTCCAAGCGGCTGTTTGGGAGAGAGAAAAATATGTACATGTGCTACACGATCTTAATTTTCTACTGGTATTATCCAATTTATTTATGTACCCGGCTCTTATTGCTGTATTGCTTATTGCTGCTGAGCTCTCACCTCTCCTCACATAATTCTCTGGGGGAGCGGAAGATCCGCACAAAAGTAAATAACCTAAAAGCGAAATGCAGCTCCTACCGCTTATCAGCTCAGCTCCGGATCCGAATCATCGACTCGAATGATTCACTGGGAGCTGTTTAGGATGACAACTCTCGGACCCGTCCAGCTCTTCGGATCTTTTTTTTTTCTCTCTCGATTCTTCACGATTCAGCTCCATATCCGGATCTGAGCTGATGATCTGGAGCTGATGCCGAGAATAGTGACAGATATTCTTCTGGAGAATTAACATCAGAAATAAAATTTGAACGTAGACTGGATTGCATAGCTTGAGAAAAGGCGTAACATCGTGTTCCACGATGTCAATCATATCATCGCGTGTGACATACGTGTAGCTCTCTCGCATACATTTTTTGTTTTACTGCTTTGTTGTTGGCACATTTTGCGCGCATTTAGGTTGGTGGTTGATCAGTTGTTGCGTTAGTGGCGTTTTCCGTTGAAAAGTAAAACCATGTTCTAAGGTACAAATTAATTGGTTTAGAATACTTTCACGATTTTATGCAGTTTTGAGCACTAAAACCACAAATTAATTTCCCGATTTTGAATTTGTGTCATAATTTCTATAATTTAAATGTGAGCTGAAGAGCTGTTCAAAAGAATCAACTCCCTTTAGTGAGCTGGATGGGTTTTATCCACTCAGCCAGATGAGCTGTTTTGCCCACCTCTACTTCTGACGGATATGAGTTGATCCTACTCAAATTTGGGTTGTTTAGAAATAGCATGCAGTCAATCCTACCGTCAAAATAAACTTCAAGGCAAATTAGACTGACTCCGTAACCGTTCACTCAAACTCGCAAAAGCGTAGGTTACTCGTGGAATGATTTTATAATAGATGACTAAATGTCACTCATATTTAAGTAACATTAACTCATTTTTTTATTAAACATTTACTCACCTACGTTTTTGCGAATTTTAGTGAACGGGATTTATGCAAGCCGAACAATGCATTAGGTCCTAAATAACATTGATCGATTCTCTTCGTTGACTTTCCCTTTTGTTAATAGCTTGGCTACAACACCGTTTCTTGACGTGTTTGCCGTATTAGATGCTTCAACCCAAGTAACCAAAAGTTCTGCATTCAACGGTTAAAATCACTTCCAAGTTCCATAAAGTTCAAATAAAGTTCCGACCTTCAAGTTCCATTAAGTTCAAATAAATTTCTGACAGAACTTTCAAGTTCCATCAAGTTCGAATAAAGTCCCGACAGAACTTTCCAGTTCCATGAGGTTCAAATAAAGTTCTGATAGAACTTTCAAGTTCCATAAAGTTTAAATAAAGTTCCGACAGAACTTTCAAGCCTCATGAAGCAATCCGCACAAGTCTTTATTAGTAACAAAATTTAATGTACGTAAGTATGAAATGATCAGTGGCCCGAATAAATCATAATTCTTATATTTATGCAGTGCATCAACATTCTATCAAAAAAACAAAATTAAAGAGTAATTTCCTGGATTCGAGCCCGTGTGTTCGGCATGCGATCTACGATTGCTAACCACTGCGCCACAAGAGTGTTAGAATACCATGCGGGCAAACACCAATTTAAAATTAATCAAGGTGTTGTGTTTCGTATTCAAGTCAGTCAGCTGGCACTGAGAACTCCAACAGTAGGCGGGACAACAGCTCACTTTAATATATTTCAGATGACGTAGCGGTTCGTGCTGAGGCTCTCACGCAGAAGGACTGGGTTTATTTCTTTAAACAGCTCCAATTCTCTACTACTAATGCTGATGAATCAATTCACATTAATACCTGCCATTAGAAATAACTTTCATAAAAGTGCGAACTTTAAAAAAATAAATTAAGAAAGGGTTTTGTCCTCTAACACCAATTCTATTATTAAGAATTGATGTTAGAGGACAAAAACTTTTCTTAATTTATTTTTTAAAAGTTCCATTCAGGTTCCGCCAGAGGCTGCTTAGAATGCTCTATGGTACCGGAACTTTCAAGTTCGACTTAAAAATGAGGCTGCTTAGAATTCTATAGAACACCTTCAAAAAAGCTGCTAAAGCCGAGGGGGACGACTCTATCTACGATGCAAAAAAGATTGTGTTTTGCTGTGGCTAGCTGCGCGCACGCTGAGTAGATAGAAAGAAGATTGATGACGATTCTGAAAATTTCCTGCAAAAAGATGATGAGCGATGCAAGTAGATGCGACAAATGAAAGAAGATTTTTCGAAGATTGATTCGCTAGTGTGAGATTTGTTGAGTATCTAAACTTGAGATTTAGATGTGTCTCCCCCTCGGCTAAAGCCACAAATAACCTTTTATTACAACTTTTGGTTACTTGGGTAATAGCTTCTTTTATCGATGTATATGTTGAAATGTCTTTACATGGCCGTGGGGATGTAAAGAGAAAATCTTCAAAGAAAATCTGTCTATGTTACTTAGGAGCTAATGCATTGTTCGGCTTGCTATCAGTTGACTTAACAGTTGGCATATGTGTGATCGTAAGATGATCTATTTGGCTTTATTTTTATTCTAATAGCATCTTGATTTATGTTATCTAATCCACCAGAAAGAAAACACTGTATCTTTCATCCTTACACGCAAACCAAAAATCTACTACAATGAATGTTAGTTCCGTTTCCTATCATCCTCTGTTCATGAACATCGCAACGAATGTTAGAAATTGACCATGCTGGCGATGTAATGGTTTTTTGTCTTTTTTTTTATTTCGTGTTCTATCTACGCTTTAGACTATACCAGTAAGCTTGTAGAACGACGCACATTGTAGAACATTGTAGAACGACGCACATACTTGCCTCGAATCTCTCCAGCAGAAAAAGTATACGAAGTCGAGTATGCGAGAAAATGAGCGCTTGATGTTTGCTTTTAGGCTAACCATCAGAAGCATGGAGAGAGCAGTGGAGAAAGCAAAGGTCTGATAATCGCAACGTTCGTGGTTCGAGCCCAGTCGGCAATCTGATTCCTATTTTTTTCGACATAACTAATTTACCTCACTAATACACTCTACATTTTTCGGTCTCCAATTTTCTTGCATTGGACCGCAGCTAGGTATATCGCATCCTCGGTTCATGCGGTCTCCACTAACATCAACTGATGATGAATCCCACATAATTGTAAGAGAATCTTACATCCCCCGGTTGGGTGTATCAATTTTTACGCGAGTGTGGTTCATTTCCGATAGGACGAAGTTGCATCCATTTATAGACTCAATTTGAGTACAGTAATTAGACATGACATCCACGTACCTGGAAAATTTTCATGTTAAAATGGCGAAATTAAACAATTTTCAGTCGTACCTAATCAATATACAAAGCTTGCATGTTGACAGTGAAATATCGACTGCACCTCAATTATTACATACGGCATCAAATGTAATTGAAGGCTTCATGTTAGACCGAGGTTAGAGACATATATCCTATTTAAAATGACCCTCTTCAATATGTTTTGAATATTTTTTGTTAAAAAGCGTATAAATTTTTTATGACGATTTCAGGTTTGTCCCTTTAAAAATTGATGTAAATCATTAAACAACAACTTTTGGTAACAGTTTTGAACTTTTTGTTTAACTTTTGCTCGGAAATCAGTTTTAAAAGTCTAAGTAAGTTGAACAAAAACTACAAAATAAAACAAGTTTTTTTTTAAATTCATCAAAAATTGTTGTTTAAAGATTTTTGATAATTGTTAAGTGTCCATCTTGAAATTTAACAAAAAAATAGCATTCTTAAAGCTTTTTATTTGTTTTAAGTTATTGATGTGGGTAATTTTGTTTTATTCAAGCTTTAAACACTTTTTTGGATTCTGGATTCGTTATCCAAAATTCTTTTATATTTTAAACTATTTTATATTTTTCTTAAAAATTCATTATTTCAACTTTGTCCCAGCCGTCATTTCGATTGGAAGTTACATTTTCGGGTTAAGATTTTTTGAAATTTTTGAGTACGCAAGTTTGAAGCTTTATACGAAATTTGAAATGCCTGAATTTAAGCTCAAATGTAAATAATTTACCACAACAATCAATTATGCAAGGTTTCATGCAAATCGGAAAAGGTCACGTCAGATAGATTCGTCATTTGGAGTGGAACTGGTTCATAGTAATTTTCATATAAACTTCATATGTGTTGTGCAGTTTTTAACTAAATTAGTTCAAATTTTGGGACGATGATCAGGATCCGGTTTTGAACCGATTGAGCACTGTTGACCGGGTTTTTAGTAGACATTCCATCGAAAAGTACTTTTCTTTTAAAGCAGCAATTTTTAAGAAAATTGCACTAAATGAAAGATCAAGCTAGCTATTCTGGATGAAAAACCATTACATTTGGTTTGAAAATACCTTGAAAAAGGCTGTTATTCATATAGCCCTACTGGCGCGTTTTACACCATTTCTCCCTACTCTTCATAACTCGATATTTCCACAAGTTGATGTTTCCTTTGGTCGATAGTCTATACAGTGTTATTTTGATTCTTCAACTCGATATGTCAAATGCAGAGCTTCTGAATTCTGTGATTTTGCTGTTAACTGCCGTAAATGGATTCTAGAAGGATATTACAGTAGATGGAATAATTCGGGATAATTCTTAAAATTATGGACGAACATCTTTTTTTCTTCTATGAGTCGGTAATTATATAGCTCGATAGTCCTTTCAATGTCGAGTTTTGGAGAGTCGACTATATTTCTTTTCCTTCCAGAATAAACAAATGACAACTGATCACCACCACCCTCTAAATAACAACGTCAGTCAGTGCTTTTATCTAAGATACTCAATATTTTAGATTTGCATAACATTTAATAGGCCATCAATAGCCATGAAACCAACATGGTCCTGAAATACGTTTGATGTCTAAAGAAGTCTACAAACTGGATAAGCTGGTCCAAAAGTATTAACCAAATTAATCATTAACTGACTATACGAAAATAGGCGCAATGATGATGACAATCAGATTAGATAATGCCTCGATAAACTGTTCTATCCTTCCATAAAATGAAAAATGTCTTTCTTTATTAAAGCTTCAACCACGGATATTGTGACTCATAAAAGATTGTTTCACATCTCTAGAATTATCCTAGGTATTTATTTTCATCCTAACATCCATCATACCCCTCGTTCCTCCAGACCAGACTTTCATTCTCCGCTCGCGTTTGGCATAGTCAGCCTTTTTCCATCACTCCCCACCACATAATCACACAGAAAAAATAGTCTGAATTTTACTACTGATGTACCATGCATGCGAACACTCATGCGAACATCCTTTTCAAGTAAACTAGAAACTTGAAAGAAATGTTGCTTCCAAAAATGGACGGTTGCATACAATATTCGGAATATTTCATGAAATGTCTCATATCTTTACTCGTTCTATAATGTAAATTTGTATGATATATGACGCTCCATTTATGTGCATCATAGTGGCAGATATTTACAATACTTTTTCGAACTGTGTAGGCAGCTCCTATCCCGATCAGTCGCTTCAACTTCAGCTTGAGTGTGACTCAGTTCTGAGCGGTTTTAATTTCATATTTCATGTTGCTCCATTCGGCACCATTCTGCACTACATCATCACCATTATGTTTTGTATTCTTTTTTTTTCTAGTAGACATTCCTCACACAGACACATTGACTGACTAACTGACATTGCGGCGAAAAGACCCAGAACGAACGTTGCTTCCGCGCTGTGTTGTACTTAGCGAGTCAAGCACGTCACAAAGGGCAGAAGGGGCAACGGGGGCAGAACGGTTCGTTCGTGTTTCCAAAAATCAGCTGTTTCACTCGGAGCGCTGCTGTGAGTCGGCGAGTGAGTGAACGTGCACGCGAGGAAATGATTTTTAGTCAGACGATGCCCATGGGCAAGGAAAATCTTAGGTGGATTTCCGTCGGTGTATTTTTGCATGGCAGGAGAGTGATATTTTTGGGATAAAGGGAGAAAATGGAAATGAGTTTTACCTTCCTGCTTTTTTGCGCCGAGACGAGAACGAACCGTGAACCATGATGGCAATGCTGAGGTAGGTAGCTGGGTTGGTTGGTTGGGTGGGTGGTGAATAAAGGAGTGAATGATGTGTTTTCCCAGTGTCTGTCTGACGGCTCACCTTGGTGAGATTGTTTTAGGATTTTGTTAAACTTTTTGGATGTTTGTGTCGTTCCGCGTGCATTGGGAGGAATGTTCGCGGAAGAAAATGTGTTTCCCATTGCTTGCATATGCCGGAAAAAGCTAACTCGGAAATACTCGGATACGAGGTGAGAGAAGGAGCGAAGCAATGGGAGTGTAAGTGTTCCAGATTCGGGAGTATCCGATGCTTAGGTTGAACTGTGGAGATTGTCATTGTGTTTCGACCGAGATCATTGAGGTTGGAGAGGGTATGATTTTCACGCAGCTGCTTTTATCGTATATACCGGGAAATTTATTTGGGTATCAAAAGCTCTTAGGTGCGGATTAATAATTGATAGGAAATTGAGCGTGTAAGTAGGTATCGGTTTGTGTTGCTATCTCTTTAACTTAGCAATTGTTTGCAAGGCAAATCAGAGATATGGAATTAGCAGTTTCCTGTTGAATTTAGCAAAATTCAATTTAAATTAAAAAAAAAACATAAAAATACTGTTAAATCTAGCTTTATAGTTGCGAAAACGATCTTGATTTATATGTATCATGAAATAGCTCCCTTATTTTTGTTTGATTAATTGACCTATGTGTCGATTTTAAAATTTGAAGTTTGAATAATTATACTTATTACCATAACGCTCACAAGTTGATAGATGCTGAGAGGTGCCAAAACGAAATTATAAAAAAAGGATTTGGTTAAAATAATGTCAGTGCCCTATAAAATTGTGGATTTTGGCTCTGTTTGCAATGCAGATTATGAATAAGTACTGCTAAAGAAGCATACTCAATCGTTGAATATCGTACTCTTTTTTAAATTTCCTTTAGGCACCGTTCTTTAAACTGAAACAACGGATAAAATAGGGTTACTCACTGATGTTAATTTTGAAATTACTGAAACATATTGTTCAAACGGCTTCAAATCCGATTTTGATTTAGCCTCCTAGAATTTAAGTTCATTTGGTTAGAATCTAACTTTTTACAAACCATTTGAAGTTTATTTGGGAATTACTATGGAAAAATCTGTCTTTCTGTTCATTTCCTTCTAGAATGTTACCATACTGCTATAAGAAATAGTTTATGCTTTTCCTAGTAGGTAAGTAGATATAACTTTGCTGACATCTTCTTCTTCCTCGCATCCAATCCTATTGCTTATCCATATTAGCTTATGGCGTGCTCTCAACTTAGTGGTATAGATGCACTTCCACAGTTAATAATTGAGAGATTTCGATGCCTGTTCCATTTTTGCATTAGTATAATTGCGTGGCAAGTACAATCGTACCCTCTGCCCAGCGTCAATATTTCTATAGAATTGGTTGTGTTATCGCGCTTTTTTTTTAAACTCTTTATTTGTTCCAAATTCAAAATAAATTACATTTAATTTTAACCTAGGTGCTCCAGTTACTGCAGTAACTTACCAGCCTTAATTGTTATGTGTCTAAGTGTTTTTTCATTGTTCCTACCTGGGTATTTTCAGTATTTTAAACAGGTTTTTTAAAACTTAAAATCGGTGGCGCATGAACCAGGGATTTTTATTAAAGGAATAGATTCCATTCGTGTTATTAAAGGAATAGATTCCATTCGACCTTCCATTGTGTGAGCAAAGCCAAAACTAATATGCAGTACCAGCAAAGCAAGACATGTAAATTATATGAAAGAAAGTTATTCATACCTAATTATTGTACACACAGATAAAAATTCTGAATTTTAATTGTGATGTAAACATTCATTCGCGTAGACTTGTATTTCATTTCACGCAACCGAGCAACTTGCAAACAATGTTGTTTACAAAGATGGGCTTTTGTATACAATATTTGCTACATTGCATGAAATGTGTCAGAACTTTACATGATACATAATGTAAACGTATACGATATGTGACGCTCCATTTATGTGCATCATATTGAACAGAAAATTACACTACTTTTTTGGACTGTGCAGGTTTAGGGAGTTCACTTTGTGCTTTGGTTGAGAGAGGAAGTGCATCGACGTTCTGCCGTGACGTGCTTTTTTCTACTGGGTATGGCTGATTAGTTTTTTGGTTGCGTTTTTGTGATAGGATTTTATTAGTTCCATGCACAGTGCGTGATAATTTAATTTGATTGAATTAGTTTTTGTAAATCTTTTGTTCTTGAATTGGTGCTAAAATGGTGCATTGTATGCTGCCCTCACCTTTTATTTTGCTATCGGGTATGACCTCGATCGAGTGTGCGGTTGCACGCACCGATAAGCCAGGCTTTTGTTCATGAGAGTGTCACGATCGATCATTCAGTGTTTGAGCTTGGTTCTTGGCTGACTGGAGTGAATGACCGGGTGATGAAAGTGCCAGAAGGCAAAAATGAAAAAGATATGAAAGTAAATTTAATCATTCCTAATTATTGTGGTGAAAGTGGTGCAATTTGAATTCATATAGTGCACCAATAGACATCGATCATGGATTAATTGGGTAAGTTCCTTTCAGTTGAAAGAATATTTAAATTTAAATTTATTATAACTAGGGTAACTTGCCAATGGTTGCACATGTAAGCACGTGCTTTTAAATATGTTCCGTTTTTACGAGGTTGAAAACATTTTTGAAGTAGGATTTCCTCAAGAAACCTTTTAATGTAATTTATGGAGCATTTCCAGTACTCATCAGATATTTATATTCGTATAAACTATCCGTATTCCATAAAATATGGCTAAATGCATAAAATGAATGAAATTTGGCAGCAAGAAGAATAATTCAGTAATTCTGTTAGATTTTGAATCGTAAATTTTAGGTATATAGTACTTACTATATCAGTTATTTTATTTACTTTATTGAATCAGTCAACAATAGAAGGACAATATACGCAGCAGCTGATTTATATGAAACGTTGTACACCATATTGTACGGGAGTGATCAACTTTGATGTTTAACCTTGCTTAGTTACGGCTTTGCAGTCTGATAAACCATGATTAGAACGAATGAATTATAATTCGTTCCTAGGTTTTGACTTTGATTAGAGGGCCGAATAGAAATTCATTCGTTCTATTCTTGGTTTACCAGACTTAAAAACTGTAAATAAGTAACGTTGTATACCTCTAGGCATTACCCCATCGATAATAATCCAGCGCCAAGAGACTTAATTCGATCAAATTATCGAACATTGCATTTTTTCCTGTAATTGCATTGCAATTGATTGTTAGATAAAAAGATAACCATAATCTTCCGTAAAGATTACTTAAGTTAATTGAATTTTGTGGTAGTAATATCTTATTTTACAACTGAGGATAATTAGCTGAACAATTAGGCAATCGCCTGAAATCATATGAACAATGTTAACAATTATTACAATTATTCAAATACTGAATATCTTAAACACATGTCACCATGATCGGCAAATGTCATGCACATGGATAAATGCTGCACCATAAACAATGTGAAGTGTGAAACAATTGGATGATCTATGAAATTTCGTCAAGAATTTCCTCAGATTCACCGCCAGATGTCTTCAGAGTTGCATTCAGGATTCTCCAGAATCATTTTATAATTCTTTTTGGCATACCTTAGAAGTTTTTGTCCATAATAAACCCTTAGAAATTCTCTTCATAACTCTTAAAGAATCCCCTCTAGGGAATTCTTAGAATTTATTCTACAATTATCTTAGTATTATCAATAATTCTTATGATAATATCTATAAAATGCTCTAAATACTTCTCTGTAAAAGCTGGCCCTTTGGAAATTAATCTTTGAAAGATTCCTAAGATTTTTCTTTAAATTCATCTCAGAATTGCATGGAAGTCTGAATAGAAGTACATATTAAGGAAATTTCTGATTTTTTCAGGAAGTTCCCTTGAAATTTAGCTAAACATTATCATCCTCTCGGGATTTCCTTTAAATTCTCTCCATAATTTATTTGGATTTCTTCTTTTATTTCTACGTATTTTGATCTCACAACAACATACTGCACTCATATGGGTAAAAAATTATCCGAATTAATAATCTATGTCTCAACTATCAATTTTGTTTGTATCACCCAGGATATATTATTATTGTTCGTCTGTATCTTAGCTGTTCTTAAAAATGCACATGCCAGCGAATCAATTTTTGTAAAATCTTCTGTTATTTTCACATATAAATCCATCTACCCGTATCGCGCTCAATATCTAAAATCTTCAGCAATTGTTTTTCTATCTATTCAGTGTGTGCGCATCTCACGACATCGAAACAAAATCTTGTCTGCATTGTAGCTAGAATCGCCTTTCCGTCCGGAATTGGAGCATTTTATCGATCAATTTCAGGGTGAACTATTTGAACTTCAATATGTTTTTTGGGCAAAAAACTTGTTTGAAGAACATCCACAGGGTTAGTTCTGAGCTACCTTAGTAATAAAGGGTGTCAACAATTAAATTGCATCACTCTAAAAAAATTGTAACATTTTGCCCTTTGGGTTAATTTTAATGAAATTTTGGGTGAGATGGCTTCAGCGTGCATTGTTTACACAGCGTGAGTTTTATTGTCAAATTACTAATAGTTTTGAAAATGAAGTCGAAGGAACAGCGTGTGTGAGAGAAAATTTCGCACACTCACCTCAACAACCCACATCTTTCGCACCGAGCCATCGGAAAGATGTTGGAAATCCAACAATCTACTGTTTCTTGTGTCATAAAATGTTTCGGAGAAACAAGTGAGTGCAAGAAAAACTGTTCCGTACTGCGTTCAAGTTCACAAGCGAGTGATTGCTGCCTTCAAACGCAAACCCAACTATTCCGTTCGGGATTTCACGAAAAAACTGCACCTAACAAAAATTTTCGTGCATAAAGCCAAAATACGAGCAGGACTACGTTTATTCAAGGTTCAGAAAGCACCAAACCGCAATGAACGACATAATCGGACAGCTAGAATGCGGGCACGTAAGCTGTACACACACATATTGAGAAAACCACACTGCTGTATCATGGACGATGAAACATACGTAAAAACGGACTTCAAACAAATTCCGGAAAACCAGTATGTGACTGCGAAAGACAAGTTCGATGTTTCAGAGTCCCTCAGGAAGCAGCAAGTGTCGTATTTCCCAAGAAATTCATGATTTGGCAGGCGATTTGTTGATGTGGAAAACGGAGCAAGTGTTTCGTAACAACTACAACCGTAAATGACCAAGTCAACATGCGTGAATGCCTGAAGAAACGACTGTTTCGGTTTCTCAAATCACACAACGTTCATATAATATTTTGCCCGGATCTAACCTCTTGTCACTACTTCCTACTACTATCCCCCAAACACACTGGAGTTGCGGCCGATCGAAAGATACTGGACTATAATGAAGCACGAATTCCGTAAGCATCCTAAAGCATAAACAATTGTCGATTCAACCGTTGTACAAAACCTTATGGGTGGAATTAAGAAGAAAGCTCGGGCATTTGGATTTGGTGAAGAAATAGAGTGAAATAAAAATACCTAAACCAAACTTATATATAGTATTACATTCCCTGAATATTTCATGATAATCAGTTGAGACTCATTTTTTCCGAACGCTTCTAAGTGATGCAGTTTAACTGTGGACACCCTTTACTGCCATTCGTATCAACGTATTTGTGTGAATCTCTATTTTTCATTATCTACAGACGATAATGATATATTGTACCAGACTAGACCTTTAAGATAACATGCGATGTGCTTTGTTAACAGATAGCTCCAAGGATTTAGGCGCCAACCATTTTTTTCTAAAAGGGGAATGGTGGTAAGACATTTTTGGAGAGGGGCATGGAACGGAAAAGGTTGAAAACCACTATAGCAAAATTTCTTATAAACAGTCCATGCCGAATTAGGACAGCATCTTATTCAATATACAATTAGAATAAAAGATATAAAATGTGTAATGAATAAATCTTAAACCGGATGATGATTATAAAATTCTTTGGAGTAGTTATTCCGCATTTTGAACCAAAGCAGAATGCTGCGCTGACTATAATAATTCATGACAGCCTAACCACAGACAAACAGACGTAACTCTTTGAAAAACTTGTTCTTGAAAACATAGTATTTCAAAACATATAACCTCAGTAATGACATCTCTCTGGCTTCTCGCGGAAAACAAGCTTGCTCGCTAACTCGTAAACAATATTGCATAAAAGTTCTATATAATATATAGAAACGTCAAAGTGATCCGATGCCAGCGCTGCTGCGAGTAGTTCGCGGAACTGATAATATTCAAATCAACCGTTAAATGCATGAACGAAGATACACAATGAAAAGTTACGTCTGTTTGTCTGTGGCCTAACATTGATTTTGCCCCACCTAGCTAAATCGATTTCAAATCAAGTCCTGATAATTCTCCCAAAAGTTGAGCTTATTTTGACATTATCCTGACGTTCATGTAAAATGTTGTAAAGTAGCTCTGAAAATATTCTACAGTACACATAGCAAGCTTACCCGTAAATCATTATGGCGGAAGGCTATGATGAGCTGAACAAAAAGTTCATGTTTCCCATAGTAATTCCCATATGAACTTCAAAGAGGCCGAAAAAAATGTTTGGAGAATAATCAGAACCTGATTTAGAATTGATTGAGCTTGGTGAAGCAAAATCGCTATTTTGAACCACCCTATTATACATGTAGTATACATATGAAACAAAGTCAATTTAGCTCCCGTCAACCTCAACCATATGCCCTCGAAATTACTACCAGCACTGGTCAGGGGCCAGAGAACGACTCAAATTTGAGTTTAGTTAACTCATAAATCACATACACAGCAAAAAAAAAATGTAATATCGATCAACGTAATTCAAGCTGATGCATGAAATAATCATGTAATAGCAAAACGCAGATACAATATTACATCAATGGATGTAATTTTGTTCGCAAAATCGATGTACATCGTACAATGTGATTTTACACAACCGATGGATTGACCTGGTTGCAGCAGTTTCGATGTAATATTCAACAACTTTTTTTGCTGTGTAGATAAAGCAACCGGTGAACACTCGTGTTTATTTCAGTTACCATGGAGACGTAATTTGTGATTAGTCCCGGTCCCTTTCAAATTGTATCATTATTTATGAACGGCCTTTTATTTGAAATGACGTTTCACATTCATCTAGTGATGTCCGATTTTCATTCGAATAATCGTTTAATCGATTAACGAACCGAAAAGTAAACTATTTATAATCGGTTAGATCATGCCGATATAAGCATTAACATCTCCACAGGATCATCACCGATCGTTTCAAACATGTGCTGCACTCTCATTGGTAGAAAAATTGCAGCACAGCGAACAAAAAATAATCGATTAGTTGTTAATCGAGTAATTAAAAAATGGGACATCTCTGATTTTGGTTTGATTGTTTTGATAAAAATGAGCGCAAAATTTCATCTCTTCCGAGGGGGCAGCAAAACCACAAAATTACCTTGAATACCGGGGGTTCTCATTGGATGAAAGGGACCGTGAAAGAAGACACTAAAATAGAAAGTGTTTCTTCCGACAGTTTCATCTTAGTATTCATCTTTGGATAAAGTGCAGGAACTCAGCGATGAGTAAATTTGTGTTTCAGGTTTGTCCAGGTAAACATCCCGAATATGTGAGAAGTAAAGCTTGGATTCACTCAGTCTAGTGGTACTTCTCCTAGACTGGGTAATTTTTTGTCAATTTTCCTCATTTTCCGGCAGATTTTTGAGGTTTTCCACTAGAAACTATGAGGCAAATTTACTCATCGCTGAGTTCCTACACTTTTGGCGATTATGAGTGAACTAAACTCAAATTTAGGTTGTTCTCATTCGCCCTTTACGCTTTGAATACATATTTATGTTGTTGTAGGTATGCTGGCAACGTGTAGCATTTTTATTTTCCGATGTCATTGTTTAAAATAGAAGTCTATTGAAATGGTTTTCCTTCCAACGAGTGCCTAATGAAAGACGTGACCCTGGAGCATCAAAGAACAAACCACGTTGCAGGAACTTTCCTTTCCTGTTGTAGGGACGACAACAAAAGCTTGTGAAGCGGCTTTTAGATAAATGAAATGAGAAACAAGTGGTGAAGCCTTTCAACCGTCTTAGGAAAGTTTTTAAGATCTGAAGGGAACGTGTTTACTATCACATGTAGAATAAATTTCAAGTTTCACGTCATCTTAGTTTTCCAATTTTTGGGTCAGTATTGTTCAACTCTTTTGTTCTTTTAAAATTTCATAAACAAATCGCAATTCATCCTTACGTACGTTAAGCTTCATTCGACCGAAACAAAGGACTAGGATGATAAAGTATTACCATGTTATACGGGAAATGGCACCCACTATGTGCTTCATTTTCTTCGCTCAGCAGAGGCAGCTGATTGAAGTTTAATGAAATTACGAACCATAAATCTTCTGGGAAAAGTTCCTCAAGAGTTACGCTGTTACCTTATGGGTAGCTCCAGATTGAATCGTCTGTCAATAGGCATATTGCTAAATTATCATGCTGATATATGCATAATATAACAGATTACGTTCCATTTTGGGAAATGGAATTGATGGGGGAATGATGATGCTTGACAGTTTTGTTCTAACCGGTCAATGCCTGAATGTTCAGTTGACCTGGTTGTGATGGGTATGGGTATGTTATCCAGATTACAATCGATAAATCAGATGGACATCTGGCGATAAACCACTGACACGGGAGGAAGAGAAAAGCACTGCTTCGAGGGAAAGCTCGTAGGTGCGAAGAATTTGACATCCCACTTTATTGGTTGGTTAGAGTTGGTTGGCTACATAATGAAGCATGAAGAAAGTGCCAGACCGTATATTATTACATTATTTCAGGTAAATATTTTCTGTCGGTTACACATTGAAAGAATTTCGAAGCGGACTGATAAATGTTCCTTTTCAATGAGTGTTTTTCAATGGAATTTTGCAGCCGTGTACCTTCACATTTGCTTTTCCATTAAAAATATAATTTCACATTTTTACATTTCGAGAGCTGTTTCTAAACCGCTCTCCCAGAAATGCTAAAACATGTTCAAATGACTGTAATATAAACAAATAAGCTTTTCGCAGCTTTCTTGGAAAAAATGATTCACGTATGTGGTGGCATGTATGGAAAGCATTATTCGCTCAACAAAGCTTGTAACTTTGGGGAATCCCGTCCATCTTTCTGACATAAAGTGAATTCCATCATAGAAACATTCTGGTAAACACATCTGACCACCATCTCCTTCTCTTCCGGTAAAGAATCTCAGCGGAATTCGCAAATGCTGATGACAACAGAGACGACAATGACGAATGCATGTGGGTAGTAACATTTTAAGCATCCATTACTTTCGACGAAAATTTAAAATTGCAGTGCGTTGTCCTGTTGCTTCCATATTGTAGGGTTTTTGATCTAATTTCCGTCCTACTAAGCACAACCCGCGCTTTACTTATCTTTGCTGAACGAGCTTAAACTAAAAATGGAATATTTCTGTCAAATATGACTTGCAAATTTATTCACCTTTTCATACGTACCGTTGGATTTGATAAAGAGTCACAAATTGTTGAGATATTGTCTAAAATCTAACACTGCTTCTTGATTCTAAATTCGTTCTACGAGTTTCAATTCCGTCCTAACGCATTGAAACGCCATTAGATTTTCTTCGTCCTACGGATAAACGTAGAAAAAGGGGATTCGCTAGGAGCGCTTCTTTTGTTTTGACAACAATGAGCGTAAATATTCTTACTATGCGCTCTAACAGGATTTATGTTGTTGCTAATGAGCTAGCGCATCGGAACAAACCTATTATTGATTTGTGCACGTTGAAATCATTGATATTATTGATCTTTTATGATCGATAGAACGGAAATGGGCGATTACGACGAAGTAGCGAAAAAAGTGGGACATGGCCATTTGCGACGAAACGACGAAGGGTAGCATTTCGGTGTCTTGTAAAATATTTCTTCATTTGTTGAGTACTTTATTTGGATGGTGACAATTTTTGCTTTGAGGGCATACACTCAGATAAAAAATACTTTAAAATTGATGAACATGTATGAAAACATTGTAGATGAATTCATTTTAAGAAGGTTTGTTTTACAATAACTTTTTAGTTTGAATTTTACAATTTTTTCAATATTTTAAGAGCAAATATAGTGCTCTTAAAATGCAAATTTTTGCTGAATGTAACAAATCGCTGTCTTTTTGTTTTGAGGATGTACGTTCGCTTTTTTAATTTTTCAACACTATCTTTAAGGGGGTGTATCTTGCTGGTTAGCAGGTATTAGCAGCTAATCTCAACGTAATTTCGATCAGCAACTTGTATGTACAACTCATAGGGAGATCCAAGGGGATGCCTAACGTATAAAGTACTATTATTAGTAACGTATAAACGCCTAAAGTATTAAGTACTAGTACTATATAAAGTAAAAAGTATCCAACTATTTACATTGGGTTGGGTTCCCTACTGCTCTTTAAGTGCTTATTCAGGTCCCCAACAACTGAGCAAAATTAGAGCAAGTTTGGTTTTAATCTCGATTGGCGGGAGTATTTTAAATTTTGTATAGAAAAATGTATGGAAAACGGAACGATCTTATTCTTTTGCTAATCAAATATCGAAATATTGCTCTAATTTCACCAAAGAGGACTTAGATTGAGAATACTATACCAAACAACTTTGTCTAATCTGCAACCAACCCTAATGTATATATTTGGAAAAATGGTCGCAAAAACAGCAAAATGTATCAAAACATTGAGCACCTTTATTAAAAAATTGAGCAAGCATCCTCTTGGATCCCCCTTTGCATTGTATGTATATGTAAGAGTAGGGGAAGTAAGCTGCTTAATAATGGAAAAAAAATGAAGACACATTTTAGAAGACATCAAAATTCCACACTCAATAGTTTCGTCGCAAATGGTCATGTCCCACTTTTTCTGATTTCGTCCCACTGTGCGACGTATTACCTCGATGTAAATACTTCTTTGGCTGCAGAGGACGGCAGGGACGTAGCAAGGGGCATAAGAGGAAGTAGTGTTCTTCCCACCTAATTCAGTTTAAAAATAAATTTTAAGAATATTTTAAAGATGTTTGTAAGAATCTTGTGTTTCAAACATTCGAACGATATTAAGGATTAAGGATCAAAGGGATTAAATACTTAGAGAATATTGAATAGAATAGTAGTAGTAATAATAGTAGTAGTAGCAGTAGTAGTAGTAGTAGAAGTAACAGTAGCATTAGTAGTAGTAGTTTTTAGTAGAATTCAAAGGTAGCTGCGATTAAAGTATTTTGATGAGTTCTCTGAAGAGATATTTGTAGTATATGTGATAAAATAAAAATCAATTTCCTGGGTTCGGATCCAGGAAATTGATCTTTATTTTACACATATACTACATGAAAAATTTGATCGAAATTTTGCGGAAAATTCATTAAAGAGTTTTAAGGAGAATTCCAACGAAACTCTGAGGATGATTCTGAATAAGCTCTGATACAAAATCAAAGAGAATCCGAATCTGAGTATAGTCCTGAGCAGAATTCTATGGCAACTGAGCAGTTTCACACCAACTGACGAACTTATTTTATTTTTCCATCTCTGAATTCCATGAAACTTCGCAGAATTATTCACTAGGGGTAATGAACCAAGTTGGGGGCTCCCTTAGCTCAGTCGGTAATGGCGCAGCTACAAAGCAAGACAATACTTGAGGTGGCTGGTACAGGCATCGAAAGCTATCAATTAATTACTTTGAAAATACATCTAGAATACAAAGTTGAGAGCTCGAAATAAGCTAATATACCACCAGGGTTACATCCACTCACTTGCTATAAAAAATGTTATTCGGAATTATGAAATCATGAGATGGTATAATGATAATTAGTACTTGTAAATTACAAGAAGAGGTCGTGAAGTATATGTTTGACACATAAAATCTGTCAATATTGCTTTCAGTGCGTCACAATCAGCGACTTTACGACTCGTGAGCGCTCACTCTGAGTGAACGCTCACGAATTATAAGATCGCTGATTGTGACGCTCTGAAAGCGAAATTGACAGGTTTTATGAGTCAAACAAATGCTTTACATCCTCTTCTTGTTACTTATAAGTACAACACATCATTGCATAATTCCTAAAATCATTTTTTTATAGATAGTTTCTCGAAATGGCGTATTCAATTTTTTTTTCAATAAATTATACAACGAAAACGGGTTATCTAATTGAAATTACGTCTGAGACAAAGCTATAGAAAACTGAATTGGCTCTTTAAAAAAAAAATACATACTACTATTGAAAACATCAATAACTTAAAAGCTTAAGATATTAGCTTACCAAAAAAGCAAACTTCTCTGATATTGGACATAATGTACATTTAAAACTTTACCGAAATCGTAAAAAAAAAAATTAAGTAAAATGTTTGAACTTTTTTTAAGCAATATTTATTTGCATAGGAAACAAATATCTTGACTAAAAAATATGTGATCTGTATAAAGGGCTGTAAATTACGTAGACAGTTTTGAGAGGGTCTAGATCCCCCCTCCTCCACAATGCTCCATAATTTTATTTTGGAAATTTATATTAGCCATAGACAATTGCCAAACTCCTCCCCCCTAAAGTGTCTACGTGTATAAGTAACAGCCTCTAAACAATAAAAAAATATTTATGGATAAAAGTTCAAAATTTCTACTAAACGTTGATGTTCTACGATTTTGGTCAATTTTAAAGTGTTCATTGTCTAATCTAATCTAATCTAATCTAATCTAATCTAATCTAATCCAATCTAATCTAATCTAATCTAATCTAACACCAACACAGCCAGTTCATGAAAGCATCCTGGAAAATGATAGATATACCTCCATCCTTTTTCTTGTCTATTTGGTATATTTTGAACATCAGAGATGCGCAAAATATATCAAAATGGCCAGGCCTACTGTGCAGCATTTAAGGGGCAAGATGATTCAGAAACATCGGGCCTGTTAAAATCAAAGATTAAAACACGATGCTTCAGAATCCAATTAATGGAAGAAACTTGGATATCTCGTACCGTACGTTCCGCTGTAGGTCAATTTTAAAGTGTCCATTGTGTCCAATAGTAGAAAAATTAGCAGTTTTAATATGCTTTCATATAAACATTAGTTGGAAAATCTTAAAATTGCAAGTTTTTGGTAATTGTTATTTTTTAATTTATTTTTACGATTTTTTTTAAGTCTGTATTTTCTCTGAAAAGGCAATCCAGTTTCCTATAACTTTGTCTCAGGCGTCATTTCGATTAGATGAGCCGTTTTCGTGCTAAGATTTCTTAAAAAAATCGAATACGCCATTTTGAAAACATAGGCTCGAGCCAAAATGGTCAAATTCCAGCACAAACTTGATTCATTGCCTCTAGCGAACAATTATGCGAATTTCATCGAATTCCTTTTTTTAAAAGTTTTTTGCTGTTTGGCGTGGAATTACTCAATTCTCCATTGATGTTTTAAAAGGTTTTGTAAAGTAATTCTGAGGAATATTCCTAAAAAATGCCAGCGCATAATTGCAATAACAAAAGCATTCGGAAAGATTGTAGAGAGAATTCCATAAGAGTAGTTCCAGGCCAAATAGCCTAAAAAAATGGAATTTTGTACTCAACCTTCTCCGATTTACATGAAACTTAGCCTAATTGTTTGTTATGGGCAATCATTCACATTTTTGCAAAAATTCTGTCATTTAGGATTTTGTTTATCGTCATTTGGTGTGGAACTGCGCATGAGTTTTCTGAGAAGAATTCCTAAATCATAAGAGTATTTTACTTTAAATTTTCAAGATTATTCTAGTAGAATCTTGATAGGATTAAATTGAGGATGATTCAATGATCATTGAAAAAAAAAATATTAAAAAACCTGTGAGAGTTCCAACTAAACTATAACAATAATTCAAATATAGGAAAAACTCCAAAATGTAGGATCAAACCATTCACAAGATTTTGGAGCATAAATTGGATATCATGGACTCAGTGAAAATATAAAAAAAAAATCCTTTCTTTTTTTCAAACTGATTTGAAAAGAGGCGTAATTTTGATGATTCACCAAGGGCGTTGCAAACTCTCACTAAAGGGTGTTACGATCAAAATTTGGTCGACTTAAACTTGATGCATTTATTTTAATCGTGCCTTAAAAAAACCCCTCATTTTGTAGGTGTGCGCCTTTATTTTGATTTTGACATTTACCCTTCAGTTATCATGCAAGAGGAGTAACGCATTCAACCAACCAGAAGGGTTAACGTGGCAGACATTTTCAAGCATATGAAACTGTCGAAGTTCACAAAACAATATCTGGTTTGGCAGGCTATCTGTACCTGTGGCTTGAAAAGAGAAATTTTCATTGCAATCGGGACCGTCAACCAGGAAATTTACGTGAACGAGTGTCTGGAAAAACGTCTTCTGCCTTTCCTGAAGTAACACGATTGTTCCGTGCTGTTTCGGCCGGATTTGGCATCCTGCCATAACGAAAAAAAAGGCCATGGAGTGGTATGTCGCCAACAACGTGCAGGTGGTGCCCTAGGACAAGAACCCTCCCAACACGCCAGAGCTCCACCCAATCGAAAAAAAAATGGGCCATCGTCAAACGGAACCTGAAAAGACCCAAAAAAACTGTTGGAAACGAGAAGCAGTTTAAGGCAACCTGGCGTTCTGCGGCGAACAAAGTGGAGGTGGATGTACAGAATCCGATGGCCAAAATTAAACGAAAGGCCCGGCAATTCGGGTTCGGTCAACCGGAAGCTTAGCTGAATATTTTATTTGTATTTTATACAAATTGAACTTAAACAAAAAAAAAAAAGATTTCTTCAATAAAAAATTAATCAATTTACACGCATGCTTGTTTGACTATTTTTTTATCGTAACACCCTTTACATCTCTGAAGTATGGGTATCGATTTCGCGAGACAACGTTACATGGTCAATGTAAGATATTACCTAGTTTAGGGGTAGTTAGAGATGAGGTATCGATTTGGTGACGATATCTTTAAAACAAAACGAACAGTCGAGAGTAAGAGCGACTCGTTTGACCTAGGAAATGGAACAGGAAGGTGAAGCCTAACAAGTACACCACCCAATCAATATGTTGAGGTTATTAGGCGGTATGGGTGTCTGTTTCATGTTCATGTGTGGTTGTGCCCGTATTTCTAACTATCCTTCTTGACATCGTTCGTTGCTTGGGGACAAC
Source organism: Ochlerotatus camptorhynchus (assembly GCF_037179485.1). Taxonomy (NCBI): domain Eukaryota; kingdom Metazoa; phylum Arthropoda; class Insecta; order Diptera; family Culicidae; genus Ochlerotatus; species Ochlerotatus camptorhynchus. The sequence continues at coordinate 3,099,641 of NW_027040701.1, forward strand.
TTTGCTACATATGTTGATACAAGAGTGGCTCAAAGACTTGGTTAAGCTTTTATATCAATGGGCAGGATACTTTTAAAGCTCATTTAATAACGTTTTCAAATGATGGAACGCTCATGATGGAACCCCCGGCAGAAAAGTAATTCTAATTACGTAGTTAACCTTCCCGGAGCTCGATACTGAAGCAAACGGCAGCGGGAAAACGTGTGGTAGTTACACGTTTTAATTAAAACTGTTATCCCGCTATAGGCATTAGGGTAAGTGTACTTCTTTTCGACCTTTTTTTTTACCAAAAGTCGGACAAATATAAACCATATTTTTGATGAAGCGAAAACAAAAACCAATCATTTTGTTTTGAACACAAAGTTTTGATTTTTAGCTTGTAGATAGTTATGATTTCTAGCTTGTAGGTCGAAAACTAGTGCATTTACCCTACTCATAACTCCGATAGCAGGTGCGTGGATACATCGGCTTCTTTCGAGTTTTTGATCATGCCAGCAACACCTACGCGGTGCTACCGTGATAATAATCCTTAATTTTGCACCGTCTTGTGTGCAAAAAATGCTTCATTAGCTGGTGCTGTAATTTGGGATTCTCGTCGATGAAGGACCTCACGGTACATATATCAGTTTCAGTGTTTCATATTGCAGTGCCTGCATTCCCCATACGGTGTTTATTTTGGCTTTTTTGCAATGAGGTTAATACGGTTCATTTGCTATGAATTCATGACATAATGGATTGTGAAAAACGCTGACTCTGCTGCTTGGAAGAAAAACCACGAAAGGACATGCATTCACTCAACATCGAAAGTGCAACTTTTCCACCCTCTCAAGGAGAGGCTAACGTTAGTGTTGCAGATCTTTGAGTGCTACTATCACTAGCGTGCGCTGCGTGCATTGAGGGGCAAGGGGTGGCATATTCACCCTAGATTAATCTTAGATTTGTAAAACCCATGTGTATCAATATGTGGAGCTTGAAAGGCCTAAAACTATCAAATTAACAACATAATTTACGGGACTAGTACGACAGTTGTATGCCACCCCTGCTGCGCACACTAGTGACTACTATACTGTAACGACAGATGTAAGAATGCGCCACACTTCTCTACTGGTGCTCAAACCGTTCCACTGAAGCACTTGGTCGTCGGTACTGTGCTGTCTATTCACCACGAATTGCCACTTCGGTGAACAAAAGTGGCCGCTTCTTCGCCGTCACGATGGGAAAAGTTGCCAGCTCTGCGAACCATATGGCGATCAATAAATTTTAGATTATTTCTTGGGGTGAGCTTTCCCATCTGCTGCTCCTTGCGCACGACCTTTTCTTGGTCCGTTGTCGTATAGGGTTAAGACCTGATTTCCATCATACTAGGCACAACCCGCACTTAAGCAGTATTTTCCTAACGGGGTTGAACAAAAAATTGAATGTTTCTATCAATGATGGCTTCGAAATGTGTTTACCTTCCCACACACACTCGTTAGATTTGATAAAGAGTCATACATTGTTGAGATGTTGTTAAAACTTATAGCGAATTCGTTTATTATCGGGGTTAACACCAGTTCCAACCCAGTGCGAAACCGAACTTTTTGTCAGTGTGAACCTCAACCTGAGCTAGGTTTTAAAAACAAACGAGCAAACTGACGTTTGACAGAAAACAAGCAGACCCAATCTTGAAACCCGATCCAGGTTGGAACTGAATAATAAACGAATTCGCTATTAATTTTATTTGCTTAATTTTTGCCATGATTTGCACAGCCGAACACCCAGCAAACATATTTTGCCGAGATCTAATCAAAAGTGACGTTTGGTTGCTGAATCTCGGAAAATATTTTGCTGAATGTCAGCAAACAAACGTCATATTTGCTGAGATCTCAATAAAATTTAATGCCGAGTACTTGGCTGAGCAAATCTCGGCAAAAAATTGTCTAGCTGGCCAAAACGAACCTACGAGTTTCAATTTCGTCCAAACACATTGAAACGTCCATGGATTCACTGCGACATATAGACTAAGGCGGGAAAAAAGGATTCGCTAACAGCGCTTCTTTTGTTTTCGAGAAGGATAGATGTAAATATTCATATTATGCGTCCTTTAGCCTTTTTTGTTGCTTCAGTTCAAATATCACTCCAGACGTATGATTGATTCGTTCACGTCGAAATATTTGATATATTTTATTTTTCTGCTGAATAAGTCGGAAATGGGCGTTTATGCCGAAGTATTTCTCCATCCTTTAGGCATAATCATTCACGGCGAATGAGAACGACCCAAATTTGAGTTTAGTTCACTCATAATCGCCAAAAGTGCAGGAACTCAGCGATTAGTTAATTTACCTCATGTTTTCCCAGGATTTTCCAGGAAAAATTCCTTAATTTGAGAAAAGTAAAGATTGCATTCACTCAGTCTATTGGTACTACTAGGAGACTGAATAAAATTTTTGTCAATTTCCCCATTTTCCGGCAGATTTTTTAGGTTTTCCACAGGAAACCATGAAAAAGATTTTACTCATCGCTGAGTTCCTGCACTTTTGGCGATTATGAGTGAACTAAACTCAAATTTGGGTCGTTCTCATTCGCCGTGTTGTAAATCCTTTTTACTTGAAGCACTTTTGCTATGCAGGGTGGAGAACGGTTTCGGGTCCACCGAGACCCTATTCCAAGCATGAGGTAAACAATAACTTACAACGCTAATTTTTTTGTAGTATGAGAGCATCTTTTGGATAGATTTATGATTAAGGTTTCTTTTGAAAAAAAACCCCGTGCTTGGAACATGGTCTCGGGGGGGCTGAGGCCGTTCTCCACCCTATGTAGCTTTGATAGCACGTCCTTCCACGGGAGTTTGTTCGTGACACTGCAAGGCACTTCACGTTCAACAGTCAACTGTGTATATTGATATTGACTTGTAATGTAGTATATTCAATCATCACTTTAAGTAAACCGATTAAATCAAATAAACGAATCTGTAAAAGTAGCTATCACGCACGTTTTTCTCACGAAAGTTATCCGATTATCGCCATCCATCTGGAATGATTTTTTACGACACACATTGCAAAGCTTAAACATGGAATGGAACTTTTTGTATTTGTTTCCAACTTTGCGTTTATACGGTGAGAGAATATTGCTAAGTATGTACCTACTAAAGTTGTTTGGCAAGTTTTAGGTGTTCCACGGCAACACAGATGGCTGACGAAGTTTATCGATCACGCTTGGATAGGATGCTTGCCGCTTAAGTAAAGTTTACCCAATATTGTTTAAGGAGCAGGTATATATTTCTGCTGGTCATTTATCTAATTCAAAATTTCCTGTAAAGCGTGGACCAGTTGGAATCCGGTAGCACAGTTTATTGTACAGCAGCGCCCCTAGTGGGAATGTTTTGACAGCAGTTTGGTTTTGAAAGTGCTCGTGTTTCAGTGCAATTCATGGAGTTTAAAAAAAAGTTGTGCCAGATGGAAGCCGAGGGAAGAACATTTATATTGCACAAATCGAATATCCAACTTGGTCTTCAGCTTCGAAGATCGTGAAAACGTGGAAATTGGCAAAATCTACAACGTGCTTAGTAAAACTAAGTTCGTCAGGTTTTCGTCACAAACAAAAGACCCTCCCCATGTATATGGAGGTTGACGGTACTGAAGCAAAGGGTTATGATTAGTCTCTTTATATCTGCAACTATGATGATATCCAATAGTGAAGCATATCCCTTTCATAGTACTTCCGTTTGCCTCAAATGATTAATACGTGGTTGTTAATAGAACTTCCATGATGAAATCGGCTGCTTCATGAAGACTGAGCAATTCTGATTATGGTATCAGATTTGTTCTGTATACAAAGGAACTTCACAGCAAAAAATTAATTTGCATATTACATCAAAGTAGCACTTCAATCGTGTCGAAAATATGATGTAATATTACTTGCCAAAAAGGACAAAATTATCATTAATACAGTGCATGAACTGACATTACGCTGCTTTTACTGCATTTTTTTTTATTTTTGTGGCTATAAAAATTACATGGGATTTTCGACATGATTAAAGTGCATCCTCTTGGATTTAATATTAAAATTTATTTTATGCTGTGTAGGCCTAATAGAAAGATAGGTAGAAAAAAGTGTATCCTGAAGAATAGCTTCGTGAAACACTTTTGTGAGAATATCTGGTTGAGACCATGATTAAGACTTGTAGAATGCTTTAAAACCTCCATAAATCTTGCAATGTTACTTGCGTGTAGTCACGTTTTGTCTGCAGTCAATATTTTATTTCCAGAACAACATGTGAAAAGGGCATACAAGCTTTTTGTAAACAAACCTTTGTAGGCCCTTTTCTCACCAACCGAGGGTCGCCCACGCAAACCAGCAATATCATCGGGAAGGGGAAAGTGTCCCCTACCCGGTGATGTTAAAGGTTTGCGTTGGTGTCATATGGGTGGCGAGAAAAGGGCATAAGAAGGTTTGTTTACAAAAAGCTTGTATGCCCTTTTCACATGTTGTTCTGGATTTGATGTTTTCCTGTAATTATCGTAAGGCTAGCTTGAACGCTATCGCTTTTGCTTACTGAGTAGAAGATGGTGGGTTTATTCCCAAGCTCTTCCAAAACAAAACAATTACTATGGTCGCATCGCCTGCTTAAGCGAATCCTGATCCTGACCCATCTCCTACCCAACTATCCAAATCCGTAGCATCTTTGGAGTCATCGGTGAGTTGTTGACCTTCCGTTAAGTAGATGTTACATCAACAATATCCTTCCAATAATGGTAATGGTAATTGTCATGCTTTTCCTATTCTGAATTATGACTGGAGAGCTATTCATTCCCAAATAGCAATAAGAATAAGAAATTTAAAGTATACAGAGAGAATGATTAGTAATTTCCATTTAATTCCACTGTCTTATTTGTTTATCCTTGACAGATACGCGTATTTCGTCTACAATGTGCAGACTTTTTCAGTGTCTTGTACTAATACTCGACTGAAGTAAAACATCGCATTTTACCGAATATATATTAACCCAGGTACTTTTTCACTTAGAAGCTACCAGCAATCTTAACGTATTGGTCAAGCAAAACAACGGTATTTCAAATATAAATGGCTACCTGAAAATTTGCGATGCATGTGTCTTCGGGAAGCAAGGCCGTGAATCATTCAACTGAACCCGACCACGTACTAGCCGTCCATTGGAAATCCTTTCTGACGTTTGCGGCGATGGCGTCAGCAGCGTTGGGCCATGCTGTGTCGAAATTGACCGTTGACCAATGCCATGAATATTTTGCCATCGAACATAAGCGATACTACGACGAAAAAGGTATCCAAATTGAGCCCACGGCAGCATACACACCTCAGAAAGGTTTAACCAGACATTAATAGAGAAGGTTTTTTTTTTTTTTTTTTTTTTTATTATAGTCACTTTAACGCTCTTGGGTCATTTGTGACTTGTCCGGGGGTGAGATTTGAACTCGTGACTTTGGCGTGAGAGGTATGGATACTAACCACTACGCCGGGGTCGCCCCGATAATATAGAGAAGGTTCGTACGATGCTGGTGGAGTCGAAAGCCCCGAAATCCTTGTGGGGTGAAGTGGTGTTTTCTGCAGTTTACTTAGCTAACAGGAGTCCAATCCACGCAACCGCTGATAGGAAGACTCCTGTGGAGCTTTGGTTAAAGGACAAACCCGATCTGGCAAAACTTATAGTTTTCGGATGCAAGACTTTTGCTTGGATACCATCGCAACAGAGAAAGAAGTTAGACCCCAAGAGCATAGCTACAGTGACGGTAGGGTATGATCCTAACGGCTACCGCTTATGGGATGCGGAAACTAGGCAGCTATTTATCTCAAGAGACGTTAAATTAGTTCAATTAAGGGTTGTCTGCTGCAAGTTCAAGATATAAGCACTACGAAGCAGCCATACCGAGAGTTACTGGGAAGTATCATGTAGACAATGCTATGTGTCCGTCCGGATATCAGCTACTCGATAGGATACCTAGGTAGATATCAGCAGAATCCAGGAGATTCCCATTGGCAAACTTTGAAGACAATCGCTCGCTACTTAAAAGGCACAAATGACATGAAGCTCCTATATACCAAGAAGGATAATTCAACTGCTCTGGTGGAATTTGCCGACGCGGATCGGGCTTCAGATGCTGTAGACAGGAAATCTGTATCCGGATTCGTATTTCAAGTTTTTGACAATACATCTTCGTGGGCAAGCTGGAAACAACAGACGGTGGCCTTATCATCCAGTGAAGATGAATACGGTGCGCTGTGTCTGAAGGTAAATGGTTGAAATGAATTCTAATGGACCTATAGGTTAAGGCATTGGATCAGTCCTTCACGATCTTCGAGGACCACGGGTGTATTTCTATGGCGAAGAATGCAGAACGTAGAAGAGCGAAACACATCGATATCAAGCATCACTTCCTCCGGGATCACGTCAACAAGGGAACACTGAAGATTGAGCCAATCCTAAGCAACAAGCAATTAGCGGATATATTCACCAAAGCGCTGGATACTACAAGATTTAAAGAACTTTGGAAGCTCCTAGGATGAGCCGATTAAATCGAAGCTACCGATGACTTTATTAGTTGTTAGCAAGTTCTTAGCAACACTATTGATAAAAAATTTCATTCCAATTTTAACGCTCCACAAAATCAGTCCAATATAACAATTGTTCCCGTTTCCATACCAATGCTGTTTACTTTCTCTTGAGACATTATAGTTTTCTTTAAAAGAGTTTTTAATTACCTTCCATTTGATATTTTGATTTTTGAAATCGGCCGGTGGTTCAAAAGTTATGATTTTTTTGAAAAAAATCATTTTTGAAAAAAAATCTACATTTTAGGCCAGCCTAACATGGAAATGGTCACCCTTATGACAAGAAAAAAAAAATCACCAAAGTCACTTTTTCACTACTAAAATAAAGCGAAATTTAAAAATATCAACAAAATGTTTAAATTGAGTAATTAGCACTAAGAAAGTCTACAGTAGTTTTAACAAAATATACATATCTGTTAAAAATTGAAAATTTTAACCAGGGTGACCAGTGAACCGCAAAACTTCAGAACTCCAGGAAAACTATTGGGAAATGCCTACAATTTCGTTTAAAAATCGGGAAAAATATACCTCCTTTCCCAAAAAATAAATTGTAAACCTTGGAACTTTCCAAAGGTATTTGTCTGTGATAGATTTTCAACAGTCTTTCAAGAATGATTAAGAACTTTAAAAAATCCAAAGTAAATTTTAAGATAATTTTAAAGGATTCTAGGGATGACACCAAGGTATATCAGAGAAGAATACGAAAGTCTTATGTAAAATTAAGTGCTCTGAGGACCGATTTCTTCTTCTCCGCTTAAATATTAAGCCAGGTTTACCTATATAGTTAAACTTGGCTTAACACATACGAGCGTCGCTTTTGATTATTGTTTAAATTATTAGAGACGCAAAAGTCAGCTCCGAAACAATTTTGGGAATAATTCTAATATAATTGAGAGTGCATTTTAACGAGAGTTCTGAGAAGAATTCTATGATGATTGGATGAGGATTCTAGGTCCAATTCTAATAAGAATTCAAAATTAGCTCTGAAATTTTGCTGGGGCTGGGGCTCTGAGGAAAATTCCATGAAAACCCCGTGAACTAAAAAGATGGTCTCTGCGGATAGTGATGAAAGAATTCTGGGGTGATTTGTGACGATACTTCCAAGACAATTCTTATGAGTTCGAAATAAATTCCGAGAAGAATTCCAATGGAATCGAATTTTGAGAATTCAATCCCAAAGGAATTTTGAGAAGAGTTTCAAAGTTTGTGATTGATGTTTGTTTTGAGAATTCTGAGGAAATACTATGGGGATTCTGAGGAGAATACGAATTGAATTTCCAATCGAATGCAAGGGAGAAGTCCAAGATTATTCTAAGCAGTAATTTATGAAATTTCTGAGGTTAATTGCATGGAAATTCTAAGCATGGATTTATGGAAGGAGTCTTCAGGGAGTTCCTAGAAGTATCAATTAAAAATCGGAAAATAATCTGCTTTAACTAATCATGTGTTATTACTTCATGTGTGAATTTAACGATTTACATAGTTGGAGATGCTTAACATCAAATATCAGACTTAAAGTGGAAATTTTATACGATCGATTAGGAGATTCAATTATAGAGTTGATAGTTCCGTTATAGTACGGCTGTGTGAAAATTGTATATACAAAGAAGAATGCGAGCAAAGGACAATTTTGAGGAAGGTACGAACCGGGTAGTTGTTTACGTCATATGGCGACTTGAGTGTGAAACAATCGATAGAACTACGCGTATCTGTCAAGGATAAGCAAGTAAGGTAGTGGAATTAAATGGAAATTACTAGTCTTTCTCTCTCTCTTTATACGATAGAACTGTCTCCGCACATCGGAGTTACATGAGGAAACATCCCTCACCATCCCTCATTAACGGATGAGCTTGGTAAAGGAGATGCTCTACGCTATTCGTACCTTCCTCAAAATTGTCTCTTGTTCGTTTTCTACTTTCTATATACAAATTTCACACTGCCACACTATAACGGAACTATAAGCTCTTTACTTTCATCTCCTCATCTATCGTATAAAATGTTTACTTTAATTCTGATATTTGATGTTAAGCATTCCCAACTACGAAAATAATCTATTTCCAAGAATATTGTTGATTGTTCTGCAATGAATTTCAAGAATGCAATATTATGTTTGTAAAAGCTTATGTACCTCGAAGTTTAAGGGAAGGGGAATTATACTAAAAAAGTTCTTGAAATCATTCTGAATGAAAAGTCTTAGCAAATGATCAAAGCTATCTACCTAGATACATCGAATATTTAAAGATTTCGAACGCAGAATCAAATTCAATATCATAAAAAATGGGAATTACTATTTGCTAGTCATCATGTACAACGTAGGCAAAAGTAAACTATTCAAATCACTTCAAATGCTCTTCACAGGAGATTTCGTTGTGAGATTCGATTAAATTAGAGGAATTTATGAAATTTGATTTTAAGTTCCATGACATATCAAACTGTATTTGAATTTCTAAGTAACCATATAAATTATATATTAATAATAATATATAATAATAATATTATATATTATATATTTAGTATTTACAAGTCACTATTTGGTCAATATTTCCGTAATTTTAGTCACTAAAGTCACTACTATTATATCGCATCAGCACTACCAGCCCTGCTATGGAATGGCTGTTGTAGCTACACACTTACCGACTGAGCTGAGAGAGGCCCAAGTGAGCTTAAGCTTGAGCTCAGATGACAGTACATTTCGTAGCTGCTACTCCGTGATTGACTAGAACGAGCAAAATTGCACATAGGTCCAAATTAGTGGGGCTTGGGATGAGATAACCGTTCTCTATTTGCATATTTTGAAGGTTCATAACTTAATATGGACAAAAACATTACCAGGGGAGGGATTCCCGAGCAAAGTCGGAGATCAAACTGAAAACTTTTTGGTCGTTTTAACAGTTAGTATCAACATTGAGAATACCAAAATCTTCCTGTGACATTACATTGAAAACTAATTCCGGAGTGATTTGAGATTTGGGCGTAATTACTTTTGTAAACAAACACGTCAATTGCTGATTTATCTTGAATAAAAGCTCAATCTCACAAACAAACTATACCAAATGATAGAGGAATCATTCCTCTACCTCATAGTGTTATAACTTTTCGAGATTAAGCTTTTATTCGCGAGAAATCGGTGATTGATGTGTTTGTTTACAAATGCAATTATGCCAAAATTTCAAATCACTCCGGAATTATGCTATCAGTGAAAGCAAACTGAAAACTCAATTTGATGTACATGTTTCCTGTCGATAACAAAACGAGTATTCAATTTGATGTTCTGCTAAGGCAATGAAAACAGAACTACAACAACATATTTTTGAAGAGATGATATGATTTCATATTCATATAAAATTTGTTATAACATTATTTGTCAATCGCGTAAATTGAAATCAAATTTTGATGTCAGTTTGATGTTGAAATCAAAATTCAGTTTGATGTTGGTATGCCAAATGCTGGACTTTGCTCGGGTTCTTAGCTCGGCATTCATAATTACTAGCGATTGACTTCTCCTCCACGGTTGTCATCAGAAGGACGTTTTCGTTAGTGAGAAGAGTGAATTATACATGGATTCACTGTGAAAAGTTATGCGATCTTTCAGAACATGGTAACCAAATGATGCGATCCTATAATTTCAGTACTGTGAAGGGGCCTATAATAGCAACCGGTGAACACTCGTGTTTATTTCATTTACCGTGGGGACGTAATTTGTGATTAACCCCGGTCCCTTTCAAATTGTATCATTATTTATACGGTATGCGGTTCTTATATTTGAAATGACGTTTCACATTCATCTAGTGATGGCCGATTTTCATTCAAATAATCGATTAATCGATTAACGAACCGAAAAGTAAAATATTTGTAATCGGTTATATCATGCCGATATAAGCATTGACTTCTCCAGAGGATCATCACCGATCGTTTCAAACATGTGCTGCACTCTCATTGGTGGAAAAATGACAGCACAGCGAACAAAACATAATCGATTAGTTGTTAACCGAGTAATTAAAAAATGGGACATCTCTTATTTTGGTGTGATTGTTTTGATAAAAAAAAGTGCGCAAAATTACATCTCTACCGAGGGGGCAGCAAAACCACAAAATTATCTTGCATACGAGGGGTATTCATTGGACGAACACTAAAATAAAAAGTTTTTCTGCCGGCAGTTTTATCTTAGTATTCTTCTTTGATAATAGACTCCACGATCTTCTAATCAGTAAGCAAAAACGGTCGCCGCTAGGTCACTGGGCTGTTTACATCACAGGATATTTCTACGACCGACGACCGGTCAAGTCCGGTGACTTTAAGCTATACAAATGGAATTACGTTTTTTAACCTGGTCATCCAAAAAATTTTATAAAATTTTGCAATTTAAAAAAAGTAATTTTTTAGTAATTAAAAAAAAATATAATTGCATCAAAACAGTAATTTTTCATCGGAAATAATAACATTGGGATTAACAGCTTTTGATTCATGATTGATTTTGATTTCAATTACCTTTCGACATCATCCGAATCGTGCTACCCCTCGCAAATCAGTTCAAGTGAATACAACCACGCGAAAGTGAAAGCCACTATAAGTTATTGCCACTATTTATTCCAGTCCCACATCTGACCAGTTGTGAGAATGCCCGTATGTTGTAATCCCTAAATGGTGACTCCATCGATCCATAAGCCATTTTTGTCATAGCGTTCGGTTCGCAATCTTTTTTCTGCGGTAATGTCACGAAAATTCAAGCCCACTGTACTGTAAGCTAATTTGATACACGACCACCAGACAGCTCCCAGACTCCGTTCCTCCGTCCTCTCGTCTGTTTGCCTCCGACTCAGTGAAGGCCGGTTTAGACGATTCAAATGAGTTGACGTTCCAGGGTAAGAAGAGCCAACTAATTTGAACCGTGTAAAACGGGCTTTAATATTTTTCAGGGCAGCTCACGGAGCCTGATGGTGGTGGTCAATGCTACAAGTGGACTAGTTTGGTTAGTTCTCATTTATCACTTGGGGATGTGTGTAGGATTTAATTGTCGTAAAACAGTGCGGTAGTTGGTAATGATAGGTTGCGTAGTTATCAACCGTTTGAGTTGATCATTAAAGGAGGATTTTAAATGACAGTGGCAATCAAGTTTTAATTAAATATTCTGAATAATCAGCTGGGGATAATAGGCATTGATTACGCAAATAGGACTCAATTTATGATTAACGGAGGGGAAAAATCAGGGTGCTGCCAACGGTCACAGAGCATAAGTAAAGCTAGGTACTGTTATTGAGCGTGAATGTTGGAGCAATTATAATTATATTAATAAGTGTTCGGAGTAAAAAATCATCGGTCCCTTAGCAATCAATCTCTGTCAAATAATAGTTAATTTTTAATATTTTCAAATTGCGCATTGAGCATCAGCTCTGCTGGATATAAATCAATTCGACGAAACGACGTAAATCAAAGATCCCAGCGGGCCATCAATCCACCATTGCCCTCCATCTCTAATGAAACGCGTTTGCTACAGGTCGGAAGCGTTCGCCTTTTTCGTTTTTCCAGAGCGTCCTTCAAAATCCACTGGACCGTCTATTCATAACAGAAGTTTAAATCTCATCGCTTTCGCTAATGAATCTCACGTCAGGTCGCAGCACCGCACTCGCATTTCCATTTCTTCGGTCACTGGCGGTTAGTAGCTTGGAACTTCCGCCCCTTCACCACGCACTACCTCGATAAGCGAGCATCATCGTCACATCAAACAGAGACAGCAGCGGCAGGAAGGTTGAGCCTACCACCAACGATTGGAAATGGAGCTATACTTTTCCATCACATTTATGTATCACCCGACCTTTAGAGAGAAGATGGTGGAGCCAGTCAATGGGTGGATTTTAGCTCTGGTTGGAAAGCGTCCATTGTGGCCAACGGACAAAGGAACTGCCTAGCAAATTTTTGGGTCTTAACTATTGCAAGGGATGAAAAGGTAGCATTTCGGTATATGTATTGAAGGAATGAAGTGTGCTATTTATACATTTACGAAGAATAAAAGGCAGACCTTCCTAACATGTAACAGGATATATGTTTATTTGTAAAATTCGAGTTGAACTACTCGGCTGTTGTTGATTCTCTCTTTTGAATGCATGAATGGATTTCTTTAGATTGTTGGATGATTATTATTTTCCGGTGTAGTTTTCTAATTGATTTTCACTATAGTTCAAAGTATGCGGTTTCTATACATTTGTAATTCAATAGCTATTAATATGTTTATTTTTATATTGTTAACGCCTGGTTAACCCTGCTGTTCAACAACGTTGATCTAGTAGCCAGACATTTATTTTATGCGACGCAATTAAGGACAAGGTTCTCGGTCACTAATCTCGCCATCTTCTCTATAGCATAAATTGCAGATTAATTTAATACTTTGTACATTAAGTAGATCGCCAGATGTGGTTAGTAAAATTATATGGAAAAAAGATTCCGTCAATCATTACCCTATGTTAATTCTTTAGTTGATGTACCATCTGAATATAAACTTACCACTTAAGATTTTACAGGTGCAATCAAAAGTCAGCCAACCGGTTGCTTCTCGTCTCTCAGGTCGGAAGATTTTTTCTTCCAGCTATCCTCTTGCAACGAATTTTTACAACTCGTTTTCTACGCTAACACTAACGACTGACATCTGGTTTTATTACGTCAGGTCGCTAGATCCAATCTCAACCCACCAGCACTCGGGTAATAATAATTTTGAAATTGACACTGACCGGATTCAGGGTGGTGCAGATTCTCATTCACTCGGAGTGTATTACACTTTCTCTGCTTTCTTCCTCTTCTTCTCCGGAAATTTCACTCTCGAAACAAACAAAAAACTGTTTACCTTTGGATGAATTATTTGTATTTACACACACGCGTCTCTATTTACTGTTTGCACGGGAAATAAAACAACCGATCCTGGTATCGCGAAAAAATCAACGATGAGAGCTGTTAATTCAATATTGCGCAAGTTTATTATTGGTTTTTGCTTTTTTCCCCGGAAATATTTTCCTGATTGATGCGACCGATGACGCTACACCAAATAATGCTGAAGATTTTCTGGAAAGAAATATGATAAATGAGATGGAAAATTTAACAAATCGCCACTGGCAACGAGTGGGGGAGGATGTTGGAAAACAATAATCACATCAATAGATAATCTCTCTTTGCCTCTCCACTCTTTTAGGACAGTCGGTTGTGTTTGAATTACGGAAATGATGACAAGTAATAACTTCCCGCTGTACCGTTAGTGGAAGTTACTTTATTACCGTGAAATTAATCGAAAAAAGTTTACTTTTTGTATGAGGTGAATGGGTTTCAATCCTGCACGGTACACATTGTAGGGGCTACTGTTAATGGAAAACACTCCAGCGTTATAACTTAATTTCTGTTAAGGCGTGCAATAACCTCTACTGACGGTGTCGTATATAAATAATATAGCGTGGCAGTTTCAAGTGGCTGCAACGTAATCCCGATTAATTGAAGCGGTTCAAGTGTGAGCTACACTGGGAGTGAAAAAAGGATTAACTACATGGTAGAGAGAAATCGGAGTTTATGGGGTGTCATTGAACATATGATTAATAATTATATAACCAAGCCTGGAATATTCGTGTCAATTCATGGATTTGGACAAGTATTATGTACTTAATCGAAAAGTTGGGCTTACTATCAACACCGTACTCAACAGGCGGTGAAGGTTCCAGAGGGGCGGGAAAATTACTTGGATTTAGAATTTTCAAAACTAAAGAGCAGTTCCACGTCAAATGATGATACGATAAATCTAGACTTTCTTCGATTTGCACGAGACATTATGTAATTGTTTGTTATGGACAATCATTCACATTTTTTCTAAAATTCGGCTATTTGTGTTCAGTAGGTTTTTTTTCAAAATGGCGTCTTTGACATTTTTAAATAAATTGTAGCACGAAAACCTCACTTCTCAATATGACGCTTAAGACAAATTTGTAGATAACGGTTTTCCGGGAAGAATATAAACTGTAAATATTTTAAAGCAATTCTATGTAATTATTAAAAAAGTGGTAAGTACTTATATATTTCAAAATGTTCTTGTTCATTTCTGATAATTTATTTTACCTCATGAAAAATGCAGTCTTTATGATCATTCAAAACCATGGACACTTGAAAGTTTATACAAATTGTAGGACAAGAACTTTTGGTCAAAGGTTTGAACATTTTATTTGTTGTATATAAAAATAGACTATAAGAATTTTGAAATATTTGAGTATTTAACTTATTTTTTAATATTCACCCAAAATTATCAAAAAACTACTACGTATACATTCAAAGTGTTTTTTATGTTACTTCATACGCGAAGTTAACGATTTTCAGAGTTGGTTGGAAATGCTAACATGAAGCTTTAGTGTGATGATTTATTAGCTAGAGAATGATCTTTAGAAGAGGGAAGGTGGATAGTTCCGTTAGAGTACGGCAGTATGAAAATTGAATAGAAGTTGAAAATGAGCGAAGGGCCATTAAAGCGACAGTCTTTCAAGATAGACGCACATTTTTGCCTAGCCCGTACGATGTACGCGGGGACTTGAAGTATGTCTCCAAGTCCACAGGCAAAAATGTGCGTCCCTCTTGTTGCTCATAAACTGACTGCGGCTGTGGAATAGTTCTAGCGACGTTTTCATCACTACCTAAAGCCCCACGCTGCTAGAGCATTTCCAGTAGACCTGTGCGCCGATCAAAATATTTTCGGCGGCGGCGTGATATGTTGTTTTCTGCCGGCGGCGGCGGCGTGGCGGCGTCACGCCGTTTGCTATCGGCGGCGGCGGCGTGGCGGCGTTGGTCGGCGTGAGTTTATTTTTAATTATTTAGAAAAAAATACTTTCTAAACCAATCGCACATGGACAAAAAATTCTACCCACATTTGAGTTAAGATTACTCCAAATCGCTAAAACGTAGGTCACTCATAGTATGAGTAAATTTTCCGACACTTTCCCGGGAAAACTTCTCGACTATGGGGAAAATTTATGAAATTTATACACAGGTGAGAAGTGTACTAGTAGATAGACAAAAACCCACAATCAGTTTGCCTCGTATTCGAGAAGTTTTCCTCGGAAAAGCGTCGAAAAATTTACTCATTCTATGAGTGACCTACGTTTTCGCGAATTTGAGTAACCCGAACTCAAATATGAGTAACTCTTACTCAATTTTGAGCATTTGCCGTGCATGCAGAATTTGTTTAGAAAAGTATGTCAAGTACGTATGTAGGGGTGGATAGTATATAAAAGCAATCTGTTGCATTACGTAACAGCCACTGCTTACTGCAAAACTCTATTTTTGCAAATGCTGTTATTTTCATGAATGAAGATTGTTTTATCCACATTTTAGGGTGGATGCCTCGTGCAGATACGGTCAGTCCAGCTATGTTAAAAACTCATTCACTAGGCGTGCTGGTGGCGGGCACACACAACACCTTGATGCGAACCAAGGGTACCAACCAAGGATACTTACTTACACCACCGGAGTTGCAAAGGGCCAACGCGAAAGACTTCCATCCTGGGCGGCTGCTCGCTTTTGTCTTGACCTGGGCCCAGGTTGGATTCCTATCGACTTACTTTATTTCCTTGTTGAGGCTCCACCACCATGAGCCCCTGGGTCTGCCTCTGCTGCGATGCCCTGGTGGATTCCAATCCAGCGCTTGCTTTCAGATTTCGTGTCCGCCCCGTCGAAGTGTGTGGCCGACCCACCTCTACTTTCGCTCTCGAATTTCTGTTTCTATCGGCTTCTGATGACATCGACGATGGAGCTCGGCATTAGAGATCCAGTTGTGAGGCCACCAGGCATGAATTATATACCGCAGGCATCGGTTGATGAAGACCTGCAGCTTCTGAGTGTTCTCCGCTGAAACACACCACGTCTTGCATGCCTTTAACAACACAGATTTCACGTTCGTCATACGTTTCGTAAACTCGCAAAGACAGCCCTAGCCTTCTTGATTCGTACACCTATGTCGCTTTTGGTCCCACCGTCCGACGCTATTTGACTGCCAAGATATTGGAAACTTACGACCTTCTCCACTGTTTGCCCGCTACCGTAAAGTTGGAAGGGTTGCCCGTGTTGACATCCAAATGAAAATCAACGTAGGGGAAGGAGGGGCATACTGAACAGGCGAGGCATAGTGAGCATCCCGCACTTTGGCTCTGGATCTCCAGCTGCATGAAACAAATCAACTGGTAGTAGGATCAATATCATTATGATATTGATCCTACAGCCAACCAATTTGTTCCGAACGGCTGGAAGTCCAAGCTGGTGCATGGGATGCTTACTATGTCTCACCTGTTAACTATGCCCAACTTACCCCTACTTGATTACAATTCCTTTGAGTAAATATCAGTTTGCATATCAAGCTGGTAAATCAACAGTAACAGCTTTTCACACGCTTGTTACAAACCTAGAAAAATCTTCTGAATCAAAAGAAATGTTGCTAACAGCGTTCATTGATATTGAAGGAGCATTTGATAATGCATCTTATAACTCCACGAAAATCACTATGTTGAAGCGTGGATTCGACAAAAGCATCGTTAAGTGGATTACTGAGATTCTTTCCAAAAGAGAAATTTCAGCAAATCTTGGAAGCTCATCCATAATAGTTAGAGCTGTAAAAGGGTGTGCTCAAGGAGGTGTGCTGTCACCTATTTTATGGTCGGTCTTCGCAAAAACTTAGAAGCAAAGGGCTTCGAGATAATTGGCTTTCCTGATGTCAAAGTCATAATAATACGAGCAAAATTTGATAATGTCATTTCAAATAGAACGCAAACTGCTTTAAATTATGTTTCATCGTGGTGCGCAAAAGAAGGATTTAATATAAACCCTTTTAAGACCACTATTGAACTGTGAACGGTACTACACGGAAAAGAAAATTTTCTATAACAAACTTTTAATAAAAAAAATTTCTATAAATTGAAAAAAATAAAACTTCTTTAGAACTTTCATGGACAGTCAATTATCTGGGAGGCATTCTGGTAAATTTAACTGGAATTCACATATAGAGCAGGTTGTAAATAAGGCAATAAATGTTATTTGGATAAGTAAGAAAACTTTTGGTAGGAAATGGGGCCTAAACCAAAAAATGATCCACACAGCAAAAAAATAATTTTGATATCACATCAAAGTAGATGCACTTCAATCGTGTCCAAAATATGGTGTAATATTACTTTTCATAAAAGACAAAATTATCACGAATACAGTGCATAAACTGACATTACGTTGTTTTTACTGCATTTGTTTATTTTTGTGGCCATAAAAATTACATGAGATTTTCGACATGATTGAAGTGCATCCTCTTGGATGTAATATTAAAATTAATTTTTTGCTGCGCACTGGATTTATTTGACGATTGTAAGACCCAGAATATCCTACGCATCATTGATTTGGTACGGTACACGATCAATTGCACCCACCATGATCTCGTCGATTACGATGAGGAACAGTAGCGGTGATAGTATACATCCTTCCCAATTAACATTTAACGATTTATGAAATACTACAAGGCTACTATAAAACAACATTTATAAAACCCTGGTCAAGACGGCTTTGCCTTTATTTCATCCACCAAAACCTCATTAAGTCTATAATCTAGTTGGCCCACCCCGAAAAAGGATTTGAAGGACATATTTTCGAGGCACTTCAAGATTGATTTGCTGCAAAAAGGTTATACGGCGGAAGCATTGAAAACCATTTTAAATCCTTATTAAAACTACAATAAAAGCCATTTGGCATCAATATTTGTGTCATTTGCCTTTGACGCTTGCTAACCGCACTGAAAATAAAGCATGGATCAAGATAAAAGTGATATATAAATATCATCAGATCTTGCCAAAAATGAATCTTTCAAAAATCTTTTTAAATTTCCTCATCCAATGCAAAAGAATTACCAAAATTATCAAAGTAGTTCTCATTTTGTGGTCTAGTTTTGGGTGACAGATTAAATCTAATGTGAAATATGCTTCGAAAGATCGAAAAAATGGGTCCGCCTTCGGAAATCGTTGATTTTACTTATTATTTTTAATTTAGGACACAACGTATAGTTAATTTTTATATGAATCATTACGTCCAGCCGAGATATAAAATGATTTTCGGAATCTCTATTACTGATCAATGATGAATTTATGAGATTAAAGTTATTTTCATGGAATAGCATCTTGAAAAACGAAGATAGTAAAAAATAATAGCAATATGGCGGTGGTATAAAAATTGATTTTCCATAGGCTAATTGTCAAAAAGCTATTTTGCTTTCATGATATCGTTAACAAATACAAAACGTTTTAATTTGGCTTTAATGGAGATAATTTTCAGACTGAATTGTTTTTATCTAAGGTCATTTTGCTTGATCCTATTCCGTTTAGTTTTATGACGGTATTAATGGTGCCTGGAAAAAGTTAAACGTTAAAATTTGTTTATATTTCGATAGTTCTGTTGCGCGATCATTGCACCGAGCTTCTACTACTGCGTTGGATCACCAATTTTCGTGGCATCCTCGATAAGGGCGATTATCATCCATTGGAAGTAGTTAATCAGCAAGTGTTGACCCTTTCGCCGAATGAAACCGCTGCTATTGTTCGTAAGGCAGTCAGTTTCCAGCTGACTGACAGCTTCTGAGGTTACCTGTTGGCAGTCCCAGTTTGGCACTGATGCATCTTGAATCATCATAGAAACGCGATTTCTGGAGAAAGTTGGTCTGTGTTTGTTTAGATCGCGATGAAACGCCATTGACAATAAGTTGGGTATTTCCATCAATTTTAAGCGTCTAATTTGACAGCTTCCAGTGCTTCGTAAACCACATTCACTCACTCTTCTCAGTCGGTTGTTCTGTCATTGTTGATCGGTTCAAGCCATTTTGCAGAACTATGCACGTAAAAGCCTGATACCGTAGAGGTAACTCTAAGACCAGAAGGTCCCGAAGAAACGAGCTCAACTTTTTGGCTCGGCTCTGGTACTATCTTTGGTCCCAAGCTAATCGATGCACCCCTCGAAACATGAGAAAATTCACGAACCCCTCATTTTATCTGTCAAACTTTCATAGCGAATCAAAACAAACACAGTGTAGTACTAGACTTTCTACTAGAATGGGGTAGGTTAATCGATTTGCTTGGGACTAATAGCACAGACAAACAGACGTAACTCTTTGAAAAACTTGTTCTTGAAAACATAGTATCTCAAAACATATAACCTCAGTAACGACATCTCTCTGGCTTCTCGCGGAAAACAAGATTGCTCACTAACTCGTAAACAATATTGCATAAAAGTTCTATAGAATATATAGAAACGTCAAAGTGATCCGATGCCAGCGCTGCGGCGAGTAGTTCGCGGAACTGATAATATTCAAATCAACCGTTAAATGCATGAACGAAGATACACAATGAAGAGTTACGTCTGTTTGTCTGTGCTAATAGGCTAGTCAAGTAGTGAGGCAATTCAAAATCGTTAGTTTCGTATTGATTGTTGCTGATACTGCGCTTTGATGAGGTTGATGATTTTATCCGGGACTCCCTTGCGTCTCATGGCGCCCCACAGATTCTCGTGATTGAGTCGGTCGAAAGCTTTTTCGTAATCAATGAATACCAAATAAAGGGACATTGGAAGTCATTGACCTGCTCCAGGATGATGTGGAGCGTGACAATATGGTCCACACAAGATCTTCCGGCACAGAATCCTGCATGCTGCCACCAGTGTCGCGTCGATCTTCTCCTGTATCTGATTCAGGATAACTTAGTACAGAACTTTGAGAACAGTAACATGATGCCTCGCCAATTGTCGCACACAGTCAGATCCCCCTTCTTTGGGACCTTCACTAAGACGCCCTGCATCTAGCCGGCCGGTATAGTCGCGGTGTTCCAGATAATACAGAATAATTGATGCAACATTTGAGCGGATAGCATGGAGACAGCATTGAGCATCGCTGCTGATATTTTGGATTTATGGGAATGAGTAGAAATAACTCATCAACAAATAACTAGCCTTTGGTAAATACTTAAAAGTACAAATTCGGTGCTGGCTATGTTACTCAATTTAGAGTAGATCTGGTTTTAATTAAATTGAGTGGGTTTTCACTCAATTTTTAGCTGCCACGAACGAGCGTGCGCAAAAGTTCTAATTTCAACGCGTTCAAGATGCATTTTACCGATAAAAATTTCATCGGCGTGACATAAATTTATTCGGCGGCGTGAACCATTTTACTGCGGCGGCGCGCCGGCTCAATTTCATCGGCGGCGGCGGCGTATGGAAATCGTCGGCGGCGGCGGCGTGGCGCGGCGGCGCACAGGTCTAATTTCCAGTCGATGGTGTGTTATAATGCAGTTCTTCTTTACCCAACTATTGTGTTGCTCCTCTCGTCATGACCAACGTGATCATCTCAGAGAGGAAGCAGTAGGGTGGTTGTTGCGTGCTGTACCATCATCAGCATTGTTGACGGCTACTCCCGCCTTGAGTTGTTACATTCAAAGTGTTTTTTATGTTACTTCATACGCGAAGTTAACGATTTTCAGAGTTGGTTGGGCTTTAGGTAGTGATGAAAACGTCGCTAGAACTATTCCACAGCCGCAGTCAGTTTATGAGCAACAAGAGGGACGCACATTTTTGCCTGTGGACTTGGAGACATACTTCAAGTCCCCGCGTACATCGTACGGGCTAGGCAAAAATGTGCGTCTATCTTGAAAGACTGTCGCTTTAATGGCCCTTCGCTCATTTTCAACTTCTATTCAATTTTCATACTGCCGTACTCTAACGGAACTATCCACCTTCCCTCTTCTAAAGATCATTCTCTAGCTAATAAATCATCACACTAAAGCTTCATGTTAGCATTTCCAACCAACTCTACTACGTATATTTTTCCTATAACCACTTTATATTTCTCAACAACTTTGTCAAAGACGTCATTTCGATCAGAAGTGACAATTCGGTGCTAAAATTTATTGAAAAATGCCAAAGACACCATTTTGAAAAAAAAAAAATACATTATTCGAAATTGTTGAATTTTAGCAAAAATTTAGATGATTGTCCATCACAAAAAATATGCAAAGTTTCATACCATTTATTTTACTCTTGGCCTGGACTGCTCTAATAAGAGACTTGTTTTACATAACGGCAAGATCGAAAATAAATTCTGGATCCATGATCAATTTCTGTTTGAAAATCATTTGATCAAAAATTTCGATAGGTCAGGAATGTTCGAATTGGATTGACGAAACTGTCACTTAGGTGGTGTTCCATTTGATGTAATTTCACTTAAAAAACGAACACTTCGAAAAGTGCTCGACCAGGTCTAAATAAACTCCTTGTCTATCAAATTATGTAGGGTTATTTGAAGTTTTGCCATCAGTAAAATTTAAGTGAAAATTCGCCAAATGGAACACATACTTAGAGCACAGCTTAGAGGCTGAATAGTGCCTAGTCCATGTTAGAGAAAACAGGTATGATCACGGCTGTGGAATCGGTGAATCATATTCTGACCCCGGCTCCTCAAAAATATGTATGTCGGCTAGAATTCCGAGTCCGACTTTGACTCCGAGACAGCATATTTATGAAAAATGGTTGATTATGCGGAAAATCTGGTAATGATAGATTTGGTTTTCAGTTGAGTTCCATGGAATAGATATTGAGTTCTTCAACATAGAAAGTTTTTACAAAGATCTTGAACTGGTAATTTTCCTATAATCTGGATATTTTTAAAGTTTGTTGAAATCCAAGGTTAAACAATATGACGATTTGACATTGACTCTCAATTTTTGTTATTTTTTTATAATTCTGAAGAATTTTTATTTGATTTTAAAGTATATTGATATATTATTCTAGCTTTCAATACAAACCGTTAGATTTGATAAAGAGTCACACCCTGTTGAGGTAATGCTAAAAAATCTATCACTGCTTCTTGATTCCAAACACATTGAAACATTAAAAAACTGGGAGAGCCGGGAGTTCACCGATAATCTAAAACAACCGGGAAAAACTGTGAAATAACCGGGAACTTGATTGGATGAATTGAGTAATTTATCATTTTTTTAAATGTATGTTCTAAGTTAAATTAGCTAGTATAAGTTCAAATATTTTTCTTAAAATATAGTACACGATACACAAAATTAAGCCTGAATTCTAAAAAAAAACAGCAATGCCTCAGAGTTCGTCATTTTGAATACATTTGTTGGTTTTAGAGCCTTGAAAACTTTTCGTGTCACAGAATCTAGAAGATTTTCCCTAATTTGAGATCTCAAATGCACTGTTACACTTTTCTGAAATTTCCTTGCCCCATAATCTTGAACGGTTTTCCATGACCAGGATCTTAATATTTGTTCTCAGTCAAATTTTGCAATTGTTTGTTAGTCCTGGATCTTGAATTTCTCTGTACGGAATCATTTCAATGTTTGAATGCACTAAATCATTTCTTTGGAACTTATCTCAGGATATCTTTGTAAATTTTTCTAAGATTTCCTTAGGATTATTCCAAAATGTCTCTTTTACTTTCTCTCAGTGATGGCATAATCATTAGCAATTTGATATTATTCCGCTCTCACGTGATATTGGAGCAAAATATCATACTTAATATTGCTTTTACAAGCTCATTTGATATTGCGAGATTATGCACAACGTGTAAGCTTGTTGCGTGTTGAAGCTGAGAGTTGAATCGACGCAAAAATAATTCCGTTGCCCCTCGTTTTCTTAGAAAGAGAAGGTAGTACAATGCTATCTCGTTTTTATCTTCACCGATGCACTATGGGCAAAAATGGGTCCAAAATTACCCAAAATTCAATATCTCAACAGCACGCTGAATTCCGGCCATGAAAAACGACTTTTCAGAAGGGAAATCGTCCGGGGAATCGATTGCACGTGGTCCCATAGACCGAAGAGCCTTGTAGGTATGTGTTTTGGACCATTTTACCCCATTTTCCCCTACTTTTTGGAGGAAATGTTTTTTCACAGCTCTATTTTTCGTAAAACATAAGCACTTTATGCATGGTTTTAGAATACTATGTATTTAAACAACAGTTCATGAGATATTAGGGGAATACGTGATACCACTTTATAGGGGAGTAAGGGGTAAAAGTGAACCCTCGCTAAATTTATTTTAATTCATAAAAATGTTGAACGATGCGATTGTTTGAATGACCCCAAAGGTTGCCTGCAATAATAAGATTTTTATTCGAAATTTTAAGGTTAATTGGGATTAAATAAGTTTTAATTTACTGCTACCTGTTTTAAAAGAGTTTTCACTTTTTTGTTTGTATACAGCAAAACGATATAGTGGTTCTCAGAATTTTGTAAAAATTGGTAGTTTTGTTCCTTATTGCAACATATTAGACCCATATTTTGTATTTCGTCATAGGGTGACTATTTATATATTAAGGCGGTCAAAAGAAATTTTTTTTTTAGATTTTTTTTTCAAAAAATTATAACTTTTGAACTGTTTGGCCGATGACAGAACTCAAAATACCAAATAAAAGTTAATTAAAAGTTTTTTTCAGAAAAAAATAAAGTTGTTTTTCATGGCCTGAATTCAGCGTGCTGTTGAGATATTGAATTTTGGGTAATTTTGGACCCATTTTTGCCCATAGTGCGATGGCACGACACGAAGCACATGGTGCCAGCCGGTATAGAAGTTCCGGTTATTTGCAGCTGGTGATTGTTTAGTTTGATATTGCAAACTGCGATATCACAGCTTAAAATATCAACCGCAGTTGTTTGCTTGTTGATTTTTGTCTACGAAATCAAGCGTGATCTTGTTTTTTGGTGAGATTTGATTTTTTGATATTTTTCTAACACTGCTTTCTTTCTGTCAGAAATTCTGGGCAGAGTATTTTAGGATTTTCCGCCAGAAACTTCCATCAGAAACTCTTAAATTCGGTACATTCTTAAAAATTATCGCGGAAGTTTGCTTTTTTATTTGTCTCCTTAATTAACAATTCGCTTGGTATATTCTTTAGAAATATATTGGTATGCAATTTAGAATTTACAACAGTATTCTCTTAAAATTTCTTTGGATTTAACCTTAAAATTGTATGGAAATTTTCCTTAGGATGTCCCTGAAATTCTTCTCAAACTGCCCTTGAGAGGATGTTGGGAATTTTCTTGCCCCTCTCGTTAGATTCCCAAATTATCTTATATGTCTAGGCAAATTCTCCCCACCATTCCTTTAGAATTATCTTTTAAATTCTTCTACAATTCTCTTCAATTTATTTGGCATTCTCATTATAATTAAATGCCTAAAGTGTCTGAATCTTAAAATTTGTCCATCTCCATGGATCATGTTTTTTTTTTCAATTTGAGATCATTAAAATACGCTATATTGTTAGCGTCTTCTGAAGTTCAAAAAATGCGAAAATCTAGCTTAGCCTCATAATCTTAATATTCAAAAAAAAAAAAAACTTCGCCCGAACGTTCAAATGTTATTCCGTAAATCTAATTTATTTCTCAATAGAGAGGGAGAGTTCCTCCAGTTTTCTGCATTAATGTTAAAATTTTAGTCTTTTTCCAGTGACATCAATTGCTGGTATCAATCATGCCGGGAAGTGATGAACCAGCCACTGGCTAAAAATCACTCTATTGAAGGTAAAACAATCATGCTGATATTCGTTTTCTTGCCATATTTAGCTGGTAATACAACCATTCTATAGCTAAACGACAAAGTGGTTTTCAAAATTTCGTAAAAAATAAACAGTTTTGCTCCTTATCAAAAAATATAAGACTCATATTTTTTTTATTTATTTTGTCATTAGGGTGACCATTTCTGTGTTAGAGTGGTCCAAAAAAATTTTTTTTTTCATAAATTACTTTTTTTCAAAAAATTGTTTCTTTTGAACCACTGGCCGATTTCAAAGATAAAAATACCAAATAAAAGATAATTAAAAATAATTTGCAGAAAAAATATAATGATTTTGAAAATTGGGATTTCGCATTGTTTTCTTTGGTTATGGTTTGAGTTTAGTATTTTTTAGTTATCAATTTTTGGATTTTTGCTAAATACTCCTATGCCTATACTTATACCTTTCATTTGATATGTTGATCTTTAAAATCGGCTTAGTGGTTTAAAAGTTATAAATTTTTGAAAAAAGTTATTTTTGAAAAAAAAATGATTTTTTTGCACCACCACCAACATGGAAATGGTCACCTTAATGACATTATAAAAAATACAGGTCTAATACTTTGCGATATGGAACAAAATTAGTATTTTCTATGAAATTTTGATAAAAACTATATCGTTTTGCTATGGAATGGCTGTGGGAATTTAATTTCTTAAATTCAGTGCCCATCCTGAAACATATGATTGATGAATATGGACGCTTATGTCAAAGTTGTGCTTTACCCTATATGATGATTTTTTATGACCGTGTAATCTCAATTTGCAACCAAATTTAATGCAACCTGCTTCAAAAAAAAAAAACGTGGTATAACAAGCTGTTTTTTAAAACGCATAAGACCTTTTATGCATAAGGGCATCATCGAACGAATAAAAATCGCGTAAAATCAGAATCTAGTGCATTTCTATTTTTAGTCTGTATTAAATCATTTGATCTAGGAATCGGAATCGGAGTCGGAAGAATTTCACCGACTCCACAACCCAGGGTATAGTATAGCGATGAATTTGATTCAATTTGATGCGAAGGCATCATAAAAATAAAAGAACAGGGCGAAACCCTGAGTTCAGCTTTACTTACTATAGAGCATTTCCTTGCCAAACGACGAATCAATAAGACGTGAGCTTTTCCGATTTGCATGAAACTTTGGATAATCGATCATCATTCACATTTGTGGTAATATTGAACCATTTTGAATATTTTTCAGTAAATCTCAGCACGAAAACGTCACTTCTAGTTGAAATGACGTCTGAAGAAAAGTTGTAGGTAAAAAACAAAAAAGGAAAAGCAAAAAATATTGAAAATTATATTAAAGTGGATTTTTTTAATCACAATAATGAACCTTTCCAATATGTTGCAAATAGTTTCCATTGGAAAACTTTAAAAAAATATGTTTTAATGAAAATTTCAGATAAGACATTTTATGTTTGGCAATAATTGTAGAACATCACCTTTAGTGTAGTTCGAGATGCTTAACGTTAAATATCATTCTTAAAGTAGACGAAGTGGAGATGAAAGTATAGAGTTGATATTTCCGTTATAGTACCGCAGTATGAATATTGTATATAGAAAGAAGAATGCGAGCAATTGCAGTTATTGTTGCCTCTACCACTGTATGTGCTCCTGTTATTGTCAACTTAACGATTTCAGTTTCCAAACCTATCGACTAGATGATGTATGTCAGATGGCGACTTGAGCGTTAAACAATCTATAGAACTGTTTCCTTACATCCGAGGTACATGAGCAAATCGGCAAACAATCCTTTTTCCAGTAATGGCGGGACACACACACCTCTCACCATCTTTCATCAACGGATGAGTTTGGTGAGGGGGATTATCAATCCGATTCGTACCTTCCTCAAAATGGTCCTTTGCTCGCTTTCTTCTTTCTATATACAATTTTCACACTACCGCACTATTTATAACGGAACTATCAACTCTATACTTTCATCTCCGCATCTATCGTTTAAAATGTCTGCTATTTGGCATTAAGCATTCCCAACTATACAAATTCTTAACTTCACACATGAAGGAATAAAAACATGACCAGTTTAATAAATATCAACTTTAGGTTTTATTGCTTCTGGTTGGAATATTAATTTAAGAGCTGGCACAAGCTCATGTAAGAGTGTCAATGGCAGGAAGAAAAATAAACTTTTATTTTATACTTCGGTTAAATAGAGCAACACAAATAATCTCTTACTCCTACGTTAATTATTCGGTCGTGGTCACAACCCCTCAATTCCTTGGTATCAACAGTCTGACAATTTATTCTCTTTTCCTTATTAGAGATTTGAATAGATTTTTCTCCTTTACTTTGCTAAAACCTTTGGTTATTATTAGTTAGGTAGGTTCCGATTCTACACATTGTAGTTTCATTTTCATACCTGTGACATTTTTACCTAGGGGATGAGTACTTAAGGGGGTTAGGTTTTTCATAAGTCTTTAGTGGGAATGACACTGATGAAGACTGCACATTGTAGTCGAAATACGTCATGGATACCAAAATTATTTAAGTTGAATTAAATGGAAGATAACCCTGTTTTGCTGTTTTATTTTAATTTATTATCATTATTGTCCAAAGATTTGTAAGTGAAGTACAGGTATTTAAGATAAATTATAATTAAAAAATCCATGCGACTTTGAAGTGCGTTGTATTTTTTATTAAAGAGTAGAATAACTGATCAAACGAACTAGATGTTTTCAGCAAATAAACACTTAATTTGCCCATCTCTAATAAATAAAGAAACATCAAGTAACTTCGAAAGCTGATGTTAATCGCTCAACTATTTTCCAAGCAAACAATAACATATTCACATAAGACCGGCTCGTAAAAATACACTCAACTTTGGCGCCAGTCTAGCCGTATTTACGACAATCTCTTGTAATCGCTCAACCACATAATCGTGTCGTTATCAAACTGATATGATTGCGCACTACTCCAATTACCTTGCAGTAGCCTTTGCAGCAACAACTATTCACCGGCGGACCTTCTCGCGGGTCACCACGGTTGTTTGCGTTAGTTGGAGTATTTTTTTTATATGACTGAACGGCCTACCTACTTGTCATAAGAAGGAAAGAACTGCGCCGCTGTAATCAAAATGAGACTACTAGACTACACTATCATCATCACGATGATGTGATGATGGTGGCGGCTATTCATTATCATTTTCGCAAAATTACTCTGCGACGTAGATGAATAGCGTATGGAAAATGAAGCGTCCACGGGAGATGAGATTGGATGTTTTTTTTTTATTCTGTATCAATGAGAACCTATAAATTGACCGACTGGGCACATTTTGAGCAGACGGGCAGACAAATGAGCAAATAATTAGAGGGACAACAATAAATCCCTCTACCCCACCGAGTCACGGTTTCGGTTGAATATGGCAAAGCGGCTGATAAGAGCAAGGGCTCGACAGTGTTTCATCGCGGACATGGATGTTATACATTTTAAATATGAAGCAGTTGCCACTTGCAATTACCAGTTGCAACAGTTTTGTGCAATGATTCTGTCATGTGTGATTTACAGCTTTGAAGATTGAATGGATGATAATGGGTTTTTTTTGTAATTAATGTGCATTGTGTGGCGAAGGAAGCAATGAATTTGGTTTGGAATTTTAAAAGAACAAAAAACTATATGTGATTTTAAAAAGCCATTTTGTTTCAGTAATTGCAAATTTGCATTATTCATGAATATCAGAAAACATCACATATTTGTTCAACTTTCAACATTGCATGCTACTTGTTGACGCATTTTGCTACGTCACCTCTAATCAAAGTACAACATTCGTCCAATCTACCCAAATCATCTCATGCAAAGGTTGCTTTCGCAAATGGAAGCAAATTTGCATCACCCACGCTTATCAATTTGCTTCACATACGAAAGCATCACGTGCTACTGTTGCTACTTTCGGTAGATAAAATCTGGCAGTCGCAACGGGACCTACCATTATTGTTTTCAATTGCCACATCTAAATCTCCAAAAGACCGGACTGAGCGGGTGACACTCATGGATGTTAAATTCATTCGACAATCAAAGATGACATCCGAAACGGCTCTACAGATATCACAGTCTCGAAGTTAAATAAGCAATACGTACCACGCACGGACTGAAATGGTTTGCTTTATTTAATTCACTTTAGATTATTGCTTTAGCGCAACAAAGGCAAAATAAAATAGAACTTATAGCTTTTCACAACCCACCCGATCTTCTTCTTCTTCGAGGCTTTTCACGCTTGTTTTGTGAGCGTTTTTCCGGCTCTCAACTTAGTGTTCTACTAGCGTGCGCAGCAGGGGTGGCAATCAACTGTCATACTGATCCCGTTAGTTATTTTGTTCAGTTGATAGTTGTTTTTGGGCCTTTGGGGCACCATTATATTGGATACACATGGGTTTTACAAGTCTAAGATTAATCCAGAGCGTCTGTGATGAACTAGCCAACGGCTTAAAATCACATTAAAGAATTAAAATAAGGTCTTGAGTAAGCTGGCCACCCGTTGGCCCCCATAGTTATTTTATTGAGAGTTGTCTATGCCAACCAATGCACAAATTTGTAGATTGTTTGACAAGCTCAACGATACTCTTTGCCCACCCAGGGAAGACGAGAAAATTTCCACCCGGAAAGTTTCCCTCGACTGAACTGAGACTCGAACCCACCGCCACCGGCTAAATAATACCGAGCATTTGCTGATTAAAATACATGAGGCCCCTTTTGGCACCCGATGGTAATAGTATATCTTGATTAAGATGAACGAGTGGTAAATATATTCATAAGAGATGTTTGCACTGTCTTCCTCCCTTGATGATCTACTTTCTTGCCATTTTGTGGGTATTATTATTCTCGAATTTTGCTTAGTCATGCATCCGATGGGAGAATGTAAGGGAAAATTTATAATCATTAGACCTCTTTCGATTAGGAAGACGCGGTGTGAACAGTTTTTTATTATTTTAATTTGTATTTCGGGAACGAAAACAAGCGCTTCAGTGACCGATTGTTATGCTAATCAAAATGGCGTTATCGTCGTTTTTTGAAACGTGGCTGCACAAATATTTATAAATGATGAATTCAATAATCCCTGAACGATGTGTTTTAAAATTAAGTTGCCCCATCATTGGAAAGACCACTTCTTGACTGTATATTGATGCTATTTTCAACACCCTCATAAAGCTGTTACAGACGTATACAATATGGTTGCTTTGTTGAACTCATATATTATTGATTAGACTTTGGTGTTCATCAATGAACAGGATTTATAGAGCTGTGATATGCGTATGAGGAAATGGTTTACGTGTATTCATGTCGATTAATTTTCATTGTTTTTTTTTATGTTCTACTGATTGGATGTTCGATAAATTGTGCGAAAATCAAGTTCAATGATTGTAAGAACAAATTCATCGTTTATTTTGGTGTTATCATAAACGGTGATATTGATAAAACAGCTTTTGTCACTCACACGAGTTAAAGATCATCTATCATCTTCAACGAAAATTATGTCAATTGTCAGTGACAATTTAGTCAGTGACGAACAAGTGCCGTCTTTCATTTCACCTAAATTTGAATCGAAATTAAATGAATTAAGCAAAAAAAATCCATGGACCCGTTAAAGTTAACGAGCATCTAATCCTTTTCTCGCTCCCCATAAATTCTTCTCAGACTCAACTTGAAATTTTCCTTCATGTTCTTTTCACAACTCGCAAGGAATTATTCTAAGAATTAGCTTCCGTTATTCTCCCCCGAAATTCCTTGGAACTCATCTCAGAATTTCTTAGGATATTATTTCAGAATTACAATGTAATCCTGTTCAGAATTTTCTCAGGATGTTTACAAGAAATTTGTAGTTTTTTTTTCTCAGCAATTCTTTTGAATTAACACTTTAATTTCTTTCAAATTCTCCTGAAAATTCCATACGTAGTCTCCTCAGAATTTCAAAGATTTTGTTATATAAATTGTTGGAGCCATGAATATTCTTCAAAAAAAAAAAACTTTCCAGGGCTACCATATTTTTTTATCTCCAGGGGCTTGTAACTTTTTTCAACGTCCCACATTATTAAATTCTCCTTTTTTAAATCTACGATCTTAAAGTTTTTATAATTCACACATCTCGAAAAAAAAAACCATTGGGGATTCCGTTAACCCTCCGTTACTCGCGCCAACTTTTGTAACACGAGTACTCGCCTGTTGTACTTTGTACAACAGTGTGAGTTTTCCATTGCCATTTTGCAGCCGAGCTTCCAATCGATATGAAACCAACGGGTATTCCTTAAAAAACTTGTTTTTAACTAAACAAGTTAAACTTTTATCACAGTTAACTTCCAAAAATGCGGATAAAGGGTGATACGGTCAAAATTTGGTCAATATCAACTTGACGTATTTCTTTCAATTTTGCATTTAAAAAACCTGAACACCCCTCATTTTGAAGGTGTGTGTGTGTAGAATGTTGCTCCTATTTTGATTTTGGAATTCACTCTTCAGTTGTCAAAATGCCGTCCAAGCAAGAAGAGCAGCGTATCAAAATTTTGCTCGCGCATCGCGAAAATCCGAGCTACTCGCACGCAAAGTTGGCAAAATCGCTAAAAGTTGCCAAATCAACCGTTACAAATGTAATTAAAGTGTTTGGGGAACGTTTGTCGACAGCCAGGAAGTCTGGATCGGGGGGAAATCGAAAACCGGAAGCCGCTGAGACGACAAAGAGAGTTGCCGGTAGTTTCAAGCGAAACCCTAACCTCTCTCTCCGAGATGCCGCAAATAAGCTGGGTGTATCGTCTACAACCGTGCATCGAGCCAAAAAACGAGCCGGACTATCGACTTACAAGAAGGTAGTGACTCCAAATCGCGATGATAAACAAAATACGACGGCCAAAGCGCGATCCCGGAGGCTGTACACGACGATGCTGACGAAGTTTGACTGCGTGGTAATGGACGACGAAACCTACGTCAAAGCCGACTACAAGCAGCTTCCGGGACAGGAGTTTTATACGGCAAAAGGAAGGGGAAAGGTAGCAGATGTTTTCAAGCACATGAAACTGTCAAAGTTCGCAAAGAAATATCTGGTTTGGCAAGCCATCTGTACCTGTGGCTTGAAAAGCAACATTTTCATAGCTTCCGGGACTGTCAACCAAGAAATTTACGTGAAAGAGTGTTTGAATAAACGTCTGCTGCCTTTCCTGAAGAAACACGGTTGTTCCGTACTGTTTTGGCCGGATTTGGCATCTTGCCATTACGGTAAAAAGCAAAGGAGTGGTACGCCGCCAACAACGTGCAGGTGGTTCCCAAGGACAAGAACCCTCCCAACACGCCAGAGCTTCGCCCAATTGAGAAATACTGGGCTATTGTCAAGCGGAACCTAAAGAAGACCAAAAAAACTGCTAAGGGCGAGCAGCAGTTCAAGGCAAACTGGCTTTCTGCGGCGAAGAAGGTGGACAAGGTGGCTGTACAAAATCTGATGGCAGGGGTCAAGCGTAAGGCCCGGCAATTCGGATTTGGAAAAGCGGAAACCTAACTGAATATTTTTCCTGAATTTTATACTAATTGAACTTGAAAAAGAAATTTAATTTGATTTTTTAAATAAACGATTTCCCGATTTACACGCGTTTTCCCTTGACCAAATTTTGACCGTATCACCCTTTAATAGAGAAAATGTGAATGGAACCCGCTTAAACGGTGTCCGTACTACGTGGGATTTGACTTAGTTGGTTACAACATGGAAAATCTCGAGATCCTGACCAGCTAGAATGTTACTGTCTTTGGCAAAGTTGTTCTAAAGATCATAATCTTTTCGCTGGTGGAGAGTAGTTTAGAATTTTCTCACTACGTAGCGCTAGAGTACATGTACAATTATCACATGTAATATATCTCGCGATCATGACCAGATAGAAATTTACTGTCGTCGACAAAGTTTTTCATGAGATCAAAGCCTATTTCTTGGTGCACAATAGTTCAAAATTTTCTCACTCCGCGG
The DNA here is from genome assembly GCF_037179485.1 of Ochlerotatus camptorhynchus. Taxonomy (NCBI): domain Eukaryota; kingdom Metazoa; phylum Arthropoda; class Insecta; order Diptera; family Culicidae; genus Ochlerotatus; species Ochlerotatus camptorhynchus. The sequence goes on from NW_027040701.1 coordinate 3,132,749, forward strand.
TGCTAGTATACACGTGAAATTCTCATATTAAATATCTCGAGATCCTGACCAGATAGAAAGTTACAGTCGTGGGTAAAATTGTTCAGAAGGTCAAGGCCTTTTCGTTGGTGGAGAAGTTCAGAAAATTATCACTACGTGGCGTTAGTATATACGTGCAATTTTCAAATATACAGTAGATCGATATCCTTAGTAGATAGAAAGTTACGATCTTAGGCAAAGCTGTTCAGGAGATCATAGCCTTCATTTGCTGGTTAACAGTAGTTCAGAATCTTCTCACTAGATATTGCTCGTATACATGTTAAGTTTTCGCATGTGATACTTCACTAGATCCTGACCAGATAGAGAGTAAATGTCTTTGGCAAAGCTGTTCAGGAAGTCAAGATCTCTTCGTTCGTGGACAGGTGTTCAAAATTTTCTCACTACTTGGTGCTTGTATACACATGCAATCCTCGCATATACAATAGCTCGAGATCCTGAGCAGATAGAAAGTTATTGCAAATTTGTTCAGGGGGTCCAGATTTTTTGGCTGGTGGACAGTAGTTCAAAATTTTCTCACTACGTAGCGCTAGAATACACGTAAAATTCGCGCATGTTGCATGTTTCGAGATCCTGACCAGACCAGACACATGGAAAATTCTGAGCTACTGTCCACCAGCCAAAATACCTTGACCTCCTGAACAACTTTGTGCTAGACAGTAACTTTCTATCTGATCAGGATCTCGAGATATAGCATATGCGAGAAGTGTACATGGATACTAACGCCACGTGGTGAGAAAATTCTTAACTACTGTTTATCAGCCAAAATGTCTAGACCCCCTAAGCAACTTTGCCGAAGACTGCAACTTTCTAGCTGATCAAGATCTCGAACTATTGAATATGCGAGAAAGGTACGTGTATAGTAGCACCGCATAGTAAGAAAATTCTGAACTATTGTCACCCAACAAAAAGATCTTGACTTCCTGAAAAACTTTTCCGAATACATTTACTTTCTATCTGGTCAGGATCTAGAGATATGTTATATGCAAGAGTTTCACATGTATAGTAGCGTCGCCAAGTGATAAAACTCTGAACTATTGTCAACCTGAGAAAAAGCCTTGACCACATGAACAACTATGTCGAAGACAATACCTTTCTATCTGGTTAGGAACTCGAGATATTTTATATGAGATGTTCACGTATATACTAGCGTCATGTAGTGAGAAAATTCTAAACTATTGAGCGCCAACCAATAGGGTTTGACCTCCTGAAAAACTTTGTTAAAGACAGTAACTTTCTATCTGGTCAGGATCTCGAGATATATCACATGCGAGAATTTCACATGTATACTAGCGCTACGTAGTGAGAAAATTCTGAACTACTGTCCGCCAGCGACAAGGAACAACATGTTGTAATCAATTAAGTCAAATCCCACGTAGTATGGTCACAGTTTACGCGGTTTCCATTTACATTTTCCCTATTATCCGCATTTTTAGGTGTTTACTGTAATCAAAGTTAAGCTTTTTTAGGTCAAAACAAGTTTTTTGAGAAATACTCGTTGGTTTCAGATCGATTGGTAACTCAGCAACAAAATGGCAATGGAAAACTCATATGTGTTGTACAAAGTACAACAGCGCGAGTAACGGAGGGTTAAGAGGTTCGACAAATTTAAAACATTGTCCAATGCTACTTACAAATGTTGAAGCTTCAGAATCTTGAAAATTTTCTTATTCCCATTTTTTTACGATTTTTGTTAGTACACACTACGAAGTGTTAAAACATTTTCCTACTCTGAGATCTCCAACAGTTTTCTCTAGATCTCATATGTATAAAATTCATAATTTCTAAAACAATTTCTCAAGCCAATATCTTACTCTTTAGAATCCAGCCTATTGACCCATTCAGCGCAATAGCGTTCCACCTAGTGACTATAAAAATGTTCCACGACTCAGTAACTCAGTAAGTTATGGGGGTAGCGGTTCCGGTGGTGAAGGGGTAAGCGTGATTCCCTATCACCGCAAAGGACATGGGATTCATCCCTGTCGGTGCCGCCGGGATTTTCTTAGGCATAACATCTCTGTAAAGCCGTTGATCCCCGGTCTATGAGATGATGTCGATAGGTAGGGTTCAGGTGTGGAAGCTGCCTTCCTGGCGTCGGTAGTGTTGGTACTCAAATCGGCAAACATAGTTTTAAGAATGTGGAAGCTCGAGAGAATTAAAAAAAATCATATAAAAATTCCCTGAGTCCTCTCTTCTACGCAAAATGCATGTCATGAAAAGGGCATCAAGAGTCCTCGAATTTTTCAAATTGCGTTTTCGGACATATTTCAGAAAAAAAAACGTTATTTTGCGAATTTTCATATTTCTTTGGAAGCTTTAGATTAAAGTTACATAAGATATTTCTCTCAGAACCTGAGCGAAAACTGCATTAAGTTTCGATTTTTTCGCTGTGATGTATCCAAAATTAAAACAGCTTCTTCTTTGCATTTCAAGCTTATTGCTTATCGCACATTAGCTTATTGCGTGCTCGCAACTTAGTGTTCTAGATGAACTTCCATAGTTATTTATTAAGAGTTATTGATGCCTGTACCATTTCTGCATTAGTATAGTTGTGTGGCAAGCACAATCATACTCTATGCCCAGAGAAGTCGAGATATTTTCCAACCCGGAAAATTCCTAGACCAGACCGGGAATTGAACCCAGCCACCTACAGCATGGTCTTACTTTGTAGCTGCGCCATTACCGATTGAGCTAAGGGATGCTTAATCTCCCCTATTGTGAATAAAATTTGCATTTTAGACTTTGAGATTTAAAAATGTTAAATTCGAACTTTGGAAAACTTGATTGTTCTAGGATACGAAAAATTTACTAAAAATTAAAATCTTGTGTTTATACTAGATTTTTCCTTCTTTTATTTATGATCAGTTGTCAGTTGTCAAAAATCATTGTTTTATACGTGAGCAATGCTTTTGTGAAAAATGTCATTACAATTTATTCTTTAAAATGCACTTATTCTTTAAAAAAAAAAAAAATAAAACGAGGAATTCATTTTCGAAGCTTTTTCTCTTTTAACCTTTTGTCCTTTCAACTTTTTGTCATCTTCTACTGATAATCTTAGTCATAATGGAGCTATAAGCCTAAAAACCCCATGGCAAATAGAATAATAGAGAAAATAATGAGCAGCTTTTAAAAGAAGGAAAAACAAGGTTATGGAACATTTTATTCCAAATGCCAAAACAAACTTAAACATTTTAATTCGCGTAAAACTGCGTAAATTTTAGCTCGCATAATTTTGAATTATTTATAAACTGCAAAGCCTGCAACATCCAAAGTTCAGGGGATATAAACATTAATCTGTCAAAGAAAATTAAAAATCACAAACCAGCAGCCTCAAATACTTTATCAAGTCCTATACGTTCCTATTATAATGTGAGCAAGAGCATGAGTATGATTGACCGCCCATGGATGCAACTCCGTTATTGCTAAATCAGCTGTAATTACACAGAGAACCAAAAGACGTTGCTTGGGACTAACAATCATCCTCAATGTATACTGGTGATTCAAAACTAGGCTATACCAGCGCCGGCCATTTCTGAATGCTGGTCAAGAAAGGAATGGGTAGGAATATGTTGACGTAATAACCGCTTTAATGAAAGCCGAGAACACCTCTGCCCTTCCACGAGAAATCACTGGGATGTTGGATTAAAGGCAACAGCAGTATTCGTTTTTGTAAATGATGTGCCGAATTGATGTCCTAACGATTCAATAGCGCAAGAGAGCGTGGGATTGAACCCACGGTCTTCTGCTCAGTAAGCAAAATCGGTTGCCACTAGGCCACCGAGTTCCATATATCACAAAACAATTACGATCAAGTTTCCGTTCAACTTTTGTTATCCCGGTGGCGACCTCCCCAACGATGACGACAACAACTGATCTTGAGAAGGAGAAGGGTTTGATATGGATTTCCGATCAACACGTCTTTCCTAAAACTCAAATATTACTCCTTTAACGTACCCGGCCCTACAACAGAATTTCTTTACGTACTATGAAAGAAATCCGATTTAATGTATAATTCTATAATGTGAATGAGTTTTGGGATTGCAAAATCGGTCGCCCCAAGGCTACCGAAGTCTTTATTTCACAAAACAATTACGACCAAGTACCTGTTTAACTTCCTGTTACTACGATAAAAACTTCTCTTGAGAAATATTTGTTATAGATTCCAACACATCTTCCCTTAAACTCGAATATAATTACTTTTACGTACTTGTTTACTCTATAATGTGAAGGAACTTGAGGTTGAACCCATAATATTTTGCTCAATACGCAAAATCGGTTGCCACTAGTCCACCAAGCTTACTTACCTTACCTTACCAATCAGGCTAAGGCCTTGTTGTCCTCTGCTGTCCGAAGAAGTCGTCTCCACTCTACTCGATCCATGGCCACAGTTCGCCAGCCTCGTAGTCTGCGAAGGGTCCGCAGGTCACCTTCTACTTGGTCGATCCACCTTGCCCGCTGCGCGCCTCTTCTTCTTGTTCCTGTTGGGTCGCTTTCTAGAACCATTTTCACTGGGTCGTCGTGCGGCATTCTTACGACGTGCCCAGCCCACCGTAGTCGCCCAATTTTTGCAATGTGGACGATGGATGGTTCTCCCAGCAGCTGGTGCAATTCGTGGTTCATTCGCCTCCTCCACGTTCCGTCATCCATCTGCACTCCACCGTAGATGGTACGCAACACCTTCCGTTCGAAAACACCAAGGGCGCGTTGGTCCTCCACGAGCATAGTCCAGGTCTCGTGGCCGTAAAGGACCACCGGTCTAATCAGCGTCTTGTAGACAGTCAACTTCGTGCGGCGGCGAATTTTATTCGACCGGAGCGTCCTCCGGAGTCCAAAGTAGGCACGATTCCCTGCCATAATGCGTCTTTGAATTTCTCTGCTGGTATCATTTTCGGCGGTCACCAGTGAGCCCAAATACACGAACTCATCGACCACCTCGATTTCGTCACCGTCAATCTGAACTCGGGGTGGGAGGCTAACATTGTCTTCCCTAGAACCAAGGTTGCAAAGACTCATTTCAGCTAAAACAATGTTTTTCTAAATTATGAAATAATTAGATGCCATGATCAAATTTTGAATTGGTAGGATACAAGAAGAGGTTGCAAAGAATGTGTTTGACATATTAAACCTGTTTATTTCACTTCATGAGAGTCACAATCAGCGATTTTTCACAAACTCACTCACTCACTCACTCACTCACTCAGCGATCAGCAAATCGCTGATTGTGACTCATAGAAAGCAAAATTTACAGGTTTTATGTTTCCAACGCATACTTTGTAACCTCTTTTTGTATGTTACAATTAAAACATGCCATCATACCATCTTTTGGTTTTATTATTCCGAAAAACATTATTTTAGCTGAAATGAGTCTTTGCAACCTTGCCTAGAACCTCTTGCTTTCATATATTTTGTCTTTGATGCGTTGATGGCAAGTCCAATCCGTCTAGCTTCAGCCTTCAGTCTGATGTACGTTTCCGCCATCATCTCAAAGTTCCGTGCCATAATGTCAATGTCATCGGCGAAACCAAGGAGCTGGATGGACTTCCTGAATATCGTGCCACTCGTGTCTATCCCAGCTCTTCTGATCACACCTTCTAACGCGATGTTGCACAGCAGACACGAAAGTCCATCACCCTGCCGTAACCCCCTTCGAGATTCAAAGGGACTCGAGAGTGTCCCCGATACTCGAACAACGCACGTCACTCGATCCATCGTCGCCTTGACCAATCGCGTCAGTTTATCCGGAAATCCGTACTCGTGCATAATCTGCCATAGCTGATCTCGATCGATTGTGTCGTATGCGGATTTGAAATCGATGAACAAATGATGTGTGGGCACGTTGTATTCGCGGCATTTCTGCAGAACCTGCCGAATCGCGAAAATTTGGTCCGTGGTAGCGCGGGCACCCATGAATCCCGCCTGGTATTGCCCCACGAACTCTCTTGCATATGGTGACAGACGGCGGCATAGAATTTGGGAGAGTACCTTGTAGGCGGCGCTCAGCAGTGTGATCGCGCGGTAGTTGCAGCAATCCAACTTGTCGCCCTTTTTGTAGATTGGGCATACGACACCTTCCATCCACTCTTCCGGTAATATCTCCTCCTCCCAAATCTTGGCAATTACCCAGTGCAGCGCTCTAGCCAGTGCTTCACCACCGTATTTCAATAGCTCACTTGGTAGTTGATCTACACCAGTTGCTTTGTTGTTCTTCAGCCGACCGATCTCCTCCTCAACTTCTTGAAGATCAGGGGCCGGTAGCCTGTCGTCTTCTGCGCGTGCTCCAAGGTCTGTTGCCGTGCCACCTTCGTTTTCTGCTGCTTCACCGTTGAGGTGCTCGTCATAGTACTGCTTCCACCTCTCAATCACCTCACACTCGTTCGTGAGAAGGTTACCGTCCAAGTCCTTGCACATATCGGCTTGCGGCACGTAGCCTTTGCGCGAACTATTTAGCTTCTCGTAGAACTTCCGTGTGTCGTTTACGCGGTACAGATTTTCCATCGCCTCGCGATCTCGATCTTCCTGCTGACGCTTCTTCCTTCGGAAAACCGAGTTTTGTCTGTTCCGCGCTTGTCTGTATCGCTCCACATTCAATCTCGTGCGGTGTTGCAGCATTCTCGCCCGTGCTGCATTCTTCTCCTCTACTAACAGTTTGCATTCGCCGTCAAACCAGTCATTTCTTCGGTCCGGGATTGCAGTACCTAGTGCCGCTACAGCAGTACTACCTATGGCTGAACGGATGTCCCTCCAGCCATCTTCAAGAGAAGCTGCGCCAAGCTGCTCTTCCGTGGGTAGTGCAACTTCCAGCTGCTGCGCGTAGTCCTGGGCAACTCCGGTGTCCCGTAGTTGCTCAATGTTGGGTCGCGGCGTTCGACTTCGACGTGTGTTATGCACCGTCGAGAGTTTTGAGCGCATGCATACTGCAACTAGGTAGTGGTCCGAATCTATGTTCGCACTGCGGTACGTGCGGACGTTGATAATGTCGGAGAAGAATTTCCCATCGATTAGAACGTGATCGATTTGGTTTTCTGTGTGTTGGTCAGGTGATCTCCAGGTGGCTTTGTGGATATCCTTGCGGGGGAAAAAGGTACTTCGAACTACCATACCCCGGGAGGCTGCAAAGTTCACGCATCGTTGGCCGTTGTCGTTCGATACGGCATGCAGGCTGTTTGGCCCGATTGCCGGTCTATACATTGCCTCCCGTCCTACCTGAGCGTTCATGTCGCCGATGACGATTTTGACGTCCCGTTGCGAACAGCCGTCGTACACCTGCTCCAGCTGCGCATAGAACGCTTCTTTCTCGTCGTCGGGTCTCCCTTCGTGTGGGCAGTGCACGTTGATGATGCTGTAGTTGAAGAAACGGCCCTTAATCCTCAACTTGCACATCCTCGCGTTGATCGGCTGCCAACCAATCACGCGTTGGCGCATCTTACCCAGCACTACAAAGCCGGTTCCCAGCTCGTTGGTGGTGCCACAGCTCTGGTAGAAAGTAGCCGCTCGATGCCCGCTTTTCCATACCTTTTGTCCCGTCCAGCAAAGTTCCTGCAGTGCTACGACTTCGAAGTTGCGTGGTTGAAGTTCGTCATAGATTAACCTATCGCAACCCGGGAAGCCGAGCGATTTGCAGTTCCATGTTCCGAGTTTCCAATCGTAGTCCTTATTTCGTCGCGTAGGTCTGTGCCGATTGTTCCGATCCGTATTTCTTTCTTCGGTATTTGCAACTTTGTTTTTTTCCAGGGCGGCTTGTTGGGCCTGCCCCAACCCCCTGTCTCGCCGGGGGACCATCGTGCACAGCTCTGTTTAGAGTCCCACGCTGGCACTAGGACGGTGATCAGCCGCTCCTAACATGGAGAACAGACGCCGTTTTGAGCCGCACCTCCATGGTGAGCAGACGCTCAGGTTTGGTGAAGCATTTCCTCTATCACCGTACTATGGTTACCGCGCCAGTGTTCGCGTCGCACCTCTTCACTTTGCTATTGCCGGACTGGCAACATTGCCCAGGCTACGCCAACCAGCTGTGTCCATGTTTCAGCTGGTAGTCTTTTGTTATCATATGACTCGAGGAGGCGTGAAGTAGGAACTTGTGAGGACCAGGGCTAGGTATTCCGCTCCTTCCAGGTTGTCAACTCACCATTTTGTAGCCCAAACCAAATGTCCACCAAGCTTCTTATATCACAAAAAAAAACTACGATCAAGTTCTTGCTATTACTAGATTTCGGTCTCAGCGGCGACGACTACAACAACTGCTATTGAGAAGGTTTTGATATGGAACCAACTCTCAGCTTCAACTTTACACGTTGTGAATAGTCTAGCAGTATCAAAGGAGTTTGTAAATTCAATATCAAGCAAGATATTTGGCTCCAATATCACGCGTGATATTGAGAGCGTATGATAGCGTTAAAATATCAATTTGCTAATGATTATGCCATCACTGGTTCCAATTATGGCATATGAGAGTTCCATAGGAAAAATATTAAAGTGTTGAAAATCTTGAAAAATCACAACATTTATAAGTTGTCGAGGAATTCTGAGCATTTTCAAACATTTTTAAGTCTGAGTATCCAAAATTGTTAACATGTGTCAAACGTTCGTATGTCAATCGTCCATATGCCAAACGTCATGCCCCCTCCAAAGTTGCAAATTCCATCATTTTTGCTAAATTGTACGTATACACTTTTTTTTCTACCGAGATCGGCTGTGCAAATCTCGGCTAAAATAAATTTCACTGAGATCTCACAAAAAGTGACATTTGATTGCTGAGTCTCGGATAATACTTAGCAGAATCTCAGCAAACAAATGAAATGTTTGCTGAGATCTCAGTAAACCTTTTTTTGCCGAGACTTGCACAGCCGAGCTCGGTAGAAAAAAAACTAAGTGTGTAGAATGTATTGCTAGTTAGAGAAAACATCGCAGAAAAACTATTAAAAGCTACGTAATGAAATCTCGAGAAAACGTTCAAATCGACGTACCGTAAACCGGGGGTAAATTGATCACTGTTTAACGTAGATATCAAATTAAATTTCATCAGATATAAACATTGTCCATCTAACGGGTGTCCACTAAAAAATGTGAATGATTCAAAAAAAAAATTCTAACAGAACAAAAAAGTACGCAGATCAATGTAACCTTAGGTGAATGAATCCTTACACTCTCCAGAAAATTTTTACACACTTTATTTCACTCTAACATGTTCAGTCGTGTTCAGCATGCCGTCGAAACAGAGAGAAATGCGTGCCCACATTGTACAATTCTTTCAAGCGAACGAAGATCGTGGAAAAAGTACACGAGGGACCATGTTTAGAGGGAAAATGTTCTGGTATCCATCGTATCCATGGTATCCGTATCCTGATATCTATGGCAGTAAACCTGAATAGCGGTAGCGGCCGTCCAACGCTGCACAACATGTTCAACAACAAGGATTCGGAAGTTAACGGGAAGCAACCAGAAAGTTCCGTTGTTCGAAGTCACACATCTGCAAGACTCTATGGAAGGAGGGAATAGTGTGTAGAAAGAAAATCAGATTCCTAGAGTACACTGACGAGCAAGTCCAAACCGTGAGATCCCAATGCCGCTGGATGACCTGGAAGTACGGCGGAAAGCACAAATATACCATCCGTGCCAAAAGACCGGAATTCGACAAATCTTCCGTCCTATCGAAGATATTTTTGGTCTATTGAGCTCCATGATATACAAGGTTAATTAATTGGAAGGCCAAGGACACCAAGCAACTCACCAACAGCTGCATCCGGAAAATCGATGTGGCAGCCGTGAAATGGTCATGTTACAATATCATAAGCTGAACCACACGGAGGACCACGGACTGTATGCCAATATTCACTAAGCTCTGTTTGAAGACTTGAGTTAAACATTTGTTTGAAATAAATTAGTTTGAACTAAACTTCACTGGTGTTGTTTCCAGAACATTTTTTTTTTCATTCTCATTTTTTGTGGACACCCGTTATTAAAACCAGTAGCTATGGAAAATCAACTTTTCATATTGGATGTGTTGTTTATTTTTAGATAATTTTTTGAAATCTCATATTTGGAAATGCTGATAGGGGTTTTGAATTTTATCTACCCTTCAAATGCCTTCGAGGATAACCAATTATTGCATTTAGTTGTAATGTAGCTCGATCACTCCTGCCACATATTTTTTCAGTAATCGTTTGCAAACCTCATGAAGAAGTTTTGCAAACCCCTGAAGGTTATGATCCCTTGACATGGGGAACCTTGTTTTTATTCTTTATAATTGTTTTACGTCGTGCTTCAAAATAGAATGATTTGTTTTGATTTGTAAAGACTGGAAAGATGAAAATACGCTCCAGAGAAATCAATCACAATCGTTCAACTTACACGTGAACACTGAACTTTACTCTTTTCAACTTTATTGGCCAAGATTGATTGCTCTTTAAAATAGCGTTTAAAAATAGAATCCATATGTTTGATACCAAACTAAACTATCACTTCTAGGCTCCATTTCAAGTGCCTTACTTGTCGCTGATTGTGTATAAATAAAGGCCGGTTCAATTAGACGTAGAGTTGCCTTTTTTGCTAAGTAATAATACAGCAACCATCAGCATTTGGCGCTTCATCTCTAACCTGCTCTACTTTACTTATCTTTCACGAAACATTCCGCAATCCCCAATGCAAACATTTTCCCCAAAATAGCTATATTGTCTCCCCACACAGATGGGTTCACATGTCAACGCAGACCCTTCTCTGTACCGCAATGCCGATCGCTTTCTTCATATTGTGTCCCACATTTTCTTGGGTATGGCCTTTCTAAATCATCCACCAGATTAGGCATGATGTGCTTGTTACACGTCTTTTGAGGTCATTAGTTATTGGAAAGACTCCGGCAGTCGGCAGGAAATACTGCGTCGCTTTGGTATTAAATTTCCCACCATTCCACCACCAAAACACTGCAAAGGTGGAGGCAAAGAGAAATTTTCGCGCTTCCTAAGGAGGATTTTTCTTACGTTAATTTAATTATACGTTCGATCCAGCGTGGAAAAGCGATCAGAGTTTATTTTTTCGTTCACTGCTGTTTTCGCGCTGCTACTTGAAGAACACTTCACCTCTCACGTTTCAGCAGATTTCGTTTTTTATTCGACACTAATTTAACATTTTTTACTAACGACGCAACAAAATAAAAATGCAATCACTTCGCGAACAAATAGCCGTCCAGGCTTGAATTTCATCGAAGAACAGATAACTTTAACTAGCAACAACACTGTGACGATGATACAACCCTTTCCTCAGATCTTCCCTCTACTTAGAGGAAAAATTGCACAATTTCTGTATTTCAGATCTTCTTTTTTTCTTCGCACCCGGAGCAGAAACGGAAAAACCGTAGCACTAGATAGCGAATGAAAAAACACAATAAAGCAGGTCGGTGGAAACCAGCGCCTTAGAACCTGTGATGGATTCTACTTTGGAGGAAAACCAATCGTCTCCCAATCTCTCGCACCTATGGTTCATTTAGCGAATCGCCTTACTCTCCCGCTCCCGGTTTGGTGCTCGCAAAATTGTTATGTATTTACTGTAGCATAGGTACAAACTTCACCCACTTCTAGATCTACAGAGAGGGGAGACGTTTATGTTGGTTTTCAGTAAGGCTGATATAAGCAGAGAACACGAGGCGAGAAAGGGTATTTTTGCTCACCAGATTGTTGAAGTTTTTGAGAATTTTGAAATAAATTCTCGCTCTCTTTGTTGCTCTACTTGTTCGCAGAGGGAAACCCCGAGTCCCCATCGCATCACTGCCGCGACGGACGGTTTCGTACGATTTACTGTTTTGTCTAGTGACGGACACTGAGCAGCATTGACGTTAATGATGGTAATAATTGACACCAAGGAGATTTCAATATTCCAGAGCACTCCACTGGAAATGGAAGGGTAGACGGTGGGGAGGTTTTATTTACTAATTTGTTTTGGTTTCGTTTTCATTTGTTTCAAGACTGCGTTGTGTTAATTTTAGATAGCATTGGAGGAGGCAACCACTAAAACTGTGTATGATACAGTGTGTCAATATAATAATAGTAATGATGCGTATTTGGGAATTTAGGAATCTTTGACACAGAGGTGTATTTTGCACTAGCTACGATAGCTACGATATCATCAGCAGCTTGTCACAACAAATTTACTCAACATAATTGCTTTTAATGTAACATAACATCCCAAGCAACAATTCAAGTATTATCGAAGTTTTAGACCATGCTTCAAGCCTAAATTATGGAACGTAAGAGCATAACAAAACCAACATTGTTTCTTGGGATGGACTTCTATAAATGCTGGAGTTGTCAGTACTGCTCTATAAGCAAAAACGGTCGCCTTAGGCCACCGAGATCTTTTAAACACAATACACCGCGTATGATCGAGTTAGTGATGTAACCAGGTCCTGTCATACAACGCTGTCGCCGAAGACCATCACGAATGTATGCATTTTAGTTTTTCTCACAATAAGAGCTGCTGATGTTGTGCTTGTGTGAAATCTGAAAATAGCACGCAACGTAGGGTAGTAGGGTAGAGAACTACTTCGGCCTAATCGCCCATTTTGGGCCTATCGAGCAGAAAACTTCAAATAAATCCATGATTTCAGAGTTAACAAGTCAATTATGCGTTTGGTACGATACTTTAGTTAATAAGCTACCGAACGAAGTCAATGAGAACGAGTGATATGAACGTTTGCAACCATTATTCCCAAAAACAAAGGAAGCGCTCCGACCGATTCAATCTTTATCTTCATCCGATAGGCCGAAGTGAATTTATTGTCGTTTCAAAGGCGTTTCAATCCGTTAGGCCGAGTTTAGAATCCGTAGGCCGAGTTTGGCGTCAAGAAGCAGTGTTAGACTTTTGACAATATCTCAACGATTAGTTTCTTTTTATCAAATCTTACGGTACATATGGAAAGGTAAATAAATTTGGATGTCATTAGTAATAATAACATTCCGTTTGGTACTAAACTGCGCTAGATTAAGAGAGACTAAATGCGGGTTGTGCTTAATAGGCCGGAAATGGGGTAGTTAACCCTAGTTGAAGAACTAAGACAATTTATTTATTAAAAAAATAAATAAACGATGTACACGCAATTTTTATTCGTCAATCTATATGCTTCAATCTCTATTGATTCAGATTTTTAAAACTTGTAGCTCAAATAACGAGTAAAATCTTCGCTGAAGATTGCATCATGAATAAGGTTAGTTTTATTGAGAAATTCGCTTTTGAATGTAGGGGAATTTACGTATTCTCGTCAATCTAAGCAGCGTCCGAACTTCTATTAGCGATTTCTCAGCGTCACACACATACATGACAGGTTTGTTTGTTGACATTTATCTGCTGCTTGCTGTTCTACCAATTCCAATCGACAGAATTGATCAAAACGGGTTGAACATGTTTTTACAACGCTCCAAACTTCTCAGGTGAGAGTGACTATTGTCGGCAGTCTCTTTTTCTTCGGCACCCTTTCCATTTGAACTGCGTGTTAACCAGCTGTTCTATTATCGGCAACTCGAAATCAGCCGTATTTTGTAGTATGTATATTTCATTTAAAGAAAAATATGGTATAACAGGAATTCACAGTCGTAAAAATGTAATCAGATTTAAGCTGAAAAGGTAAGGAATCGGCTTAATACATTCAGCGAAGAGTTTTGATGGGAAAATACAGCGAAATAAACGTTTCAATTTCGGTTGCCGAAAACAGTCAATGGGTGCCGAAGCCATAATTTACCCTATATGAGAATTTCGTATATGAAATTTTTTACCAAATCTCCTTTCTGAACATTAAACCAACATTTTTAGTGGTGATCTAGTTTAGACGTTGCATAAGCTGCCTGTATTTTGTTGCAATATGCGAGCAAAATGCACATAATTAATTAATATCTCCATATTACTAACTTGAACCGCGATGCTGTCTTCAGCAAAATTGCTCCTTATAGTTTTTTTTTCGAGGCTTTTGCCACATTCTGCTCCATTTATTATTGCAAAGCATGAGCATTAGACTGATGCAAAATTTGAAATTTTCGCTCCACAGTGCTCAAACGGTTTCAAATCAGGTCCTGATTAGCCTCCCAAAATTTAAACTCATTTGGTAAGAAACTGACTTGGCACAAACTATTCGTAGTTTATATGGAAATTACTATGGGAAAACCAAACTTTTTGTTCATTGTCTACTACCCATTTTCCATATCGCTTTTTCGAAAAGTTCTATAACTATTCTTATGGGAATTTTTTTAAGCTACAACTTTGCGGAATATCGTTTTTCAGGCAAATGTCTAATTAAATAGTTATTAATTGTTTAAGAAATTGATAATCTTATGGCATGATCAAGCAGCTGTTCTGTTAGCAGCACTGTATTCTGCAGTAGCCATGATATTTGTGCTCTATTATTCTCACCAGAAACACCAATGTTGCCAGCTGAACAGTTGAATGAGCATAATCATAAGACATCAGTGACTTGAATTATTAATAACTTTTGTTCCTTACATTTAATTGAAAAGTGGTTTTGAACAAAGTTGTAGCTGGGAAAATCATGCTATCATTTTTAAAAGCATAGTGATGTGGTGAATTGTTAGATACATATGAACAAAAACATAAGTTTTCCCATAGTAATTCCCATATAAACTTGAAATGGTTTGTGCGAAGTCAGTTTCTTACTAAAGTAGTTCAAATTTTGGTAGGCTAAGCAGGACGCAATTTGGAACCGTTTAAGCACAGTGGAGCGAAAATTTCAAATTTTGCATAAGTCTAATGAGCATGAGCATGAATGATCGCCCTTGGTTGCTACTCGGTTATTGCCAGATCAGCTGTGATTACACAGAGATCTAATAGACGATGTTTGGGACTAGAATTCGGCCACGCCAGCACGCAAATCAATGAATTAATGGGTATGAATGTGTTGACGTGACACTCGCTTTGATGGAAACCGAGTAGTCCTCTGCACTTCCACGATGAATCACTGGGATGTTGGGTAGGAGGGTTTGGTTTGCAGCAAGCAGGGTTTGTTGTGGTAAACGATAAGCTGAATTTATGTCCTAACGATCATATAACGCGCAGGAGCTTGGGATTGAACTCACGGTCTTCTGCTCAGTAAGCAAAAACGTTTTCCACTAGGCAAACGAGCTCCTTTTTCATTATCGAGTTGTGTAGTCATATTAACAAATAAAGCGATTGTCGAATCTTGAATGTGGATGGGCCTGAGATTAAACTCATGATGTTCTGCTCAGTAAGCAACAACTGTCGAAGGTCACCGAGCCCGCAATATCACGTCATACCGTTACTCGAGTTGTTGTAACCATTCAAACCCGGCACCGACGAAAACAAATATCGCAAAATACACTATAAACAAGCGATTTGACCATTATCTCTTCAATATGACCACGTTGTTCTGCTCAGTAGGCAATCTGCTCCATTTATGATTGCTAAGAGTAAATAAATGCACTTTAGACATTTGAGAATGATTACATAGATTTGTGACATGACTTGAACTTTTTCCCCGCTTACTCGAATTTTTATCCCACTATAGGCAAATACAGGTTCCTGATGACATATAAAAAGTATCACACTCCTAAAATCATGTTCAAGAGAAACGCAATCATGTTAAAAATAAAATTACTCCTTCACTATTGAATTTGTCTTGTAGAAAATTTGGTACAAATATTATAATATATTACCCCGAAACAAACTTTTTGAATTCTTCGGAAACATAACCAATTTATAAGTTTTTTTGGGATCGGATGGCTCTTAAAGACTTTCAAAACAAAACTTTGAGTTTTATTTTGCACGGGCTTTGAAAACCTCAAACCGAACTTTAGCCTCACAAACGCGTCTAAAAGCGGTCACGGCACACTGCGATTACATTTCTGAAACACAACCTCAACGCACAAACACGACGACGACAACATTAAATTTTGATAACTGACCTTCGTCCGGGAGGTGGAACTACCCAACAAACAATTCAGAGTCACAAATAAGCATATATATTGAATAAATGCTTTATAACAGTGTACAATGCTGAATAAAACGGGTTGCCAAATTATGTGCTCAAAAAACCTCATTGAGATCGATAGATGCGCCTTTATTCCGCTGTTTGCTCTGATTTGATTAATATACTTATTAAAAGCTATATAAACGATGACTATCTTCCTGATTCAACATCAGAAGTTTGATCTAATTACATACTGAATAAGTGTAATTTGTTCATACATTGACGCTTTAATTCGACTGTTTTCAATTGATTTAATAACATGCTTTATTATACGTCTAATAATTGTTTTCTAGCTCCATTATTAGATTCCATTGCATTGCTTAACAATATTGCTGAATAAAGGTCAATACAGTCAGCATAATAGCTCTTATACCACTATGCGTCCATGTTTTAATTGCATGCTTTGTAAATGCTTTACAAACGGCGTATTCATTCATTATTTCACAAAACTGTTTCAGGCTAACAACAAAACGAAATTGGTAGCATAGTGGTTACCGTTTCCGCTTTCCAAGTAGAAGGTCGCGAGTTCAATCCCAACCTCATCCCTTTTTGTATATATTTTCTACGCCTAATTAATTTAAATCGTAATCATAGATCGTATCACTCACGACAACCAATTCATCGATCTATCGAAAATAATAGCCCAGCATCCTTTCTATCGAAATTAGAGAGATGGAGAGGTAACATTGGTCTCATGTAAAACAACTATGAATGAATTAATCATTCTCACATCTCCTTGAATTAGCTAGAGTTACGGCTGCGAGTGCCAATAGGTATTCAGATTCAAGCTTTCATTGCTCATTTAGTTGCCCATATGATGTATTCTACGATAGCTCAGATGGCAAGGCAAGCGGCTGGTGATCGGAAGGTCATGGTTCGAATCCGATCCATCGACATGGGTGTATGTATGTAATGTAATAAATTTTCTAGTATCTGTGTGGTCGGTGTAAAAGTATGGACGTCTGTCAAAAGTTGTTCCAATTTAACCGTCAAAGTGTTCAATTGGAACAACTTTTTTTCAATTTTGCGGTGAAAGTCGTCAATACTTTTACTATAGTGCTTTACTTGGAACGCCAGCACGCAGCAGACAAATGGAAAACGAATTACTCACACATAGCACGGTACGAGTTGAACTGCTAACGTTGAAAGCCAAACGTGAACTCAACCCGGTAAGCAAGGACCCTCTACTCTCAAACCTCTCAACATTTCTATTGAAACAATAGAGCCAGCTTGCTCTTCGGTAGATGATGTTTTATCGCTTCGTTTTATAGTTAGCGTCTTATGTAATGCGTTTATTTGTTAAGGCTCATTCGAAGTAGCTTCACGGAGCTGAAATTTAATTTTATGTTTAGCAAAACTACTTAAACTATAATTAGTATTTCGATGGTTACGCAGAAAAAAAATCTGAATTTTAATAGTGATGTTAATATTTATGCATGATAAAATTCATGCATGTAAACTTCCTTTTCACGTAAACTAGCAACTTTCAAAGATGGACGATTGTATACAATATTTGGGACATTTCATGAAATGTCTCATAAATTTACACGATCTCTTATGTAAATATGTATGATATATGACGCATCATTTATGTGCATCATAGTGACAGCAATTTACAGTACTTTTTTTATTAAGTTGTTGTGTTAAGATCGGTTCGGATCGGTTGTTTGTTGAGTCCTCCCAAAGTAGGTGGCCGACCCTGGGAGAAATTTAAAGAATTAAGTGAGCTACTTAGCTGTAGGACGTGTCGGCGTCTAACAAACTTTTAAAATCTACCGCTCCGGTCACAGTAGTAATGTTCGGTACACAATGTATCTGAATCTAATGCAATGTGGTAAATATAACAGTTAGACAATATACTTGCCCTCACTTTTCGGCAAGGTATATAATATAGGTGTAAACGATGAGTTATATAACGCATTAATCAAGAAGGACCTATCGTTTGTAGTAAGACCAAACCTATCTATCACAAAACGTGCACTTACCCATTAATGGGTTCTCTTTTTACTCAGAAATTATGCAAAATTAATTAGGTGACTCAATCGACTTACTTTCTCACTTTTAACTCAATTGAATGCCCTTTTTTTTGCTTTTCAACGTAGTACTCATTTTCGCTAAATCCTAGAGTTTTCTCCATACTGAAAAAGTGTAACTTACATTCGAAATCTTAAATCAAGAACGAACAAAAAGACGTTTATTTTTAAATTATGAAATTTTTCAGTTAGATGTCAATGCAAATTCGGATTTTTACAAGTATCAACACGGCCTAGTAAGCATGTCTCGTTTCTTAAACTGTTTCCCAAAGCAGACTTTCTCTCCAACATAAATTTTTGTTTTGATATTTTTTTGCGAGAATCTCTCTTACAATATTCTCGCTTTGCTCTGTTATGTTTTCGATGCTCAGTGTACAGAATCCCATTCCCCGAAAAAATCTGTGCATCATCCTGTACATAATATTGCCTCTCGTGATGCTCTTCATATACCCTTGAACAAATTGACTCGATATCAACTTGCTGATTGTATCTCAATCACTGTTGGTACAATAATTGCTTACCGTTTTCAGATTTCCTAAAATATCCATTTTAAAAAACCGATTGACTTGCCCACGGGCCAGAAACCAGTCACCTCCAATTAGAATGTCCATTCACAGATCATTAAAATTCAGTCCAATGAATAAATTACGCATTGTATGGACATTTTCGGAGCGCCACCTCCTTGGCAGCGGACATTCGAACCGATCCGCAGCATATCTCGTTTAATCATTGTGCAAAAATCAACTGACGCTGCAGGCAGCAGCGACAGCCTTGAACCATTCACTACTTCTCCAGCTCTGCATTCGCTTTACTCGAATTGAAGTTGCAAAATGCCATACGAGTAGGCAAAAAAAACTGCTTGAAACTTGTCCTACCCACCAATGTCCTTTTGCGTCCTCTGAGGTTGCACATCATAAGGTAAAAAAAAGTAACATCAAATCTAGGTCACTTGTGCACGTTCTGGTCGTTTACGTTCTCAACATCTTTGCCTTGGTTGGTGGCAGGTAGGTATGTGTTGGTTCGAAGCATAGTGTGCTTCGTGCAACCCATATGGGAGCGATACGATTTGGAATCATAAAACGTGAGCATTGCTTTGATGTTGTGGGTGGATCACTCTAGATTTTCGCATTTCCTGGAAATTTTGCCACGAGAGCAACCGGTAAAATAGAGAGATAGAGAAAAAGAGAGAGGTAGAGAGAGAGAAAGAGATTGTTTACTGTCTCTCACGTTTGAAAGTGCCTATCTGTGTGTACGTTTGTGTTTTGGTTTTCGTTTTTCCTGTTCCCCGGTTTTCCCGATTTTTCCAACGCAGAAGGTTAAAATATTGTTGCGACTTTTTTTTTCCGGGAGATGAAAATTGTCAGTTCATTGGACGATCGATAAAAAGCTATACTTTTTGCTGTGTGGTAAGGGTCGTGAAACTTCCCTGTTATTTCAGGTGTGTGTTATACATCAAATAGAAGGAATATGCTTTCCTTGTATATTTGCAACATGTTCTAACGTTTTAGATTTAAAGATCTATGGGATGACTTCCATTCTCCAGCATTCTATACTTCTCAACAGCCTCACCATCAAATCGGGGCTGTATTTTACTCAGTGTTCGAGTAAACTTACATTGCTATCTTTTTCTCTCACATTAATATTACTGAGTTGTCATGATAACTTGCGTTACTAAAAGCTCTGAGTGAATGAATTTATAATAACTGAGTGATTATTCCGTAAAAGAAAAAGAGATTGCAGCTCAATTTTCCTCTGTCACTGAGTGAGACTCAACGGCCGTGCATGAATGAGTTAAGGCAGCGTTTCTCAATCCTTAGATGTGATTAGATGAGCTGTAAAATTTCAGACATTACCTATATAAAATATTATGGAAAATTAGGCAGACTTGAGTCAAATTAAGAATCTATTGTTTTTTTTTTAATAAAAACGGTTTAAATTTCAAATGATTTTTAAGCATACACACAGAACTGATTCTACCCAAATTTCCAAAGATTTAAACTCAAATGGTGAACATGAAGGTGATGCATCTTTACCGTGGACACCCTTTATCAAAGTCCGAATGTCTCCCCATAATCTCCCATATGACCCGAAAACTTGTGGATCCCTGAAACGGCCTTCCGCGCTCACCCCAAAATAACAAGACCAGGCATTTAGGCTAAAGTTGATTCCCGTTCTGAGTCTTGTCGTAGATTTTCTCGGGAGCTAATAGAACCATACCAGAAACAGTAACATAAGCTGCAAGAGGCTTTGATATCGAAACCTATATTAAGCATTCATTTGCTAGCGGTTCAAGTGGAATGTTGATGCAGCGACAAGTGTACGATAACCAATTTCATCCGGTTATGTTATACATATTCGCGTAAAACGCCAACGGCTGAGTCCGTTTTACATTTATTTGAACTTGAGACGATGGCAATCGTATTCAGAGTCAAACGATTCCAAGTTTGTTTATTCGGAATACCTACATTTTAAATTCGTAACGGACTGAATTTCGTTGAATGCGACTTTAGCGAAAATTGATGTGAACCAGGGTTTCTATTGGAGGATTGTAAAAATGTCGAAATGGCCTTGGTATATCAACGCAAATAGCTGAAGGTAGTGAATTCAATTAGAAAACGTAAAATAGACTGGACAAAAGTGATCAAAACAATCGCCACGGAATCTGTGCTAAAGCTCATGAGCCATGTCAGATCAAAAGTTCGCTCATTGTCGCATGAATAACGGATCTGCGATTTTTTATCGTTCCATTTCTATAGAGAATATGTACATTGTACATTGGGGTGTGTCATTTTAACAACTCCCTGCTCCCAGGTGGCTGATATGCCGCCATATTATTGAAACCAACATCTGAATCGTCACTATGCCAGTGTAAACTGTTTTAAGTTTTTCAGCATTGAGATTGTTCTCTCGTTTTAGCCATATAAGTGGTTAAGCAATCATAAATCATAGCTATTATTTGGTCTATATTAGATCTTCTTTTATATATCATAAAATTTGAGCGAAAATTTAAAAAAATATCACAATGATCAGTCATGCCTTTTTCGGAATTCATGTCAGAATCTCTTGTTTTTTACAAACTATGAACAGTTCATAGTTACTATCAGTGGAGTTCGCAGTTCATGGACCAGCTCTTGTCAAGGCAAGGTTAATAAGATAAGGGTGCTACGTAGCTGCCACTAATCTTTAGATCTGTATTGAGGTCCCCAAGAACTGTGCCGAATTTGAATGAATTTGGTTACGATCTGGATTTGCGGGAGAACTTTTTAAGTTTGTATGAGAAAATGTATGGGTTATGGAGCAACAACGAACAAGGACTTAGATTGGGAAAACTATGCAGAACAACTTTGTCAAAGATCGCAAATTGATCCGACTTCTGTGCAAAAAGTCAATAATCTTTTACTTTTGTCCAAGTTACAAGTTACTTTGCTTGGCTAGACTACCAAAAGGGTGGAATTCCAAAATCACCATATCGAGAAAGTAATCCTATATAACGACTTCCCATTTTCTGGATGATTTTATTAGCTTGACATTGTAGTTAATAGTCTTATCTAACATCATGCATCAAATCACTAAAAACTAAAAAAAAAACGTGTTTTTTTGCCGTGAAATTGAGAAGAACACATCAAACGCCCTAATGATTTCTTACAAATGTAAGAAATTTCCAGGACGTTTGATGTGATCTCCTCAATTTCACGGAAAGAAACGCGTTTTCTTTTGTTTTTACGTGATCTGTTGCAAGATTGTTGCAATATTGCTGCGCCCAGGATCTGCCACAATTTAACACTGGTGATACGTCGTGGAAATACACCCTCGGGATTTTTGGTTTGTTGTTCCGCCTTGGTTCTTCTTTCGCAAATTTTTTGACCCGGAGATTTTTTTGGTTTTCTTTTTGTTCGTTGTTTACACGGATGTATTTCAAATTAATCGGGCGTGATAAGACTATAATACCCCGTTCAGACTAGAGAGGGTCTAGTATAAGAGAGGAGCGGATTCAAAATAAACTGCCTTGGCAACCTATGCCTGGGTGATTTCTAGCTACACTGCCAATGCAATCAAGATAGTCGCTGTTTGATTGGGTCTGGCTTTGACAGTTCGTTTAGCTCGAAACCAGTCAGTTCGCTCATCTCTTATAAAAGACTCTCTCTAGTACAGACTATGGCTTATATCATGTAATATAGGTTGTCTTGCAATGAGCACTCATACATCTAGTTTTCACTGGAAATCCTATGTATGGGTGCTCATTGCAAGACAGCCTATATTACATTATATTAGCCATAGTCTATACGGGGTATAACACCACATAATCAGTACGTTTTACATATTAAAACAATATCATAGAACATTGGAAATAAGCCATGTAAACGGAACCGTTTTTGATAATTTGAAATGATGTTTTCTTCTACTTTTCCGTGTTTATTGAGTAGTTTGTGAACTGTTCTCTCTATAAGTGGCAAACTATTTATGTTTGGCTCCTCCGCCCTTTCCAAATTTGAGTCTAGAAATATTAATTTCTTGCCTTTGCGTATACTTCGGCATCAACATTTCAAAAGGGCGAAACTAACACAGATGTCGAACTGTGAAATACACTGTCAAAGTTTTCGAAAAAAAAAAACGATTTATTTTAAATCAGTATTCAGTGCAGGTCTATTATTTACACCGATTAGCTTGAGTTGGTCTTTGCTAATCAGTTCATTATAGGTTCGATTTTTATTTTGTGATTTTAATGTTAAAAATCCTCAAAATTAGATTTTGCCCTTTAGGGGAAATGGCTCTAATGTTGGCCTATGGATCTAAGATTGGGCCCATCGCTAAAATTCTGCTGTTCATCAATTTTATCTAGATGAACGCGTCATTGGATATTTTTGGTCGCTATTGAAAATTTAGTCGATTGCTGAATTTATGCATGGGCCCAAATTAGAGGCATTTACGCCGACATTACATCCATTTCCCCTGTATTCAGTAATTTTGACTAAGCCCTTTTGTTTTCGAACCTTTTATTCGACGAACTGTCAATTTGGCCCCACTGGCAACGGCTTATTGTTTTTCGGGTTTCAATTGTGCCTTTTTAAAGAAATTTAGTATCTTGGGTTTCTTTTGTTTTCTTTAATTTTATTAAATGCAAATTTTGAATGGTTGTGAAAACAAAAACAATGAAATAACCAACACCATCTCTGAAGGAATTGTCAAAGTTTTCATTTCATCTCCCAATGGTTATCAACGCGCAAAAAATATAGAAACTAAACATATGCCAGATCAAACGGAGGCCACTTGTGTGTGGGTGTGTACTTTACAGTAAGAAATTACTTCTCGGTAAGTGGTGCAACATAGGATATGCAATGGAATGGATGCTGATTGCGTTGGTTTTATTTTTGTTTCAGTCATCAGCTGGCCCTGTTGTATGTCGATAACAGCGTATTGATCCAGCGGCTGCTGGTTTGCCGTTTGCGACGATTGATAGATAAGATTCATTATCAAGAGCTTTGAGTTTGTTGATTTATTTCCTTTAAATTCGGTTATAATTCAAGACCAACAATTGAAATGGCCTTAACTCTATTTTGTAAACAAACCTTGTAAGGCAATTTTCTCGCGAACCGAAACCTTCATTCGCAAACCTAAACCACAATCGGGTAGAGGAGAATTTCCCCTACCTGTTCATTATGTTGATTTGCCTTTGCGGACTTCGGTTCGGGAGAAAATGGCCTTACAAGGCTTTTTTACAAAATTGAGTTAAGGCCATTTCAATTGTTGGTCTTGAATTGCTTATCTTTTGACAGATACGAGTATTTCGTCTACTACTTGCTGACATTATCAGTGCCAAGTACTCAACACCAAGTACTTGGCACTGATGAAGTCTGCAAGTAGTAGACGAAATACGCGTATATGTCAAAAGATAAGCAACGGAATTTAAAGGAAATAAACCAACCCACTCAAAGTTCTTCATAGAGGGATTCCGTTAAGAGGTTCGACAAATTTAAAGGATTGATTCATTATCAATAACTTGGAACCGCGGAGACAGGATGACTGAATCGGGTCCTGGGATTTCAAATATTAAGGTAACTTGAGTTGTGGGCGAGCTTGTGAGTGAGTTTGAGGGAATTAATAGGTGATATTCATTTTAGGATAATGCATTTCAGCAACTACAACAGATTTTGCTATGCAACAGCGTTGTCAAATTGCTATACTACCTTGAAAAAAAGGGGATCTTATTGACGGACACTTCCCGTCGGTCAGCAGTTGGAAGGATTTGCTTTGATTCAATGGCACAGTGCTGGGATTGTTGGTCATTTGGCGCTTCCTTTCTTTGGGCTACAAACGGGACAGATCTGTATCCCAGATGGGTAAACTATCCCACCATGCTGATGACCATGTTCCGGAATTGACCAGGAGATTTCAGTTTCCTAAATAGTCTCACCCACCAGCTGCTTGCCTCTTCGCTTCGTTTCAGTACCATTAGTTTCTCGCGTTTCGATCTTGATATCAAAATATGACGTGTTTTTATCATTAGCATATCAAAGTTATATTTGTTTTAAATGATCATCAATTGTGTAATTATTACAACATTCCATCTAAATATTCCACGTATCATCCGGATCACGGAAACGGTAGACGATAATGTTGAAAAATTAGCCGAGCAGGAATAACACGGGAGAAAATTGACGAATACGTTCCTGTTTCCAACATCTTCAATAACGATGAGACAAATCTATCGGATGATCCGGGTAATGATTTTAAGCGTGGTTTAAAATATTTTGAAAATGTGAGGAACTTCAGTAAATCTGCCACTTCCGTTATGTTTTGCGGTAGTGCAACTGGAGAACTGTTGCCATAATACGTGGTGTTCAAGGCAGAGTACCTATGGAATTTGTGGACGCTTAACGACCCTCAAGGAATGCGCTATAATCAAAGTGCTTCTGGCTGGTTCGATAAATTTTTTTTTCGAAGATTGGTTCAACTCACTTTTCCTACCAGCAACACAGCATTTGAAAGGGCCAATTCTAGATAGAGCTGGAATTAGGGACTAACAGCTTTTGTAAACAATGACTTCTCTTGATGATTTCTAGAAATTCAAGGGTCGCCCACGCAAACCAACATCCTCATCGGGTAGGGAAAGACTTCCCCTATCCGATGGTTAGGTTGGTCTGCGTGGACGTGCCTTGAATTCCTAGAAATCATCGATACGAGTCATTGTTTACAAAAGCTGTTAGCTGTCGGGCCAATGAAGCGAGAATGGCGAAAGATTCTGGGACGTTGGCGTGCTTATCGTGAGCGTTCTAAGAATGCAACGATTCCTAAAAGCAGACTCGGAAGCCTTATCACCGAACTTTTAAAGGCACCGCCACCGAAAACTAGCCGTATTGTTATTGCGGGCTTCAGGAAGCGTAGAATTGTACCATGGAGTCAGTTGCCCACTGTGGAAGTAAAAACCGATTTGGTCGGAAAATCGTTTAAGAAATTCCTAAAGGAGCATCGAAATGACGCTGGGTCCCAAAAAAAAAAAAATGAAAGTTCCACCAGAAAAAAAGTGTTTTACCCGATGACGTTCCTCAATGAGATCCGGAGCCGAAATCCAAAAATTATACTAAAAGTGGAAGGAAGTCCAAAATTGTTTCACCCGACGAAAACTCCCGCTAAACGAGGTAGGAAATGCTAATTGGTCGCGTTGTGAAGATCAAATTTGAATTGATTTATGTTTTGATCTTTATCTACGGAATGATGCTTTTTTTTTCTTCTAAAGTGCTCAAATATATGACAATCAATTGAAATTGAATCAAACTTATCAACATTTGCCAAGAATAATCAATGTAACTATCAAATACAACCTACGTTTAAAAACTAGCCCCCATGTAGCTCAGGAGCTCGTTTTTTAATTGTTATATAAATCATTTTTTTGTTTCCTAATTAATTCTACTCATATCTTGCATACATGTCTCATACGCTGAAAATTACTAAAAAAAAATCCATTCACTATCATAGCAGTTAAATTTCTTAAAGTTGAAAAATCTAAAACAAGTGTCAAAAGAAGCCCCGCACGATGGTAAGCCTTGTGTTGGTCTTGACCGTTGGATTTTTTTTTTGACAATCATTTCCAGTGAAGGTATCCACGGAACACTAGGTCATGCTGCATAGCTTTGCCAATCTAATTCTCAGGTTTGATCAAAATTCAGCAATTTTAGAATTGTTGACAAGTTTATGAACAGTTTGTTCTGTTTCTCTTACATTTGTTCATTATAATTTTCCGGCAAATCCTGATCGTAACAAATTCGTTAAAATTTGGCACAGTTATTGGGGACCAAAATATAGATCGAAAGAGTGATGGGGAGCTGGGATTTGTGATCCACCATACAAACTTAACCCACTCTATTGTAAATGCAATCAAAATTGAAGTTCCTTGATAACAAATTAGGTTTATAGCAGTATCAAGCTGTGCTTGTAGAAACTGGCACACCCTTGATACAGTTGTATCTTATCTTATCTTTATTAAAGAGATTTTCAGCCGTCGGTATTAAACAGATGTGTTATGTTATTTAAAAATATCCCCACTATTTCGTGGTTTTGAAGACTCGTATGGCAAATTGCTGGCCATTTATGCGTTTTGTAGGTATTTTGACGTTTCATGGCTATATTTGGTAATTTTGAAAGGCCATTTTGATGTTTAGTTTGAGAACCGCTGCGGTACTGAGGATAACATTATTGGGAGAGTTGATTTTAAGTAGATTCTAAATATTAGTTAGTGACAAATGCGAAACCATCGAATTCTATCTACAGACATGGAAATTTATTGGCTTCAAAGAGTAGGACATAAAGTTTGTTACAATCATCGTGTGCATTAATTCTAAGTCGCGTCTTAACCCTAAGGAAAGCAAAATTCAAGTACAGCGCATCTACTCTAGCTCTAGGTACACGTTTATTGTATAAGTTAACACTTCAACATACACGAATAGATTGAATTTGTTGGATTTTTTTGTAATATTAGCAATGAATTCATGAGATTGCAACCTAGTACATGAAAATGTGACATTGAAATTTCTTTGTGCAAGTTCAAATGAAACGTTCACAAAATGACTACTTTTTTCCTTTCCTACATTCATTACTCTCGATCCTTATGCGCTAGTTGTAATAAATAGATTGATAATAATTAGTATGGAGTTATTAAAAATTGTAAACATGTCATGATTTGGATGTTGGTGTCTTATTTACAGTAATATCGATCTTCGTATTTCTCGCAGTAATCACACACTATTTGACAGCAGCGTCCGTTTGTGAATCGGCAGCGACACTTTTCGATGGTTTTGATCACCTTGGTCGTGTAGCCACGGCCACAGCACAGAGTGGCACAATTGTCCGGATGTAGACAACGACGACCACGCGTTACGGAGCAGAATGTGGGCGACGTCTCAAAGTAGTACAGTTGGTCGTACGATGCATCCTAAAACAGTGAATTTGAATGTTATTTGAACTTGGCAATCGATTTGTCTGAATAGACAAGTGTACCCTATCTCTCAACTCCTTGGGAATTGCTCTTCTCGATGTCTTATTGTTGATCGGAATCTTCCGAATGGCATGATGGTATTTGAATCTGAGCGAGGCTGCCGTGGCATTGAAATCCCCCAATTTTCTCCAACAGGTCTTGAGCGAGCACGAGCCTGACACTCCGTGACACTTGCAGCGATCATTCATAGTGGACGTTACGGCCTGGATGCCAACCTGCAAATTATCCAATTGAGCGACGAGCTTCAATAACTATAATTTCCACCATCATCATACTTCACTATCATGCCGCAGCATCTCCGCCACCGGATCACCGTCCGCCGGCTGGAGCTCCAGAAAGTTTCTCGTCACTCGTTTGCCGTGCTTTATGTTATCGCTGCAGCCGCCCCATTTCCACGCCAGCCGTGTCGCTTCCGGCCTTTTCTCTGACGCACACTGACACTTGGACATCTTCCCTTCGGCGCAGGCACGTGCCACCGAATAGGTGATGGCCGCCGCCGTCAACGCGTGCACGAACGCCGTTTCGCGATACACCTGCAAAAATTGACAAATCAAAACTCAATCATCGATGAAAAAAAAACTGAATCCGATCAATCAACATCATCATTGAACCCAACACCGACCGACCTTCTTGAATATGTTTCGCTTTCCTCGTGTTTCGATAGAACAGTTCCAACGGTCATAGCGAAACTGTTCCTCGCAGTGGGTGACTGCGAGCCGGCGGGCTTCCTTGATGGCATCCGGAAGGCCTACGTCACGGCGACATTGGTGGTTCTGCCGACGGGTCCCGGAAAGGAACCGGCACGGCCCGGGAGATTTGGTCATTGGGCTGAATACGGCCATTACGGTATTCTTCGCCGGAAGCGATGTTTCTTTGTTGCTGTGGTGAATAGAAGAAGATGAAGAAGGGTGGGAGATGAGATAAACATAGAAGACATGAGTGTGGTGGTGGTGAGATTCGATGTAAGCTTATGCGATGAGGATAAGCTTGAGTTGAGGTGAAAAGTAATGAAATTTGGAAGCTTTTTAACAATGATGAAACTTTGTGGTGAATAAGCGTTCATGTAGGAACGCAGCCAGTTTGTAAATCGATGTTCCACATAGTCGATCAGATCAGGTCACATGGAGACGAGTTGACTCAATTTCGTTAAAATGGATTTACTCAAAAGTGTGTTGTATTTTCCGGGCTTTCCAAGAAAAACTTCCCGAATATGTGTCAGATCGATAAAGCTTTCTTTCAGTCCATTAGTATACTTCTAGACTGAGTAAAATTTTCATGGATTTTCCTTATATTCGAGAAGTTTTTCCTGGGAAGTGTTACACGGCTATAAGATCAATCCAAATTTGAGTTCAATTTACTCATAAACCGTTAAAAGTGCAGGGTGCAACGCTGAGTAAATTTCCCTGAGTTTTTTTCAGGTAAAAAATCCAGAATATGAGAAAAGTCAAGATATATACTGAGATTTTTTTTGTCAATCATCCTCATTTTCCGGTAGATTTTTTAGGTTTTTTACTGGAAAACATGAGGCAAATTCACTAATTGCTGAGTTCCTGCACATTTTGCAGTTCATGAGTAAGCTGATTTCATATTTGGGGTGATCTCTTTGGCCGTGTATACTTCTAGACTGAGTAAAATTTTCAAAGGGTTTTTCCTCCTATTCGAGCAGTTTTTCCTAGAAAATTCCATGGCTTGTGCCCGGAAAAGTCAACTCACTTTTGACTCAATTGAGGTGACTCGACTCAATTTTGTCAAAAGTGGATATATATAGTATACTCTAAAGTGAGTTTAATATTCTGGGCATATCCAGGAAAATCTCCTCGAATATCTGGAAAATCAATACAGGTTCCACTGAATCTATTAGTATGCTCT
This sequence comes from Ochlerotatus camptorhynchus, assembly GCF_037179485.1. Lineage (NCBI taxonomy): Eukaryota > Metazoa > Arthropoda > Insecta > Diptera > Culicidae > Ochlerotatus > Ochlerotatus camptorhynchus. The sequence continues at coordinate 3,162,156 of NW_027040701.1, forward strand.
TAGAAAGAGTGAAATTTCCATGGATTTTCCTCATATTCAAAAAGTTTTTCCTGGTTTTCCATGGATTTTAACCGGAAAATTCAACTCAATTTTGAGCTGATCTAATAGATCGTGTGTTGATATATAGGTAGCGGTGATTCAGGCGTAAAGAAATCTGTTCAGAATACCATTGGGCGATCTTGTGGCAAGAGTCGATCTTAGTGAATCGATTCATTTTTCGAAAATAATCGATTCACCGATTTAATCAATCATTTCGAATCGATCTTTTTGAATCGATCTTTTGAATCGATTCATTTTTCTTCAAAATGGCACAAACATGTTTCAAATACAACGGATCATAGGAAAGTTGGTGCAGTATAATGCCAAGTTGATATTACGTTACATAAGCTATCTTGATATGACATATCACTTATAATAGTAAGTTAGTGTGATGATTGATATCATTAAGAAATAAATTGTGTAGTACGTACGCAGTAAAAGTTGTGAGTGTAATATACATACATGATGAGAATATAGTCGACTATTTAGATTTAATTTGACATGTCAAAGTTTTTGCTCAAAATACTTGGTTAGGTGAGTGATTCAGGTTATAATATTCGTTCTATTGGTATTAAATGAACGATTTAAAAAACGAAAGATTAACATATGAAACAAAACGATTGAATGATTGGAGTGTAAAATCAGATAAGTACGGAAAGTAGGGGAATTTACGTATTCTCGGCAACCTAAGCAGCGACCTTTCTTCTATAGCCTTTTTCTCTAAGGAACGGACACATATGCAGTATTGGTTTGTTTACAATCTTTTGCTGTCAGCTGCTCTAACAATTTCAGCTCCAATCTTCTCTAGTGAGAGCGAGTATTGTCGGCAACCAGTTTTTCTTCGGCAACCGTTCCATTTGAACTGCATGTAAATCTGCTGTTCTATTATCGGCAACTCGAAATCAGCTACAATTTGTAGTGCGAGTGTTGCATTTCAAGAAAATCTTGCTAGATTACTTTTTCTCAGTGGTAAAAATATAGTCAAATTGAAGCTGAAAGCATAAAGAATCGTTTGCATGCATTCAGCGAAGTGTTTTCGTAAGAAAATCCAGTGAAAATAGTGTTTCAATTTGGGTTGCCAAAAATAGTCTGTCATGCCGAAGCCGTCATTTCCCCTACTTTATTCAGATATCCCAAAACTCATCCGAGAGGGAATTTGGAAGCTTGAAACAATGATGAAACTTTGTGGTGAATAAGCGCTCGTATAGGAACGCAGCCAGTTTGTAAAACCATGGTCTTATTGGCGTTGACGGCACCGTCGAAAAATTTGCTCTTCCAGCAAATTTAGACAGTTTCTTATGGGAATTTTCGGTGGAGTGAAAGGATAGTACCAAGCCCGCCATGTTTCACGCACAGTCTGACGTTTGCTTATGAATTTTCTCATAGGAGTAAAGAGCTACAGAGTCGCCGTCAACGCCAATAGTCTTTCAGATCAGCTCAACATTGAGTCGAGTGGACTCAACTTTTATAGAAATGGATTTACTCAAAAGTGTGTTGTATTTTCCGTGATTTCCAGGAAAAACTCCCCGAATATGAGCAAAATCGATAGAGCTTTCTTTCAGTCCATTAGTATACTTCTAGACTGAGTAAAATTTTCATGGATTTACCTCATATTCGAGAAGTTTTTCCTGGAAAGTTTTACACGGCTAATGAGATCATCCATATTTGAGTTCAATTTACTCATAAATCGTTCTGAGTTTTTCCAGGTAAAAAAATCCGCATAAGAGAAAAGTCAAGATCTAGACTGAGATTTTTTTTGTCAATTATCCTCATTTTCCGGTACATTTTTCTGGTTTTCCACTGGAAAACATGAGGCAAATTCACTCATCGCTAAGTACCTGCACTTTTTGCGGTTCATGAGTAAACTGATCTCATATTTCAAAAGCCACATGTGAAAAGGGCATACAAGTTTTAAGTAAACAAACTTTTGTAGGCCCTCTTCTCGCCAACTGAGGGTCGCCCACGTAAACTAACAACATCATCTCCTATTCGCGCATTTTTTCCTAGAAAATTCCATAGCTTTTGCCCGGAAAAGTCAACTCACTTTTGACCAAATTGAGTTGACTCGACTCAATTTCGTCAAAAGTGGGTATACTCAAAAGTGTGTTTAATATTCCGGGCATTTCCAGGAAAATCTTCTCGAATATCTCAGGCGTAACATTTGATAACGGCACAAAAGCTTTTGTAAACAAAAGTGCTAAGGCCCCTTACACGCGAACCAAAAACGCCCATGTAAGCCAACAACATCATCGGGTGGAGGAAATTTTCCCCTTTCCGATAATTGTATTGGTTTGCGTGGGCGTACTTCGGTTCGCGTGTAAAGGGCCTTACAACTTTTGTTTACAAAAAGTTATCAAATGTTACGCCAGATCTGGAAAATCAATATAGGTTTCGCTGAATCTATTAGTATGCTCTTAATTTTGAGTTGATCTGATCGATCGTGTGTTTATATATAGCGCTGATTCAGGCGTAAAGAAATCTGTTCAGAATCATAGGGGCCTATCGCGTGCATGGTCGAATTTTATCGAATACCTTAAATTGGTATGAATTAGCCTGACCAAAGAAAAATACCAAAACAATGCCACACAGGTATTCATTAGGTATTCAAATATCAATTTTTGTTATGTTACAAGTATATAGTAGGCTCTTGAGGACTGCTGAGCAACGTGAAAGCAGCCATTAACAGCGCTGCTGAAGGTGCCGTTGGGTTCGTGGAGCTGAATCGACGGAACGATTGGTTCGACGAAGAGTGTCAGACGGTTTTGGACGAGAAGTACGCAGCGTGGGCGGCGATGCTGCAGCAAGGAACCCGCCATTGTATGTAAGTAAACATTGTAATAATCATTGTATGTAGTCTACACTGGTTTGACGAAATGGAAATAAATAAAGAAGTCAAGTAACTACCTGGAAAAAATAAATAATGTGGAGCGATATAAAGAGAAGCGAAGACAGCTAACCCATCTTTTCCGGGATAAGAAGCGCCGCCTGGAAGAGCTGGAGTGCGAAGAAATGGAGCAGCTGTATCGTTCTCAAGAAACACGCACACGTTCTACAAGAAACTCAACGCATCCCACCAAGGCTTTGTGCGGCGAGCCAATATGTGTCGGGATAAGGAAGGGGGTATCTTAACGGAAGAACGTGAGGTGATTGAAAGGTGGAAGTAGCACTACGATGAACATCTGAACGGCGCAGAGGCGGAGGACCAAGGCGGCAGGAGGAATAGCTTCGTCGGTACAGCGGATGAGGGGGACATGCCAGCTTCCACGATAGGTGAAGTAAGGGATGCTATCCGACAGCTTAAGAACAACAAAGCAGCTGGGAAAGATGGTATCGGAGCGGAACTTATCAAAATGGGCCCGGATAAGTTGGCCATTTGTTTGCACTGACTGATAGTCAGGATCTGGGATACAGAACAGCTACCGGAGGAGTGGAAAGAGCGAGTAATATGCCCAGTATATAAAAAAAGGCGACAAACTAGAATGGAGAACTATAGAGCGATCACTATTCTTAACGCGGCCTACAAAGTGCTTTCCCAGATCATCTTTCGTCGTTTATCGCCGCTAGCAAGCAGATTTGTGGGAACTTATCAAGCCGGTTTTGTGGACGGGCGACCGACAACGGACCAAATCTTTACGTTGCGGTAGATCCTCCAAAAGTGTCGCGAATATCAAGTTCCTACGCACCACCTATTCATCGAATTTCAAGGCCGCTTATGATACTATTGACCGTGAAGAGCTATGAAAGATTATGGACGAGAACGGTTTTCCCGGGAAGCTGACCAGACTGATCAGGGCTACGGTGGATGGTGTACAGTGCTGCTTGAAGATATCGGGTGCGTTGTCGAACTCGTTAGAAACTCGCAGAGGACTTCGACAAGGCGATGGTCTTTTCTGCCTCCTGTTCAACATTGCGCTAGAAGGTGTTATGAAACGTGTGGGCTTTAACATGCGGGGCACGATCTTCAACAGAGAAATTCGTCGGCGTATTATTGCCGGAAGTCGTGCTTACTACGGACTCCACAAGACCCTGAGGTCGGGTAAACTTCACCTCTGTACTAAATGTACCATGTACAAGACGCTGATAAGACCGGTACTTCTCTACGGGCACGAGACGTGGACGATGCTCGAGGAGGACCTGCAAGCACTGGGTGTTTTCGAACGACGAGTGCTTGCGAACCCTGTATCCAGAAAGTTGCGAAAGCTGGACGGGTACGATGGGCGGGACACGTTTTAATAATGCCGAACAACAATCCCGCAAAAATGGTGTTTGCCATCCGGCCGGTACAAGACGAAAAGGAGCACAGAGAGCAAGGTGGTTAGACCAAGTGGACCAGAATCTTGGAAGTGTGAGACGGTCAAGAAATTGGAGACAAGCAGCCACGGACCGAGTGAATTGGCGTAACATTGTGATGCAGGTGCAATCCTGAGGGATGTCGGACCAGGATAAGTATTACTTACTTACAAAAAAATAATAATTTAAAATTGATAAGACCTACATAAATGTTATCCAAGATTTGAAAGAAGATTTGTCGAAAATGTGAACGAGTTTTGGATACATAAATAAAATATTATTCCTACACTTAATTTTTTTTTTTCAAATTCCAAATTGATTTTCCTCAAATACTTTAGTTTTTAAAATCAGATTTTTTTTCTACAGAAAGACAGATTATTTATCTAGATCTGAATTGTAATTGGGCCCATACATAAATTCAGCAATTGCCTAAATTTCCAATAGCGACCAAAAATATCCATTAGTACCGTCCCAATGACGCGTTCATCTAGATAAAATTGACAAATAGTGGGTTTTAGCGATGGGCCTAGTCTTAGATCCATAGGCCAACATTAGGGCCATTTCCCCTATTTCATTTCTTAACTGAAAAAAGAAATCATTGTACACTTAGCTTAACTTGCTTATTAGTCAAAGGCTTCGTACCAACAATGTTTTGTTCTAATTTGGGAGGGCTCTGGATGAAATTTATCCACTTTGCGATGTATTTCATTGGCGAAGCGAGTTTCTGGACCAAAAATATGTTTTCTGCATAAAAAACAATTAAACTTATTTGTGGAAACAAAATTCAACATATGTAGTGTTTGTACTGATAGGTGGTTAATGTTCTACGATTTTGGTAAATTTTGGATTTTGATTCCTCTACCATTTGCGAGATTGAGCTTTTATACGTGAGAAATCGGTGACTGATCTGTTTGTTTACAAAAGCACTTACACCCTAATCCTGACTCAGTCCGGATATATCACTTGACCCCCCGGGCCTCGGAATGTTGCGTTTGCAAACGGTATGTACCGTGATGTCAAATTCCTCCAATGCTAAATGATGCAAATCCAAAGGGCTACGGATTTCTTTGTATGACATCATACTGACCAATTCAATCGTTACTTGACGCATCGTGTCTCCTTTTACCATAATTCTTCGTTTGTTAACAAACACACTCCTGCTGAAAACAGTTAGGTATTTTCCATATTTGCCCACCGGCAAAATTTGCAACTTCGTTGCTCTACTCGTTGGCAGTGTTTTGTTTTCTCAATGAGTCAATTAGCCGCCAGGAAATACTACCCCTTTTCATAGCGATGAATTAATTAGCCACTGCATCTTGGTATGTAAGTAAGTATGCAATGGAAGCCGTAGTCCTCATCTCCATTCAATATAAACGCACTCATTGTAGCTTTTGCGCTATTGGCAAAATGAGCATTCCCATTCATTAACCAGCTTTACAATCTGTAGTCATGAATGAGTCAGTGCATTTCAATTGTTCCGGAGCTTGCGATTCTGATTTAGTAAATGCTTTTCCGATATTATGCATCTTTAGGTGAATAGCTCCTTGCGCTTAGGAAAATATTTATCCACTGAAATGCGCTTCCTCCTCTTGCTGCCTCCGTCGAGAAAACGCTAATTTTGCAAGTAACTTATTGTCGAGTGGATCCCCCACTAAGGGACATCATCAGATGAGGCATATGTTGCACGGTTGCAAAACGGTTGTACGTTAACAGGACTACATGAATGACTGCTACAATACATTTCAGGGTTATGCTATGAGGGGGATCTGGAATAGGACGGCTTGTATGTTGGTTTTAAATATTTTCACTTGAATTGAGTTTGTTATCCTTTTTTTTAAGCTTGTGGTGTGGTTCGGAACGGTAGATGGAATTCAATGAATGTGACCTTCCCCACATGCATACGCCGCTATTGTATGCTCTGACAATAGAAGCATATGGGGCATATTAATGCAAATGGGGAGTATGTAACTTGTATCCTTCCACCGAGCAGAGTATGTAGTCAGTCGGAATGGCAATCGTCAACGAAGAAGTTCATGAGCTCCCCGTACGGCGCATAATTGCCATCTAGGTTAAATGAAACAAAAACAAAAATATTTCTATTGGAGTCACTTGTTGAATTGAAATCTTTCTCAAATGGTTTTGAGAGGGGACACAGAAAGCCATCATAGTGGCTGCGTTGTTCCAACTCAGACAGAAGCCATAAAATAAATTGCGACAATTTTTCGGATCTTTTCTCAAATATGGAAACTGTAATCTCGGTTGTTTAAGTTGTGTGAGGGAGGCAACCGATGGGTTCTAACTGGGCATACTCATTCTGACTGGTGCTCTCCGATGATCAACTAATTAAAAGCATTCCAACCGTGGATGCACACAGTGTCGTTAAAAAAGGATTATCATTCCTCAAACCGAGTAAAAATCAATTTAAATTCCACCAAATCGTTGTCATTACTATATTAAATATTCATAAATTAATTAAAATATTTGCCATAAAAGTCACCCACAATTTTTTGATAATACTGAAATGATACAGTTTCTGCTCTTTTCATTTTTTTTTGTCGTTGCACGCATACCCAGTTTCCGATTTTGTTGTTGCTGTTGTTTGTAGCCATTTTTGTGGTGATGTCTCTTTGACTGTTTCGGTTTAAAAATGCCACCGTGTCGCGTGCGCACCACATTTGCACCTCCACATGTTTGAAGTAGGGTTGCCCGCGCTCAAATCTCGTGCATTGTTGCTATCCTACTTGGCACCTATCGAAACATCCCTGCATTTTCGCTTGATCCCTGATTGAACAGTTTTGTCTGCGTTTACCGATGATGATGGTTCATCGCATTGCAATGGCATGGCAGTAGAGATGGCCTATCAACAATCAGATTGGCTAATATGTGTGTCGGGGATAAATATTTGATTTTTCGGAATTTTATTTATAAACGCAGAAATGGAAATGGCTATAAATTTTAATTCGATTTTATGTTATCGCTCATTTTTGAGCGCTTTTAAGCATCCGTGGAATGCGAGCGAGCTGGCTTTGAATTCGTTCCACGGATTGACGCGGCTTTCAATGAATGCCAGCAAGGTGAGTGAGTGAGTGAGTGGGTGTTATTTGAAAAGGCGCGGATCAACCGAATACATGTTGGTAAAGACAATTCGACCACGACGGTGGCACACACAGACGGTGGTATGTTAATTAGTATAATTGATGCCAAGTAGCGCGGTTGGCTGCCGTGGATAACGAACGAATGCTTGGGTACTGCTGATGGGGCAGATCACCACGGATGTTGTGGGAAACTGTATGAACTGAGCAAACAGTGGATGTTTGAAAGGGTTCAATATTTGACTGTGAATACACAAATCGTGGTTTGGTGGAGTAATGTATTCCGATTGATATGTAATCAATTAGATTTACTTAGCTCGTAATTGTGTTGATGAATTGAGTTGTTTATAATATGTGACTAAGAAGTGAAATTTGATCGTTAGAGATTTTGGCGTATGGAGAAGAGTTTGATGACATTATTAGGGTGCCAATGGAAACGGTCATCTTGAACTTTGCAAACGAACGATATACAAAAAAGTTATTGGGTCGATAAAAGACCCTATGCACAATTTGGGCTCAATCGAATATGATTTAGGAGTGTCGTAAAGTGGTCAAAGTTTGAAATATTTACATCTAAAAAATCTCTTTTTTTATGCCGAATGACTTAAACATGCATGAAACGTCAAGATGTGGTGTTTTTTTTGCAAAATTTGATTTTCTGAGGCTAAGAATTTTTCAAGAGTGGGATCCGGGATTTGGGACCTTGATGAAGTGGCTTAGGGGCTGTTAATAAACTACGTAGACATTATATATGGGGGGAGGGGGGGGGTAACATTTTTGTATGGACAATTGTCTACGCAGGGGGAGGGGGTTAAGAATCCTAAAAAACGTCTACGTAGTTAATGAACAGCCCCTTACAAAATTGTTCACAATTGTATCCAAACTTCTTGTAAAACATTTTAAACCATGACTAGCATTTGGAGAGTTTTTTTTTACCCAGTTCGTTTATTGAGCCTTCCAGCGTTAGCTTTACGGAGCCGATAATTCAATGTTCTTTGTTTGTAACGAAATTCTCTTAAATCTATGTCTAGTAGAACTTGGGCCAAATACTCGCGGCTTATTCGAGCTTTGAAGGGTACATAGTCGAAGGAAAGGATCAGGGGAGAAGCTTAGGGGTGGGTTTTCGTTGTCTCATCAGAGCGTTGTCGACAGTATGAATGGTAGTTCGGTTCTAGATTCGTCTGGAGTTCAATTGGCTATGGTGGGTGACCAGTGGGTGACGATGAGACTCATCGAGATGGTGGGACAAGACAAAAAAAAAACAAATAAAGAAAGACAAAATACAAAGTAATTAAAATCTTATACTAGACATTTGAAGAAACATATAAACCGACTGCATATAGCAGATATCACGAGCTCCCAACACGTCTCTGATAGGAACATAGGGCTGTCTTCCTTGATACTCGAGGGTATTCAAAAGTCGCTCTCTGGCGGCGTCATTATCCGTACATTGCCAAACTGCGTGATCGATGTCATCGTAACCGTTTCCACACCGACAGATGTTGCTGTCCACGAGGTTTATTCTATTAAGATGAGCATTTAGGGAGTAGTGGTTGGACATAAGTTTACTCATCACGCGAATAAAGTCGCAAAACAAGCCCAAGCCTTTAAACCACGCTCTCGAAGAAACATTAGGAATAATTGATTGTAATGACTGTCCAAGATTTCCCAATCGGTTCTCCTACTCGAAAAGGTAACCATTTGGTAAGTGATACTTTACCAGGATGGAAACCTTTTTTTTATTAGGGTGGTCCTTTTATTATTAAAAATTTATACATGCAAACGTCATAACTTTTCACCAAATGATTCTAAAAATAAATCCGAAAATCTTCCCACCATAATGGGAAAATTTGCTATTTCATGTCCATTAGACTAATGCAAAATTTGAAATGTTCGCTCCATAGTGCTCAAACGGTTCCAAATTGAGTAATAAATAGCCTCCTGAAATTTAAACTCATTTGGTAAGAAACTGACTTGTCACAAACTATTTGAAGTTTATATGGAAATTACTATGGGAAACCAAACTTTTTGCTCATTGTCATCTAGCCTTTTCCGTATTGCACAGTGTTAACACCACTACCGTCGAGTTGGTCACTAGACTGATGCAAAATTTGAAATATCTGCTCCACAGTGCTCAAACGCTTCCAAATTGGGTCCTGATTAACCTTCCAAAATTTGAACTCATTTAGTGAGAAACTGACTTGGCACAAACCATTTGAAGTTTATATGGGAATTACTATGAATAAACCATAATTTCGGTTTATATCGATCTCAAAATGTACCAGTTCACTCTACTTTAGAAAATGATAGCTTAACTTGTTGAAAATTTTCCCAGCTACAATTTTATTCAAGACCACTTTTCGATCAAATGTAAGGGACAAAAATTATTAATGATTCAAGTCACTGATGTCTTATGATTATGCTCATTCAACTGGTCAGCAGGCAACATTGGTGTTTATGGCGCGTAGAATAGAGGACACAAATCATGGCTACTATGTCACACTGCAGAATAAAGTGTTGTTCACAATACAGTTACTTATTCTTACCATAAGATTATCAATCTCTTAAACAATTAATAACTATTTAATTTGACGTTTGGCTGAAAAACGATTTTCTGCAAAGTTGTAGCTGATAAAAATTCTCATAAGAATAGCAATAGAATTTGTTAACAGTACAATATGTTAAGAGGCTAGAAGACAATGAACAAAAAGTTTTGCTTTTCCATAGTAATTTCCATATAAACTTCAAATGGTTTGTGCCTAGTCAGTTTCTTATCAAATGAGTTTAAACTTTCGGAGGCTAATCAGGACCCGATTTGAAACCGTTTGAACACTGTGGAGCGAAAATTTCATTTTTTGCATCTATTGGTCACCCTATCTCAATCGGTTCCAAAGCTTGTCTGATGAGCCGTCGTTCCACGTTGACAAATCAAAACAAATGAAAAATAGCATAACAGAATAATAGCTATTGTCACACGACGTGGATTGTATTTCTAAAATTTCTACTTAAACTTAGTTATCCTACAATAAAGTTATTCAGTTAGCGCTTAAAACTAGTGTCCTAAAATAATGGCGAACTAGTGGACGACCTAAAGCTACACACTTAGAAATACTCAATCTTTCACGTGACGGAATCCATCTTTGACATAAAGGATGAGATGTAAACAAATATGTCATGTAAAATTAAGTGCTCCGAGACTGAAAAGCTCGAAAATACGATTGATTGAGCTGAATTTCGCGCCTTCTTCTTCTTCTTCTTCTTCTTCTTCTTCTTCTTCTTCTTCTTCTTCTTCGCATTTCAAGCTTATTGCATATCGCATATTAGCTTATTGCGTGCTCTCAACTTACTGTTCTAGATGCACTTCCACAGTTATTAATTGAGAGCTTTCGATGCCTGTACCATTTTTGCATCGGTATAATTGTGTGGCAAGTCCAATCATACTTGTATGCCCAGGGAAGTCGAGAAATTTTCCAACCCAAAAAATTCCTAGACCGGACCGGGAATTGAACACAGCCACCTCCAGCATGGTCTTGCTTTGTAGCTGCGCCTTTACCGACTGAGCTAAGGGAGGCTCATTATAAAGAGAATAAATACTGACGATGGTCAAATACAATAAATAATTAGTTTAGATAGTTTAGAAAAACAATAAATAACTAGTTTAGGATTATCAATGCTGTTTTTTATAACTCATCTTAATTTAATTCTGGAATAGAAATATCTACTCACCATAAGAACAATAGTTCATTTCCATTTCTATCCTTCTCAGGAATTCGCCAAATTTACCAAGGGTGGTTCTATTTTTTATATATTTTAATGTATAACACTCATGTCACCAATTTCTCGTAAGCATCAATTGAATCACGCATAGTTGCATCATTGATTAAGTTGTAAATGAGAAATGTCAGTTACGTTATATTTAGGATTAATACCTGTGTATTGGAAAATAAATATGCGATAAACAGTAAACCTGTTCATTTTAACAGAAATGTTCGGGATGCAACGGGTCAACCGTGATTACTGTTCGTCATGTTAATTTGAACTTCTGTGTAAATTTTCAGCAAAATCGGTGATGATTTATAGGTTGAAGCACCCAGCCATTCAAAATGTTCGTTATTTTTATAAATTGCTGTTATGGCTCGAGTTGAACTTGCCTGTGACAAAAAAAAAAACACGTCTACTGAGGATTCATATTTATAAAAAAAAAAAATCATCTATCAATGAAACAGTCATCGGTCATCATAGAAAAGCAATGCAACTATGTTCTGTCAATCTAATTGAAGCTTTTATTGGCTCTGTTGTCTTTTGAATTTTAACTATAACGGCCTCTTTTCTGATTTTTATCTCTCAATCAAACTTCAATAAAATCTCTTTGAATAATCAACCTTTGGTCACAAAGTTGGTAGATAACACATTAAGCTTTGCTATGAAAGTTGTTACAGTAGTTTTCGTTGTTTCAGTCTCGAGATGCAAATATTATAAGCCGTAAATTACCTCAAAAACATAAATTAACTTGAAGCACAGAAGTTCAAATTAAGATGACAATGCATGATGCATTCCGAACATTTCTGTTAAAATGAACAGGTCTAATATACAGTATATCGCAAAATTGAGCGCACACCCTTATGGAACATTTGCTGAAACATTTTGAATACCTATTTTTTTTTAAATCTTGGCTGGTGGATAAATAGATGTTATTGGATTTATCGCTTTTTTTTTTCCTCTGTTCGGGACATAACACCACTGCGACCAGTAATTTGATCTATTGTAGTATATCCCGTGTCCTTAGTTTAGTGCATGTCGTATTACTCCATCACTATTGAGAAATGATGAAGTATTCGGTTTTGATACAGTTGTCATTCTTGCCTTCATCGCAAGGAATCGATTCTAACTGAAAGGTTCCGCTATTTATACCCTTCGGAGTTGGAACACCCTCCAAAGGCGCGCCCCTTTGTCAGTCAAAATTGGATTCCTTAACAACAAAAACAAGCTATGACACCGATAATGGCCATGCATCAGAACCCTAGTCTTAACCACTTCAAACTAGGGAACAACGATTAGAAGATTAGGAATCACATAGATGAAGACTAACTAACTCATTTTTTCCATTGTTTCAAGATCATCCTCGGTCCAGGCAACCCGAGGACTTATCACTATCAACAAGGCATAAAAAGTAACAAGGACTAAGATGTGTTCCTTTGATTACTGAAAAATCCTGTTCCCCTAGTTTGAAGAAGTTAGGACTAGGAATCGGTGGTAGATCTTACATCCCGTAACGTACCACGAAAAGGTGATCTACCCACGTTACGGGGCATTTATCGCTTTAGTTTTGGACTTTATTTGAAGAACCTGTATGAAGTTAGATTAATTTTTGTAAACCGCTCGATTTTCAACTTTTTACCTGGTGGACGAGTTTTAGTAAAATAAGTGGAATATGAATGATATTTATTATGACTAAAGATGAGCAAAATTTAAAAAAAAGTTTAGTTCATTATATTGCAAGAAATTATGGGTTTTCAAGCAAAGGGCGTTTTTCTTAAATAGTTCTTACTTTTAATAAACGCAACCAAATAAGCCCAACACTGTACCAATAATTGATAAATTTATGATGATTCTACAGCCAGAAATTCAGAAACGTATCTTTTTAAATTGTGCTTTTAAATCTGGTTTTTCTAAAATTTAAGCACATCTGTACGCTCAATTTTGAGATACACTGTATGATTGTTTTATGTATAATATTTAATATTTATATAATATTTGTGTACAGCATTTAATCATATTTAACAAATTATTTCAAAATTTTAATAGTTCTTGGTCGCTTAAACCCGAGCACGCAAATAGATTAGATTAAATTAGTGGTTTGAGGAAGCTGCTGCTTTGGACCGGTGAAAATGTTTGAAAAGCTATACAGTGCCTTCCCGTTTTTGGCAACACGACCTCATCAACTAATTGTTTCTTCAAATTTCGGCTAGCACTTTCTGAGGATTAATTCATGACATTTCAAGTAGATAGGATCTCCAAAGAGGGTTCTAGTAATATCAGAGATGGAATTAATTAATTAATTTATCTTTATTATGGAGGCTTTCAGCCTTGGGCTGGTTCGCCTAGAGATGGAATTAAGCGATGGATGGATTTTCTAGAAAGTGAAGAAGACAAAAATCATGTGTTGCTAAACACGGGAAGGCACTGTATTTCTAATATCCTCGATCACCAAATCTTTGGGCACGATTTTTCTACGCTGATGTTGATCATAGGAATCCGGCAAAATTAAAAAAAAAACTGTTATTTTTGTATGATTAAACGGTTGTAGCTAAGAGAGAAACTTTGTAAACAAGCGTCTAATGATTCAATAATAATATGCAATGAATATTCAGTGTTCACTCGGTTGTCGACAAAAGCAGGCCACTCTCGATGTGTGCCACGCGATCATCTGTTTTCTCGGCAGCAACCATTGTGTCCCAACAAACAATTGAGAGCTCTTATAAAACACCTGAGTTGATCAAACGTTGAATAATAGCTTCCAGAGTTGAACAAGAATGTAGTTGTATTGCCATTTGATTAAAAGTTTTAAAAGCTGTTGGAGCACTCTTAAATGATTGTTTACGTTCGGTTTAACTATATGCTTTATAAGACCTACGATAACTTTTATAGCACCTTAGTTAAACTGATTCACAAAAGCTATACAGAACGTGGAATAAACGCATCAAAACAAACAATTGGGAGCTCTTATAAAACACCTGAGTTGATCAAACGTTGAATAATAGCTTTCAGAGTTGTACAAGAATGTAGTTGTATTTCCTTTTTGGTTAAACGCTTCAAAAGCTGCTTGGAGCACTCTTAAATGATTGTTTACGTTCGGTTAAACTGTTTGACAGGAGCCATATAGGATGTGGAATAAACGCATCAAAACAAATCATTGGGAGCTCTTATAAAACACCTGAGTTGATCGAACGTTGTATAATAGCTTTCAGAGTTGTACAAGAATGTAGTTGTATTGCCTTTTTGGTTAAACGCTTCAAAAGCTGCTTGGAGCACTCTTAAATGATTGTTTACGTTCGGTTAAACTGTTTGACAGGAGCCATATAGAACGTGGAATAAACGCATCAAAACAAACCATTGGGAGCTCTTATAAAACACCTGAGTTGATCAAACGTTGAATAATAGCTTTCAGAGTTGTACAAGAATGTAGTTGTATTGCCTTTTTGGTTAAACGCTTCAAAAGCTGCTTGGAGCACTCTTAAATGATTGTTTACGTTCGGTTTACCTATATGCTTTATAAGACCTACGATAACTTTTATAGCACCTTAGTTAAACCGATTGACAAGAACTATATAGAACGTGGAATAAACGCATCAAAACAAACCATTGGGAGCTCTTATACAACACCTGAGTTGATCAAACGTTGAATAATAGCTTCCAGAGTTGTACAAGAATGTAGTTGAATTGCCATTTGGTTAAAAGCTTCAAAAGCTGCTTGGAGCACTCTTAAATGATTGTTTACGTTTGACCAACCACCAACCACAATTTTGTTGCTAAAAATAGCACAAGTGATAGGCACGTTTATATGACCATAAGGCAATGATTATTCGACTGCAAGAGAAGTCACTCAAGATGAGCTTCATATACTTCTCTCATATGATCAAAATATGTATTCAAGAATAGAGCAGATGGAAACAGAAGCGGCTGGCAATCCGGGATCATGAGTTCGAATCTTGCTTCGAGAAACCCTCGGTGGAGTAGAGGTAAATTATATATAGGTGTTATTAATAAATGCAAACATTAATTTAAGACATAAAGGGTGATACGGTCAAAATTTGGTCAAGGGAAAACGCGTGTAAATCGGTGAAATCGTTTATTTAAAAAATCAAATTAAATTTCTTTTTCAAGTTCAATTAGTATAAAATTCAGGAAAAATATTCAGTTAGGCTTCCACTTTTCCAAATCCGAATTGCCGGGCCTTACGCTTGACCCCTGCCATCAGATTTTGTACAGCCACCTTGTCCACCTTCTTCGCCGCAGAAAGCCAGTTTGCCTTGAACTGCTGCTCGCCCTTAGCAGTTTGTTTGGTCTTCTTTAGGTTCCGCTTGACAATTGCCCAGTATTTCTCAATTGGGCGGAGATCTGGCGTGTTGGGAGGGTTCTTGTCCTTGGGAACCACCTGCACGTTGTTGGCGGCGTACCACTCCATGGCCTTTTTACCGTAATGGCAAGATGCCAAATCCGGCCAAAACAGTACGGAACAACCGTGTTTCTTCAGGAAAGGCAGCAGACGTTTATTCAAACACTCTTTCACGTAAATTTCTTGGTTGACAGTCCCGGAAGCTATGAAAATGCTGCTTTTCAAGCCACAGGTACAGATGGCTTGCCAAACCAGATATTTCTTTGCGAACTTTGACAGTTTCATGTGCTTGAAAACATCTGCTACCTTTCCCCTTCCTTTTGCCGTATAAAACTCCTGTCCTGGAAGCTGCTTGTAGTCGGCTTTGACGTAGGTTTCGTCGTCCATTACCACGCAGTCAAACTTCGTCAGCATCGTCGTGTACAGCCTCCGGGATCGCGCTTTGGCCGTCGTATTTTGTTTATGATCGCGATTTGGAGTCACTACCTTCTTGTAAGTCGATAGTCCGGCTCGTTTTTTGGCTCGATGCACGGTTGTAGTCGATACACCCAGCTTGTTTGCGGCATCTCGGAGAGAGAGGTTAGGGTTTCGCTTGAAACTACCGGCAACTCTCTTTGTCGTCTCAGCGGCTTCCGGTTTTCGATTTCCCCCCGATCCAGACTTCCTGGCTGTCGACAAACGTTCCCGAAACACTTTAATTACATTTGTAACGGTTGATTTGGCAAATTTTAGCGATTTTGCCAACTTTGCGTGCGAGTAGCTCGGATTTTCGCGATGCGCGAGCAAAATTTTGATACGCTGCTCTTCTTGCTTGGACGGCATTTTGACAACTGAAGAGTGAATTCCAAAATCAAAATAGAAGCAACATTCTACACACACACACCTTCAAAATGAGGGGTGTTCAGGTTTTTTAAATGCAAAATTGAAAGAAATACGTCAAGTTGATATTGACCAAATTTTGACCGTATCACCCTTTATATCATATAATCAACGATAACATTTCTAGATAAATTCTCTCAATTAATGATTAGAGAGATTAATTGAAAGAATATCAATCAAAGATTAAACAGATGCTTGTTACTACTTCCTCCATGATCACAGAATGTGAATTATGGCATAATTACATATTTTTTCAATGTGCACAAATAAATTAAATTAATAAAAACTGTACAAGCAATTATTTTGGCGTACCACGACAATTGTTAAACTAATTTTAATCTGTGAATATTGTGAGTACTTACACAACGGTTATTAAGGAGTCATTAAAAAGTGCTATAAACACTTTTCACCGCTTGCTGTATAGTGATTATTTAGGAGTCATAAAAGAGTGTAACAAACGCCTCTCAGGTTCAATCTCTAATACATTTCGAAGCAGCTGTTAGGAGGTGTCTACAAACGTTGTATTAGAGTTTTCACCAAAACAATAAAGCTTGAGTTCAAATATGTATCTATAAACGTTGTATAAAAGTTGCTTCTACTCCTATACCGCGTATACATATAATGCTGTAGTTGAACAGGTTCTCCAAACCAGTGTAAACAAGAGTTTTACAGAGGTTGTAATAAACAAATTGTACAGTTATTATTCAGCATGCAGTTGAATAAAATCACAATGGAAGCGTTTCTTCAACAAGAAATTGATTTTGGGTAAACGTTTTACTGAATACGTTAGACAACACCTTTGTGTTGCAGTTGTATAGGTTCTCCAAACCAGTGTAAACAAGGGTTTTATAAAAGTTGTGGTGAACAAATTGTGCAATTATTATTCAACATGCAGCTGAACAAAATCAAAACGAAAGTGTTTCTTCAACTGGAAATTGTTACTTGGGTGGTCCTCCTCATTGTTCTTCATCAGCAGTTCTTTCGGTCGATGCATCGTCGATT
Source organism: Ochlerotatus camptorhynchus (assembly GCF_037179485.1). Taxonomy (NCBI): domain Eukaryota; kingdom Metazoa; phylum Arthropoda; class Insecta; order Diptera; family Culicidae; genus Ochlerotatus; species Ochlerotatus camptorhynchus. Next base: position 3,179,574 of record NW_027040701.1, read on the forward strand.
TTGGAAAGCAACCGTTTCGTGATGAGTGTGTGAGTGCTGACCACGTTTTGCGTCCATTGTTGCAATGGACGCGCTCTGACCCTGGTTGGCGTAACCGCCATACAATGTAACTACTGGACGCGCCTCCAGTTCTGATGGAGGAGGCTTTTTGGATAGCGGAAGATAAAGTGTTTATTGTGTTGTACCTTTTGACTATAGTTTTAAGATGTATTGTATAGTGACCAAGAATCCCCGGCTCAGTAAAGTTAATTCGTTTGAGCCTTATCAAATAAATTAATAAACAAAAAAAAAATATAACGAATATTAAATAAGTTGCTTTCGGGTACATTTACCGCAAACTAATGGTTTTGCCTTTATTTATATATTTATTTATTTATGACTAAACATCAACAGGCGTCATTGACCCCAATAATGTAACCTAAACTGAACATGAAAACATGACCCTATTGAAGAGTCTCTGTAAACCACCGATTGCGCTGAACATGCTATAAATGGTTCGCCGTATGGGCAGACGTAGTATTGAATCATTCTGTAGGGCTCTGGGTTGAACATTGATGTCAATTTGCTCAAGGAGAACATGGCAATCGGTGCGTCCTTGCAAAATATCTGCAATTAGCAATGCCCTTGCTGTATTTCTTCGGACCGACAGGGTCCAAATTCAAAAATATAAAATATACTTTAATAATATTTAAGTGCACCATCGTAGTGAATAATCACGTAAAGAATGATAGTGATGGTAAAAAAAAAGTGATCCAGTAACGCCTGGGGGATTACCTTTTCATGGTGCGTTACTGGCATTAAGATCTACCACTGAAGCCTACCCTGGGTATTGGCATAACCTTGAGGATTGCTCAACTGCAACAAGGTCGCAGGGCTTGTCTGTATCTTTACATTTTGAAAGATGCAGGATCTCGGCAAAGAAGAAAATTGGAAGACCATGCTTCACAAAACCTGCGCTGGTTTTGTGGCACGGTGTAGAAGAAAGCGGTTGATCGGGGGATTATTAACAAGAGGTGGCTAAGCTACGACAAGATTTTTCACTGAAATGGTGGAATCGGAATACGAAAACTCGGACGATACTACCAGTGATTCAAGTAGCGATGATCAACTGAACATTCCGGATTTCAGAGGTTTCTCTAAACGACGAGGATGATGCTTTCCCAGGATTCGTCTAATCAGCATCATAATAACCATCGCGCTATTGTCAAACTCTGTGAGGGTAAAATCAACTAACAACTTCCCTTACTTTTCACGAATCTCGATCATTATTAACAGGTAAATATTCATTTTATTCAATTAGTATATTAAACTGTCATTACTGTTCATACTATCATTGCAACTAATTCATTTAGGCATATCAAATTGACCTGCATTGGGTTATTATTTTGCATGCAATGATATGGGAAAAAGGAGGGCTCACGATTCAGCTTGGAGAGTGTATGGGAGCCGTTCTAGGGGTTGTGTTGGGCATGTGGTTCATTTAAGGAATTAAAGTTTGACGATGGTGATCCACTTACGTTCTGGATTGTGGCCTTGTGACTTGAGATTGGGCCTTCATAAGGCTCCCTTCTGTCTCGCAACATAAAAAAAATAAAAGAAAATAAAAAGAAAGAGTGGAATTCAGGGTAGCTACTCGATCGAGAAAACCAGCAATTAAATTGGAACTGAAACCAGTCCTAAAAAAGCAGGAAACAGCCGGTAATTTGGTTGCAATCGCAAAATATATTTGTATTTTAACCTAATTAACGATTTGTACTTTCTCCTCTGTTTTATGTTCTACTTGTGTATACAAACTGATTTTTATTTTTTTTTTTACTTAACTTAACGACGTTATTCTCCTTAGTCAGTGATAAAGAATCATAAAAAAGGCTTAGTTTCAGAAACGTTGGTGTCTCATAATTTATTCGAAGTCCTGAGTATCACCACCCGAGTATCTAGATAGAAAACCTTAGTTTCACGTATCCATCTATTGGAACATAAGTGAACCACTCTGGCAGTGTTCGGAAAATCATTCTCAAATCCAATTCATTGAGCCTCCCTGAGAGAATAATCACGCATTCAAACCTGGAAAACAATTCTCACCAAACAGATTTTCAAGTACTTTCACGCACTTACACTCATAATTTCAAAAAATTATCCAGAAGTAGCAAATATTATATTCAGTTGAGAGATCTACGCAATGAACTAGCCTACGGCCCCGTAACGTGGGTAGATCACCTTTTCGTGGTACGTTACGGGATGTAAGATCTACCTCCGATTCCTAGCCCTGACTACTTCAAACTAGGGGAACAGGATTTTTCAGTAATCCAAGGAACACATCCTAGTCCTTGTTAAATTTTTAATGCCTTGTTGATAGTGACAAGACTCGGATTTGTCTACCGAGGATGATCTTGAAACAAGGAAAAAAAAAATGAGTTAGTTGTCTTCATCTATGTGATTCCTAATCTTCTATTCGTTGTTCCCTAGTTTGAAGTGGTTAAGGCTGGGGCTCTGATGCATGGTCATTATCGGTGTCATACCTTAATTTTGTTGCTAAGGAATCCAATTTTGACTGACAAAGGGGCGCGCCTTTGGAGGGTGTGTCAACACTCCAAAGGGTATAAATAGCGGGACCTTTCAATTAGAGTCGGATCCTTGCGATAAATGCACTGTAACTGTAAACTGTGTAAAGAACTGTGTAAACTGTAAAAAAATCGAATACTTCATCATTTCTCAATAGTGATGGAGTAATACGACATTCACTAAACTAAGGACACGGGATATATTACAATAGATCAATTTACTAGTCGTAGTAGTGTTTGGTCTGGAACAGAGGAAACAAAAAGTCTACGGCTAAAAATCTAAAAAAGAGTTGAGAGATCTGGTCCTGAACCATTTTCCATATCTTCCGAAATCTTCCGTTCGAAATTTACATGATTTTTTTGCAGCGTGTTCTTATAAATTAATCGTCATGGTAACTAGTAATTGATTGATTTACAATGTATTTCAAAATCGAATGTACAGCTGTTCTTAAATTTTAGAAAAAAATAGAAACAGATTCTCGAGCACAATTTGAACAGACTGGCTATTGGCTCATCATACATTTATCGGTTAATGGAATAGTATTGCGTTTATTTGGTTGAGTGTGTATGAAGTTTGAACTATTGTAGAAAAACGCCTTTTTCTCAAAAATCAATTTTTATTGATATACAATTAACCATACGTTTAGAAATTTTCACTAATTTTTATTCATAATTAAGATCCTTCATATGCTACTAATTTAGCTAAAATCCGTTCACTACGAAAAATGTTGAAAATCGAGCTTTTACTAAAATTACTCAAACTCTGCAAAGCTCTGCCAATTAAGTCCAAAGCTATACGGATAAATCAATAAATAATTGTTCAATCACCAGCCAAGATTTTAAAAATCTATCTTTTCAAAAAGGTAGGGGTCTCACGCTATGTTTAAAGGTGACTTTTAGGATTGGGTCATACTTGGACCTCTAGCATCAAAATCTGTGTGGTTTGAAATATTTCAACAGTATAAAATTTCATTTTTCCATTGTTTTATTTTTTACTTAGCGTAAAAATACATTTTGATTTTTCTAAAAAAAATTGACCAATATATTGAAAATTAAAAGAGCACAGTTTTTTCTTCAGATTGTGACTTTGTTTCGGACAGAATTTTCTAGAATGCTTCAAAGGAATATTATGCATAGATTCATGGTGAGGTAGTATTAAAAATGACTTCATTTTCAACAAATATTAAGGGTAGTGCTCTTGCCCCTAGTTCTCATACCTATACCATTATACGAAACGTCAGCATTGAAAGGAACATTTTCAGGACTGGATAGAAAAATATAGGAAATTGCTTTGGCAACTACGTCCCAATTGAAACTGAATACCTTCGGTTTTGTGCTCTTTTGTATAGGAGGTTTTAATTGAGAGATTTCTAAGCGATTTTTCCAATCGTATATTGCACGAGTAGATTTGATTAAATTAGTAAAACTCATAATTGGTATAAGCAGATCACATTGGCTATAAAAAGACAGGTGGAAACTATAGATACTCATGTGATGTGTGGCTATGTACCAAATTTGATATCCCAACGAGCATTTCCATACGATTTGTCCGTGCGTTTGGATACATTAGCTGATATTTGCACATCTATTACGTGAGTACTATTGTAAAACCAACGTCTGAGAAAGCAACAAAATAAAAAAAAAATGCCTCTGGTTTAAAATTTTGTTTAATATTCCTACATTATCAGTATGGAGAATTTAATGATTTTGGTTTTAGGAGAGTTCTGTAGACTATGACTTATAGGATGCTTTAAAACTACACTGTTACTTGCAATGTTACTTGTGGTGTCTAGAATTTGGCGAAAGCAAGTACTTGTTAGTAAGCAATAACAAATCCGTTTTAAAATAACATATATGGTCACTATTTCTGATAATAATTGGCCTACCTACCTTTAATTCACCAACCACCTTGTTTTATTTTCTTATCCCATTGGATCGCGTCTTTTTTTTCCTCTGTTCGGGACCTAACACCACTGCGACCAGTAATTTGATCTATTGTAGTATATCCCGTGTCCTTAGTTTAGTGCATGTCGTATAACTTCATCACTATTGAGAAATGATGAAGTATTCGATTTTTTTACAGTTGTCATTCTCGCATTTATCGCAAGGATCCGACTCTAATTGAAAGGTCCCGCTATTTATACCCTTTGGAGTGTTAAAACACCCTCCAAAGGCGCGCCCTTTGTCAGTCTAAATTCGATTCCTTAGCAACAAAATTAAGGAATGACATTGATAATGACCATGCATCAGAACCCTAGTCTTAACCACTTCAAACTATGGAACAACGAATAGAAGATTTGGAATCACATAGATGAAGACTAATTAACTCATTATTTCCTTGTTTCAAGATCATCCTCGGTGGACAAAGCCGAGTCTTGTCACTATAAACAAGGCATACAAAATAACAAGGACTAAGATGTGTTCCTTGGATTACTGAAAAATCCTGTTCCCCTAGTTTGAAGTAGTCAGGACAAGGAATCTGTTAAGGCACTTCTAATAATTATAAAATTTACCCTAAATGAATTTGTGCCAGTTGAAGTAGGGCACTCATACTCAATTTATTTTGCATGCCACAAAGCAGAGAAGAAAGCCCGTAGGTAGGATTTCTCACACACCATATAGGGCACACTCAACCTCTCTTCACTGATAGCCCGTATCAGATTATCGAATAAAAATCAGTACAATAAAGCTACCGACGAGTGTACATCTAAAATTCTATCGCAGTAAATAAAGTTCCGAGTACAGTAGTTCAGTGTACCACGTATCATCCACAATTCGCATTTTTTGGTTACGGTGAAAACCACACCCGAAGGACACTAGCCGCCGCGAGTCCACCACTAGTCCGGAGAACCAGCTCCCCTACAGAATCGTTGGTAGATCTTACATCCCGTAACGTACCACGAAAAGGTGATCTACCCACGTTACCGGGATGGATCGTGTATTACAAATTCCTAATATCTTGGCAGGATTCAATTTCGGTAACTAGATAAAGTACACTGGGGGTAAGTGGGATCATTGGCTTGTGAGACAGAAATCTTATTAACTCGATCTGATTTTCACTAGAATGTGGAAGTTTGTATGGAGTTCTGTCTAATGCATAAACATTTGGAAGACATTTGAGCAAAAAATCGATTTTACAAAATCATCGCTTTGGAACCATGATTCCAAATTAAGTTTCCCTTCTTATTTTGTATATAGAAATAAGACAATAAAACCAATTTTGCTGAAATATTTCTACGGCAAACAGAATAGATTAATTAATCTTCTTCTGATGGAACAATGCGATATTTTGAGGGTATTTAAACAGAATAATCATAAGCACCACTTACTCCAGATAATTAAAGGCTGCGGGGTAAGTGGGACCACGCGATAAATGAGGCATTTAAGATTAATTTTACTAAATACATCTTGTGTGCGTGGTAGGATAGGTACTAGACTGATGCAAAATTTGAAATTTTCGCTTCACAGTGCGCAAACGGTTCCAAATTGGGCCCTTATTAGCCTCCCAAAATTTGAACTCATTTAGTGAGAAACTGACTTGGCACAAACCATTTGAAGTTTATATGGGAATTACTATGGAGAAACCATAATTTCGGTTCATGTCTATCTCAAAATTCACCAGTTCACTCTTTTTTTGGAAATTGATAGCTGAGCTTCTTTTCTGAGCTACAACTTTGTTGAAGAACAGTTTTCGATCAAATGTAAGGAACAAAAGTTATTAATGATTCAAGTCACTGATGTCTTATGATTATGCTCAATCAGCTGTTCCGCAGACAACATTGGGTTTTATGGCGCGTAGAATAGAGGACAAAAATCATGGCTAATATGTCACACTGCAGAATACAGTGTTGCCCACAATACAGTTGCTCAATCTTGCCATAAGATTGTCAATCTCTTAAATAATTAATAACTATTTAATTCGACGTTTGGCTGAAAAAAGAATTTCTGCAAAGTTATAAAAAAATCCCATAAGAATAGCAATAGAATTATTTAACAGTACAATATGTAAAAAGGCTGACAAATAATGAACAAAAAGTTTTGTTTTCCCACAGTAATTTCCATATAAACTTCAAATGGTATGTGCTATGCCAGTTTCTTATCAAATGAGTTTAAAATTTCAATGGTTAATCAGGACCAGATTGGAAACCGTTTGAACACTGTGGAGCGAAAATTTCAAATTTTGCATCAGTCTAATAGGTACATTAGAATGGATGCCATAAACTCATTAGAAAGTAACATATTGTCAGATTTAGTGATGCTTTAGGATAAACCATCAAATTAATGTTATAAAAGGCCTGAATGTATACTATCTCTTTCTTTCGTATAAAAATGATACATTTTTTCTTTAAACATCAGTTCATTTTACTATATACATTTACTGAGATGTAATGTGATTGAAATACACACGTTTTTCGAAGACCTTATACGTTTTCTTGTTATGGAAATTCAATGCAAAAGTACAATGAGTGGTTTTGTTCCTGATAGCTGGGTTAGTTTTCAGCTCTTGTGATTGAGTTACAGAGTTTGTCCACCTTATGTTTTTGTTACTCAATTTCGAAATCATAAAATTGTTAGTCAAGCTCATGGAAAGTAATCAAAACAAGTGTTCCCACTTACCCCATACCCCAAGTTGAAAAACTTACCACCTTTCACTTCGTAAGTGAACCGGCATTGTTTTTGGGACTGTCATACGAGTTTATTCATACCACAAGATTTAAATTCGATGTACACAGTATTGGTCTAGCGAGGTTTAAGCGTAATTGTTGATTTTTTAGGACCCACTTTCCTCAGTTTTAGAATCATAGTTAAAGATGATTTTCATGCCAGTTAATGATCCCTTATATTGATTTTCTATCAGTTTCATTTTTCTTCTATAACTGACCTCTTCCATTTTGAGTTGTGGAAGGGTAACTCTAATTGGACAATATTTTTAAAACAGATTCTCACACTGTTTTTCTATCAATACGGTCTTCTTTGCCTATTTACGGATCATTTTGCGTGTTTTGTTCGAATGACTATTTGAAAGCATTTCTTTAGTCTTAGAATATTGCCATTAGGTGTGATTTTTACTGCAACGATGCCATTAATTTGAAACTGGTCTGTTTCTCGTATCAAACAGAGTCACACTTAATAGTCATTAATGATTATTATTATTTTTATCATACTTACCCATTCGAAATGATGATATCATTGCACTCACTAATACACCATATAATACTGAACAAAAGCACACTAAATACAATCATCTTCCCCCCGAAGCCTTCCATGGACGTTGGTTTTCGTCTGTTCACTGTTGTCTAATGAAATCTTCTCCGAACAATCAGCGTTCAACTTCCAAACCGAAAAAGAAAATTCGTTTCAAATCTCAGCGATAATCACCTCCACTAGAACAACGCGCCGACGAAACACTGTCTATTCTCGACCGTACGCCAGCGTCGAATAATCTTCCCTTGGCGATTTTGTCATGCTGTCGATGATCGCGTAATGGCATGATTATTGCCACGGAATTCATATCACCCTGCGCTCATGTGTAGAGCAGTAACGGAATCAGCAACATCGTATCGTCGTGCACTGCCAGGATAATGTGCAAGGACAGAAACAACAGTTTCCATTTCGCTTCACATTTCAGAACTTTCCGATGGAGTTTTTAAGTTACATTAACCATTGTACGGGTGCAGAATTTCTTAACGTCGAGGACGAAACTATTTGGAAGATGATGGTTCTCTTCGCAACATTCCTTGCAAACGGTTTATTATCTTTCTTTCGCGGAATTGTTTGGCGGGAAATCGATGCAATCGTCTGCTACCACCCCACACACGACTGGAACGAAACGCACTCGAAGAATGGAAATGGTTTCCAAAACACAGTGGCAGCTCTTTGCTAGCAAACGGTTTAGCCCCGCACTCTCTTCAACACAAGCACCGGAACGTTTGCTTCGATTTGCGAAAATGCTAATAGCCCCTCTTCTGGAAAGCGAATGAGCCGGAAAATTAGCTTCTCCAAATATCCGAGAAATATCGGATCCCTCTCCAGCCAGCATTCAAAGTTCAGCAATTAATTTCACTTTTATTTTCACTTTTCACCACCTCCGACCGGAGGGAATCACTCGCAAAACACCTGACGGAAGCTGAACATCCTCCTTGCCACACACCGAACGGATAACGGATTTCCATCAACAGTGGTTTTGCTGGCTAATACACCCTCTCTCTAATAGCCAATGGGGGCGACCTGTTCTCGCTTGGACCGATGCTTGTTACCGTCTGATGTCCGTCGTCGTGCGGGTGAGCAGCATGTGGTGAGTGCATCAATACACGGCGGCACAACACACGCGGCGCAATTTTTCGAAAAAAACAAACCAGAGCCACACGGACGGGGAGCGGGAAAACATCGCCGCCGCAATGCCACACAACATCGGACCTGACTCTTGAAGTCGGAGTGTGTCTTGTACGCTGAAAGTGCGCGCGCTCTAGCTAGACGCGATGATGTTGGGTCCTATACTAGGAGAGCTGCTGGTAAAACTCGCCAACTGATAGAGATGTGATGCTGCGAGTGACATTCTGTTTTTGATGGAAAGAGAGTGAGACCTTTCGTTTCAGGTTGTCGTGTGACATGCTGGCGGTGATTTCAAATGTTCGGGTGCTTTACTGGTGGTGTTTTGTCACATGGTGAGAGTCTTAATGAGCATGCTCGACAGGTGTTGACTTGGAGTCTACTGTTTGGAGATTAAACTGTGTGGTACTTCAATGTTTAATTATTGTGGGATTGATGAATATAAATGCTTTTAAATTGTACTTGATTTCTCAAATGATTGCTGTACCTTCTTTCATGCATATAACCCACGAAACAATTTTTTCTTTTAGATTTAAAAAAAGTAAATCTTTTTAACTGGAAAAATTACACACTTAGATTATTTTACAGGAGTCAGTATTTTTACTGGGTTTTTGAATTGCTGAAAAGTCGGTAAAATTCAAATGATCGTTATCCGTAAGGATTTTCAACAGATTGACTGGATTAGTGTGTATGCTTGGTCAAGTTTAGAAATATTCGTTATGCATGATCATGAGCATTATTTACTGCCCTCGGTTGCTATTCCGTTTTTTTTTTCAGATCACTAGTCATACCGCAAAAACATTACAATATAGTATATCTATGCCAAATGATGAATCCATTAGACACGGCCTTTTTGATTTGCATTAAACTTTGCATAATTGTTTTTTATCATTCACATTTGAGCGAAATTTCGGCCATTTTGGATCTTGATTTTTTTTTCAAAATGGCGTCTTTAACATTTTTTAATAAATTGTAGCACGAAACCGTCACTTCTGATCGAAATGACATCGGACACACCTGCCGTTCTACGCATAACTGTCCCATGTTCTATGCAATTCTTATGCACCGTAGGACTCTTATGAGTATAACGGCAGACAAAGTTGTAGAGAAAATTATAGCCTTTGAGTAAAAAAAAAACTTAAATACAGTCAATTCTGTATATCTTGATCTGCGACCACTTTTTTATATGTGTCGATGGTTATCTCGGTGGTCCCTTCAATATCGATGATCTCGATGGTCCATATCTCGATGGTGCCTTCAATATCGACATATGGAGAGTTGACTGTATCTTAAAATGTCCTTTTTATTTATTTTTTTATATATAAGGTCTCATCAAAAATACAATCTTTAAAAAATATTGTGAACCTCGGTGACTTGAAAATTAGCATCAACCGTAGAACAACATCAAATTTATAATCTTTTTGTTAGATCACTTTTTATGCATTTTTTTTGCACCGGAAAGAATACTTGAGATATTTTCAATTGTTTTCTAAGCAAAATTTAAACAAAAAAGTGTAAAGAAATACAAATATTTTACCAAAAGTTGTCGTTTAACGATTTTTGTAAATTTAGAAGTGTTCAAAAGTTTTCAAGATTTCAAAAGTTTTAATTTTTTATGAGCTTTTTTTTAAAACAAAATAAATATTTGAGTTATTTGTGTGATATAATACTTTCTTGTTTTTTACTCAAAATTAAGAAGACATTTTGTGTATAATGTTTCTAGAAATTATTTTTTTCTTCATCTTTGCGTATGACGTCATTTTGATAAGAAGTGTCGTTTTCGTGCTACAATTTATTAAAAATTAATAAAGACACCATTTTGAAATAATTTACAATATCTTTAATGGCGCAATTTTAACATACATGCTTATAAGCAACAATTATGCAAAGTTTCATGGAAATCGAAGAAGTTCCAGTCAAAAATTATTAATTATTTGCTATTTTTTGATATTTCTACCAAGATGTACCCACATTTTTATCTGATTTTCTGATAGTTTTTGAAATCTAACTATACCTAAAATTTAAATTACCCTGAAATAGTATTGCAGATTTGGAATATGCGATATATTTTCTACAAGAATTTATCAAGAGTTTATGAATTGAGTAGTTCATAATGATTTGGTGAGCGGCTTGGTTGCGTGACGTTACTACATTTTGCATCTCTCAGCTTCACTTCTAAACAACTATTAATCAACACGTTTTGAGCTAATCAAATCAGAATCTCTTGATCAATTTTTATAGGAAATTTAATGCACTTTTACAATCTGCAATTAAATTTAGGGGTTACTGTCACAGGGCGACAGCTGTTGTAGTAAGCATGAAATCAGCCGGAACGGCTTTGACATAACTATCCATATGAATATCACTAGGGAAATGTTGAAACTCTTACTTTAATCTTAATAAATCAACTGTATTGAATAACTATTTGCATTGTTTTAATATTGAAGATTAGTTTTCTAAAGACCGGTTCTCGATTAGCTGGCGTATTTAACAAAAAAATCCTGCAGAACATTGAATATCAGTGGTCCCTTTACGATGTCAAAGTCATTTGCGCACTGACATTGAGGCGAATGATAATGATATTCTAACTGGCTCTTAAATAAAGAAAGGTATGATAAGATATTCTAACTATGTGAACTGATGCTGACATCAGTTGGCGAGTGAAATTCAGCATTTTGTAGGTATTAATATTGGTTTTTTGCAGCACTGGTCCTGAGATCTTGGTTGCACCGAGAGAACTTGGAAATTATGAACCTTCGGAAGAAATTCATAAAATTTCGCAGAAGTTGAGAAAAATTTCAAGATGTGGAGCTTTGTTGTTGTAGGTTGTAATAGCTACGGAAAATCTTGGAAGTTCAGGGATCTTCGTAGAAGTTGATGGAACTTCTCACAACTTCAGAGACGCTCAGGTAGCTTCGGATAAGCTCAATGGATTGAGAACATCGTTTGCGTTCATGAAAGTTTGTGGAAGTTCAGGGTCCTCCGTAGAAGTTCAAGAAACATCGTAGATTTTTAGCGAACTTGGGTGATATTCAAGGATTTTTAAATAAGATATTAATGAAGTCCTCTGGAAATTTTTCAAAGCTTACGGTTGACCAATTATTATTCTGAAGATCGGTTCATAAATTCAAATATCGTCCCTCAGATATTCTTCCAAATAGCAAGTTGATCAGAATGTATTCAACAGATCTCCAACTAAACGAAGGTTTCAGCAAATGTGTATAATTGGGGCAATCTAGAATTGTATTTAAATAAATACTGATTTTGATAATATGATTCATACTCGACATTTTCAGGAAGAAGCCAAAAAATAAAGACAAAATCTTCATTTCTACCATGTCTGCTTAAAATTCAAACAGTCTTCTCAAAATATGAATCAAAAAATGTCTTACCAGAATTTTTAATGCCTTCAAAACGAAACCGTTGTCTGTATTTTGGGATCAATATGACTCCAGGCAATTTTTGCAATTCTCATTATCAATCATTACCATCAAAACGATTTTTTCTCTGACATTTTTGCATGCTGAAGTATTTTTGATATGACTGCCTCTTAGTTAAGACATATTTAGAATTTATTTTCATTTTGAAGGATTTTCGCTAAGAACTTAGCATTATTTTAGAGGTACAGACTAGTAATCCTCAAAGGGATGGGCGGAGAAAACAAAATACAATTCGGCAGCAGGAATTTGTGCCTAAATTATCTTGCAAACCTTGCTAGAAGCTAGCATTTCACATGCCTTGTACTTTTGATTCAATTTACGTGCAAAATAATAATTGAGCGCATCGCAATATTTTGCACATTTATTGGTGCCGTTAATCAACCAACTAAGATCAATTAATCAAAAGAGTTAGCATATTGTTTTAGATTCGATTGAATTGATTGATTGAATTTCTGGTCGATTGCAATACTCTCAAATTTAATGTAGTAAGAATAAGAAATTATCGGAAAAATTCTAATGGGAAGGTTCGATTGGCTCACATTTTGACAGTTCATTTGTTTCAAAACATTCTCTTCGTCCATCTCTCCCTCTGAGTATTTCTAGTACAGACAAAGGGCTAAGTGACGACAACCAAATTTGATCATTTCTGTATTATCAACATTGTCATTCAAAGTATTTTAGAATAGAAATTTTGTCATGGTTAACTAATGTTATTTTCGATTTTGCCGTTATAAGTCCAGGTCATTTTTATAGTAGCAAATACCAACTTTCGCCATCTGCTGAGTAAGTTGTATGAATCTGGCAAACAAATCTCACACTTGAGATTCTCATGTATTTTTGGTCTTCGAAACTTATCGGTGATTTTTGTGCAGTTGAATTTTGCAGGTTTTGCCTGGCGAATAAACTCACACATGAGATTTGAGTTTTTGAGTTTTTCCAAACACTGCTCAGACGAATACAATTTACGAATTTATTGAAAAAGGTTGAATACGCCGAATATTATTGCTCACAACAAACAATTACGCAATGTTTCCTACGAATCTGTAACAAAAGGGCGAAGAACAAGGGGTTGAATCCTTTCCTTCGACCTTTTGTCTTTCGACCTTATGTCCTTCGTCCTTATGTCCTTCGACCTTTTGTCCTTCAAAATTTTGTCATTCGACCTTATGTCTTCTTTTGTTCAACAACCCATACAACAACACACCACCAATGATCGAGCTGGCGCTAAAACATGGTCCAACTAGAATCTTGATGCAAGGAATCAGCTCTATCTCGGGTTTGGTTTAACGTAAGAAATATTTGAAAACTGTACTGTTTTTGCAGTTTCATTAAAAGTATAAAAAAAAAAATATTTTTTTCTTAAAATTCCGCCCATAATATATTCCACTCTGCTGGTTATCCCAATATTTTCGATTGAGTAGAATTTGGGGCCAGTAATATAATTTTTTGAGCGGCATCGGTGGTGTAGTGGTAAGCGTGGCATAATATCTCTGATTACGCCTTCCTTCGCAAGGGAAGTAAAGCCGTTGGTCCCCGGTTTATGAGTTGATGGGTCGATAGGTTGATCCAGGTGTGGGAGCTGCCTCCCTGGCATCGGTAGCATTGGTGCTCAGCATGGAAAACAAAAATGACGGAAAACAAATCAAGGAAAAAATAATAATATAAATTTTATTAATTAATCTTCTTAGTCATTTGTTTCTAATATTTGAATCCAGTCCAATAATCTTGAAAATACATATGCATAATTTTTTTCTCAATTGAAGTCTCATAGAAAAGGATCTCTTTGGAAACTCTTTTTAGAATTCCCTTGGACATTTATTTAGAATCTCCTGGAATACTACTCAGAGTTTCATTATAAATAAGCCGAACCCAAACTGTTTAATATTTCTTCAAAATTCTCATAAACTCCTTAGGAATTTTCTAGAAGCTAGCTTCGAACTGACTTAAATTTTTGCAAATTTTTTTTTAGCAACGGTAATGACCCGATTTTGTCAGCCCATCCACGCATCAGACTTTCATCTTTCAATAATTTTACATAACCGTAAATCCAAATCTATCTTATTGATCGTCTAGACAGATGTTCAAGGTATAGTTTTGTGTAAAAGACTACCGAAAAAGCGGATGAGTTTTGAAATTGAAAATTAGATTCCCTTCGAATTATTATCCTTATTTTTTTGTAGCTCTACTCAGAATTTCACTTTGGTTAGGTTAAATCGTTAGGAGTAGTTTCAGGTTTTTGTCAAATCTTCATTAAGTTTTCCTCATGGTTAGTTCACTATGAATGCTCCTTTAAATTATTTCCGATTTTCTTTTGAGATCCTTTGAATAATAGTCACCTTCAGACCCACACACTTTGAAAAAATCATGTAAATTTAGGTGTTCTGAGAGTGACATATACGAGTGTCAATTTTGACATAAATTAGAGTAATAATAGACACGAAATATAGCTTAATCAAACGTACTTTTCGTCGAACAACGAACTTTTCAGTCTCGGAGCACTCTTTTTAATGTCAAAGATGGATTCCGTCACGTGTAAAATTAGTTATTTCTAAGTGTGTACCTTAGAAACCACCTTACTATTTTTTTTGAAATACTTCTCAAAATTACTTGATATTTCTATTAAATTTCCATTGAAAATCTTTCCATAATTCCTTTATAATCATCCCTACACACTAAGAAATACCTAATCTTACACGTGACGGAATTCATCTTTGACATAAAGGATGAGATGTAAACAAACATGTCATGTAAAATTAAGTGCTCCGGGACTGAAAAGTTCGAAAATACGTTTGATTGAACTGTATTTCGCGTCTATTATGACTCAATTTAACGTCAAAATTGACGCTCGTATATGTCAGTCTTAGAGCACCTAAATTAACATTAATTTTTGTAAGTGTGTAGATTTCCTTTACAATTGTTATCAAAACTCATTTGGCATTCTCATCATAATTCTCTACACAGCAAAAAATAAATTTTGATATTACATCCAAGAGGATGCACTTCAGTCATGTCGAAAATCTCGTGTAATTTTTATGGCCTCAAAAATAAACAAATGCGGTAAAAGCAGCGTAATGTCAGTTCATGCACTGTTTTAATGATAATTTTGTCCTTCTGGCAAGTAAATCATATTTTCGATACGATTGAAGTGCATCCACTTTGATGTGATATTAAAATTATTTTTTTTGCTGTGTATCCAATGCTTTGAAGTATCCTGACGATTATCCTTAAATGTTGTCCAAGCCAAGAGGCAAGGTTTTTTTTTAGTTCAAGATCTTTAAAATACACTATATTTAGAGTCAGAAATATAGCAATGATCAAGATTGTAAAAACTGACCTAACATCAGATTATTGAAAATATTCTCATGTAATCTTGAAACTATTTCTTAGTCCGGAAATTCAAATGTTATTACGTGGATTTCATCGTTTAATAAAAAAAATATGATCAATACTAGACAAATTTTAAAATTCTGAAACATTTAACAACATTTAAAATGTTGGACTTAATAGAATTATCTAAATTATGCTAATTTTAAAATTGCATTTACAATCACCATATAGTCTTTTCAGAACTACCTCATAACTAACCTGAAGTTCTCGATACAAATTTATTTAAATTCTAATTTTGTCCTGAAATTTCTGTTCCAATTCCGGGGGCAAACCAGCCTCAAGCTGAAAGCCTCCCTAAAAAAAAAACTTAACTTAACTTCTGTACCAATTACATTGAAATTCAACCCAGAATCTGTTTTAAATCATCTCTTCAAAACACTTTGAAATTGTCATATTAACTCTCTAGCCAATGCTTCGGAGTGTCACGATGCTGATTTTTTTCAATTTCAAGATTTTTAATAATCGGAGATAAATCATATTTGAAGTCAGAAATCTCGCATGAATGTAAAATCAAAATATAATTATAAAAAAAAACATGCATAATTTTCAAAAAAAATTCAAGTTCGAAAAATAAAAAGTTATTCCGTGGATCTCACTGTTTTATGGAGAAAAAAAAATTCAATCTATCAATACAATCTAGTGCAGTTCGAATGTAACCGTATGTGGCTGGATTCGATTCGCGTCTAGTCAACAAATATTTTGGGTTAGAAAATTTCACGACTTTCTTTGGCATCTAAGTTCTCAATTAAAATATGGAAGTGCTTCGAATAACATTATGTTCAGAGTAGGCATAAAGCTAATATGCTATAAGAAATAAGCTTGAAATGCCATAATAGGTAGTAACCAATGAAAACAGTTTTCAAATTGTCACAGATCATTATTTGAAGTCGCGGATTTCTTTTGAGAAATCGTGGATTCTGCGGATTTTTTTTTAAATCTTGTTTTACCTAGTCGGAGGCGGCGGGATTGATTACCGGTCTTTCGGTTTAAACATTTCCTCGATTTCCCTCAGCATGGAGTATCATTGTGCTTACCACATATTGGTTGGAATAGAAAGCTTTCAATTAATAACTGTAGAAGTGCATCAAAAACACTAGGTTATGAGTCGGAAAAACGCTCGCGAGTGTAAAAAACCTAGAAGAAGTTATCCAACAACTGTCCTTTTCAATGGTCCAGCTAAGCTAATGTTGTGGAAAATGCACTGCACAGTGGTCCAGAATGGAGATTTAGGTGTTAGAATATGTTTTGAGCCTGAAATTGAAACTTTAGACTAAAAGTATCTTCTATAAAGTTGTGCCTTATAGTTAGGCCCTCATTTTTATGACAATTAATTCTAGGGTAGTTCCTATTATAATTAAAATCAAAAATCTAACTTTTTTGTTTGTAGAAATTAAGGTATTCATTTTTCAGCAAAGTTATAGCTGAGCTAATTTCAAACAACTTTATATGAAAGATCTTTTTTGTATCGATTTAGAGCTACTTTTTTTTGAATGGAGTTAGGGTGTCTCTAAAAAAACAGTTGTTTTGCTCTAGTTTTTTTTTGTTTCAAATTTATCAACAAAGTTGTCTTCAAATAACTTTTAGATCTTAAGAAGGCGTAAATTTTTGCTGCACAGAGCTTGTCGATATCTATTGTCGATCAAGAGTTATTGATGCTTTTCGACCAAAAATATGCCCTTTTCAAATGTTAATATCTCTGGTTGGGACAATGTTTTATAGCAAAAGTTGTTGTCTGTATCTCTTCTAATAAAAATTGTTATTGATAAAAAATTGAATAAATTAAAATTGATTTTATACGAGTTTAAATAATAATATACGCCTTCTAAAGATCTAGAAGATATTTTAAGACAACCTTGTTGAGAAATTTAAAATAAAAAAAATAGAGAAAAACAACTTTTGACGTAGGACTTTGTCTTTGATTTCTAAATGGGGGTACACTTTGTGAAAACCGAAAATGGAACATGTAACAAATTAAGAAAGATTTTGAACGTTAATAACTCAGCTGCCCCTGGTCCAATTTCAATAATTTTATCACCAATCGATCATAAATATGGCTACGCATCGATGCTTCCTAATGTTGATTTTCAACTAGAAACTTTTGAAAAACTGGTAAATGTCCAGCATTGTCCAAAAGCGTCGAATTAACTAACAAATCCACCAATTACCTACATGCACATGCTGCTTCCCCAGCACAGTCGTCAGAGAGTAGTAAGTAGACGAAACAAGTCGAAGTGGCATTCGCCTCCGATCCTCGGGCGCGTGCGAATAGGGAGGATGGAATTGCGTAATATTTTGCACACTCATCGCCATATTCAGAACCACACGCTCCCAACGACCACACCACGGTGGTGTTCGGTCGTCGAAATTAGTAGCAGCAATAGCAGCAGTAGCAGTGCTTTCGGCGTGTGGCGTTGAAAATTGTTCTCCAGTAACAACGAAAGGCTGCCTGCAAGCAGCGAGCTGCAGAACTCACATAAGCAACCATCAAAGGAGGAAGAAGCTGCACCACTATGCTATGGATCGGAATCAGTAGCTTTTCGTGAGTCGCTGCGGGTCGGTCATCTATGCCAAGCGTGTCACCCTCGCTCCAAACGACATACAGCTCGACAGCCTCATCCGTGTTGAACACCCAGCTCAGAATTACTCAACCATCACTACAAAACGGTCCTTTTCAGGGCCACCAAAAATTTGTTAAAGAGTATTATTTGGACATTGGTCAAGGTCATCAGCTCCCGCAAGCAGCTAGCTATCAAGGCTAAACCTGTCTATAGAAGGTGTGGAATTGTAGGCCTGAATATATAGGTCCAATTAGTTTTTCCTCGGCTTTCATTCCGCACGATTCGTTTCTTTCGTTTAATCAATCACCCAAAGATTGTTTCAATCGGCGTTTACATATGGAATTTAATGTTATGTTACCAAAATTTATGCATGGTTTACCACTAAATGTTGAGATAATTTATTGATTATTGAATTATCACACTGTATACCATGAAAAAGCAGCCTGTTTGTGAGTTTTTGCCTGTTTTCAAGTAAGGAGTTATAACAAATCGGCAGCTGGTATTTCCCGGCGACTTTACAAATAAATAAAATCAAACGAAATCATCATGCAGAACTAGCTAGGATTTTTTTTACTTCATATTTCATCAAATTGCTTTCGAGTGTTAAGACATCGTCTCCCGCAAAGTTTACATTTTTCCTCTACCAACACATACATCAGGGCTAGATAGATCTCCACAGGATCTATAGAATCCACGCAATTTCAAAAAATAAAATGCACAGCATTACGAAAAGACGTCAGGTTTCGACCAATAGCAGATAGATTTTAATTCTAAACAAGCCAACCGATTGGAAATGTATCTATCAATCTGCTAAAATGAACACTTAGGGTAAACGCTCCTATAGTAGCGGTACGTTAGAAGCGTTAAGTTCCTATAGTTGTGTATGGAGACTCAATACACAACTATAGGAATCTAACGCTTCTAACGTACCGCAAGTATAGGAGCGTTTACCCTAGTTAATTTTCAATAGGTCACTATTGAAAAATACCAAATGTCCAACTGTTGCAATAGTGATCAAAATTATCACCGAATGTCTGAAAACAGCGCATTCCCTAACACAGACTTAAAAATCGAATTCGATGCGGTCCCACTGAACGGTGCTCATTAAATCACCGTAAGTGGTGGTGTCCAGTCCAGCAGCAGCAGTAGTAGCAGCAGCAGGAGTGCTTTCAACAACAACAACAACGAAAGGCTGCCTGCAAGCTGCAGAGCTCATATGAGCAACCATAGAGAAGGAGGAAGAAGTCCCACCGCTAGGCTAGGATCGGAATCAGTAGCTCGTCGTGCTCAGCTCAGCATTACTCAACCATCACTACAAAACGGTCCTTTTCAGGACCACCATAAATTTGTTAAGAGTATTATTTGGACATTTGTCAAGGTCATCAGTTCCCGCAAGCAGCTAGCTATCAAGCTCAACCTTGTCTCTATAGAAGGTGTAGAATTGTACGCCCGAATGTATTGGTGAGATTAATCATCGTCCGACCATTTTCCAGAACACGCTGGTAGGAAGTGTTAAAAATCCACATAGAATTTGAGAGAAGTGGGAATTCGCTTTGGGTGTATATTCAGTCCCCAGAAAGCCAATAAAATCAAATTTGTGAGAAAATTAGCTCTCACGAGTTCAATCTCTCGAATTTCCTCCTTTTTTACATATTCTGCACAAACGATACGCCCCATTCATATAATTCGGAAGGAAATCCTGTGAGGGGTGAATTGAATACACTTTAATACCAAAATGCACAAAACTTAAAACTAGGCACATACCCTTTTCCTTTTTTTTTTAGAGACACCCTAACTCAATTAAAGAAAATAGCTTCAAATAGGTCAATTTAAGAGATTAAAAAGTTCTTTTATACAAAGTTGTTTGAAATTAGCTCAGCTATAACTTTACCCAAGAATGTATACCTTAATTTCTACAAACACAAAAGTTAGATTTTTTATTTTAATTATAATAGAATTCATTGTCATAAAAATAAGGGCCTAACTATAAGGAACAACTTTGTACAGAAGAATTTTAGTCTAAAGTTTTAATTTCAGACTAAAAACATATCCTTCCACCTAAATCTGCGCTCTGGACCACTGTGCACTGGTTCTTGACTATTTTTTTTTCCTGAAAGACATCAAATCAACTTTTTAGCACTGCATTGGTGTGCCGCTTAACCAAAAGCTATGCAGTCTGGCTTGAACTTGACAGCAGGGAAAAACAAAGCATTTAATTGACCACGCATTCGTCTCCGGGAATCCATTCGTTCCGTGTGTCTTGCTCTGATGGGTGCTCTTGCAGTGCGCCATAGCTCATAGTGTTCCAAGTTCCAATGGCTCATGCGGACACGGACGACTGGTGGCGGCGGCATGTGTCACATGGATAGGAATTTCTGTCACGACCAACAACAAAGGTTGTCAATCTCTTCAATGTGTCAACAGAGCTTTATAGACCACACCGGTACCAGGCGCAGGTGGAGTCGGTTGGAGGGTTTCATACATTTATCAACAAGTACATATTGACACGTTCAGTGTGGCTTCGTCTTAAGACTGGACTGCTTTTTGTTTCGCGGCCCCAATAGGCTTAATATCCGAGAAATTGTGAACGGGCTTACCGAGGAGAGGTTCGTGTGTGGTACTGGCACATTCTTTTTGAATGGAGGCACTGCTGCAAAGCTGTAAAATGCCAAACAACAACAACAACAAAAACTGTTATACGGGATAAAACGATATGTTTACATAACGGAGCGGAATGAAAAAAGTTTAATTAAAGTTTTTATGCACTTTTCATTATCGGCTCTTGAGACGTTATTCGGTTATCGCTTGTGGGAACGGACGGCTTTTCGTGGGCTTTAATGAGAATTGGGGTGGGACGTTGAAATCTCACAGTTTAGCTGGTTACGTAAGCAACCATCATATTCGCTTCAAATTACCCTTGTCAACGGCAGATCTGGAGCAACAATCAGAGTGTCTGCATCGGCGATGGTCCTCATGGTAGCCAGGCCGAGGGGACGCATGGTCGATGAAACAAAGAACTATAAACGTTTATTTGGTCCCAGTTGACCAGCCAGCGTGATCCGTCCTCCGGTAGCCAGAGAGTATGGAGGCAATTAAAATTTAATGTCCCGCATGATTCGGAAACACAGTGTTGCTGGCAGGGATGTGATGTGGCTATAAAAAGAATTAATCCGTGCGCAAGCGAGGGTGAGCGAAAATTGCGAAGAAGTTGGTTGGTTGACTCCTGATAGAATGTTGCAGTTTTGCCCGAAAAGGGGTTTAGGCGAGGATGCTTTTGCTGAATAAGAGTTGGAGGAGTTCAGAGGCTTGGCCCGGGGATGCGACTGCAAACGTCAGCGTTCCATTTCAATTTAATTTGATATGATTTTGATACATGTGATGCTGGCGATAAAAGTGAGCGTAACAAAATCGTCCCATTTTTATGGCATACGGTGGCGTTATGAGTCCTATCCGTAATGGTCAGCAGTATGATGAGAGGGTTGGTCTAAAAATGTCCTAATATATGGCAGCTTATTGACATTCGCTTGTTAGGCTTCCAAATTCTTGCTAAATGTCTAATTTCCCTTGGAAGTTTTCACTGCCTTCTAAACTTAACCTTAGTTGTAAGTGCAGGCAAAGGTTTTTTCTAATAAACGCTTGGTTCGAGTTGATTGTACACGTTAATCTCGTATGGGTATTGGATTTATGTTAAACCATCAAAATAGCACCCACATCTTCTAGAAGTTTTGAATCACTGTCGTGGCCCAATAGCCAGTCAAAGCAAAGTTTACCTAACAAAAAGTACCGAAGCAGAATTCCCCGAATCCTACAGTTTCCTCCTTGGCAACAACAAATCGAGGTGTGCACTTCCTGTTTCTCAATGTCACACTGCCGGAGTGCTGTGGAGTGTGTGTTCCTATTTGACCAAAGGGAAATGAGATCATTGCCTTCGTCGCGGTATTGTTTGCAGACCATAAATGCATCATGTGTGAACGAACGACCGAACACTTGTCGCACGCATACATCAGGTCATGTTTCCGTTCAGCCAACCAACCAACAAACCAGCGATGACGGACGGTTCTTCGTCATGGGAATGTTTGATTATTGACATTTTATTTCACTAATTTGTAGCTTACACACAAGTAACATGTTGCTGCAAGGAACCGGTTTGAGAATCGTGATAAATGTCGCTATGAATGAAAACATGTTGCTGTTATCAGTGGAGAATATTGTGACCGATGATCGTAGGTGTGGGAAAATTCCAATGCATATCTTATCCGTCATACGTAAACTTTCGATTTCATCAGCCCCACTTCAAGTGAAAGCGCCAGTTTGTCGTTCCATCTATCGCACCTGTCAATAAAATCACTGAATTACGAGACATTTTTATCAGCTTCTAGCTGGCGAGAAAACTTCGAGCCTCCGACCACCTACAAGAACTGCTTGAATTTATTCACAGTTTACGCCAATCGCGCTCCCGGGACCTAGCGAGCGGCTAGACAAATTCTCCAAACAAAAGTGGTGGCGCTAACCTAATTATCTCACGCTTCCTGTCTATCCGACGAAAAGCCATTCATGCTGCCATTAGTTTGACTCCAGCTGAGTGAATCGATCTGGCGAACGAGGCACCTGCCTCAGCTTTCCGAAATGGAAAAGATAAGTATTTTTTTTTTATTAATTATGGAAGAATTCTCTATGCTTCATTCTTGAAGCCGAACGCGCTTTGGGCACATGTGTTATCTATCGCTTAGCTATTCATTCGATATGATACTTTATTGGGGTGTGCTGTGTGATAGCGCCAGTCAAGCGATCGTAAGATCACTGTTCACAGGGGGAAACCGCTGTAGTCTTGGTAGTGTCGCATTGTTGTTAGATGGGCTGCCGATAGGTGAGAAACAGCAGTAACGTGCGTAGGGCGATGGAGGTGTGGCAGTTCATGCATGAAGAAGTTGATGCTATATGAGTGAATATTGAGCGGTTCACATCGAAATCAATGCTTTCACATTTTTGATCAATTTTTACAAGTTGTAGAATGAAAGGTAGATTACAGGTTCGCTAACTGAAATTTAATTGAAATATTTTTTTCTTGATTTGTTTTCCGTCGATTTTGTTTTCCGTGCTGAGCACCAATGCTACCGACGCCAGGAAGGCAGCTCCCACCCCTGGAGCCTACCTATCGACCCATCAACTCATGAACCGGGGACCAACGGCTTTACTTCCCATCCGAAGGAAGGCGTGATCAGAGATGTTATGCCTCAGAACATCCCGGCGGCGCCGACTGGGATTGAACCCAAGCCTGCTGGAGTGAGAGGTAATCACGCTTACCACTACACCACCGGCGCCGCTAATTTATTTAAATATTTGCATATTTAAAAAAATCCTACTTCAAAAATTGGTCAACCTGCGACTTATTTTTGGCAATTGTCGAAAAGGGGCTGCAGAGAGTTTATATTATAAAATAAAAAAAAAAAAACCCCTCAGTTAGGGAACGTATCGTGTATAGGTCTTGGAACAACTCAAATGAAAATGTTATGTCATCAAACTGTAAATACTGAACTAGCAATCCTTTTCGCACTATTCCACTGGCACTGAACATATTTTTAAGGTTTGTGTGCAAGTTATGGAACTAGTACTTCAGTTTTTGGCCCTCAGGGTCTAATTCAAATTTTAAATAAATGTTCATGGCTTTATTCGCATAGATAAGTTAAGAACGCAGTGTTCCAGAAACCATTTGAATTTCATACACAAGGATGAATCAAATCGAAACCTTTCATTAACATCAACTAGCAGCAGCATGAGGTCTCCTTCGAGGAGCAGTCACAATCATCATGTTCATAGTCAGCAAATTCATCGAAATAAACTGAGCAGCATAGCAACGAACCAAACAAACTGTAACGCGCTTCACCAGCAACATGCGACCGGACGGCGATTCTATTTCACCTCATAGCTAAGGCACGTTTATCCAATGAGAGTATATTACCTATTTTTCTTATTAACTTTGCTACACGCATAAGTCTCATAAAATTCATATTCTTTAGCGGGGATACCAGCTTTGAAGACATGTCTTCATTTTGAAGACATTTAAAATTATGTGAAGTATTTTTTTCCCGCAGACATTTTGCAAATAGGGGAAATGTAGGTAATGTCGGCCTACATGTCCCTAATTTGGGCCCATCGCTAAAAGTCTGCTTTTTATCAATTTTATCTAGATGACCGCGTCATTAGGACGGTACTAATGGATATTTTTGGTCGCGATTGAAAATTTAGTCGATTGCTGAATTTATGTATGGGCCCAATAAGGGACACTTAGGCCGACATTACCTGCATTTCCCCTATGTTTTGAAGATGTTTGAACTGTTTGAAGATACGCGGAAATTGAAGAAGACATCTGAAGGCCTTCTGAGTCTTAATCAGACAAGTGAATATTTTTATTATTGAAATGAATATTTTGACTTTATATGTCAAGCTCTGTCTTGGTCATGTTTTCTATTTTCTTGTTTTGTTTTGAAACTATACTTGTTCGACCTAAATTTTCGCAGGACCTTATTGTAATCTTGAATTAGCTGGAGATCATTGAATACTTTCTGATCAACGTGACATTCTGAAAGAATATGTAAGGGACGACATTTAAATTTTTGACGGTTTCACAATTAGAACTGATCAACCTGAAACCGATAAAAATTTCCAAAGTAATTATTAAAACCTTTGATCAGCTGGAGATTCTTTTTGATCAACCTGCCATCTTGGGAGAATATCAGCATACGCATACTATTGAATAGGATAAAAACTTCAGAATGCACTTTATCACCCTGAAGTCTTGGAAATGGAATCAGAGAACTATATCTAGATTTATTATCGGGAGTGGATCTTTCTAAACAGTGCCATGATAATATTTGATGAACCAGCAATCAAGCGAGAATCTTCAGAATGTTACTTTATTAACTTGTAATCTTGAAAATAAATCTATAGAATTTTATTGAAATCTTAGCTGGAGATCATTCAAATACTTTCTAACCTGGGGGCGACCCCGGCATACCTAGTGGTTAGCATCCATATTTCTCACGCCAAAGTCACGAGTTAAAATCTCACCCCGGTCAAGTCACGGATGACCTAAGAGCGTTAAAGTGACTATAATAAAAAAAAGCGTTCTAGCCTAGAAAAAAAATATCTGCGAGATTTGAAATTTTGAACAGTTTCCGATATTCAGGAAAATATTTGATCACCCTTATCATTTACCAATATTTTGCAACATTTTCTTTTGTGTATCACTTTTTATTGCATGGGTAAACATTGATGAAATTTTGAGTAAAACTAGTGTAGAGTGTAATCTCGTCACAATCTGTCAAGTGTTTATCGAGATGGCTTCCAAGCAAGAAGTGCTTCGACAAAAAAATATGGTAGCGGTCGTGGAAAATACAAGCCAGTCCCACAGGTGGATCGCGAGACAGTTTGGAATCGACAATTCGACCGTTTCCATTGTGGTAAAATCGTTCAAGGAGATCCAGACGACCCAGTGGCAAGCGGAAGAAAAGCGAAGATAACCGACCCCGTGAACGCAAGATTGGTGAGGGATTGCTTCAAGCGCAATTCGAACCATTCGATTCGGGACGTGTCCTAGAAGGTCAATTCTTCCGTCTGGTTCGCCCAGCAGACAATGAAGTGGGATGGACTTCATGTCTTCAAGGTAAGGAAGGCGCCTAACCAAACCGATAAACAGAATACGGTGGCCAAATCCCGCGCCAGGAAGCTGTACCACGAGTGGTTGGTGCAGCCGAAATGCATTGCAATGGACGACGAGACGTACATTAAAGCGGACGCCAAGAAGATCACCGCCCTGGAGTTTTTCGTCGGCAAGTCCCACCTAGATGTTCCGGAGAAGTTCCGGAAGAAGAAGGTCGACCAATTTGCCAAGAAGAACTTAGTGTGGCAGGCGATCTGTGGGTGCGGAAAATTCAGCAAGCCGGCACCATCAACGGCCAAATATATAATGAAGAATGCCTCCAGAGGCGCCTGTTGTCCTTCATCCGGTCCCACGAAGGTGACACTCTGTTTTGGCCGGATCTGGCATCGTGCCATTACGCGAAACCGGTGATGGAGTGGTAAGAAGCCAACGATGTTGTTTCTGTGCCGAAGGAGGTAAATCCGCCAAACTCTCCAGAACTTCGCCCAATATAAAAATTCTGGTTGATTATGAAGGGCAAGCTCCGGAAAACAGGGAAAGTCTTCAAAAACGACAAGGATTTGAAGAAAGAGTGGATGAAAGTATGTAAGAAAGATGACCCAAGTGTTGCACAGGATTTAATGGGTAGTGTTAAGTTCAAGGTGCAGGAATTTAGTCTAGGAGAAGAGGTTGAATAAACCAACTTTGCAAAAATATGGCTCATATATGTTTATTTATTCCCTGAGTGTTTCAAAAATATCCGACTTAAAATGAATTTTTGGTGATTATTTTTGTCTGGTGCATTTTTTTTTCGAGTACAGTCTGTAATTAATATCTTATTGGAAATCTGTGAACATCAACAAAGTGATTTAAAACTTCTACGAAAATTCCTCACATTTGGGAAAACTTTATCAACATTTGAGTAACTTTCATGAGATCTAATCTACAGTTTATATGAATATGGGTCGTTTTTATATTTTTTCCAGTGCCCAACTCAAGGAGCAGATGATCGTGGGCAGAGCAGATGATCGTGGGCAGGGCTCTACATTTTTGAACGAGTTTTGTTTCTTTCATACATCGTGTTTTACGCATAATTTCTATTACGCCTAGCTAGATCATCAGCACGAAACGAAAATAAAATAGAAGCATGCTCAGAACGACAGGCTTTGGATTTTATCGTCGTTACTTTGCTCACCCTTTTTAATGAAAGTAACGTCGTCGATTTTCGAGTTAAAACGAAACCTCAATAAGGCTTTCAAGTCCTTTCCCCGAGATTCTGTCACCACTCTTTCAATTTGTTTAGTATGCGTTATGTCCCATTTTCGTTACTTTTTTTAGATAAATAAGTGGATGGAAGATAAATTAAACATATTCCGTGTAATCTTCAAGTATTTTCACGTGAGAAATGGTTTAAAAATATATTTTCATTTTCCGTCATATGGAGTAAATGGATGAAATGTCAGCCTAAATGCCCCTAATTTGGGTCCATACATAAATTCAGCAATTGACTATATTTTCAATACCGACTAAAAATATCCATTAGTACCGTCCCAATGACGCGTTCATCTAGATAAAATTGATAAATAGCGGGTTTTTAGCGATGGGCCCAATCTTAGATCCACAGGCCAACAATAGAACCATTTCCACTACGTCATGAAATCATGAAAGTCGAAACTATCGAAGCTTGAAAGAAAGACGAATGAAGCGACGGGCGAAAGAGAGGCAATCGAGAGAAAATTTGTTTGTAGACACCGACTGAGGTTCTAGAATGCTGCGATGCAGCTCGACTTCAATAGTAAAAGAAAGCTAACAGTCTCTTCGATATGATCGATTCAAGCTGATAGTGTAACGCCCTGGTCGTGGGTTTCATCCACAGCGACTTCTTCTTGGAATAACCCAACCGGCAAAAGAGTTCTTCAGCACGAGAGAGGCATTGCAAAACACACACTGCCTTGATCTTCTCTCCTCTCGTCCAGTAAGTTCCTGTCTTCACGGTGACTTACTTCCTGTCTTCACGGTGACACCTCCAACCCTCACCCATACTGATGATGTTTCGACAAAGATGTCTAGGCCCAATGAGGTACAGAGAGAGGTGAATCAGATCGTGAAAAATGGCTGTATTAGTAAACAAAAAAAATCAACGTAAACGAAATTAGTGTCGTCACTAATTGCTTGTATCGTACAGGGGTTTCACTCACACAACTTAATCGATTGCTTCACCTCGGTAATCCATCTCATTGGTCTAGGCCTACGTTGTGTTTTGGCGGAGCTCGGTTGATTCGTTATTGGACGTTCCGGAAAACCGAATGAAACCCACTTTAAATATGTAGTAGCGCCCGGCGCCCATTGCCCAATCAAAATTGGACCTTTTTATTCATCGCGTCAGTAGAGCCCTTGTACAACTGCCACCATTATTTAGGAATATTGTTGTCTGACTCATATTCAATATGGTGCTAGTCATGTATCCTCTCACAATTAAGGTGTGATAGACATAGCAGGCAGTCCCAGCTAGGCTCAACTAGTCTTATAAAATTTAATAATCTTTTGGGATAGCTTTGCTAATTTTCAAGAGGTTATAATAACCCTTTTACAAATATTGACAATCATTGATTGAACAGTGCTCCACAACTGCAGAGTATATGAACAGCAGTTTCGTTTTCAAATTGACACAAAGGACTTTCGCTAGACTGATTTTTTTTTCTATTTTATCAAATTGGATGTTAGCTGAACAATTGAAAGAAAAAAATTCATATTGTTACCATTAACGATATAACAGACAAGTAATCAATTCTCAGTGTGCATTCCCAGAAGGAAAAATGTTAGCGTTAGACCAACGTTAGACGTTACCATGATGATCGATCTGCATGACTCGAGTCGAATTATGCTCGAATCGATTTTGATCGCAGCTGTCATTCCGCTTTCCATCCAGTTCTAGACGAACTTTTCAAAAAAGTCTTCTCTACTTTGATAGATTTTCTTCATCGACTTTATCTTTCGTAATCAATATCTCAGCTGCAAAACCATTCCATGTTGCGATAGACGATTTGAACGCTAGACAAGTACCTCTTTTATCAAACCATGTTGCAAAAATACCAATTAACATCTTAACTTGACCGTGAGGATACAAAGAAAAAGTCGACGAAGAAAATCT
Source organism: Ochlerotatus camptorhynchus (assembly GCF_037179485.1). Lineage (NCBI taxonomy): Eukaryota > Metazoa > Arthropoda > Insecta > Diptera > Culicidae > Ochlerotatus > Ochlerotatus camptorhynchus. The sequence goes on from NW_027040701.1 coordinate 3,208,640, forward strand.
GTCAATGTTACTTAGGACCTAATGCATTATTCAGCTTGAATTAAGATCGAACTGATTCTGATCGTAGCTGTCATTCACTTTCCATCCACAGTTGCTGTCGTGTTGTTTCAATTTCGCGTCGGCCTCGAAGTGCCGTTAGTTCTGTCCTGGGAGTGCGGTAAAGATAAGCGAGAAGACTTTGTGAGAAGAAGTGTTTCCCTAAATTGTGCTCTAAAACCGACAGTATAGTAGCGGTATTGGTTTCGGTTAATTTCGAGTATGAGAATGTGATTGCGTTTGATCAAAAGTGCCTGAGTAAAATTCAAATACTTTCGATGATTACCAGTAGCTGCGATAGTGAAGATGTCAGTGCCAACATTTCAAAGGGGCGTAATTGCTTTTGTAAACAATGACTTTAGCCGTAAATTTCTCGCGAATGAAATCTTACCTCTCCAAAATAACAATGCTAGCTGGTAGAGGAAACATTCATCTACCTGCTGGTGTCATTATTTTTCATGAGTGAGCTTTTATTCGCGAGAAATCGACGGCTAAAGCCATTGTTTACAAATGCAATTACGCCCCTTTGAAATGTTGGCACTGATGTATACCAATTTGTCCGGGTGTGTTTGCCATACAGAAATTTTTTATTTCATTTTTTGCATATGCATATTAAGTTTACATTAGGATAAAGTTGAAAAATTGAGAAATGTATCGCTTCAGTTTGAGAAGAACTTTACTTCGCAACCGATGAACCATTCCGATGGCCCATATTACCGTGCAAACTTTGTAGATTGGCAGGGTCCAATATGGGTTAGCTTGATGTTTATAAAGTACTAAACTGCATTTTTGAGCATTAGCTCTATATATTATTTGGTGTTTCCTAGCAGATAATCATGTTGGTGTTCGCTGATGCAAATAATAAATGGGATAAACAGAGCTGTCCATAGTTGGGCGTTGTTGAACTTGTGGTAGTTGCAAAACATTTCAAGACCAACAATTGAAAGGGCCTCAACTTCATTTTGTTAACAAACCTTGTAAGACAATTTTGTTGCGAACTGAAGTATGCCAACGCAAACTTACAAAATGAAAAGGTAGGTTTTGGTTCGCGAGAAAATGGCCTTACAAGGATTGTTTACAAAAGCATTTGCATCATAAAGAATAAGTCGACAAGGCACCAAGACGATTAGACGAAAACTCGCACTTTTATTACACCTAAGGAAGCCTCAGAATGAAAATTCAAGAACGCAAATTTCAGTTCACTCAAACATAAAAATATGAGGTTTTGTCAATATCGCGCGAAAGTCTGTTAATGACAATGACAAATCTCAGCACTGCTTGCAAGTCTACAACAGAGGTTCTTTGTTTGCTTTTTCGATGGTGATTTTTTCGATCCGTACATGTTCCTCCAGTTCGTGGGTAATTTTCATGTTCGACAAAGCTGAAAAATTACCGATTATTTAATTGAACTCTTACACGAACGATGAGATCGACTCAAAATTTAATTGAATTCGGCACAATTTTGCAAAAAGTGTATTTACTCACTGAAACAACGCAACGCAAACGGATCAAATGTGGGTGGCCCTTTAGTATACTAATAGAATGAGTGAAATCTCTGTCGATTTTCCTAATATTCGGGAAGTTTTTCTTGGATAAGCTTGGATAATTGTACTCTGTAAGTAAGCAAATCCACTTCTTGTAAAATTGAGTCGAATTCAACTTAATGTTGAGCCAATCTCATCATCCGTGTAATCACAACATGAAACAACTTACAGTCCTTCGTTCCCCAGGTGAATTTATTTTTCATTGGTAATGTTTCTGTTTCGTGCGTCATCAAACGGTTGAGTTTGATGCAGTCCCGTACCTTAGGAATCCCCAGGAAGCCAACAGACATCAACGAGAAGAAGTTACTGCACACCCAGTAACACAGGATCGCACCGGGAAAATTCATTATTAGGGGAAACAAACAGCGGCATTGCTGTTTGTTTATTTTCCGTCAGCACGTCATCCTTTCCACGGAGACCGACCATCGTAGATTTTTTTTTCCTTTGATTTGTTTTCCGTCGATCTTGTTTTCCGTGTTGAGCACCAATGCTACCGACGCCAGGGCAGCTCCCACACCTGGACCCTACCTTTCGACACATCAACTCATGAACCGGGGACCAACGGCTTTATTTCCCTTCCGAAGGAAGACGTGATCAGAGATGTTATGCCTCAGAACATCCCGGCGGCGCCGACTGGGATTGAACCCAGACCTGTTGGCGTGAGAGGCAATCACGCTTACCACTACACCACCGGCGCCGCTGTATAGTGGATTTGTTGCTTTACAGGTAAGAAATAAACAAAAAAAGTCATCCCATCATAGTGCTTCTCCCGCACTGATCGGGTCCAGTCCGTCAAAATGCTTACCTTTTCCACCTTCGGTTTTAAGTCATCAGGAACGATTCCCCCAGGCCAATTTTAAATCCGTTCACCCAAACTAAACCACTGGCCTTACGTATGAATTAATCCTCCGGAGCTGGATCTTGCTATCGATTGTTTCCTCTCGAGCCGGAACCGTATTATCCGTTTACGTACTTTATATTAAAAAATAAACACTTTTCTCTGATTTTTAGAGGCAAATTTTTTAATGCATCAAAGTTTTATGGTCGTTTGTTTACACTCTGCTATCCGAGCACAAAGTTTGACACTTGACGCTCGTTTACGTCAAGTGTCAAACTTCGTGCTGGGATGGCAGAGTGTAAATAAATGAGCATAAATTCCACCCAGAGGTGGTCTAACGACGTCTAACCAGCCATACAAAAAAATGTCTAACGTTAGTCTCACGTTAGACTAACATGTTAGATCGAAAAGAGCTGTAACGTCTAATATTAGACGAACATTCGACTAACGTTAGACCAAATGTTAGTCTAATGGTCTAACGTGTTAGACTAACGTTAGACTCATGTTAGACTAACCTTCCGTGTTGGGTTCTTACAGCTGTCACGGGAAGGACGTTTTTGTTAGTGAAAAGGATAAATTCATCTGGGATCTGGATTAATTCTGAAAATCGATATGAGTGTACAAAGGCTAAACAGCAAATAATGTGATCCTATCAACACAGTAATGTACTGCGGCTTGAATTTGAACCGCCGAGTAAGCAAAAACGGTCGCTATTAGTACATCACAATAATCAACTGTGATTAGCGATCGTTTAATGGCGTCCACGAAAGGAGTAAACTTAGATTTAGAACCCAGATCAAGCATACGCTACATTTCACCGTTTTCCTTACATTACCGAATTCTATCTATAAAAAATTCTTTTCATAATAGAGCAAATCCACGTAAACTGACAAAGCGATAAAATGTTTTTTTTTAACTTTATTTAAGAGATTTTTAGTTTTAAGCTAGTTAATCTCTTATCGATAAAATGTTAATCCTATTCGAATTCCATGAAAATTTGCATAATTTTACACTAGAGACAATAAACCACGTTCGTGCTGTAATTCGGCCACTTTGACCCGCACCTTTTTGTTCAAAATGGCATATCGATATTTTACAATTAATCATAGCATCATCACGGCTCGTCTAATCGAAATGACGTCTGAGACAAAGTTGTAGGAAACTAGATTGCCTTTTCTAATATTTGTGATATTTTATATACGGAAAACAAATTATTTAGTCCAATAAATCGTTTCGTATGAACAAATTAAAAATTTTGCACGAACATTTTTACTAAAAGTAGATGTTCAACACCTGGATACCCATTATCAAATCGGTCTTTTCTGAATGGTAAAATTTTGGTTCTGCCAGACGTAGAAGTAGGTAGACGAGCCCAAAAACAGCTCTCAAATAAACAAAACGACTGTCGGTTTCAGACTACTGTCCGGATTTTGTAAGGTTGTCTAAGCACGCTACTGAAGTTGTATAATTTATATACTGCCAACTTTAATCGAACTGTATGAAACATTTAAAAGTCGAACATCTGCAAAGCTGCGGGACGTTCGTTCAGCATGTTGGGAATCCTCATCTCCTCTCTAGGCATCCCACGTGTTTGTTTATCTCCACGATGAGCATGCAAGTGCATCTCCAAGAAATGAGGAGTGGCAAGCAAAGAAAAGAGTGAAAAGTTAATAAAAACGTTATTTATGGAGATAAAAGTCAGCGATAGAACACAGTCATATTTAATTTCTTAAGTGTTTTCTATAAACAAACTGTTTTCCTTTCAGGGATTTTTCAGTGCCGAGCCGGCTCCGCCTTGCCCGTGTCAGTTTATTTTCTATAAATATTTGAATTTTTCTGGTAAATTGAATCATAACACATTAACAGTTCTTCCATCTTCAGGCTTTAGCTCCGGGAAAGGGAGGTGAGAATAATTGTTGTTGTTTACCAAACAGTTTGAGGTAAATAAAATTCCTTCGATCCAATTATCGGGTAATCGTCAATTTTCTGATGCAATTTCCATATTGCAATCGAGCCAAATACGTCATATTCTGAGGAGTGGAAAATTGTACGCTAATAAAAATCAATGATTTTCTGGAAAAATTTCTAGTTTGAAGTAATTAAGACATGATTTTTACCAGAGGAAGAGAGAGAGAGAGAAAGATCAGTGTGGTGTAAATTCATAAAACAAACTCGTTGTGAAATTGAGCCACCAAAACATCATATTCCGAGCCATTCAATCATCGCACACATTGCATTTCATAAAAATTACAAAATTGTTTACACATTACATGATAAAGGTAGGCGCATAGGTATCTACCGATGGTGGATAAATTAAACAAACGCGCCACCGAAACTGAGCTCCGGCCCTTCGTCACGAAGATGATGGCATGCACACGGAACTTCCTTTGTTCGTTGCCGCGCGTGTTTGGTGGAATAAACATAGAAACATCTCCCGCTCGCAAGACAAACGCGACAGACGCGAGTGACAAAGTTTTCATAGAAAAGTGAGCATCAATCATCGGGCCGTCATCAACAACACAGGCACAGATTTCTGCGCGAAAGAGCATTGCGACAAGCGAGAGAGTGTTGTGAAGGATGTCGGCCAGTGAGTAAAGCTCTCGCCTAGTTCGTAAGCTTTTGGGTAGATGTCGACTTTGTGGTTTGTTCAGCATGGAAAGGAAGTGGAAGTAGGGGATGAAATAATGACGATAAGGGCTGCTAATAGAAGCTTGAAATTGAGGCTTGGTGTAGGAATTGGATCGGGAGTTGTCACGCTACAATGGGGGAGTCTTATTTGTCAGTGGCGATATCAGATTAATGGATATTTTTTTTCATTAGATTTACTTTCAATACTAATACTAATAAAAACTCTAAGTTGAATTCAATGCATTCACACCAGGATTGTTAACCGAGCGAGATATATTATTGAATGCTTCCGAGAAGGTAATTTAATTTGAATTGGCTTCCATCAAAGCGAGTGTCACGTCGACACATTCCCATCCATTCCTTTCTCCCGTTCTCTGTGTAATTACAGCTGATCTGGCAATAGCGGAGTAGCAACCGTGGGCGGTCAATCATGATCATGCTCATGCAACCACATTGATGATCTATGCCCAGAGAAGTCGAGAATTTCTATATTCGATCTACCGGTGTTCTAGTCAGGACCGGGAATAAAACCCACAACCGCTGGCTTGGTGGTGGGGCCTGCCTTAGCTTGGTCGGTAAAGGCACAGCTATAAAACAAGACCATGATGGAGGCAGCTGGGATTGATTCCCGGTTGCGGTCTAGGAATTTATCGGGATGGCAAATTTCTCGACTTCCCTGGGTATTGAGCATGATTGTATCTGCCACACAATAATTATAATGCAAAAATTGTACTGGCTTATAAAGTTTTCAATCAACTGTGGAGGGCCGGCGTAAAGTCACAGTAGGGACGTAATGAAACCAATAGAAGTAAGAAGCTCTCCGGCTTGGTAAAACTAGACCTTAACTGATTTATTTATTTGATATTTTTTCAAATTTATATCAAACAGAAATATATATTCGAAAAACTAAAAATTGATTAACATAATTTTAAACATTAGCCATTGTAAAATAAATGTTAACCGCAATAATGTTAGAGCAAATTTCTCTCCAAACCTTGTGTTCTCAATCCCTATTCTGCCATCCATTTGCTACAATTTGTTACCCTTAATCTCGAGATAGCCGCGAGTAATCGGCCCCTCACTTTACTAACGTTAGTAATTCTGTGATTTAAACAATGTAGATCTGCTCCGCAAAGCTACGAAAAATGAGCCTGGAAAAATAAACGCATTATAAAAAAGAAAACAAAGCAATCTTAACACATTTTGTTAAACAAATTGCTCTCTTGCTAATAGTGATATCATAAAACAAAACCAATCCTGCATGTCACCAACAGAGACATAAAATGAAGCAGGTATTGACACCTTTCACTTGAATTGCTCATTCTTTAAAATAAATGGAAACAGTGCACTCTACATGGTGTCTTCACAAGTCTTCACAAAGGACAAGTTTATGAGAATTATCTCAGCTTTGACCACCCAGTTGGTAACCGACCTCATGGGTGGTGTTAAATTAATAAACAACAACTTCTGAAAAAAAAACTGCCAATAATTTACCAGGGATTAACTGCTATTAGGACATCAAAAATTTCAATTAATACAAATCAACATCTCCAATCATGTCAGATGTCAGAGCATCGTCCTTCCATTAAAACTGCAGTTGTATAACGCCGCCCAACCAATAAAGGGAACTCATGACACCGTCGGTGTGGTCCTTGATTCTCAATTAAAGTTATGACTCTTCTTCTACACATCTCTTTCCTTTGATCCTGAACGCATACCATTCAACACCCTTGTACCTGCCGTCTGTTTGTACGCCATGCGGCGTCTCTAAGTTTTCCATTTTTATGTTTCAATCCGGGTGCAATCGGTGATGATCTAGTGTGTGGTGCGGGCGAATGCAGCTCACTCGCATCCTCCAAATGGTGCTGTGTTTAGCAGCGCTGCCCAATGTAGATCAATTCTCATATTTTCAACACCCAATCCCAATCAACAGCAGGAGACCTACACCGAAGTGATTTATGATTAGCACACGAAGTCCGATCATTGTCGATTGCCGTTTTTTCGGTGATTTTACGACTGAAAAAAAAAGTTGCATCCCTTGCTGCGCTGACCGGCGACTTTGCTCTGCTTTGGATTGATCGGATTTAAGGCCCGAAGGAAAAGGAAAGCGGTTATGAGGTCAAAGTGGTGCTGCCGGTGTTAACCGAAGAAATTTACGACCTATGAATTTGCTGTGGAAGCTTCGTTTTTGCTGGGTTCGGACCGTGGTGGGTATTAAAAGAACATTTTATTGTTTTTACTGGGAATCGTCCATTTAGAAGACCACCTCTAAGCGGTCCGAATGAAGACATAGACAAATGGCGCTTTTAGGAATCTTATCTTTTGGGGAGGAAAATTTGCATTCTTATCGGTTTATATTTTTGTTAGTTATTTTACATTTTCATTTCTAGAGCGTGGGATCGCGAAATGAGCCGTTGGTGAAGCTACGGTGGAGGACTGAAAAACGTCTTAACTCCGAAGGCATTATTGGTGCGACGGCTTCGACTTAGTGTAGCTTTAAATGGCTTTTGCATCAAGTTAAAATTGTTTGTCTTTCGAATTGAAGTTGCTCATTGCATCCTCCGTTGACAATAAAATTGATTGTTTGTTACTGTTTTACAAACTGCAATTATAATTGAATTGAAAATCACATATTTTTACTGTTTAGTGTATTGGAAAATGTACGGAAGCACGTCGTAAAGCAAATTGACTATTTCTTGCTTTGGAGTAGCGAAGCTTGCAAATGCTTATTTCACTATAAATAATGTTTTTCATGCTTAAGAGATCATTAGATGTTATGAAGTCATTTTGTACATGTAAGTTAACCAAGAAGAGGTTATAAAGTATGTGTTTGAAGTTACAAGCAGAGGTTGTAAAATATGTATTTGACACATATAACCAGTCCCTCTCACTTTGACGTGATCAACACATTAATATTCTGGGTGCATCTTCATATGCCCAGCCAAACCATGTGTTTGCGAACTAATTTATCGGCAAAAATAAATTTGAATTTATCGTATTGGATTTTAAAAATAAAAGATGATTTTTCACAGATATTCAGCGAACAATTACAGGAAAACTGTGGAAAATCTCCGAACTGTTTACCTATTGTTCAGCTGTTGAGATTTCGGTAAAATTTCACAGGAATATTTGAAATAATCTTAGTTTTGGTAACTTCTGATAAGTTTCCAAAATTTTACAGGGTAATGCAATTTCCTAAGCATAACATTTAAAAAGAAACAAAGTCTCAGAATTAGCAGTTTTTTTTAAATCTTGAATCTTGATTTTTTTTCTGTCTCTAGGATCTTGGCATATAGAATACTCTTCTACAGAAAGTTCTCTGAATTCACTCTACAATGCTCTTCATATTATTATTAATTACTACCTAGTACTTGTAGTTCTTTCTCGATACCGAAGGATTTCCTTTTTAGATCCGCTCAGATTTTGCATTAATTATTTGATATACTCCTCATAATTTCCTTGGAACACTTCTTTGAATTTTCTAAAAAATGTCATCGGAATATTCTTGGAGTTCTCCTCGGAATTCCTTTGAAATTTTCCTCATTTTTTTATTACTGTTCTCAGTACTTTGAATTCTTCATCCATTTGAAATGTTGGTTTGTATGATTGAGTTATTATTTGCGAGAAATCTCTGCCAAATTTAGCCAATAGAGACAGTTCCGTTATACCGAGGAATACATGTACTCCTAAGAAATGCATTGGAATTATTTTTAGAATATTCGTTGAATTCACTAAAGTTTAATTGTAATCCTTTTTTTAGCATACCCCTCAAGTATTCTCTGAAAATTCCAATGAAATTATGCTCTGGATTATTTTTCTCCCAAAAACTTCTTGAATTAATCCTCAAAATTCCCACGAATTTCTTATTTGTGGTTCCTTGTAAAGTAATCATCAGAATTATCTAACACATTCATAAAATTATTTGGAAATTCTCTCGGTAAATCCTATGAATTTTCTTAAATGTTTCCTTTGAATCCTATACATCATTTCCATGGAATTCTACTCAGAACTACCTTGGTCTTCTTCATTGGTTTGACATGGAATCTGGAGTTCATCAGACCTACCTTGACAGCAGATTTCACTTGATGTTTTTCTCACGTTCTCGCAGAACTCTCTTGGAATGAGTTCGTTAGAAAGTTGAATGGTTGATTTTTGTTTTCAAATCTGTGATGTCGATAAATGTGCAGTGCCAAAAATCATAAATATTTATCTACGTTCCAGATTCCTGAAAATTTCATCTGAGTATTTTTTTAAAGTTGTTCATGCATACAATGTGTAAAACATCAATGTTCCAAAAAAAAAAAAAAAACAAATATGCGGCCCTGGAATTTTAAAACCTATTTGATACTGATCATAAATCTGGTTCAGTTTCATTTAGTTCAATAAATGAAATAAAATAACTAGGATAATTAAATGTTTATTCATTTTAAAACTATCTTTTTTAATTAATTGTAGATTTTTTTAGTAATCATTGAGGAAAGTAATCCCCCTTTTGGGATTATAAAAATTACGTTGATACTAGCTTAAATAAGATATTTTTATATAGATTTGTTATTGGTAAATACCAATAGGAAATAAGCAAATTTTCTTGAAAATTCGAGTTCACCCAACTAGTAATTAATATTAGCTTTGGTATTATTATCCAAATCAGTAGCCCTTTTTGCCTTTTTCGAGCTCATCACTTACAACTCCAGGTATTTTTTCCTCTTAAAAATGTAGTAATGCTTCGTAGGTCAGCATTTATTTAAATATTTTCGACTCGGTAGTGTTTTGTCTTTTTTTTGCATTATAGTCACTTTAACGCTCTTGGGTCATTCGTGACTTGTCCGGGGGTGAGATTTGAACTCGCGACTTTGGCGTGAGAGGTATAGATGCTAACCACTACGCTGGGGTCGCCCCCGTTTTGTCTTTGTTAGTGGACAATGACAATTCAAACAGCAAAACAATACATGAAACTTTGTATAGTTATAAAGAGAGAGAGAGAATGATTAGTAATTTCCATTTAATTCACTACCTTATTTGCAAATCCAATCTTCAATGTCTTGTACTAATACTCGACTATTAGTACAAGACACTGAAGAAGTCTACACATTGTAAACGAAATACGCCTATCTGTCAAGGATAAGCAAATAAGGTAGTGGAATTAAATGGAAATTACTAATCTTTCTCTCTCTCTCTCTTTATATAGGTATTCCACTAAGACGATTTTGTATAATTGTTTGTTAAGGGCCATTCAAATAAAAAAAAAAAAAAGTAAATTTGCATGTTCTATTTTTTTTTCAAAATGGCCTCATTGGCATTTATCAATAAATTTTATCGCGAAAATGTCACCTCTGATCGAAATGACATCTGCGACAAAGTTGTACGTAAACTATTGGAGTTCTCTTATATTTTTTCTGAAAATATACTTTATATTCTCCTTAAAATTATCTTGGAATTATTTTCAAACTATGCTCTGAATAAATGTAAAATTCTTATAAAAAACAGCAAAAAGCAGTAGGTAATCATGTCAAGAAATTCGTCTCAAAATGCCTTTAAAAGAATATCTTGGAATTTTCTTGAAACTCTCCTTAGAACTTTATTGGAAGATTCATCAGAATCTCCTGAAGCACTACTCAGAATTTCATCGGAAATATGCTCAACATTTTCCTGTGAGTTATCCGCGTAGGAATCCTTCCGGAAATTTATTTTCAAAATTGCCGACGAGTTCCGTGACCCACTATGTCTCAGGTCACTCTACTGCTCGCTTGTGCGATCCTTATTGGAGTCAAGTTTAGTTGTTTGGTGCCTTTTCCATGCTAGCTGGATCACTAGAATTGAATCCGTTCAATGCAAGTTTGTGAGATATGCTCTTCGTTTCCTCAACTGGCGTGACCCAACAAACTTGCCACCGTACGAGGAGCGTTGCCGTCTCCTGGGAATCGAACCATTAAAAGTGAGACGGACGGTTGCTCAAGCTAAATATGTTCGGTGGAAAGCTGCTTACGGGTGACATTGACTGTCCAACACTGCTGGCTCAGCTAAATATGTATGCCCCTGATAGGCCTTTTCGTCAACGCGACTTTCTGTTTCTGGAACCACGGCGCCGAAAGTCAAGAGTCAATTAGAGCAATCAGCTGGCAATTCAACAACTTCTTTTATATGTTCAACTTCAATGTATCAGCTGACGTGTTTTGACATCGGTTACTTGGCCTTTTCCGTACCGTTGACCGTATCTATTTAGTTAAAGTTTTATTCACTTAGACAATAATTGTCAGTTGAATTTTTCAATATACAAATAAACAAATGCTACAGAGTGAATCGAACAAGTTAAAAGGACTAAAATCTGTAAGTGAAATAATGAATTTGTACCTTAAAATTAATTAACAAGTGAAAATCGTAAACGTATTAAGTAACATAAAAACACTTTGAATATAAATCTCTTCTCGCTATGAGGTAACCCAAAGCAAATTGGAGTTTGCCATATAGACGTTCGAAACTTTGACGAGCGATTTTCACTCCTGTGGCAACACTAAAGGGCCATTCAATAATTAAGGGAGGGGTTTTTTTTAATTTCTTAAGATCTACTATGATGGGGGCGGGGGGATACGTAAGAAAAATAGTGTTAGTGCAGCTCTCCAAATAACTATTTTAGTATTTCCTGGAATTGCGTTTAATGTTCAATTTGCTGGTCCGTACTTCTGACAGTACTCACCATTAGAGAGCTGCTGTATCGTATGGATCGTATGGTTTGGTGGACAATTGACTTTAGAATGTGAGTATAGCAAAATTTACTTTTAATTAAAATAAAACAATGCTAGTGTTAAATACGTCAATGGTATTATTTCGATGAAACGTCGATGTTACTAAAAGAACAAAATAAATTAATTTTCTCACCGCTAGAAGCAATATTTGAAGAGAAGTCGAAGATACCTACGTAAAATTTTAATATCCCCGCTTTCGTCACCAGCTTAAGGAAAATTAATATTACCGCAACCGCCGAAAAATTCACGTTTTGATGTTTCTAAAAATATTGGAAAAAGATATAAAAAAACAACGTAATAATTTTGTTTTTGTATCTCAAATAAAAAAAAAAGTAATATCTAAAATATCAGGATATCAGATATTTTGAATTTAGTTTACTACTAACTACAGTAACTAACTGTGAAGTTCTTTATGTTTAGTTTGTTTCTTTAAATGCTTGTTTAAATAAGAAAGTGTTGTTTTGATCACCAAAAAGCCAATTATTTCGAAATACCGATTCAAGGGGAAAAAAAGCTAGCTAGATCTTATAGGAGGGGAGGAGGTATCGAAAAATCTTACTATATCATACAAGGGGGACCCTCTCCCCCTATATCCAGTCAACTTTTTTTTCCTTAAATCGGTCGGATATATTGGAAATTATGCTTACGTAATTATTGAATGGCCCCTAAGACTGGCATATACGAGCGTCACTAATGACATAAATACAAATTCGTAAGTGATAAATTCCGTCATGTGTAAAATATTTTTTTTCCGTCTGAGTAAGCATGAAGGACCCGTTTTCCTTTGGAGTCCCAATATCCCCTGAATGTCAAAAATAAAGCGTCAGCTTGATTGATCAACCTATAAATAACGGAATTAAAATAACCGTACAGCTTTCCCACTTAAGCGGTACACATAAATCAACAATCCTGACCCAGTCCAATGAATAATGCGTTCGGAACTGCATCGAGAATTCCATTTTCCTGGGCGGCTATATCTGGCAGTTCAATTTCCTCGGGGCACATTACTTCCCCGGGTGAAAGAATGCATTTAGTATAATTTATTACAATTTGTATATGGATACTTTCCTCACAAACCGGCGATTCATTGATCGTCACACTGACGGTGGCTATTAATAGAGCAATCTCTACCTCCCACATTACTTCATCCCCTCGGACTTGAGGAGCGCAGTTCAACGAAGCGTGGAAAATCACTGCATCAAACGGAGAAGCCAATAAATCAATAGACCTTCTTCAGGAGTTACGTCGCCGTTTTTATGTGTATGCCTTACGAATCAACTTACGAAGAAAGCCCCATTTATCTTAATACGGCTTGATGTGTTCATTAATATTCGCATTCAGGGGAGTCTCGTCCACACCAGCGGTGGCCAGGTATTTTTGAGGATTTGCGGGACAATCAGCTCTTTCTCGTTTGACGATCAACTTTCGCATCCTTTTTCATTGAACTATACGTGTGGTTTGGAGAGGTGCGTGCGTATCTCGTTGATTTTCACCTAACTGGATTTGGACACGATTATACCTCCCCGAATTGTATACCTACATGATCCGTTTCATTGATCCCCTCTGGGTGACCTGCTGCTCGCACACGTTGGACGATTACCTTCCAGTAGACCGGGCTGCGTTCATTTCTCATTCTCATCTCGTCTTAATTTAAGCTGATGGACATCAATCAATTTTCATTGCCTCATCCCCGTTTCACATTCAGGGGGCAATTCGTTGGGTTCCACTCGCGGCAGCAAAGATGGATGACGAATCTTCGCCAAGACTTGCGTGCCTGCTGGTTTGGGAATGCACGTATGTACTTCTCTGTCCATTGGTCATTAGTGGTGAAATAATTCAATAAAAATGTAAACAAATAAACAACCTCGAAAATCCAGTGGAATAACAAATGTCCGGCCATCAGCAGAAACAGCAGTAATGGAGGCTGCAGCAGACATCAGTTGATCATTTGGTTAGGTGAATGTGTGAATGATCATAAATCATCTCTAAGGTTGATGGCTGCGGGTTGATCGTGCCAGCTGGTCAAGGTCATGTCGAGGGATTTGTGTTGCCAACTTTTCTGATCTGTTGTGATCTTCATAGTCCGATGAACCGAACCATTTTCTTCAACAAAACCACGATTTGAGGTCGAATCACCATTGTATTTGGCAACATTGATTCCATAGAAACTCTTTACAATGAACCTAAATTGCTTCTGACTGAGGGATCAGCCGCAATGCGTCACCTGTAACAAAAGTGTTGAAAAATTAAACAAATAACTCTTAACCGTCCGCACCTTTCAAATGAAGACAGAAGAGAAATCACCTCTTGCTTGCAAGCAGAACATTCTGGCCATACCCCTTTGAACAGGACTCGAAAAACGAATGAGGGTGCGATTCTCCTCACCGTGATATGATTAATCAAACACCTGTTTGTTACGGTTTATGCAAATTCAATTAAATGCTAATTTACTGCATTATTTATTATTCGTGCTTGTTCTCGCTGGTTCGAGTACGGGATCGTTGTTGGTACAGTTGTCTCGTGCATCACACCGCTCGCTAGTGTGCAATTATTTTATAGAAGAGCTGGTTGGTGTGGCGCAACAAGGAAGGCTCATCGCACCAACCATCAAGGCCGGGGCAAAGTGGGTTGAAAAAGTGTGAACAAACGGGGGCACAACATCACTGACGGCTGTAATTTAAACACAACCCGCTATCAAAAGCCTTTTGCATAGCGAGACGACGATGACGATGACGACGACAACCAACGGCAACGGGTCTTGAGTAACCGAGGACGAATGGAATGGATCGTACCTCAGCAACAAATGGATGAGCTGTTGATGATCAGACTTGACAAGGCCCGGCTCCTTGTGGCACCTTTCGGTTGTCCTATTCTACATGGACTGACGACGACGACGACGACGATTGAGGTGGTGGTGATGATGATGATGATGATGATGTATGCGACGACGACGGTAATTAGGCATTGTATGTATGCATGGTTGATTAAAAATGTTATGAAGAATTAAGTGATTTAATAGGAGCTACCTTGAGCCCCTGGATCGATGTCAGTGCTTTGCAATGTGGGGAGTTTAATGATTTTATTAAAGGTATAAAATCTGCAGGTAAGAAAATGTGTGTAATCACTTTGGGTGCTTTGTGATGAGATCATTGGAATTTGTACTAATTGATGATAGTAATCATGTGATGAGTTTGCAACCTTAAGCATATCTCACTTTGATGTACTTGAAGGGAATTTGAGTTATGTATAACGGTAGTCATAGTTGCAGCTTGACAGCAGCTCGTTTGAGGTGTTCAATTTGTTAAGAGATTAATCTTTAGAATCGGCTATTTATTCTGATGAGTCTTATTTTATGTTGCAACTACGCATTATAGTTATTCAGTTTCATACATTACATGGGGCTTCCCTTAGCTCAGTCGGTAAAGGCGCAGCTGTACAGTAAGACCATGCAGGAGGTGGATGGGTTCGATTAGCATTTTCTTGAACATTTGAACTGATTTGTTTTCAAACTTGAGAGACTTAAAACAATTACAGGCTTTTATTTTATTTTAAATTTGTAGTTTTTGATAAGATTTCTTCTTCTTTCATTTATTTAACGTCGGTCTCTGTTCCGCAATCTAGTGCCAACCACCAACGGACATCGATTGCCATTCATTGTCGGCAATCGAATGTGCAAGGAAGGCAGCTTCCACACCTGCGTAGGATATCGCACCCCTTCAACACACATAGGCCAGGACCTTCCGAAGAAAGACGTGACCAGAGATTTGTATGCCACCGAGTCCGGCTGGGATTGAACCTAGACCCATTGGAGCGATAAAGCAGTCACCACTACACCACCGGCGCCGGCTTAATAAGATTTTAGTCATTATTTATTTTTCAGGATCCTGGTTTTAGAAAAAATGTGAAATTTTCAAATTTGAGAATTTTTCAAAACTTTGGAGTTTAGAGAAATTGAAAAAATGAACAAATGATGAAAAATTCAAGATGTTTTTGCTTGATTTGTTCTTCGTCGATCTTGTTTTCCGTGCTGAGTACCAATGCTTCCGATGCCAGGGACGCAGCTCCCAAACCTGAACCCTTCCTATCAACCTATCAACTCATGGACCGGGGACCAATGGCTTTACTTCCCTTCCAAAGGAAGGCGTGATCAGAGATTTTATGCCTTAGGTGCCATCGAGTAAGCAGGCTTGGTTCTTGGCTTGTTTGATTACATTAGTTGTTTGGAAAAGTTGACTACAATATTTTTTTTTGTACGAGTTTTTTTTTCTTCCCGTAGTTTTGATACGGGCGTTGAAAATTAATCGATGATCATAGGCATTTAGAATACATTTTAGGACAGTTATCACTAATCTTTTTCCTTCATCACAATGAAGCAATTGATTAAGATCAGTGATTAACAATTTTGGTTGATCGTTGATCATTAGTGACTTAAGGTGATTCTTTTAAGTGTCCAATAATGGCAGTCATCATGGCTGATATGTCCTATCACTTTAAGTTTTCTAGAGTACAAATTTCGGACACTGTTGGGACATCGCTCATGAAATTAGAACTGTATGCAGCATAAGTGAAGTTACAGTTTTGTATGTTATGTGAGAGCTGATATTTGTGTTCTTGAAATTTTGACGCAATAACGAGTTTGATAAGCTTTAGAACTTTTTGTTAAAGGCCAACTGTTGGAGTATTTAAATAGAATAGTTCGTTGATACCAGAACAATCGGCATATCGGGAAGGTCATTCTTGTGAAACCGCGTTGAATTTGGCATTACCGAAGTGAATAGATAACTTGGAGAGTAAAGATACGATTGTTGCTTTTTTTTAATCTAAAACACGCTTTAGAAGGTCCTTATGGTTTAAATCAATCAAGCGCTTTGTAATTACGAGTACTGCTATAAATGGTTTGAAATCTATTTTTTTGGCATAAATCGACGGACTATCTTTAATAATTATGTTTCCAGTCCTGTGGGGAATATCCTTGGAGTGCCCCAGGGAAGAGTATTAGGGCCTCTGTTATTTATTATGTATATTAATGACATGCGACGTGCTTTTCGATTTTGCGACATAAATCGATTTGCAGATGAAACTGTGTTATTCATTGCAGCTAAGGATTTAGATGATGCCGTTTTGCCATTGAATGAAGATTTGTGTTCTCTAAGTAGATGGTTGAAGTATAAACAGTTGAAATTGAATTCAAGTAAAACAAAATGTATAGTAATTTCACAGAATTTAGTTAATGAGAACGTCTCTGTTGTTTTCCTCTGTTCGGGACATAACACTACTGCGACCAGTAATTTGATCTATTGTAGTATATCCCGTGTCCTTAGTTTAGTACATGTCGTACTACTCCATCACTATTGAGAAATGATGAAGTATTCGGTTTTGATACAGTTGTCATTCTTGCCTTCATTGCATGGAATGGATTCTAATTGAAAGATCCCGCTATTTATACCCTTCGGAGTGTTGGAACACCCTCCGTGCCCCTTTGTCAGTCAAAATTGGTGAAGTCGGTGAAGTAAAGAATTGTATTTTTGACTATGGTGTTCATTTTAAAAGTAGTTATCGGTATGCTGCCTCGATATTTGTGTGATCCAATTGAAAGAGAAAGTGACTTCCATAGATATAATACTAGAAACTCATTTCTTGACTTGTGCTTCACAAAATTCATTGCATTTTAAAGGAATAAAGGTTTTCAATTCGATGCCTGACATATCAAACGTTCAGCAACACTTATCGAATTGTGTTTTGAACAGATATCCAGTGATTTTTTGATGAATTGACAAATTGTATCTTGACGAAGTTTGTAACGGATTATTTAAATATGGAGGTTTTATAAGTTCTGTTCCCATCTTACGTAAAGTCCAAATCTAAACAATGAACATCGCGTAAAAGTAGAATTTAGTGAAGGCCTAAATGCTTTTCCGTATCTTCATGTCTACAGGTTCAATAGATTGACGGTCGCAGTGGCACCATTGTCCGGTGTGAATGATTAAAGCACCAACTCGATCATAAGTGGTGTGATGTGATATGAGGGCTTCGGTTGCCTTAGACAGCCATTTTTCCTTACTGAGCTGAAAATCGTGGGTTCAATCCCATGCCCACTGCTGATTCGAATTTTTGTCCATGGCACGTGTTTTTGTCACGAGTAATAGAGCATAAAAATCATGAGTACTATGTCACACTGCACAATGCAGTGTTGTCAACAAAACAGCTGCTTGATCTTGTCATAAGATTAAGAATCTCATAAATTATTAATTATTGTAGTTGGGAAAATTTCCCAAGTGAATAGGTTTCGAAATTTTTATGAGATCAATATAGAAAAAAAGCTAGAAGAAAATAAACGAACAGTTTGGATTTCCCATAGTAATGTCTACATAAACTTCAAATATTTTGGGCCAAGTCAGCTCCTTTCCAAATGAGTTCAAATTTTAGTAGGCTAATCAGAGGCCTATTTGAAGCCGTTTGAGCACTGAGGAGCAAAAATTTTAAATTAGGTATCACTCTAATGGGGATCATGTGTACATTCCTTAAGTTTAGAGGTAAATAAATTTTTCAACTACGGTTCGATCACCTACCCCACAGTCGTCTACGTGGTTCGGTTTGACTGCACATTTTTTATTCGATTTGACAGCTTCACGCAGCTCAAAACATTTCGGCTACCAGTTTCAGGATAGTTTTTCATTTAAACTATGAATCTAACAGCTCCTGTATTATTTAAATTGAAAATAAGCAATTTGAGGTGACAAAAAGCTAGTAAAATGCATTTGCTTCGTCGTGAAAAGCGAATCAAATTGAAGCTAAATGGAATCGTTTAAAAACATTTAGCTTACCGTATACGTGATAATGTTTGCACCATTAAGCAATGTCAAAATTTAAAAAAATCGCAAAAATATCGTTTTTAAAGTTTTTTATTTATTCAAAGGGGGATGTTTCTCAGAGTCTTAAATTATGTTAATCATCGATCGAGTTTCCACCTGCTGCAATTACGGCCTCCACATGCTTCCGGAATGCACGGCAAGTTTTAATAATGTAGTCTGGATCCATTTCTCTCCAGGTACGGGTCAATGTTTGTCTGAGGCTTGCTGTACTCGGGTGGCGTTTAGAACAGGCCTTGGCCTTCCTGACGCGCCATATTGAGTAATCCAGCGGATTAAGATCGAGGCTGGATGGAGGCCATATATCCTTCGCCCACAACGGAAGATGTTCCTGCAACCACTTCTGAGTGCGGTTTGAGGTGTGGCACGGAGCCCCATCTTGTTGAAATACTACATTTGGCTTCGGAACGTACTGTTATTTGATCCACGGAAGAACATACTTACTTAAAATCCCGATGTAGACCTCCGTGTTGACCTAGTCGCCTTCTGGAATGAACACCGGGTTCATTTTTTTGCCATCGGAAGCCACCAATCCAAACACCATAACGCTAACAGGATGCTTGGTCAGATACACGTTCTTGTGCTCGTCGGCCACGTATTTTACCTGAAGAAAACTAATATACCAGTCTGTTCTGGAATTTGATACGGGATCGACGGTAAACATGCTCTCGTCGGTGAACAGGATTACCGGATTTTTTCGCTTAAGGAAGTTCAAGATTTTCTTGCATCGTTCAACTCGTAGCTCCCGAATGCGGTTGGTAATCATGTGAGTTTTTTTTTCCGTGCCCTCGACTTCGCCCCGCAATCTTCCTTTACGATCTTCCGTGCCGTAAAGTCACTGATCCCGTGTTCCTTTGCAATTTTTCTTATTGAACGCACTGGATACACCCAAATCTTCCTTTTGATAGCAGCGATAACCCTCGGAACCCGAGCTGACCTCGGACGACCTGTGGCCACCTTCGCGGATATGTGTCCTTTCTTTTCTCGGTCTAAAACCCTTTTGACGGTCTACCGGGACACTCTCATGGCGATTGAAATGTCTTTTTGCGACATTTGCGCGTGGGACAAATCACGAATACGCTGCCACTTCGTCATGGTACAACTGTCAAACTAAGTAAATCATTTTCTTTTATACACAGCCTACTACGGTTTGAGCTATAGGTTACGTGCATGCAAAGAAAACCAAGGCATTGTATGCACAGGTGAAACGGGAACCTTATTTGTACGATGGTGCAAACGGTAGTGTTGGGGCGTAGCAACACTGCAAAATCAGCTTAATAATTTTGGTTACCGAAAGCAATAACTGTCTGATGACATTTACCCTACATACTGTTCACAAGCTGTTTTACTTGAATATCTAGATTACTCAGTAGCGGCGCCAGTGGTGTAGCGGTAAGCATGATTGCCTCTCACCCCAGCAGGCCTGGGTTCAATCCCAGTAGGCGCCGCTGGGAAGTAAAGCCGTTGGTCCCCGGTTCATGAGTTGATGGGTCGATAGGTAGGGTCCAGGTGTGGGAGCTGCCTCCCTGGCGTCGGTAGCTAGGTGCTTTTACTTACTTAAGGGTCCTGTGCACCACCAGCGGTGCAAAGGGCCAACGTGAAAGACTTCCATCCTGGGCGGCTGCCAGGCTTGCTTGCAGATTTCGTTTCCGCCCCGTCGAAGTGTGTGGCCGACCCACCTCCACTTTCGCTCTCGAATTTCTGTTGCTATCGGCTTCTGATGACATCGACGATGGAGCTCGGCATTCGAGATCCAGTTGTGAGGCCACCAGGCACGAATTATATACCGCAGTCATCGGTTGATGAAGACCTGCAGCTTTTGAGTGTTCTCCGCTGATACACACCACGTCTTGCTGGCGTATAACAACACAGATTTCACGTTCGAGTTGAAAATTCGGATTTTGGTGCGTTGACTTATCTGGTTGGATCTCCATACGATTCGTAAACTCGCAAAGGCAGCCCTAGCCTTCTTGATTCGTGCACCTATGTCGCTCTTGGTCCCGCCGTCCGACACTATTTGGCTGCCAAGATATTGGAAACTTTCGACCTTCTCCACTCCTTGCCCCGCTACCGTAAAGTTGGAAGGGTTGCCCGTGTTGGTCTTGTTGACGTTGATGGTGAGACCCGCCGCTGAGGAGCATTCGGCTAGGTCATTGAGCTTACTCTGCATATCAGAGCGCTGTTGTGCTAGTAGAGCAACATCATCAGCCAAATCGAAGTCGTTGAGATGCTCCATGGTGATAGGCTGCCAAAGCAGCCCACGGTTTGGTACACGGTCAATTTCACCTACCATGATCTCGTCAAATACGATGAGAAACAGTAGCGGTGATAGTATACATCCTTGTCTCACACCAGAGACTACCCGGATAGGGTTGGACAAGGCTCCGTTATGCAGAACTCTGCACGTGAAAGCCTCATACTGCGCTTCGATGAGGTTGACGATTTTATCCGGGACTCCCTTGCGTCTCAGGGCGCCCCACAGATTCTCGTAATTGAGACGGTCGAAAGCTTTTTCGTAGTCAATGAATACCAAATAAAGGGACTCTTGGAATTCATTGACCTGCTCCAGGATGATGCGGAGCGTGACAATATGGTCCACACAAGATCTTCCGGCACGGAATCCTGCCTGCTGCCGTCGGAGAGTCGCGTCGATCTTCTCCTGTATCCGATTCAGGATAACTTTGCACAGAACTTTGAGAACAATACACAGTAACATGATGCCTCGCCAATTGTCGCACACAGTCAGATCCCCCTTCTTTGGGACCTTCACTAAGATGCCCTGCATCCAGCCGACCGGAAAAGTCGCGGTGTCCCAGATATTACAGAATAGTTGATGCAACATTTGTGCGGATAGCATGGGGTCAGCTTTAAGCATCTCTGCTGATATGCGATCGACCCCTGGAGCCTTGTTGAATTTCATGCTTCGGATAGCTGCTTCAATCTCTTGCAGTGATGGGGCCTCGGAATTGACGCGAGTGATGCGCCGCACCCTAGGCGGATCATGCCGAGATGTTGATGGCTGGTTGGCCGTCGAAACTTGTAGAAGTTGTTCGAAGTGCTCAAACCAAGTGGGGTCGGTAAGCAATTGTCCAGTCGTGTCCTTCACTGGCATCCTCGGGTTCATCCTTGCTCCACTCAGGCGTCGTGAGATATCGTAGAGGAGGCGTATATCGCCAGTGTTTGCGGCTTTCTCCCCTTCGTCGACCAGGGAGTTCAGCCACGCTCGCTTGTCCCGTCTGCAAGAGCGCTTGACTTCCTTCTCTAGAGCCGAATACCGTTGACGGGCTTCGTTCTTGGCTCCTCTGGTTCTCGCCCGGTCTATCACGGCTTTTGCTTCTCTACGCTCCTCAATCTTCCGCCAGCTTTCATCTGTGATCCACTCTTTCCTCTGGGTGCGCAGCTCACCCAAGTTGTTCTCAAGCGATCACTTTGGACCCATCATCTATAAAGGCATTCTTGATGGCCGTCCATTGTTCTTCTACGCTGCCACCTTCTGGAACGTACGCAGCTCGAGTCTCAAGTTCTTCAACAAAAGACCTTTTTACCGCTGGATCTTCAAGTGGCGTGTGTTGAACCGCCGCCCGAGTCTCTCCTCCCGTCACTGGATCCACGCCATGTGTAGGCGGATTTCGCCGATTAGAAGGTGATGGTCAGACGCGATGTCGGCGCTGCGTTTATTCCGGACATCAAGAAGGCTCCGCCTCCATTTTCGGCTGATACAGATGTGGTCGATCTGATTTTCGGTATGTCCATCACGGGAAACCCACGTGACTTTGTGCACTGGCCGATGGGGGAAGAGCGAGCCCCCGATCACCATGTCGTTATTGCCACAGAATTCTGCAAACAGCTCACCGTTCTCGCTCATTTCGCCGAAACCATGGCGTCCCATGACACGCTCATAGTCCGTGTTGTCGGAGCCGATCTTCGCATTGAAGTCGCTAGTGTAGATCTTGATGTCACCCTTTGGAACCTTATTCACGACGGCATTCAGTTGACTGTAAAAATTCTCCTTGTCCTGTAGCTCGGCAGCATCGGTTGGCGCATAACATTGGATTATGGTAAGGTTACGAACCCGTGTTCTAAATCTGGCAACGATTATCCTCTCATTAACAGGCTCCAACTTGATGAGCGCAGCACTTGCCTGGACGCTAAGTAGGAGACCAACTCCACGATGGCGGGGAACGTTTTCACCTCGAATACCAGAGTATAGTAGTACATGTCCCGACGGCAGTTTGTGTTCTCCAAAGTTTGGCCAATGAACTTCACTTAGTCCCAGGATTTCTAGCTTCATGCGTCGTGCCTCGTTGGCGAGTTGTGCCAGTTTACCCTGCTGGGCTTACGTCAATACATTCCATGATCCAATTCGTGTCTGTTGTTTTGCGCTAAAAGTCGTTGCCGTTTCTGTTGGTTTCTGTAACAATTGTAAAGGTTTCAGAGACAGTAGGTGGTTGGCCTAAGGTCTCCTATCCGCCGTGATGGGGCTGCCATCTTATGTGTAGCTTCCGGGGAAGAGCATTTCTTATTCAGCCGCTGGATGTCAGTCAGACGCTGTTTGAGCCGCACCTCCATGGTGAACAGACGCTCGGGTTGGCGAAGCATTTTCTCTATCACCGTGCTATGGTTACCGCGCCAGTGTTCGCGTCGCACCTCCTCATTCTGCTATTGTCGGATTGACAACATTGCCCAGGCTACGCCAACCAGCAGTGTCCATGTTTCAGCTGGCAGTCTTTTGTGATCATATGACTCGTGGAGGCGTGAGGTAGGAACTTGTGAGGACCGGAGCTAGGCATATCGCTCCTTCCAGATTGTCACTCACCATTTTGTAGCATTGGTGCCCAGCACGGAAAAAAAGATTGACGGAAAACAAATCAAGGACAAAAAAGTAGATTACTCAATTGGATGTACAATTAATGCAAATAACTCTTTAAATGATTCATTTAATCAGGATCAGATGTTCAGGATCATACAAACTTGAACTGAAATTGAAATTAAAACGCGGGTTGATGGAAAGTTCACAACATACCAAAGTACTCATTGAACGCTATCAGTTTTAAAAATTATCAAACCATAACTGATTTCGAACTCTTCGATTATATCTCCCGCAGCGGCTACAAGGAGGTGACCTTCAATTCCCGGCACCACCGGTAACGAATGTTCCTCTTACAACCGCACTCCGCACCGGTTCAGCTGGCTTTCGGTGACCGTGAACAATTTTTGATTTACACTTTCCGTCATGGCTTTGCTACACATTTTAAGTTCCTAATTTAGATGTTATTATCCTCCTCGTCTATCCCTCCCGAGCGGACAAATTCCCCTACCCAGGAGTGTCGGGTATCTGCACACGTACTTACCAACAACGCCCTTGAATTGTGTGTCGGTATATGCAATTGGATTGCCGTTCCTTTCTTTTCTGGTTATTTCGCTTCCCAGTCCCCGGTATTTCAAACGATTCAACCCGGGATGCATCTGCCAGCCATGCATGCACTTCAATTGGTAAAGTGGTTTGCTATCTAAATGCGCATAGTAAATAGGTCGGAGATAGGGAAATGTTGTTTTCGACCTTTAATGCGTGTCGAACATTCGTTTCGATGTCCTTATCCCCCTGGTCCATAGACAGAAGCTCATTTCGATGGCTGGCAGCAGTTTTTCGGAAGTGTAGACAAGCGCAGTTGACAGTAAGTTGATACCAGTTGTTTCTGCTCGGATGGGCACGTGGCTGGTGCACCGCCACTGCATTGAGTGTGGTTCTGAGAGCAAAGTGATGAAGCGTATTTTCACGACTCGAGAGCTAGCGTCATTTGAGATGCGTTGAGGCAGAACAACAAAAAATAATACACAGAGATACGTAATTCGATGCTCAATTGGATTTTTACGACCGTGAGATTGTCGAGGCAAAAAACGGTTGATAAATGTCTTAATTATGTCCCTACGATGAGAAACGACGGTAGAATTCCATAAGTCTTATTTTTTTTCTTCACTCAACTGCGAAATCCTTTCCGATGTCTGGGCGTTTTTTTTCCCCTCACTCATTCATGCTGATGATTTTATTAGCTCGGATAATGATCATCATTACCGCACGGTCTTACCTAGTTTATTACTGGTGACCGGCTCATCATACTCATCATCTCCAGCCAGACTGCTTATTCATTTTTAAATCCCCATTCAAAGACGGTGCAGAACGAGAAAAAACACCAGTGCGCAATGTACGCAACCTTGCAAGGACCTGTTGCCGAGCGTTCTTTGCTTGGGTGAAGCTGGTGAATTAACACAGGTAAATCCTTTTCATCTGACAGTCCCTCCTTATAGGATGCAATAAAGTTAAGAAGCACAAAAACGAAAGAATTTTTAATAACACTTAAGTAGACATGTAGGAGGACCGAAGGATTTTTTTTTTCGTGTGAGTCTTCTTCACTTCCCGTGTGATTAGCACAATAGCCGGGTCCAAGCCTGAGATCACGACGACCCATCGATGGAAAGAGCAGAGGCCATGTTCTCTCACATACCGGCAGCACCGAATGAATTAATGAGCAAACAGAAAAACAAAATCGGACCCAGCAAGAGTAGAGGACGTAAACGAACCTTGCAGTATTTATTAATAAGCAAACACAATAAAATTAATATCGATGTGCTAATTTTTCTCGGCGGCCTGAGTTCCCATGGACTGGAAGTGGTAGCCAAGGCAGTCAGTCAGCCAGGTTTCCAGGTAAATGGTTATGATTTGTTGTTTCTGTTCCTTCCGTGGGCATGTTCGGTTGGAATCTAAGGTTTGCTGGGCTCCGGATAGGTTTACTGTTTTATTGCAGATGTGTCGTCGTAAGGTGCAACAACAGAAATAAAAACAAAAGTAGATTTTTTTGTTCTGACGACCTCCGGTAGGGCTACCTTTTGTGGGGTCTCTTTGTTCGCGATGATGCTCGAAATCTGGGTGTCATAAAGTGGTGTTTTTCTGAAGATGTGCTGAATGCCTTTCTTTATTTTGAATTCAGTCGAACATGACTACCGATTGCATTGGTGGAGCTTTTGTTGTTAGTGTTACAACTCAGTCACCCCACCCATAGCATCTACAACATTGTTGTGGGTATATTGTGTTTGGTTGCATGTCATTCAGTTTGTTCGCAGATTGATTTAGTCGAATGGGATATCGACTCAGATTTAAATTGATTACTTTGTGTTTGATAGACATTAAAGCTATTTTGTGAGCTGATTTACAGATGATAGTGGAATGATCAAGTTGACCATCCTAAAATCAATTATCTCAAGTGAGAAATCACTTCAAATTGCAAGTAATACTCAACCACATGCACATTGTATTAGAAACGAGCCACTCTGATTTCGATAGGTTTCACTTTACTTTGAATAGATCATTACGAAATGACAGAAACAACTGTGACTGACAGGAATGATGATATGGATGTTGCTACTCTGAACGATTAAAGGGTGATACGGTCAAAATTTGGTCAATATCAACTTGACGTATTTCTTTCAATTTTGCATTTAAAAAACCTGAACACCCCTCATTTTGAAGGTGTGTGTGTGTAGAATGTTGCTCCTATTTTGATTTTGGAATTCACTCTTCAGTTGTCAAAATGCCGTCCAAGCAAGAAGAGCAGCGTATCAAAATTTTGCTCGCGCATCGCGAAAATCCGAGCTACTCGCACGCAAAGTTGGCAAAATCGCTAAAAGTTGCCAAATCAACCGTTACAAATGTAATTAAAGTGTTTGGGGAACGTTTGTCGACAGCCAGGAAGTCTGGATCGGGGGGAAATCGAAAACCGGAAGCCGCTGAGACGACAAAGAGAGTTGCCGGTAGTTTCAAGCGAAACCCTAACCTCTCTCTCCGAGATGCCGCAAATAAGCTGGGTGTATCGTCTACAACCGTGCATCGAGCCAAAAAACGAGCCGGACTATCGACTTAAAAGAAGGTAGTGACTCCAAATCGCGATGATAAACAAAATACGACGGCCAAAGCGCGATCCCGGAGGCTGTACACGACGATGCTGACGAAGTTTGACTGCGTGGTAATGGACGACGAAACCTACGTCAAAGCCGACTACAAGCAGCTTCCGGGACAGGAGTTTTATACGGCAAAAGGAAGGGGAAAGGTAGCAGATGTTTTCAAGCACATGAAACTGTCAAAGTTCGCAAAGAAATATCTGGTTTGGCAAGCCATCTGTACCTGTGGCTTGAAAAGCAGCATTTTCATAGCTTCCGGGACTGTCAACCAAGAAATTTACGTGAAAGAGTGTTTGAATAAACGTCTGCTGCCTTTCCTGAAGAAACACGGTTGTTCCGTACTGTTTTGGCCGGATTTGGCATCTTGCCATTACGGTAAAAAGGCCATGGAGTGGTACGCCGCCAACAACGTGCAGGTGGTTCCCAAGGAGAAGAACCCTCCCAACACGCCAGAGCTCCGCCCAATTGAGAAATACTGGGCTATTGTCAAGCGGAACCTAAAGAAGACCAAAAAAACTGCTAAGGGCGAGCAGCAGTTCAAGGCAAACTGGCTTTCTGCGGCGAAGAAGGTGGACAAGGTGGCTGTACAAAATCTGATGGCAGGGGTCAAGCGTAAGGCCCGGCAATTCGGATTTGGCAAAGCGGAAGCCTAACTGAATATTTTTCCTGAATTTTATACTAATTGAACTTGAAAAAGAAATTTAATTTGATTTTTTAAATAAACGATTTCACCGATTTACACGCGTTTTCCCTTGACCGAATTTTGACCGTATCACCCTTTAATTAGGTAACTGCCTCCTGTCAAAGTACATTTATTATTTAAACTAATCTAAATCGGTAGTTGAGTATCCCTTGACTGATTCTGAGTAGATATGGTTGTCAAAAAACCAGCTTGCGTCTCAAACGATGTCGATCGAAAAATAAAGCTTATGATCATCACGTTTAAAATATTATCCATATTAATTATAAAACAATAACGTAAGTAAATTTCTGGGGCTAGGGGAACAATAACGTTAGTAAATTTCTGGGGCTAGGGGAATTTATTTGTGCAAATAAAACAATACAATTAAGATGTTGCACCAAACACAACATTGTTCAATAGCACAGCTTGAACAATGCGTAAAGAGTCAATCGAAACATTGAACGTCGCGTGAAAGTGGAACTTAATGAAGGTCTAAGTGCTTTTTGTAGCTTTTAGTTTTCGGATTTGAAAGATCGTCGTTTGCAGTGGCTTGCTTACTGTGCTGAAAAACTCAGTCCCAGAGCCTTTAATATTAAAGAGATTTATGATCAAATCGCTTGTTTATCGTGTATTTTGCGAAACTTGTCGCCTTCATCGGTGCCATTCAATTACAATAACTCGAGTAACGGTATGATGTGATATGAGGGGCTCGGTGGCCTTAGAGCGACCATTTTTGCTTAATGAGCCGAACATCATGGGTCTAATCTCAGGCCCATCCACATTTAAGATTCGTCAATCGTTTAGTTTGTTAATATGAATACATGGTAATACAGTTATGTCCCGATCTTGTCAGCCTCTCCGCGCATCAGACTTTTCTTGTTAAATAATTTCACATAACCGGAATTCCAAATTTTTCTCATTCATCTTCAAGATGGATGTCAAGGTATGCTTAAATGCGATAAGACCACTAAAAATGCATATGGAATCCGTAGAACATTAGAAAATATTTTAAAAAGGGGGCTGACAAAATCAGGTCATTACTGTAGCAGCAACTCGACTATTAAAAGGGAGCTCGTTTGTCTAGTGGCATACAGTTTTGTTTACTGTTACTGTTACCGTGGGTTAAATCCCAGGCTCTTTTGCGCTATGTGATCGTTAGGACATCTATTCAGCTTATCGTTTACCAAACCGAACCCTGCTGCAAACCTCTTAGCCAACATCAAAGTGATTCCTGGTGGAAGAGGACTCCTCGACTTCCATCAAAGCGAGTGTGATGTCAACACATTCCTACCCATTCCTTTCTTGATCTGCGTTTGGGCGCGGCCGGTGCTGGTATTGCCTAATTTGAGATCTCATGTTTTCACACATTGAGGATGAATTCTAGTCCCAAGCATCTTCTATTGGTACTTTGTGTAATTACAGCTGATATGGCAATAACAGAGTAGCAACCGATGGCGATCAGTCATGCTCATGCTCATGCAAAAGTATTTTTTACGAATATTTAATGCAATTATTATGATCTAATAATCCTTCAACCAATAGTGGTCCAGAATGGGAATTTAGCAGGAAAGATGCATTTAGAGCCTGAAATTGAAACAGTTGAAAAAAGTGTCTACTGTAGAAGATGAGAGTATAGGTAGAGAGATTTTGGTGTATATCCTAGTATGAGGTTCTTATTATCATAGAAATGAAAAACAACATTTTTATTTGAAGAAATAGAGGAATATATTTTTAGGCAAAGTTGTAGCTCAGCTAATTTCAAGCAACTTTGAAAAAAAAAAACTTTTTTTTTGTATCTCATGAATTGACTATTTATTATTTAGTCGTGCAATGTCTTCGGTGAAGATTTAGTGCTTACTAAATCCTTTCTTTTCGGTACATTGGGGGTGGTCCTCAAATTAACTGATATTCAAAACAAACTTTTTTATTTTTGGAAACTGGAGACTAATGTTTTTTTTTAGCAAATTCTAGCTTAGCTCATTCTAAGCAACTTTGCTAAAAAAAAAACATTTGTTCGTTCTCTTACCTCTCACCCCATCAGGCCTGGGTTCAATCCCAGTTGGCGCCGCCGGGATGATCTTAGGCATAACATCTTTGATCACGCCTTCCTTCGGAAGGGAAGTAAAGCCGTTGGTCCCCGGTTCATGAGTTGATGGGTCGATAGGTAGGGTCCAGGTGTGGGAGCTGCCTTCCTGGCGTCGGTAGCATTGGTGCTCAGCACGGATAACAAGATCGACGGAAAACAAATCAAGGAAAAACAAATCTCTTAACGTTCTCATTTTAAAGCAATTTCCAGAATTTCATTAAGGCGTTCCTTAAAATTTCCATTCCATTTATCTCAAATTTAAAAGTAATATATGATACAGTTTTGAAGATTCATGAGACATATGTTGTGTTTGAAACATATTGCCCATATCTCGTTTAATAAAGAAGTTATTCTCAATTATTTGTTTAAAAATGAAAAAGTCAGATTTATAGAGTTTGAAAACATACTATAGGGGAAATGGATGTAATGTCGGCCTAAATGCCCCTAATTTGGGCCCGTAATAAATTCAGGCATCGACTAAATTTTCAATAGCGACCATAAATATCAATTATTATCGTCCCAATGAAGCGTTCATCTAGATAAAATTGACAAATAGCTGATTTTTAGCGATCTT
Source organism: Ochlerotatus camptorhynchus (assembly GCF_037179485.1). Lineage (NCBI taxonomy): Eukaryota > Metazoa > Arthropoda > Insecta > Diptera > Culicidae > Ochlerotatus > Ochlerotatus camptorhynchus. The sequence goes on from NW_027040701.1 coordinate 3,238,593, forward strand.
AGATCCATAGGCCAACATTAGAGCCATTTTTCCTATATCTTATTTTATGGTTTTATGTAGAACAATATTCGCTCTTTAAAATGACGTCTAAATATATTTTTTTATTTTTGTCAAAACCAGAGATTTATTTATTTATTAGTCGTCAATCAGTGTAGACCGCCTTACAATAGTTGCCTTAAGTGCTATTTTACAACTTTACTAAGTTTTAAAATAAATATACATACATATAGTATGTTGTTATGAGAAAATAATGGTATTGCCTGTCTGATCTCGAAAAGAAAGTCTTTTTAAGAAAGCTTTAGCGCATTGTTAAATCAATTGATTCGCAATATGCATTATAGCTAGACATCATTCTTTTTAATGTTTCTTTTTGGGCATAGTTTATTCTTTGGTTGTTAACATAAAATAAGTTTCTATTCCTTAGTGAGCGAGTGGGAGGATGAACATTTATATTTTCCAAAACCTCTGTTTTTTTTTGAAAATAGCATCGTTTATCAATGTTATAATTGCAAACTCTCTTTGCTTTTTGAGCTCATCTAAATTTATTAACATACATCGCAACTCATGGGAGTGGAAAACTCTTTCAACCTAACTTTTTTAGAGCAAACAACAAGAACTGCTGTTGAACAGACTCATATGCTACGTATAGTGCTTTGATTGTGTAAGGATCATTACAGTGCTTTCTTAATCGTTTGATAAACTTGGACATGCTATTTAATTTAAAGATAATGCTATTGTAGTGATCAGCAAATGACAACTTAGAATCGAGAACAACACCTAAGTCTCTAACTTCATAACATCTTTGAACTGGTTTCTGGCCTAGAATAATTGTGCCATGAAAAATAGCATGCTTTCTAGTGAACGATATAGAAATGCATTTTTTTCATTTTAAGTTCTAACACATTTTTCTTACACCAGATGTAAAAAACGTCAATTTCATGTTGATATGTTTGAATGTCAGATGCTTTGTTTATCTCTATGGTAATTTTGATGTCGTCTGCATATATTGAAACAGGAAGAATTTTCAAAATGTGTTCTATATCGTTGATAAATATAATAAACAGTAATTGTGCAGCAATGTTGACGTGTACAGGATCTAGAATATGCTCTCAATCTAGGTTAGACAGCACATGGACAGCACATTCAAAAGGCCATTGATTTGTGACAGAATTGCGGTACTATAACTGTCCAGGAGCTGGATGGTTCCTACGTGGAAAGAAGAACGCTCGTGATCAGGGCAAAAGAAACCACTATGGGTTGGAGTCCATGCAATGTCCGGTAGGTTAAAATCGCCAAGAACAATAACTTCGTCGGATGGGCCGGCTTTGTCTAAAGCGACCAAGACGGATCAACAATGTGCGTCAATAAGCTCCAAGTCACGGGTTCGATCTGGAGGGATGCACACTGCACAGAGAAGCAATTGACAATCACCAGGTTGAATAGCCACCCACACTTGTTAAACCGTTTTCCAGGAATCGTCCTCGATAACTTCTGCTTTCAGCTTGGAATTAACTGCGATAAGGACGCCTCCGCCAGTAGTTTTCCTACTATTATTCGTGTTTCGATCGCAGCGAAATATTTGGTAGCCAGCACCAAAGACATAGTTTGAAATGGTTCGATAATTGAGCCATGTTTCGGTCAAAACTAAAATATCGTAACAGTGATCCATGCCAGATGATAATCTTCCACGAGGCCGTTCATACAGCCAACATTCTGATAGTAAATCGTTATGTCCGACCTCCGCTGTTCGGGGACAATGGAAGGTTCAGCATGTAGTTGCATTTGGGAGCTGGTAGATGTCACTTGACGGAGGAAGGATGTTCGAGTAGGGCCGCTGGAATCAAGATATTTTCAGGCGATAATATATTCGTCGGTTGATCATACATGCCAACAACAGGAATGTGGAAGACCCTTTCTCCCATCTCAAACGCAGGGCCGGGACGACTGCTGGTCGCTGGCAGGAGGGGCTTGACTGCGATGAGCGGAATAGGGGCTTCCTCAGGGCAGACGGCAAGGATGCGTCCCGGAGTGCAGTTGACTGTGATGGCTCAATGTTGCCGACTGGCAGCTGTTTGAGGTTAGTTGAAGGCACTGGAATTATGATCATCATCAGGCAGTGAAAGTTCGCTATTAAGTGTGTACTTGCCTAATATAGCAAGCTGGGAGACCCTCAATCCACATCTAAACTTAGGGTCAGGACGACTTGGATGAACGCTGGCTGCAATAGGAGCGACTGATTTAGAGCAGAATTATCATAGCAATTCCACGGTTTTTGTTATATCAGACCTTTTCCCACTTTTATAATTTTGGATTATGATTCCTTCCAAATTGGAGGAAGAATACTGGACTCCAGAGAGGAATCAAATAGCCAATTTGAAAAGGACGTACTTTCATAAGAAAAACATCAATAATTATTGATTGGCAAAATATATCGATAAGTTCTACATGGCAACAATTGCGTATTTAGAAGTTCTAAATATTATTTTCAGACAACTTTGCTAAGAACTATGATTAGTACACAAAAAGTGTGTTTTTTAGAGACACCCTTTATCTACTTAGGGAAATTGCTCTTAATCGGTCAATTCAATATACAAAAAAGTTTTCTTATACAAAGTTGCTTGAAGTTTACCGAGCTACAACTTTGTTGAAGAATGTATACCTTGATTTCTACAGATAAAAAAGTTTTTTTTTATTTGAATGATAGCCAGAACCACCCTTGTATTAATTGACAACAATATGAGGGGTTAACTGTAAGGAACTACTTTGTAGAGTAAATACAACCAAAAATGCGAAATAATGTTCCTATGGTTACTTGGGAATGCATCTCTGCTAAATTTTCTAGTACCTGGCCATTTAAATAGCATACTTAAGCATTTTTCCACTCTTCCTCAGTTTAGCTTTAATGATACCCCAAAAAATTTCGATTGAGTAGATCATCCCTTTCTGAATGACGTGAACTCCATTAACCTAATGAACGGCAATACACGTTTTTATAAGGCATTTGTTGATGTATAACTGTCCGTTCATATTGTTGGCTGTGATGAAAATCAAAGTCTTCTGACCTCCAGATGCAGATTCCTTGCCAGATCATCAGCTCTAAAAGCAAATTTATCCGCAAAAAAAAAAATTTACATTTCTTGAGAACCATCCCACTGCGTCCTAGCAAGAAGTACGGTCGACTTAGTTCGCGCTCCGCTATTTTGGAAGTTTTCTCGCTATTCGCTTGATTTAAATTGTCAGTTTTTTCTCGCTTAGAGTTCCCAGCTAAATAATTAACTAAAAGTGAGTTTTTTTTCTAAGAAGAAAGTGTGTTTTCGGCATCATCGGAAGGAAAATTGTTTTTACGATTGCCAATTCGCCAACCATTTTGCGCACCATCGGTGCGTGGTAACGCATACCTGCACACGGATCATCGTCATCGAGTGTCAGCATCTGCCTCCGCATTTACACCGCTCATCTATCATCGTGTGTTCAGCTGAGTGCCGACCCTCACATAAGCAGACACCAACGAAGACCGCCCGCACACGCTGATCGAAGATCATCCACGCTGCGCGTCGCTCCGCTGCTGCCGTTTAAACGCTCGGTGGTAGTAGTATAGGATTATCAGATAAGTTTTTGTTCTTGTTTCTCTCTTTCGCCCACAGTTAAATTTTAAGTTTGTGTTCTGTGTTTGTAGTTTTTTTTTGTGTATTGTGTCCGAGTGATTATCGTTTCAGTGGTAGAGCGTTTTTCGCTCCCACTAGTACGGCAAAATGGACATTTTGTCGCAAGACGAAATGGACGTTTTGTCGGAAGATGACACCACTTTGCCACGCGATGGCAAGAAGGGTCGAAAACGTACGTCATCTCTCCCTGGTTCATCGTCTCAGTCTGGCAAAGGACAGGCTCAGATAAACCCCCGATCGCGAGCCTATCCAGATGACTCGACTGGCCCATGGGTTGTCTACTTTCAGCCCAGAAACAAACCTTTGAATGTAATGCAAATTACTAATGATCTGACGAAGCGATACTCGGCCGTGACTGAAATCACGAAGGTTAGGCACAATAAACTTCGTGTCTCCGTCTCTAACCTGAAGCAGGCTAACGAGATTGCTGCCTCCCAGCTCTTCACGCTCGAGTACAGAGTTTACATCCCAGCTCGTGATGTGGAGATCGAAGGTGTGGTCACCGAAGCGAGTCTGACCCCCGAGATCTTGGAGAAGCAGGCGGTTGGCCGTTTCAAGAACCGTTTGCTTCCTCCGGTGAAGATACTGGATGTCCAAAAACTGGGCTCAGTATCTGTCAGCGAGGGTAAAAAGAGTTTTACCCCCACAGACTCGTTCCGTGTGACCTTTTCTGGTTCAGCCCTTCCTCATTACATCGAGCTGGGAAAACTTCGACTACCTGTGCGTTTGTTCGTTCCCCGGGTCATGAACTGCCAAAACTGTAAGCAGTTGGGACATACGGCCTCCCACTGTGGCAGCAAGGCACGCTGTTCCAAATGCGGAGAGAAGCATGGGGATGACACCTGTGCAGCTACCGCACCAAAATGCGTGTACTGTAAGGGAACTCCTCATGGTATCTCGTCATGCCCGGTGTACAAACAACGCGGGGAGAAATTACAACGCTCACTTAAGGAACGTTCCCGGCAGTCTTTTGCAGAAATGCTTAAGACGGCCACGCCATCGACCAACGACAAAAATCCCTTTTCTCTTTTGTCAGATGACGAGACTGACTCTGACTTGGCTGAGGAGGGAACTTCAGCACGGAAACGAAAACGCATCCGTTCGCGGAAAGTTGAGAATGAAGAACCCCAAATCAGCTTGCCCAAATCAAGGAGTGGTGGAAAAAAGGAAGTTTCTACTCCTCCTGGATTCAGAAGAACTGACTATACCCAGGATTTTCCACCTCTCCCGGGGACATCCAAAACCCCTGATGTCCCATTTTTAAGAACAGAAGCCCCTTCTTCATCCGGGTTGTTCTCATTTGATAAAATTGTGGACGATATTCTCAAGTACTTGAATATTTCTGATCCTCTCAAAAGCATTGTTCTGGCAATGCTTCCTACTGTGAAGACCCTCTTGAAGCAATTGACATTGAAGTGGCCCCTCATTGCAGCAATCATTTCCTTCGATGGATAATTTTCCAAACGAGGTCGGGGATTTGATCACTATTCTACAGTGGAATTGTCGAAGTCTTATTCCTAAATTAGACTCTTTTAAGTTTTTAGTTCACAATAATGATTGTGATGCATTTGCTCTTTGTGAAACTTGGCTCTCTTCAGATATAGATCTTCCTTTTTATGATTTTAACATTATTCGACTGGATCGTGAGGATTCGCGTGGAGGAGGGGTACTTTTGGGGATCAAAAAGTGCCATTCTTTCTATAGAGTGAATCTTCCACAATTTACAGGTATTGAAGTTGTCGCATGTCAGGCTATTATTAAAGGTAAGAGCCTTTGTATTGCTTCTGTTTATATTCCTCCTAGAGCCGTTGTTAATCGAAAACAACTTTCAGATATATGTTCAGTACTTCCTGCTCCACGGTTGATTATGGGAGATTTTAATTCTCACGGTACAGGCTGGGGGGAACTGTATGATGACAACCGTTCTACTTTTATATATGACCTCTGTGATAACTTCAATATGACAATTCTTAACAATGGAGAAGTAACACGTTTGGCTGGACCATCTTCGAATGGAAGTAAATTAGACCTCACACTTTGCTCTAACTCATTATCGTTGGATTGCACGTGGAATGTGATCCAGGATCCCCACGGTAGTGATCACTTGCCGATTAAAATTTCGATTGCCAGTGGGTTCAATCCGTCGGAATCCGTTAACGTCGCGTACGACCTCACCCGTAATATCGATTGGACAACGTTCAAGACCGCGATAGAGGAAGCCGTGTCGTCGGTAGAAGGGCTTCCACCGTTGGAGGAATATAACTTCCTCTCCAATCTGATCTTGGACAGCGCGCTTCGAGCTCAAACTCGGCCGGTTACAGGAACGTCTTTGCGTAGGAAACCTCCTTCCGCTTGGTGGGACCACCAATGCACTGAGGTTCATCGTGAAAAGTCCGACGCGTTTAAGCTTTTCCGGAAACGTGGAACACCCGTGTATTTCGAAGCGTACTCGGCTCTTGAACGCGAACTCAAGAGCCTCATCAAAGCCAAGAAACGCGGATACTGGCGGCAATTCGTGGACGGATTATCGCGCGAAACGTCGATGAATACGCTTTGGAACGCGGCGCGAAGGATGCGTAACCGATCTTCGAACAACGAGAGCGAGGAGTACTCAGATCGTTGGATTCTCAAGTTCGCGCGAAAAGTATGTCCTGATTCCGTGCCGGCACAGATGATTCCTCGCGAAACGACGAATTCTGTAGACGAGATCAGCCAGCCTTTTTCAATGCTGGAACTCTCACTCGCGCTCCTTTCGTGTGGCAATTCGGCTCCGGGGGCTGATAGAATCAAGTTCAACTTGTTGAAGAACCTCCCAGACGTCGCTAAGAGGCGCATGTTGAACTTGTTTTGTCAATTCCTGGAGCTCAATATTGTTCTGGATGATTGGAGGCAAGTGAGAGTTATAGCCATTAAAAAGCCTGGAAAACCCGCTTCAGATCATAACTCGTATCATCCCATCGCGATGTTATCGTGCATTCGAAAATTGTTGGAGAAAATGATCCTTTTTCGCTTGGACAAATGGGTTGAGACGAACCACCTACTCTCAGATACTCAATTTGGATTCCGTAGGGGCAAGGGAACGAACGACTGTCTCGCGTTGCTTTCCACAGAAATTCAGTTGGCTTTTGCTAAAAAAGAGCAAATGGCTTCTGTATTCTTGGATATCAAGGGGGCTTTTGATTCAGTATCGGTTGAAGTCCTTTCAGACAAACTCCACGCTTGTGGCCTTTCTCCATTAATAAATAACTTTTTGTACAATTTGCTGTCAGAGAAACATATGAGCTTTTCTCATGGAAACTCTACAGATTCTCGATTTAGTTACATGGGTCTCCCCCAGGGCTCATGTTTAAGCCCCCTTTTGTATAATTTCTACGTCAGAGAAATTGACAATTGTCTAAGTGACAACTGCTCGTTGAGACAACTTGCAGATGACGGCGTAGTGTCTATGACAGGGCCCAAAGGGGTCGACCTGCAAGGACCCTTACAGGATACCTTAGACAATTTGTCTACTTGGGCTATTCAGCTAGGTATCGAATTCTCCACGGAGAAAACTGAGTTGGTCGTTTTTTCTAGGAAGCATAGCCCAGCACAACCAAAGCTTCAACTTTTGGGTAAACCGATCACTCATTCTATGTCCTTCAAATATCTTGGGGTCTGGTTCGATTCAAAATGCACCTGGAGATCCCACATTGAGTATCTGAGACGAAAATGCCAACAAAGGATCAATTTTCTCCGAACAATTACCGGAACGTGGTGTGGAGCCCATCCGCAAGATCTTCTAACGTTGTACCGGACAACGATTTTATCGGTTTTAGAATACGGTAGTTTTTGTTTCCAGTCGGCGGCTAAAACTCACATCATCAAACTGGAACGTATCCAGTATCGTTGTCTTCGTATCGCGTTAGGATGCATGCACTCGACTCATACGATGAGTCTAGAAGTGTTGGCGGGCATGTTGCCACTATCGGATCGGTTCTCGGAATTGTCCCTCAGGCTCCTCACCCGTTGCGAAGTTATGAACCCACTGGTAATCGAAAACTTTGAAAAGCTTCTTGAGCTGAACCCTCAAACTCGTTTTATGTCATTGTACTACGTGTACATAACACAGGATGTCAGCCCTTCACAGCATAATCCTCATCGTGGATGCTTCTCCGACTTCGGCAATTCAATTAGTTTTGATTTATCTATGACGCGGGAGATTCGTGGGATCCCAGAACATCATCGTTCCATGATTGTTCCGTTAATTTACGCTGCAAAGTTTGGCCAAGTTGATTCCGCAAGATCGTTCTTCACAGATGGATCACTAATAGAGTCGTCCGCTGGTTTTGGTATTTTTAACGAATTTCATAGCGCCTCTCGAATGCTTCAAGCTCCTTGTTCCGTATATGTTGCTGAGCTGGCGGCAATACATTATACGCTAGAAACGATCGCCTCACTTGCACCAGATCATTATTTTATTTTTACGGATAGTCTCAGTTCTGTCGAGGCTATTCGCTCCATGAGGCCGGTAAAGCACTCCTCGTATTTTCTCATGAAAATACGAGAGCTTTTAAGTGCTTTATCTTTAAGATCTTTTGTCATCACCTTTGCATGGGTCCCATCTCATTGCTCGATTCCGGGCAATGAGATGGCTGACTCACTTGCTAAGGTGGGCGCTATGGAAGGCGATATTTACGATCGACAAATCGCCTACGATGAATTTTTCTTCATTTATCGTCAACAGTCACTCGTCAGCTGGCAGAATAAGTGGAGTGAAGGGAGTTTGGGACGATGGCTATATTCGATCATCCCTAAGGTGTCGAAGAGTTCTTGGTTCAAGGGGTTGGATGTGGGTCGAGACTTCATTCGTCTGATGTCTCGCCTCATGTCCAATCACTATTCGTTAAACGCTCACTTGTTCCGTGTTGGGCTGAAGGACAGCAATCTCTGTGAATGTGGACAAGGTTACCAGGACGCAGATCACATTATTTGGTCTTGTGCTGAGCATCGCGGAGTCAGATCTGAACTGTACGATTCCCTTCGGGCTCGAGGTAGACAACCTAATGTTCCAGTTCGGGATATTTTGGCTAGACGCGATCTGGAGTTTATGAAACTCATATATGTTTACTTTAAGAATATTAACATTAGATTGTAAGTTTTATTAACCTTGTGTTTAGTTTGTATTTTTTACGTGTGGGTTTTTTTTTATGTTTGTTTTCAAGATGAATAGAAATTAGTTCATGTTTTAGGATTAATTAAATATTTGTATCGTAAACCACATTTCAAACCTCCCTCTCCCTTATCCCATCCAAAAAAAAATTGTAAATCCCCACTAACCTCGAGACAACCGCGAGTATCCGGCCCAGCTCCTTTAACTTTAAATATAAGAAATCAATAATGTATAACAAAAATGATAACTCGGCTCTGTAAAGTTTATTCGATTGAGCCTGTACAAATAAAGTAATTAATAAAAAAAAAAAAAAATTTCTTGAGAACATCTCCACGACCCCTGGCAACATAAAACTTCTGTCCAGGAAACTGTTTGAAGTCCTATTTGACATACGTTTCATCGTCCTTATGGATGCATCTGATGAATTTGGTCAACACATGGCCTTACAACTTTTGGGCCCGCGTTTTGACCGCAATGTTTTGCTCTACGGTCCGGTTCGGTTGCTTAATAGCCCGATACTTGAATAAACCTTCCCGAATGCGTATATTCCGAACTATACTGCGAACAGCTCCGAGTTTGCTGACCACATCCACGTCTGAAAGTCCTAAATTCGCTTTGAAAGCCTTCATGACGTTCTGACGCAGTTTCCGGTCCACTGTACCACTTCGACGCCTTGATTGCACCTTCCGGGAAACAGACAAACGTTCCTTGAAACGTATCAGCATTGCACGGTCGGGTTTTCATATCTTGTGTGCAGAATGAATTCTCTTATTTTTTCTTCCATCGTGTTGTAATTCAAGGAAACATAAACTTTTTTTTTATATTATTGCGCAGGATTTCAACAAAAAGACATTTAAAACAAATGTATGTCAAAAGATTCCAGAATCGACCACTAGGAGTGCTGTATCAGAAAAAATAAGCGTACCGAATCTAAATTGCCTGAGCTTTATACTGTGCAGACCTCAACAAATGGATGTATTCTGCGGAGAATTGGGCAAAATGGACAATTTTTCATGGTCTGCACAGTGTGACATGGGTACCATTAGGATTCCCTCAATTTCTTTACAATAGTGGTGTGCTATTTGACTCCATTTGCCGGGCGCCAAACAAGCCGTCAATTTTGTTATTAGGTACTATCATGTATTTTGGAAGGAATCGGGCAAAATAGACAATTTTTTTAAGTCTACATATTTTAAAAATGGGTGACATTCAATTCCCTTGATATTTTTTTTATAACAGATAGGTAAAATAAGTTGCCAATTGTTTTATTAGGTTCTAAAGTCTGGTCCACTTAGAATCCGAACACTTCATTTATTATATAGCACCACCTCTAGTGGTTGAATTGGGAATGTTTTGACAGCGATAGTACACGTGTTGAAAATTTTGCCTCGATACGTGCAGTATTAAAAAAAATTGTACTAGATGGAAGACGAGAAAAGAAAATTGATCCTGCACACCCACGTCGAAAATCCGACGTGGTCAATTTGAAATATCGCAAAAAAGTTGAAAATTGGCGTTTCTATCATGGGACATGTCCCGGAAGGTTCAAAGCAAACGTCGTACTGGAACTTTGGATCGGCAGCTAAACTGGAAGGTAGTGAGGTCGATCAAGAGAAAACCAGGACTCTAGGATCGGGATGTTGCCAAAAAATACGGTGCCAACCGGAGTACCGTCCGGAGGATCTGTCTGTGAGCATGTTACCGTTCATTCCATGCCTCTAAGCAACCGAACAGGACGATGAGGCAGAATCTAGTAACCGGAACACGCACCCGGATGTTGTACGACCGAGTTCTGACGAAGTACAGAGGATGCCTTCTCATGGAAGACAAAACATACGTCAATATGGATTTCAGGCAGGTTCCCGGACAAAAGCTTTATATGGCCACAGCTAGGTGATGTTCCCAGCAAATTTAAGTTTGTTTTAAATTTATAATATATAAAATCAACCGGAAACTGATGATCTGGCAAGGAATTTGCAGCTGCGGACTCAAATCCAAGCTTTTCATCACCAACAAAACGGTGTTCGAGACGAAACTTTCACCACTGAAACACGTGTACTTTCAAAACAAATCGCTGTCAAAACATTTCAAGTCTGACCACTAGATGCTATCGATAAAGTGTTAGAATTCAAAGTGGACCAGACTTTATCATGTTTTTGGGAAGAATCGGGCAAAATTGAACATTTTTTTAGGACTACAAACGAATGTAGTCAGTAACGTTTTACTGGGTTTTTAAATGCGGAACTGTTCGGTAAAAATTTAACAAAATCTGTGGAAAATAAAAAAAAAATAGAAAATTTATTTTGAATTTTTACAGACTTAGTTCTGTTAACCCCATTTAATAATAGAAAATTAAAATTTCATTGCTTCTACACGGACAACGGCAATATTAATTTTGACTGACTTTTTCAGCTGTTCAAAACCCAATTAACAAATACTGACTCCTGTAAAATAATCTATGAGTGATATTTTTACATTGAATGGGTGCTATTTGAATTCAATTCTCGAAAGCCATATAAGTTTTCAGCAGTTTTATTATGATCTATCATCTATTTTGGTGAGAATCAGGAAACATTTGCCATTTTTTGAGATCTACTCAACATGGAATGGGTTCCATTCTATTTATTTAATATTTTAACAATGGATGGGTGTAATTTGAGATCTTTTCCTGGCTCCAAATAAGTTTTTTTACTGTTTTATTAGGTTATATCTGTATTTTGCGACGAATTGGGTAAAAATTACCACTTTTTTTTAGGTTTGCGCAATATGAAATGGGTGACATTCGACTCCACTGATATTTTGGCAAAAGATGGTTTCTATTTCAATTTATTTCCTGGATGCCAAATCAGTTTCTCTACTGTTTTATGAGCTACTATCATGTATTTTGGGAATAATCGATCTTCTTCCTGAGATCTGCACAAGATGGGACCATCACCAATCGATTTCATGTATTTTTTTTTAAAGTATAGGTATCCTGTGGGCCATCACACTAGCGCCATCTAGTTAATAAAGTTTACGAGCCCGTTTTTCCCACTGTGCATCCCTGGCTTCAAAATCACCGGCTCATTCTTGGCATTTATCCTTCGAACTCGGGAGATGTGCCTCACATACTTAAAAAAACGTGTACGAGTACACACTTGTTTATCTTCCGAAAGCATCAGCACCCGATATCCTATCATACATCTTATCCCTTCGTTTCTGGTTGACTTACTTCAAACATACGCACTTGTTGTTGTTTCGGAGAGATCCATTTCATCCGCTAAGCGGTCCAGCCATTGTGTCTCTCGTTTCGTTCACCTGATCCAAAAATAAACTAAAAGGGATGCTAATCCGGATCACTCGTGTCCATCGGGAGAGAACTACATGTAAGACACCTACATCACCGGTTGACCTAACGGATTGTCCACAGGTAGGCAAAAGGCGCATTATCTGGCCTTGATTAGTAGCAAAACTGTAAGCTAATTTTCTCGATGATCGAGGAGAGCAATCCCTGGCAAACGTGGCAGGTTTTGTGTGAGTGTTTTTGCGTTCCTGGAAATGAGGCAAACGGTTTGCTCCGGCTGCTAAGAGGATTGTTTATTTTTGTAATTATGCTTTCGACCTGTCAGGAGTGCAAATATTTTAACGAATAATGAGAAGTAATGAGTATCATCAGATCGTGCATTGGGATTAGCACTTTGCGGGTGGTGGTGGCTGTTTTTGAAAGGGGTACTCAACAGATTTACGACGGCCATGTTCTTGAAAATGATTCGATTCTTTGTTTGGTGTGAATTTCTAGATTGCTGCTGTTAACAAAGTTAATAATTGTTGTACAATTTAACAGCTCCAGGAGTTTCGTGCATATTTATAATACCTTTAAAATTGTCTTCTCACAATAATTTGGTCTGCTGAAATTCTGTGGGAGCAGGTGAGATATTAATTCAATGAACGCGGGCGATGAGCGCATCGCTTTTGAAGAAATTGCGATACCGATCAATGCACGGTCCGATAAAATGAGCCTAGGGTGAAAGAGAGTAAACTGTTTTCGGAACCGTTTGAACCTGTGAGAAGCTATTACGCGCCAGGGCAAAGCCATGATATGCATGTTCTAGCATGAGTAAGCATGTATCCCAGAGCTAGTCTGAATGATTTGAAGTTCCGCAACGTTTCTACCAGCTCATGCTTTGGGTGGAAGCGCTTTGTGGGTAGCTAGTAATTTGCTCGGATTTCCAGGAAAACATTTGGAAATTACTTCTCGATACCTCCAGCGGGATTTTTGAGCTGATAATGACAGGTTAGGGTATGAATGAATTGATGCTTGAATCAATGTTTTGAGTGAGCCTATTAGGAGGCGATGTAGCTCAACTTAATTGATTGTTTCAAATTGAAATGTTCACGGCGAATTGATTGAAACTGAGAGCTATTGGTTGAGTTCTGTAGAAAAATTGCTTCTTTACATGATACATTAGGCGTTTCTAATTTCTATGAATTTCATGGACTTAACGTGTGTATGTATCCTCATCGACAAATCGGGCAGTGAGAACCATCATTATCTTTTTCCAACAATAAGAGTCATTTCATAACTACTCGGGTCTCATCCCCATTCCAAGAAAAATCTCCCTATCATAATTCTCCTGAACAATGTTGCGAATGTTCACCGGCAAGCTCCACTACTCAACGTAGCCGGCCATTTAGGCTGTAATCGGAATCATAAAACAAATCCAACGAGAAATTAGTGCTCCATTCTAGAGACAGATAGTAAATGTTCTGTAGAGCAGCATAGTTCCAGATAAATCGCTCCCATAAAGCAGGTGAAGCAAAAAATGACAACAGTTTCATAATGCTGTGCGTCGTTCTCATTAAGCTGAAGCCTATCAAAGTGGTTGACTTCAGGCCGTTTCCGAGGATAAGGGCCCCCACACTCAGAGCAGAGTAGCCGGTTCGTTGGTCGGTCGGAGTGGAGGACGAGTTGCTAACTAACTGACTCACTCACCGTTTTTATCGGCCTAGATAGCGCGCGAGTGACCACGGCCAACGGAACGCGCGCGCACACACACGACGAAGACGACAACGACGGTTGGTAAATTAACCGAAGGAGAAGTAATGGCTAGCAATAACATAACATTTCCGTCTTATCAGCACAAGTCCATTAGGTTTGACCACTGGATGACAGTTTTATACGATATTTCATGGTGGATTAAAAATTACGTCTCCACCTTCCTCAGCTTCTACTGAACGATGATGACGATGGTCTGGAAGTGATCACTGATCTGGAAGGATCTGTGTATAGCATCAGGAGGGTAACTAGAAAGCTAAGGAAGGCACTGCGGCTTAATGAGCCGTAGAGTTGTGTTTCACACGCACGTTTCGATCCCATTCCAACTGAAGGGAATGCAGTCAGTCCAAGTGAGGCGCTATCGCTTGGAGCTCCCACTCCCGGAGACGCTTAATTGGCTCTACATGCCAGAACATGCCACCAAGAGGATGCCACAGGCAAAGTCCGGTTGATAAGAGCTTCTTTCGATCCACCTCCGGCAGTCGATGGGATGAACGCATCTTCGTTTTGTAATAATTTCTGTATTTATTAAAAATTACAAATTAATGATAATATATAGCGGAGGAATTAAGTGATAACATGCGGAGTGCTGTGGTAGCCAAATGGCTGTCCGATCGGAGATGCGCTATCGTAAAATTGCAATTTAATAGACCGGATTGGTGATTGCTTCTGGTCGATCCAGTTGGCCACGACGGATTGGCACCCGTGTGGTCCCGGAAAACAGGTTCCCTTTCTGGTGAGTGTCTTCATCAGCAACTGCGCTGTTTATTGGGATACCATTTAGCCACCAACGCGCATCACACACTGGGAAAGAGGCCATCGTTGTTGTCGTCGTATTCGTCGTCTTGGTCGAGGTGTTGGCGAAACAGGGGAATCAATTAAAGATTAAAAAGAAGTTCCAACCAGTGCAGTCGGTAGTGTATGGTCTGTGATCGTGTGTGGGCGTTTGATGAAGTGGTTTGGCTACCTTGCGGTTGGCCCGCTGTTGCCATGGTCAGTGCCTTATGGTCGTCCCGATCGGTAAAACATGGCATTCAACAAGTGGGAATGGCAAGAATGTGTAAGATGCATAATGCCAGAAAACGAGTTCGAATGTCTGAGCATTAAAATGGCTTCTTGAGGGTTGGTGCATTGAAATCTCAACAACGTTCGAACATGTAGGATAGATGTACAGACCACATACCATAATTGGAACACACCAACAAGGAACGTATAGCCTAAATACTTTGATGAAAATGTTGAAGTGATTTTCTGAATTTGTTTCTAAAATGCATTACATAAAAGATATAACTACGTGATGAAAAACAAATATAATTCTTTAATCTTTTAAGATTTTGGATGATCGTCATTATTTCTGCTGATATTTTAATTTGTATTGGTCTGATATCTGGAAGACATTTGTGATTAATATGAATTGATAGAAAATTATTATTGGTTTAGTTTGATTTTATGTACAACATCACTCAAACAGGTCAACATTTTTCGTCAGCGAATTATGCATTTATTGCTTTAAATTTGTTAATTTGTGTGCTGAAATTTAGTTTCAATTGTTCATAAAGTATCATTTAGTGATATATCGTGTGTTGCCTGTGTTTGCCTTGAGTGACTCGGTTGACCTTGAATCTAACCTCCAAAATCTACGACGCAGCATCAGTTTCATTGTTCGGTGTCGATTTTCATTGCTTCCCGGGAGCCCGGTTCTACACGTTCGGATGCCACATTTTCGACGTGTAGTTATGGTATATTGAGAGATTCATCACCATGGGTGAGTTTGAACCCGGTCCGGTTGGTGAATTATCCCGGGAACGTGCTGATAACGTGTCCGTCGCGAGTTTTTGTGGTGATTCGGTGGCTGACGTTGCCGATAATCATTAAGTTTTCCACTTGCAAAAGTGCTCGGCTGCTGGTCTCTCGCTGGAGTCGGAAATTACGAGCAATATGAAAGATGCTTCACTGGATACGCCCAAGACTGGACGTGTGGTAGCTGGTGACCGTGATAGGTTCCTGGGGAAAGCACTAGATGTGAACCTCCTCCTACATGACAATGGCAATGCAAGACCATTTGTGTTCGTTGAAGTAACTATTACGACAAAGGTGAATCATGAAATGAGATGCAAAACGTAGAGAAAACTAAGGAACCCGTGAATTGGAGGATCAAATTAACATTGTGAGACCAGTCCACATACTTTTTATAATAAAAAAAAAGAAAACATAAACTAAATACGTGCCACGATTTAAAAGAACATTTTGAAACTGGAAGTGTGTGTGTAATACTAATATCTAATTGATAGAGGTAATACAATATATGCGCGGCTTATTGAAAGTGAAAGTAATTGCAGACATTCTGAAATGGGTTGCTGGATCTGCAATAGAGCTATGACCGTCTAACTCCCGGACTAAAGCTGTCTACAATGACCATAAAAGCGACATTGTAGAGAGAGTTCTTCCAAAATGATATTGCCGGCCAGTGGTGATTAGAGGGAATACACGCACACACGCACACACACAGACACACACACACGTACACACACAGACACACACACACACACACACACACACACACACACACACACACACACACACACACACACACACACACACACACACACACACACACACACACACACACACACACACACACGGGCTACAAATGGTGAATTGACAACCTGGGAAGAGCGTTTTTCCTATCTCTGGTCCTCACAAGTTCCTACCTCACACCTCCCCGTGGTGTAGCCTGGGCAATGTTGTCCTTCTGACAATAGCAAAGTGAGGGGGTGCGACGCGAACACTGGCGCGGTAACCATAACACGGCGATCGAGGAAATGCTTCGTCAACCCACAGGAGTGCCAACCGGCACATTAGGATCGACGCCAGTAAGATCCTTATTATGGCATACTGGATACGGCATGGAACTATGGACACGACACGGTACAATGGATTGGATACCACGCTACAGGGCTGACAGTCGTGCTATTCTGCTCCCTAAGTAAAGAAGGGTGACACCTTCTTGAAATGGCGAGTGGGCTAATAGTGCGGCTGCCCCCGTCCCGGTAAAACCTTGGCAGGCCTCCGGATACGTTCAAAACTCGTCACCAATTGGTGATTGGTGAGTAGTAGACTCAGATGTAACATTCCTGACTTACGCCGATCTGGCTCTGAACACGGCCCCCATGAAGGACCGTGTCAACCCTAGCATGGCCTCCCTGCTTGCATAGATAACCATGGGATCACGATAGGCGACTACATACAACGAGTGGAGATAGCGGCCCGGAGGGGGGACCCAACAGAATGGAGAAAAACGGAGAAAAAAACAAAAAAGAAGAAAATGAGAAAACCCAAAAAAATATGAAGGACGACGGCAAGACGCCAGAAATTGAAAACGGAGGAGCGAACGTGTTCGCAAGGAGCGGGATATTGCAGAGATCACCAGTGTTGAACCTGGAGGCAACAGCGAGTTCCAACAGCAGCAGTAAGCCCCAAGGTGAGCAGCAAGGACACCAAGGAGAGCTAGGTCTTATGCTAAGCCAGGTGTTCACACCGAAATCCAGCAGTAGCACACCCCAAGAAGGATTGCAGCTTGGGAAGACCAAATTGATGGAGGTCAGGAGGAGGATCAATGAACTCCATGACTTCATCAAGGATAAGAGCAACGTCCACAAGGCAATAAAGGAAATGGTGACGGGCATCAAATCCGCCATTATTGCTGCCGAACGTGAACAGGATGCGCTGAGGACGAGGTCCGTAACTGCCGAAAGGGCACTGATCGAGGCCAAGGAGAAAGCAGCAGCTGAAATACAGGAGACGCCAAAGGGACCTCGAAATCCACGCTCGGAGAAGAGGAAAAGGGAAACTCCAGGAGAGGAAGAGGAGTTGAAAAAAGTCAAGAACGACAAAGAAGACAACAAGGAGGAAGGCTGGCGTACCGTCGAGAAGCCAAAGGAGAAGTGGAAAAAACGGAAGGAAAAAGACATGAAGAAGAAAGCTGAACAGAAGAAGGTGATACCCAGGACTCGTCGGGAGCGAAGTAAGGGCGATGCTCTGATCGTCGAAGCTAAGGACAAAACGTCGTATGCAGCACTCCTCCGGAAGGTACGAGAGGATCCGGAGTTGAAGCAACTAGGAGAGAACGTGGTGAAAACCAGGCGAACCCAGAAAGGCGAGATCCTCTTTGAGCTGAAGAAGGATCCTGCTATCAAGAGCTCAGCCTTCAAGGAGCTCGTCGAAAAGTCTCTTGGCGAAGGGGCGAGCGTAAGAGCTCTATCCCAGGAGACAGTGGTCGAGTGCAGGGACCTGGACGAGATCACCACAGAAGAGGAGCTAAGAAGTGCGTTGAGAGTGCACTGCGATCTGGGAGATGTCCCGATGTCAATCCGCATGAGGAAGGCGTACGGCGGCATGCAAACGGCGGTTATACGGCTTTCGACAGCTGCAGCGAATAAGCTGTTGGAGACGGGCAAGGTCAAGGTTGGCTGGTCATTGTGCTCGCTGAAAGCCACTCCTCGGGTTACCAAGCAATTGGAGCGATGCTTCAAGTGCATGGGATTCGGTCACCAGGCGAGGAACTGCAATGGCCCTGACAGATCTGATCTGTGCAGGAAATGCGGAGAGAAAGGCCATATTGCAAGAGGCTGCACGAAGCATCCGAGGTGTATGCTCTGCAAAAAAGAGGACGGTAACGATCATACGACGGGAGGCTTCAAATGCCTAGCATACAAAAAGGCGATGGCAGGCCAACAGTAATGGAGGTAACCCAAATAAACCTCAATCATTGCGACATTGCTCAGCAACTGTTGTGGCAGTCGACAACAGAAACAAAGTGCGACGTTGCAATCATTGCGGAACCGTATCGAGTCCCTCCCGATAACGGTAACTGGGTTGCGGATAGAGCTGGGATGGCAGCTATACAAGTTATGGGCAGATACCCCATTCAAGAAGTGGTTGCGAGCTCATACGAAGGCTTCGTCATCGCCAAAATCAACGGAATCTTCATGTGTAGTTGTTACGCACCCCCCAGATGGACGATTGAGAAGTTCCACGAGATGCTTGATGGACTTACCGAAGAGCTGGTCGGACGACGACCGGTAGTCATCGGAGGAGACTTCAATGCTTGGGCAGTGGAGTGGGGAAGCAGGTGTTCCAATGCAAGAGGGCACAGTCTGCTGGAAGCTCTGGCAAAACTGGAAGTTATGCTGGCCAATAAAGGCACCAGCAGCACTTTTCGCAGAGATGGCCGAGAATCCATTATCGACGTTACTTTCTGCAGTCCGTCGCTGATGGCAAACATGGATTGGAGAGTGTGCGAAGGATATACCCATAGCGACCATCAGGCGATACGATATGGCATCGGTCAACGGAATACTGTGGCAGTACGGAGGACGAGAACTTGTGACCGAAAGTGGAAGACGAAAGCTTTCGACAAGGATTTGTTCGTTGAGGCACTTCGTGTGGACGGGAGTCCCGTAGATCTAAATGCGGACGAGCTGACAGAAACGTTAGTGAGAGCATGTGACACGACCATGCCGAGGAAACTGGAGCCAAATAACAGACGGCGTCCAGTCTACTGGTGGAACGAGGCACTTAGTACTCTCCGCGCTAGTTGTCTCAGAGCCAGAAGACGTGTTCAGAGAGCAAGAACGGAAGCAGACAGAGAGGAACGAAGAGAAGTGTTTCGAGCGGCCAGGGCCGCTTTTAAACGAGTGATTAAGCAGAGCAAGTCGAACTGTTTTAAGGAGCTGTGTCAAGACGCTGATGCCAACCCCTGGGACGACGCATACCGAGTCGTGATGGCGAAGATCAGAGGTCCAACGATGCCCGCTGAAATGTGCCCAGAGAAGCTGAAAGTCATCGTGGAAGGACTTTTCCCGAAGCACGACCCAACAACCTGGCCACCTACACCGTACGGAGAAAGAGAGGGAGATAACGTCGAAATCACCAACGAGGAGCTCGTAGTAGTGGCGAAAGGATTGAAGGTGAAGAAAGCTCCCGGTCCAGATGGAATCCCCAACGTAGCGTTGAAAGCGGCGATCCAGTCATCCCCGGACATGTTCAGGATGGTGCTGCAGAAATGCCTGAACGAGGGTCACTTCCCTGACAGGTGGAAGATACAGAAGCTAGTGTTGCTGCCGAAACCAGGAAAACCGCCGGGGGATCCAGCATCATACAGGCCTATATGCCTGCTGGATACACTCGGAAAACTCTTGGAGAGGATCATCCTAAACAGGCTGACGAAATACACGGAGAGTGAGCACGGATTGTCGGAGAGGCAGTTCGGATTCCGGAAAGGGAGATCGACGGTGGATGCAATTCGGACAGTGGTCGAGAGAGCTGAAAAGGCGTCCAAACAGAAGCGGAGAGGAGATCGATATTGCGCCGTCATAACGATCGACGTCAAGAATGCGTTCAACAGCGCCAGCTGGGAGGCCATCGCCGAAGCACTGCATAGAATGAGGGTCCCTGACTACCTGTGCAGGATCCTGAGGAGTTATTTCCAGAACCGGGTTCTGGTCTACGAGACAGACATGGGACAGAGATCGATTAGGATCACAGCGGGAGTTCCACAAGGCTCCATCCTTGGTCCAACGCTCTGGAACGGGATGTACAACGGCGTGCTAACGCTGAAACTGCCCAAAGGAGTTGAGATCGTTGGCTTTGCGGACGACGTCGTCTTGACGGTAACAGGCGAGACGCTGGAAGAGGTGGAAGTGTTGTCAACCGAGGCAATCGACATGATTGGTAACTGGATGAAAGGAGCGAAGCTGCAAATAGCCGACCACAAAACGGAAGTGTTATTGGTCAGTAACTGTAAAGCGGTACAGCGGGCGGAAATCACCGTCGGGGAGCACACCATAGCCTCGAAGCGTGTGTTAAAATACCTGGGAGTGATGATCGATGACCGGCTAAACTTCAACAGCCACGTCGAATATGCCTGTGAGAAGGCTTCGAAGGCCATCAACGCGATAGCTAGAATCATGCCGAACAACGCTGGTCCCAGCAGTAGCAAGAGGCGTCTTCTGGCCAGCGTGTCATCATCGATACTGAGATATGGAGGTCCAGCCTGGGTTCCAGCGCTGGAAACGAAGCAGAACCAAAGGAAACTGAGCAGTACGTTCCGGCTCATGGCCATGCGAGTCGTGAGTGCGTACAGAACCATCTCGTCGGAAGCAGTATGCGTTATCGCCGGTATGATCCCTATCGGCATCACCCTGGCGGAGGACAGTGAGTGCTACAGGCAGAGAGAAGCCGGAAGAGTACGGAAAGTTGTGAGAGTGGAGTCATTGGCTAAGTGGCAACAGGAGTGGAACACGACGGAGAACGGTAGATGGACACATAGACTAATACCGATTCTTTCGACCTGGGTGAACAGAAAACACGGAGAAGTCAATTTCCACCTAACGCAGTTCCTGTCTGGCCACGGCTGCTTCAGGAAATACCTGCATCGGTTCGGACACGCAGCGTCACCCCTCTGTCCGGAGTGTGGCAACGTCGATGAAACGCCGGAGCATGTGGTCTTTGACTGTCCAAGGTTCGAGGCAGTGCGAACGGAGATGCCCGTCCTTAACGTGGAGAATGTCGTTGATGAAATGTGTCGAGAGGAGGACTCTTGGAATGCCGTCAGCAGGGCAGTCACACAGATTATGTCAGAGCTGCAGCGTAAATGGAGAGAAGAGCAGCGATCTAGCAACGCCAGCTAGCGCTGAGAGTACGACAAGTGCATGAGCACAGCCACCCCCCGAAGTAGTCGCTTCACAGTGGTCCCGGGGGGATCCAGGCAGAGGAGAGAGTAAGGAATGGGTTTTAGTGGAGCTGCACTAGGCAACTAGTGGATACCACACCGTGCCACCTTCACTACAGGCCAGGCTTCTTGAAGCTTTCCTAAACCTTACTATAAAAAAAAATAAAAAAAAAAAAAAAAAAAAAAAAAAAAAAAAAAAACACACACACACACACACACACACACACACACACACACACACACACACACACACACACACACACACACACACACACACACACACACACACACACACACACACACACACACAATGGGCTACAAATGGTGAGTTGACAACCTAGCTCTGGTTCTCACAAGTTCCTACCTCACGCCTCCCCGTGGTGTAGCCTGGGCAATGTTGTCCTTCTGACAATAGCAAAGTGAGGGGGTGCGACGCGAACACTGGCGCGGTAACCATAACACGGCGATAGAGGAAATGCTTCGTCAACCCGCAGGAGTGCCAACCGGCACATTAGGATCGACGCCAGTAAGATCCTTATAACGGCATACTGGACACGGCATCGTACTATGGACACGACACGGTACAATGGATTGGATACCACGCTACAGGGCTGACAGTCGTGCTATTCTGCTCTCTAAGTAAAGAAGGGTGACACCTTCTTGAAATGGCGAGTGGGCTAATAGTGCGGCTGCCCCCGTCCCGGTAAAACCTTGGCAGGCCTCCGGATACGTTCAAAACTCGTCACCAATTGGTGATTGGTGAGTAGTAGGCTCAGATGTAACATTCCTGACTTACACCGATCTGGCTCTGAACACGGCCCCCATGAAGGACCGTGTCAACCCTAGCATGGCCTCCCTGCTTGCATAGATAACCATGGGATCACGATAGGAGACTACATACAACGAGTGGAGATAGCGGCCCGAAGGGGGGACCCATCAGAATGGATAAAATTGGAGAAAAAAACAAAAATGAAGAAAAAGAAAATACCAAAAAAAATATGAAGAACGACGGCAAGACGCCAGACAGTGAAAACGGAGGAGCAAACGTGTTCGCAAGGAGTGGGATATTGCAGAGATCACCAGTGTCGAACCTGGGGGTCACTGCAAATTCCAGCAGCAGCAGTAAGTTTCAAGAAGAGCAGCCAGGCGTTGGGCTAAGCCAGATATTCACACCAATATCCAGTAGTAGCAAATCCCAAGAACTGCAGCTCGGGAGAACCAAAATGACGGAGGTCAGGAGGAAGATCGATGATCTCTATGTGTTCGTGAAGGATAAAAACAACGTACACAAAGAGATCAAGCAACTTGTGACCGGTATCAAATCCGGCATAACAGTGGCAGATCGGGAATGTCAAGAGTGGAGAAAAAGAGCCGAAAATGCCGAAAAGGCTCTGCTGGAGGCCAAGGAGAGCATAAGACTGGCTCAAGCACATGAGACGCCGAAGGGACCCACAAATCCACGTCCTGAAAAGAGAGATAGGGACACGCCAGGAGATGAGGAGGAGCCCAAAAAACGCAGGGACGACGAGGAAGGCATCAAGGAGATGGGAGAAAATGGTGCGTGGCGTAAAGTCGAGAACCAGAAGGAGAGGAAGAAAAAACAGAAGGAAGATGAAGTGAGGAAGAAGGAAGAGGAAGCGAGGAAGAAGGAAGAGAAGAAGAAGGAAGACAGGAAGAATAAGGAGAAGCCTAGGCCTCGTAGGGAGAGAAGCAAGGGTGACGCTCTGGTTGTTGAGGCGAAGGACAAAACGTCCTACGCAGCACTCCTCCGGAAAGTGAGAGAGGATCCGGAGTTGAAACAACTAGGCGAGAACGTGGTGAAAACCAGGCGAACCCAGAAAGGCGAGATGCTATTCGAGCTGAAAAGGGACCCTACGGTTAAGAGCGCAGCTTTTAAGGAGCTCGTCGAAAAATCTCTTGGCGAGACGGCGAACGTAAGAGCCTTATCCCAGGAGTCAGTGGTAGAGTGCAGGGATCTGGACGAGATCACAACAGAAGACGAGTTGAAAAGTGCGCTGAAGGTGCAATGCAACCTGGGAGACGTACCGATGGCAATTCGGTTGAGAAAGGCGTATGGTGGCACGCAGACGGCGTCGATACGACTTTCTTCGGACGCAGCTAACGAGCTGCTGAAGACTGGCCGAATCAAGGTTGGGTGGTCAGTGTGCCCGTTGAAAGCTATTCCTCGGGTATCTAAGAAAATGGAGAGATGCTACAAATGCATGGGCTTCGGTCACCAGGCGAGACACTGCAAAGGCCCTGACAGATCTGATCTGTGCAGGAAATGCGGAGAGAAGGGGCACGTTGCAAAAGACTGTACAAAGCAACCGAGGTGCATGCTCTGCAAAAAGGAGGACGGAAATGGCCATGTGACGGGAAGTTTCAGGTGCCCTGAGTTCAAGAAGGCGATGGTGGGCCAGCAATAATGAAGGTAACCCAAATAAATCTCAATCATTGTAACACAGCACAGTAACTGTTGTGGCAGTCAACAACGGAAACAAAGTGCGACGTTGCAATCATTGCAGAGCCATACCGAGTCCCTCTCGATAATGGTAACTGGGTGGTGGATAGAGCAGGAATGGCGGCCATACAAGTCATGGGCAGGTATCCCATACAACAAGTGGTGACAAGCTCATATGAAGGGTTCGTGATCGCCAAAATCAATGGAATCTATGTATGTAGTTGCTACGCACCCCCGAGATGGACAATTGAGCAGTTCCACCAGATGCTAGATGGGCTCACCGAAGAGCTCATTGGACGGAGACCAGTCGTCATCGCAGGAGACTTCAATGCTTGGGCAGTGGATTGGGGGAGCAGTTGTACCAACGCAAGAGGGTATAGCCTGCTGGAAGCTCTGGCAAAGTTGAACGTCAGTCTGGCCAACGAAGGAACCATCAGCACCTTCCGCAAAGATGGTAGGGAATCCATTATCGACGTCACTTTCTGCAGTACGTCGCTAATGGCAAATATGAACTGGACAGTGTGCGAGGAGTACACCCATAGTGACCATCAGGCGATCCGGTACAGTATCGGCGAACGGACACCGGTGGAAATGCGGAGGACGAAAGTAAGCGAGCGGAAGTGGAAGACGAAGGCATTCAATAAGGATCTCTTCATCGAAGCTCTAAGGGTAGACAACAGCGTCCCGGGCCTAAGCGCGAACGAGTTGACCGAATCATTAGCAAGGGCATGTGACACAACTATGCCGAGAAAACTGGAGCCAACGAACAGGCGGCGTCCAGCCTACTGGTGGAACGAGGAAATTAGCACCCTTCGTGCTACTTGTCTTCTAGCCAGAAGGCGTGCTCAGAGAGCAAGAACAGAAGCAGACAGAGAGGAGCGCAGGGTGGTGTTCCGAGAGGCCAGGGCTGCACTGAAACGAAATATAAAGCTGAGCAAGTCAAATAGTTTCAAGGAGTTGTGCCGCGATGCCGATGCCAACCCCTGGGGCAACGCATACCGAGTTGCGATGGCGAAGATCAGAGGCCCAACGATGCCGGTTGAAATGTGTCACAACAAGCTGAAAGTCATCGTGGAGGGACTTTTCCCACAGCATGACCCAACGAACTGGCCACCTACACCATATGGCGAGGTAGATGAAGACAACGTTGAACAAGTCTCCAACGAGGAACTCATAGCAGCAGCGAAAGGGTTGAAAGCGAATAAAGCTCCCGGCCCGGATGGAATTCCCAACGTGGCGTTGAAGGCGGCGATCCAGACGTTCCCGGACATGTTCAGGATGGTGCTGCAGAAATGTCTGGACGAGGGTCAGTTCCCTGATAGGTGGAAGGTACAAAAGCTTGTGCTGTTGCCGAAGCCCGAAAAACCGCCGGGGGATCCTGCATCGTATAGGCCAATATGCTTGCTGGATACTGTAGGAAAGCTCTTGGAGAGGATCATCCTCAACAGGCTGACGAAATGCACGGAGAGTGAACACGGATTGTCGGAGAGACAGTTGGATTCCGGAAAGGAAGATCGACGGTGGATGCAATTCGGACAGTGATTGACAGAGCCGAGAAAGCTTCCAAACAGAAGCGGAGAGGAAATGATGTGAAGAATGCATTCAATAGCGCCAGCTGGGAGGCCATCGCCAAGGCGCTCCATAGAATGAGGGTTCCAGACTACCTCTGCAGGATTCTAAGTAGTTACTTCCAGAACCGGGTCCTGGTCTACGTGACAGACACGGGGCAGAAATCGCTTAGAATCACGGCGGGGGTTCCCCAAGGCTCCATTCTAGGTCCCACGCTGTGGAACGGAATGTACAATGGCGTGCTGACGCTCAAGCTGCCCAAAGGAGTTGAGATCGTTGGCTTTGCGGACGATGTCGTCTTGACGGTAACCGGTGAGACGCTGGAAGAAGTGGAAATGTTGGCGGCCGAGGCAATAGATACGATTGGTAACTGGATGCAAGGAGCGAAGCTGCAGATAGCCCACCACAAAACAGAAGTGATGTTGGTCAGTAACTGCAAAGCAATGCAGCGGGCAGAAATTACCGTTGGAGAGCACACCATTGCTTCGAAGCGCATGCTAAAGTATCTGGGAGTGATGATCGACGACCGGCTAAACTTTAATAGCCACATCGAATATGCTTGCGAGAAGGCGACGAAGGTTATCACCGCAATAGCCAGAATCATGCCGAACAATTCTGGTCCAAGCGGCAGCAAGAGACGTCTTCTGGCTAGTGTGTCCTCATCAATACTAAGGTACGGAGGTCCAGCCTGGATTGAAGCGCTGAAAACGAAGCAGAACCAAAGGAAATTGAGCAGTACGTTCCGGCTCATGGCCATGCGAGTCGTGAGTGCGTACAGAACCATTTCGATGGAGGCA